>NC_135865.1:15669410-16869410 GCF_031162955.1 Sander vitreus
GGTCTAATCAGAGTTGTCCCTTGTTAGGAACAATGTCACAAGGGAGTGCTGAGCAACCAGTTTCCAGTTATGTATAAATAGCAGTGTGTAAAGGTTAAAAACGCTACAAAATGCTGCTAAAATGTTATCGTAGCCTTAAAAAATGGCATTAAGACGAACAGTAGCATTACTGAAAAATAAGACCGTTATCGAGAGAGCAGACATCGTATAGACAACTCAGTCACACTATGACACATACAACCCTTAACATGCTGGTCTACTGTCCAGCTAACAAAAACTCTGATCTGGTAAGCCATTGTCACTAATAATTGGGCTCAGTTCTTATGCAAGAATAACATATTCACTTATATAATCAACCAACTTGTTTATAATAATGATTTGTAAATAGTTTGTGCCAATAGGTTAGTGTACCTCTGACTCCTTGTCGCTTGAGGATCCCAGGCTTCCAAAACTGTGATTTGAACATTCATTATTGGTCAGACCCTGAAAAAAGAAAGAAAAGATTTTGAGTTGAGATGCGGACACTTAAAACTGTATTTTGACCAATTATTATGTACAAACACACAACTAAATATTCCCTCACTTTGGTTCCTCCGCTGGTGCTGCCAGTGCTGCCCCCTGTGCTTCCGCTGACCCCGCCCATAAAGCGTGCCTCTAGCAGCTCCTGTCTCCGGGGGTCCAGGCTGTGCAGCTCCTCCATGGTGCCTGGGAAGATTAGCAGCAATTCACAATATGTCTCAGTTATTCAAGGATCAGCTTAATTGAAGCCTTTAAATGCACCCACTCTAGAGCAGATGGCACAGTAGAAATGAGCTTGAGAGCAGAATTGTAATATAGGTGATTTTACATATACAATCTCAAACTCTCACAGGTACATAATATTAGTATTAATTATTAGTATAGTCCAAAAATATAGGCCAAGAAATCTATGCCCATCAAGGCATATCAAAGACAGGTTTCACTGTGTAGTACTGAGGAGTTAAGCAAGATTTTCTTATGTTTACTCCGGTTATCACAACCAGATCTAGGAGCAGCTTAATACTACAATAATAATAAAGTCACCAAAACAATCCATGATAACTCAAAATACACAGTAAAAGTCCAGAAGAAACCGGCATAGAGATGCCACAAATACTATTATCCTGAGAGTCCAAGAGCAATGTTTCAACTGCTAGGTACTGATGAATACTGTGCTCCTGGGGGACTGTTATGTGAGTTCCTTGGGCTTTAGTGTTGCTCCGGACTCAGAGGGGTCTGCCCACCAAACCTGTGATTTAATGAGAACCATTTTGAATCTACATAGAAATCAATTTAAATGGAGAACATAACACATTGAGAAATGTTTCCTAATAACTACAAAATCCAAGCAGCTGGGAGTAGGGCATCCTTGTGGTCAAAGATTAGTTAAATAATGAATGTGCACCAATAGACAAAAATGCTAACTCTTAACATCCGTTTAAAGCCACACACCAATCAACTACGACAGCAGCAGACTAGAGAAGACGTGCTCCGATACCATTTAATACTGTAGATATATAAGATATATGTGACTTCAGCTAATCACGATGGAGGGGGACATCCGTGCAGTTAAGCAGTGTCCTAGGAAACTGACACAGAAATGACAGATTATGAAAAAAAAAAAAATTTAGATGGAGGGAAACAATAACTGTAATCAGAATGTGGTTGTCTGAATAGCTCATTTAATTACATGTTTATTAGAAAAAACAAGCGTTCCTTAATAAGTAGAAATTGTGGAAGGTCAAATACTACTTGCGTACTTTTAACTTCTTTGTTGACATATGGAAATAAAACCTTAGCAAGAATGGCTAACAGAAAAAGCCATTCATTATAGTCACAAAAACACTGTCCGCTTTTAAGTTCTAGGCCTACCTTACAATGCAGCAGCAAGCACACAGGCCCACTTTAGTGTGCAACATGAAGCCACTTGAGAAATGCATCGTAACAGGTATACAGTCAACTCAATAAATAATACAGACTTGTGACTATTTTCCAGATCAGCAGATGATCCAGTAGGTGTCCAAAAAAGCACATAAATGGCTCACATTATTATAGATATTATACATTATTGTTATACATCTAAATCACCTCCAGACAGTAAATCAATGCCATCCACAAAACCAGCTGCAAAATAGTTATTTAAATAGTTCTTAAACAAAAAATGAATAGCCTATTTTTATTACCAATCAGTGTGTTTATAATAATAACAACAACTCAACTAAACAAGCAAAGGCTTGTATCTGGCTCCAGCTAACAAGCAATAACCCACCAACTTATACAATGAGAATTCAAACAGCAGCAGAGATTTAAAACAGAAGCATCCACATTTTTAAATTACCACCATGGCGCTAGTTCTGGATAAATTTAAGATACATTCTAGAATTTTTTTGATAGAATGTTTGACTGACTGACCGGTCGCTCACTCGTCTGTCTTCAGTTATAACCTAAACTGTGCTACATGGGATACAATTTGTTGCCAAATCTTGCGATTAATGTTAATGTGCCAGATTTAGTGATACAGTTATGATTACCATCATACTCTGTAAACCATGTGACGTATTGCACTGAAATGCAAAGAAGTGGCAAGACTAGCAGCACTGAAGCAAAGGAAATGTAGGCCAAATTCAGTACTTGATATTCAATTATCAGATGCATATAATTGTCTAAAGATAAAAAACATGCATCATAATTAAAATCTGCATGCAAGTTATAATTTAAAATAATGATGTGGTTTACTGAAAGACATTTCCCTGTATTAAGATGTTTTTGCTTGACTGCCAACCTAAATCGTTTATATTAACTTTCTTGTTTGTGATCCACCACTTACTACAGAAGGAGTTTGACTATTTTAACTAACTTTTGCCAGCACACTTTTCCCTGATAACGTCCAAGATCACAATTACAGTCACTACCCTCCCGTGCTAAGAGACACTTAAGTAGGTTAAAAAAAAAAAAATGTTAATGGAACAAACCTTAGTAACAATCCGGCAACAGGTCCATTTCTACTTCCTAATGCAGAGTATAGGAAGAGAAAATGTACCTGTTGTCTGATTATTACAAAGATGATGGGTCTGTGGCTTCTATTCAAATTTGCAGTCTGTTTTGGTAAGAAGTCATCTACCGCAGTCATCCGTCCTGTACAACTAGAGGAACGAACGAGCAAGTCTATTTTGCATTTTGAGTATATACAGTGGTGCTAAATATTTAGCCTTGTAATCACCAAGACTTACATAGACAGGTTTTCTCACTTCGTTTGCAACTATTCAAATGAATAGCACACTTTTCACCTTAATACAGTTTGACAGGCAAGTATAACTCATGTACTGAATACATGATTGGTATGATCAGTGTTTGCAGTTTTATCATTCACTGCAATATTCACAAGAAGCAATTGTTCTAGGCATTTAATCGACCAATACAAACGATAGTATTTAGAAGTCTAGCTTTAAAACCCTTCCTACTGCTACTTTTCAGCAACAATATTGGTCTAGCTGAGATGGCTCCATAACCATATTTCACTTTCCCCCCAGAATCTTTATGCCAGTTTCACATCATAACTACAAATCAGATGTGTGGTGTTCAATGATTTCCCTTTGTTTCAAACACAAATGCCTCTGTGCGTAACTATTATCTATATTCAAGCCCCTGCAGGAACAAGTGGTTGAACCCTTATAACTCTTGCTGTGGATGTCATTTAACTCCGTGCTGCTCAGCAGAGTGACCAGACCACCTGTTTATGGCAGACACTTGGAAAGTCTTAAACATCTCTGGCATAAACTGGGTTGGATTACTTCCACCTAGGTTCACTTATTGACAATTTAAAAAACAACACAGACAACAGTCTCCCAATTGTTTATATTTAGCAGTGTCAATACTGTAGGTAGCCATCCATTGAATAACGTAAATCAATGCATGTAACACTGATAATACTAAAAAATGAGAAGTTACCTCAATGTCCAAAGCTAAGTAAAAGTCCTCCATATTTACAGTATTCAGTGAAAACTAACGAGGGTGCAAGAAGGCATAATTGACATAAGTCACAACTACAATGGGTCACCAAAAATGATCAAATAAGCATAAGTTAACGTTATCTGATTGTGCGTGGATTAGCATGCTGCACAGCCCAAAGCAGCCTGTGCTGGTGTCCCCCTCACTTGTGTAGGGGCATCTAGCGTTAGATGATGGTTTTACTCTAAGTAATACTAAAAGGTCAAACAAGGCTAACTTACGTACCATCCAGTGCAGCAGCATCTCTAGCAAAGGGATATTTTAAAAGACAATGACTACACTTAATGTTAGATACCGACCGTCATGTTTAAAGCCGATCTAAGACCCTTCTGCACCGTTAGAAGATGATTAACTTCAGTACACATGCACAGATAGTGACCACTGTTGGTAGGGAAACATCAGTCTACTCTACACAGAAACAGTGCGATACACACCTAACTTATCCGGTGATATTACGTTAACCATCGTCAAAAAACGTTTGATGTCTCTTCTTGCGTTTACTGATCCAGTTTACATCCATCTGTAACTTGACTAGTGTTTAACGTTACTCCTATAACAGCAGCATGCTTGAAGGATGAGCCGACTAACGTTACAAGCAGTAGCTAAGCTTTCTGTTCTCGCAAAGGTTTATCGACATTGTGCACGTATTTGTCTTAAGGTTAACGTTACTGCACTGGCCTGACCACAGCAAGACTGTCCTGTCTTCAGTGCTAACGTTTCTAGCTAGCCAAACAGGCTCAATTGACTTTGGAGCCGACTCGTTAGTGTAACGTTAGCTAGGAAGCTGGTTTCGCCACCAAGATTTGCTTGGTCGTTTTAATACTATTTCCTTTCGTTCTACATAATAATGACCTAAACCGCCAAGTAGAAAAGACATGTACGTCTTAATACGTTTAACAAACCTTCCTGGGCCTTCACCACTGCCGTGGTATGTTGCTGAAAACACGGTCCGTGTTGGGGACGTGGAGAGCTGGGACCAAAGATGGCGGCCCCTCCAAACTTCCAATACTTTGGACACTCATCAAGCTACTTTTCGTGTGTTCGTACTGCAGCGCACACGCTAAATCTTAAACACAGGCTGTGAAATTAACCGACTGATATACAACTGCTGTTTTTACATGGACACGGCGACTACCACTGAGTGAAAGTGTCTAATTATTATCTGTTTTTAGGGCACAAACCTCCTACACCTCAGCAGTGCGTCCTGGCTCGAGGGCCACCTCTCCGTCTTCAAGTGGTTGTTGCCTATGAAACGTCATGCATCGTGTTCCATAGATATCTATGTCGTGTGCAAAATTCTTATCGCGAGGGTGATACGTTTTTCTCAACGTCAATAAAAACATGAAGAAAAAAGTCCAGACATAAAGACTACCTTTAAATGATATACACTGCACACATGCATACCGGTTACCACATAATTTGTACACGTTGTAGACTGGTGGAAAATTACTGTAAATTATAATGTTCAAAACTTAAATAATTGGAAATATCAGACATTTTCCTTTAAATAAATTAAATAACTGTTGGACGATATCAAAAGGTCGTGGATGCCCATTTCAGCCAAGAAAAGTAGTCAAATTCTGAATGCAAAAGTGAAAAATGACATAATTTTGACCTATTTTACAATTTAGTAGGCTACATTACAAGTTTGACCTATTAAGTCAAAAGTTTGATATACTATCTCATGTGTTGACTTAGTAAGTCAAATACTTGATTTGTCAGAATTCTGACTTGTCATTATTTTTATCATGCAAAAACTATCATCTAGTTTTTCTCTTTGTAATATATAGCGTAACTGAAAGATACAAATAAGGAAACGTTCATTTTATTCCAATCATAATCAAAGTTTTGCATGTTTAAAGTCTAATACATGTTCACTGTATTTCCCCCCATGAACCTAACACAGTTCTCTCAATCTAGTCAATATACTCATCTTGTGGATATTAATACAGTGATCTACAGGATATAAAACCAGTTAACACCACAGCTTTGTTTGACAACATGTTTTGTTAGTTTATTCGATACAGTTTTGTTGTTGTACACATACTCCTTTGGTTCAGGATTAAATTAATAAGCAGCAAAATATTAAAAAGGCATATACTGTAGCTGGGTGTTAGGATGGTGAAAGTGGATATGATTTCCTGTACTTGCTCTGCATCCAAACCCGGTGCATTACAACTTTCTTCCCTCTGTTCACTTGGAGTCGTCTGTCCTCCAGATTCTGTACTTCTTCCAGTCCAGCATTGGAAAATAAATTATGAACCTCATCTGTAAAAATAAATCCAAAAACCTAGTCAGTAACCAGGGCTGTAGCTAAGACCTTTTAAATACTGAGGACATAAGTCCCCACTTCCCCAGAAAAATTTGACCAGACACCCAAAAAAAAAAAAAAGAAATAAATTCTCAAATTGTTTTGTTTGGATTTTTTTCATATAATTTTATTCATTTAGTCAACTGTTCAGATATACTGTATTATTTGTAGATTTTATTTCCCAGGATAACGGTCTAAAAGCTGTTTTTAAAGACCTTTGCTCACTGCCACAAGTAAAATACAGATGGGGAATATCATTGAAGATCTCATGATTCAGAAATATAAATACCTTTAGTGAAAAAGTATACGCATGTTCCATCTCCACGTGTGTAGAAATTCTCTGATAAGCACCGCCCTGAAAATGTCACAAAAATTCCACACAGAAGGGTATACAGAATATACAACAAATAAGGTAAAGTAGATCAAATCGCTATATTCAGGTGTGCAAGGCTCACCCTTCTTAAACCTGAGTTGTGAGAAGTCATATCTCCCATAATCACGGAAGAGGAATATCCCTCCATGTTTCAGGTATGTAGATAGTCGGTTCAGAGTTCCTTGCATTCTGTCAATTAAATGTCAATTAATGGAACAATAATAGTGTATGAATGCTAATGGAAAAAATAAAGGCTGTATGGGAATTTATTAATTAACAAACTACTAAACAAGTAACGGATTAGAAGCTGAGATTTCTCTGTACGTGGACAGTGCTAAGATGCCAATGTAGGTGCATTTGGTAATACTACAACCTACAAATTAAAACATGCTTCCATCCCTTGAATGTCAAGCAAACATGTACAGTTAATATGTTGTACTAGTGACATAATACAGTTAGATGTATATGTTTTTTGTAATGACATTCAGGCAAAGCCTGGGACAAGTGAAGGTGAGTCAGGGGTGTTATAGGGGTTGTGGAGGCAGGTAAGAAATGATATCAGGCTGTCATCTGTCATTTAACCTTCACCTACCGCTCCGGATGAATGGAGGAGAGCACAAAGACTGCGAGAATAACATCCAGGCTCTGAGGAGGGAAGGGAAAGGAGGCCATCTCCTCACAAATGTCATGGACAAAGGCATGACACACAGAGTCATCGTAGTCTGGATGGTCCTATATGAGGAAAATAAAGTAGGCTAGATCCCAAACTGTTTTATAGTCACACAAAGTACATTTCCAAATGGTAGCCTAGACACAGATTTTGGCAACTGTGTGCAACTATTTATAAGATATATTGATAAAACTGGTACAGTTTTTACACACATTAACACAGGCCTGAAACACACACACACACACACACACACACACACACACATGCTCAGGACCTATACATGCACTAATGGAGTAATGTCAGAGGAAGGCTGCCCATGGACAGGTGCCCTGACCAGTTGGGGGTTCGGTGCCTTGCTCAAGGGCACCTTGGCAGAGCCCAGGAGATGAACTGGCAACTCTCCAGCTACCAGTCCACACTGTGTACTTTGGTCCATATTGGGATTTGAACCGGCGACCCTCGAGTTCCCAACCCAACCCAACCCACTGAGCTACTGCCACCCCCATAATATTTAATATTTTTATTATTTTTAATTTACAACTAATTTCCCCTTTCTCTTTTGCCATAACTTCTCTATGATATTCAACGTGTCTTAAATATTGCAAGGGCACTGAAACTTTGACCTTTGCACTCCTTCTGTTAAGTGGCTGCTTATAAGAAATGTACTGTACAGTATCATTTTGCATAAGTTTAAGTCAGATTAAAATATAAATGTACAGTATCACAATGACTGCTGCTATAAACAATCCAACAATCCAAATCCAATTACTTATCATTGAGATAATGACTTGGTATTTCATTTATTATTTATGAATTAAATACTTTAAGAAAGGGGAACCCTGGTAGCGTACCTGGTAGAGCGTCTGGCCCATGTACCAAGGCTCAGTCCTTATCACGGCGGCCCAGGGTTCAATTCCGACCTGTGGCCCTTTTCTGTCTTCCCTCTCTCTCCCCCTTTCCAGTCTACAACTGTCCTATCAATTAAAGGCCAAAATGCCCCAAAAATAAATACATATTTTAAGAAAGTTTCTCATTATTTTGAGAAAGTTTCTCATGTTGAGATACTAAATCGTTATTTTGAGAACGTTTTTCATTATTCTAAGACATCAAGTCATTATTTTAAGGAAGTTTCTTATTATAATGACTTAATAATGATTTTTTGTCATCACAAGGCCAAGCTTTCTTGTTTATTTTTTTACCGGTGGAAATGGGCTTCAATATAAAACAGATGATTAGTTTAAATTAGAGCAGTTATTTGCCAAGCCCAAAATAAAGATAATTTACACTCAAATCACTTTAAAACCTGTGCAAAAAATATTATCTACAAATGACCAGATTCTCTTTCCTGCGCCTTCAATAGAGGTAGAGCCTTGAGTTATTCTGCAGGACTTTAAAGTATGCACATTGTGTGTGGGAACAATGGTCTAACTACAAAATCTAATTAAACTTGTCATTCTGGAAAGCTCAAAGATTGACATTAACAACTCTTTACAGTGAATACATTAAATGTATTACTTCATTAAAAATGAATGTAATCTGTCTAAACATTTAGCAGTCTATTATATGACTGTAATTACCCTTAACATATTGTCCACATGACCACAGTAAGTACTATAAACACATCACTGCTAGTTTGACTTTTTAAGTATAACTGATATTAGTCATTATTGCTTTAGAAATGTATTAACCTCATTACAGTATATAGGTGCATGTTAGTACTAAGCAATTTAAGAAAATCTTACCTTGACCAGCTGAATGGCACATGTGGAGAAGTCACAACAGTATAAAAATGCGTCCGTTTCTCTGTGAAATAGAACAGCCAATTTAACAACCCTCGACTAATTACAAATACAGTCCAACTGTACATTTATTTTCATGGAGCTCTTATCCGGATTATGCACTGAAGCCAATATTTTACCTTAATTATTGCCAATTGCCAAAAATTGTACAAACGCAATCTCTGCCTATACCTGGAAAAACTAATTATAAAGATATTGCAGAAACAGGAAGTATAACGTGTTAAAGGGCCTCCTCTGGTTCAAACTAAAGGCTGAGGTGCTTCCCAATACCAGCAAAATGTTACTCTTTTCCTTCAACACTGTCTTTACCCAGAAACTGATTTTAGTATACTGGCCATTATTGTGTGTCTTTAAAATGTTTTGCTTCTGTAAACATAGGTTGCACTGAAAATTGACCTATGATCCACACTGATGATGTTGAAATGGACTTAAATGGAATATATGAAAACATCTCAAATGTTTACTCACTTTATGGAATTAACGATGGGAAATACACTGTTACCCACCCCACATCCAACCTGTGAAGACATTTTTTTTTTTGCTGTTATGTAACACTTTTAATATAGCAGCTAACAGCATGCTAAAAAAAATTGAAACAAATACATGTGAATTTTGAAAACCTCCAAGATCCTGAAAGATGCACGCTGGCCAGGGAAAGTAGTAGTCTGTATGGCATCTTCAATTGTTTCTAGTGCTGCTCCTTGATGGGACTCTGTCTGGGGATTTGATGTGTCTGTATTTCTGTGATAGTGTGTGGGGCCGTTGTGTTGCTGGTGTCTAGTCTCATTGTCTGTGCTGGATCCAGAAGGTTGTGGGTATGATGCCTGCTGATCATCCAGACACCTGTTCATGGCTTGACTTTTTGCACCGGAAGGAAGCAGTTCTGGAAACTCTAAAAACAGCCACTTGCGATCTTTAAAGAACTTATCCTGGTGCATCTCGTAAAACTTGTCCCAGTATTGGGAAGCCTCTGTGTCAAATTTACCTGTGTGGAGAAGATTTCAAGATCATTTTACAAAGGTTAGTCCCAATCAAATTCAAATCTAACTTAAAAAAATATTTTTGCGGGAATACATTCTTGCCTTGTTCCTCTAAAGGAATTTGTATAAAGGCATTTTCTTTTGCCTTCTGCTGTGCATTTGCTTTATCCTCTTCTGTCCATTGCACATGATCCCTAAAATATAAACCATTACAAAAGCAAATGTAAATTTAGTAACATATAAATCCATTGTTGCGTTTTAAAGTTAGAAAGCTCTCAACTGTAACCCCAAATTTCAGCTCAGTATCATTAAAAGTAGGCACACCTATTCTGTAATCCTACTATCTCCATACAGATGTGTGACAACTACTACTGTACATCACTGACCACATGTTGTGCTTAAAGATGTCATCAGGATTGGTCAGAATCCGTGAACCCAGTGGAGCTGATGGTCTTCCTCCTGTGCCCTTTAGTCTTGACGACAATCTGCTGTAACCTTTAGCCAATTTGGCCACAGAGAAGCTCCGTAGTTTATGCATTTACTCTGTAAAAATGCAGGAAGAGTAATATATTACTATAATATATATCTGCCACTAACCTTATCAACAAGGCCCGGAAACCACCCTGACTCTCTCCACACCCCCCCTCTGGCTCTACATGCCACTGTACTTAATCTGCTCTTTTTATCTTAACTATTACTCTCTTATTTTTAATACATTCTGTGTGTGTGTGTGTGTGTGTGTGTGTATATATATATATATTTATATATATTTATACTTATGTTTGTTCTGTTTAACCTGCTTGTTTAACTTATTTTAGAGAATGTGTGACATGCACCTACAACACCAAAACAAATTCCTTGTATGTGTAAAAAACATACTTGGCAATAAAGCTTTTCTGATTCTGATATTTTTCAATGCTTTGACAGTGCTCCTACGGCTAATAAAGCTCATGGGAGCTGGTGCTGTGATATCCAAACAAAATAATTGAATTACTCTTCCAGCAATATTTTGCTGCTGGATATTGTCATCAACATCTTCACGTTTTTTTCTTAATTATATGCATTTTATTTTCAGGAACAATTTTCAGATGATTATAACTGACAACTAATAAATCCCAAATTCAGTATCTCCGAAAATTAGAATATTACTTAAGACCAATACAAAAAAGGATTTTTAGAAATGTTGGCCAACTGAAAAGTTGGAACATGAAAAGTATGAGCATGTACAGCACTCAATACTTAGTTGGGGCTCCTTTTGCCTGAATTACTGCAGCAATGTGGCGTGGCATGGAGTCGATCAGTCTGTGGCACTGCTCAGGTGTTATGAGAGCCCAGGTTGCTCCGATAGTGGCCTTCAGCTCTTCTGCATTGTTGGGTCTGACGCATTGCATCTTCCTCTTCACAATACCCCATAGATTTTCTATAGGGTTAAGGTCAGGCGAGTTTGCTGGCCAATTAACAACAGGGATACCATGGTCCTTAAACCAGGTACTGGTAGCTTTGGCACTGTGTGCAGGTGCCAAGTCCTGTTGGAAAATTAAATCTGCATCTCCATAAAGTTGGTCAGCAGCAGGAAGCATGAAGTGCTCTAAAACTTCCTGGTAGACGGCTGCGTTGACCTTGGACCTCAGAAAACACAGTGGACCAACACCAGCAGATGACATGGCACCCCAAACCACTGACTACAATCACTGACTGTGGAAACTTTACACCGGACTTCAAGCAACGTGGATTCTGTGGCTCTCCTCTCTTCCTCCAGAATCTGGGACCTTGATTTCCAAAGGAAATGCAAAATTTACTTTCATCAGAGAACATAACTTTGGACCACTCAGCAGCAGTCCAGTCCTTTTTGTCTTTAGCCCAGGTGAGATGCTTCTGACGCTGTGTCTTGTTCAGGAGTGGCTTGACACAAGGAATGCAACAGCTGAAACCCATGTCTTGCATACGTCTGTGCGTGGTGGTTCTTGAAACACTGACTCCAGCTGCAGTCCACTCTTTGTGAATCCCCCCCACATTTTTGATTGGGTTTTGTTTCACAATCCTCTCCAGGGTGCGGTTATCCCTATTGCTTGTACACTTTTTTTCTACCACATCTTTTCATTCCCTTCGCCTCTCTATTAATGTGCTTGGACACAGAGCTCTGTGAACAGCCAGCCTCTTTAGCAATGACCTTTTGTGTCTTGCCCTCCTTGTGCAAGGTGTCAATGGTCATCTTTTGGACAGCTGTCAAGTCAGTAGTCTTCCCCATGATTGTGTAGCCTACAGAACTAGACTGAGAGACCATTTAAAGGCCTTTGCAGGTGTTTTGAGTTAATTAGCTGATTAGAGTGTGGCACCAGGTCTCTTCAATATTGAACCTTGTCACAATATTCTAATTTTCTGAGATACTGAATTTGGGGTTTTCATTAGTTGTCAGTTATAATCATCAAAATTAAAAGAAATAAACACTTGAAATATATCGGTCTGTGTGGAATGAATGTATACATTATACAAGTTTCACTTTTTGAATGGAATTACTGAAATAAATCAACTTTTTCATGATATTCTAATTATATGACCAGCACCTGTCTGTGTGTGTGTGTGTGTGTGTGTGTGTGTATGTATGTATATATATATATATATATTTTAATATAATACATGTATCCATGCTCAACGTACCAAAGGTCGAGAGGAGGGCGCTAATGTTACAAGACGGATGCCGTAGAAGAAGAAGAGAGTGGAAGACTACAAATATGGACCGGCAGAGGCGACCAGCTACTAGCATGGGCAGTTAATTGATGCGATATTATTGGCCACTAACGTTCAACTGCTGACATCGATTATTTGTTTCACCCCGGGGCAACTAACGTTAACGTTACCCAGCTCTACCAACGCTAGCTCATATATAACGAACCTTGTACGACTTTTAAACGAAGTAAACGAGATATCGAGGTTGCTCTAGCTCAAAAGAGCTAACTTTAGTTAGCATTAGCTGTTAGCTGTTAACTTTTCGTGTTAGCTAGCTAACGTTAAAGCCAGAGAAGAGGTTCAGTAGTCTCCGGAATATGGAGCTCGGTGAGGGGGTTCTAACTTTATCGCTACGTTGGACTGTGAAACCACATCGTCCTTACCTGGCTCTGTAAATTCTTGGGGGTCAGCAGCTCAGATTGTTGTCGCCTGTCATGCTACCAGACCGTCAGCTTATAGAAACAAAGTGCCACCTGCTGATGGCGCCGTACCAGAGAAAAGGAGCCGTAAATGCTACTGAGCTGCTGAACCGGAGGAGTAGAGGTATCAGGGATGCTGGGACTCTGATCAGACACAATATGAAGGTCCTTAGAGGTATCCTCCTCCAGGTAATAGTAAAAACGGTCTTTTAGATAACTATAGCTAACTGATTTCAAGAAATGTTTTAGTTACTAACATACTATCTTCTTTATTATTGTTACATTGTAGGACAACAGGGATTTCATTGAAGCATGGAGCAAGACCTCAAAATCCACAATAATGTATGAGAGTGGTAAACTCTATTTTGAAAATTACCAGAACTGCTACAGCTGGTGAGTATAAATAATTACCTTTAGTCTTCAGCACACATACAACAAATGCCTTATAGCATATATATATATATATATAAAATGCAGCATCTTAAAAACGGGCATAAAATAGTCACATAGTAATACACTAATGTATCTCTGAAGAAATCAAAATCTGAGAATCACTGCAGGACAGCTGTGAGACGCATTTACTTTCTAAAAGAAAGTGATAATTCCACACCATGATTTAATCTAAACATCTTCTATGAATTTAGTGGCAGGCCTTGTCATTCGAGACTCAATACATAGCTTACCAGATGCAATTTCACCCAGTTTATTAGTATCATCTACTAAATTAAAATTGCCGTTGTGTGATTGTCAGTGTGAAAAAACCTCAGTTATATCGTCGTGATGTTTATGTACATGTAGAGCTGGGCGATATAGAGAAAATCAAAATCGGCCGAGTACTGATCCGATACTAGTGTCATATATTTTATTATGTTTTAAGAACTGTATACTATCCCTGTATGGATGTGATATTATTTGTTGTCAGTCTGGCTCAGGTTAAACTCTTTGTGAAACATGAATGCCACAGAACTTTTTTTTATTCTCCAGTTTGGCAGTCAGTTATAACGGAAAAAGAACATAAATAAACTACTTTAACGTATTTTTTTCTTTAGGGCTTTATTACGTGGTATCGGATCGGTGCCTAAACTCCAGTACTTCCCGATACCGATACCAGCGTTTTAGGCAGTATCGGAACATCTCTAGCCGCAACACTGTAGGATTTTAGATAAATAATCATGAATAATGTGGATATAATGACTAATACACAATATAACGTTATCCAAAATTTAAGATATCTAGTCTCATATGTCACTGTCAATATAATATTGAGATATTGCCCAGCCCTATGTACATGTATAGCTATGTGTGTATGTAAGGGACACAGAACAGAATAAAAGGTTTTACCCTACACACACAATGAGTGATTAAATCTTCTGGTTTCAGTGTTCATTCAGAGCCTCAACTTCTATACAAACTGCCTAAGAGATCTAAATTGGAGAAATTTGAAGATGCCTTGCTGTGTCAGAGCCCACTTGTAAGTGATATAAAACAAACTAAAGGTGAACTTTCAATAACCAGATTTTAACAACCCAGGTTCAGATTGTTTCATTTGTCTCGTTGACAGGACAACACATTAGCCTCCCCCTCTGATCATAAACCCAGCCTCTTGGCTTTGACGGCCAATAACTGGCTGTATCGCCTTTCAGCTGAAACGGGAGAAGAGCTGCAAAGAGTTTACCTCTCTTCAAACCATAAGTTCAGGTATTGTTAACGCTCTGAGTTCTATGTTCTCAAAAGGGAGATTAATTTCCTATTTTCGTTCATTTAAAAACTTTAACTTTACTTTGTTGTTTTTGGTAGGTATCTTGGCTGGGATGTTTCTCAAGAGATGTTTTATGTTAAATCTGTTCAAAACAAAGATACAGTTTTAGCCCGACAGGTAAGTTATTTTCATAAATTCAAGTTTTGTGCCTTATTGAAGAGTGACAGGGCACTTTATTAAGGGTATTGAAGCATAGGATCTTGCTGTACATGGCTTTTTAGCAGTTCATGATTTTTAATTGTCGCATTGCATAAATCTAGGGAAATGGATATAAAGTCTTGTAATGAGTTAGTGAAAGAATTTAGGTATCACTAGTTTACAATTTCTGCAAGGTGACATTTTTAAAACCACATTTTTAATTTGCTGGTTTCGTTCTAAACCCAAACGTGTTCAATTCACAATAATCAGGAAATCATAAAAAGCATTGAATCCTCACATTTTGAGAGGCTGGAACCAGGGAAAGTTTTTCAATTGTTTCCCTTCATTGTTTTTGTGGATTGACTAGTCGACTGATTAACTAATGATTTTACTACATGTCCAAAATCTCTGATGTGGAAAAGAGATGACATTTTTTTTTTTTTATCTTTTTATTTTTTTATTTACAGGCAGGTATCACTCATAACTCGGTGATGCACCTGGCCATCTTTCATGTCTTCCCCTTACAAGTTGTAGGCATGTTGGAGATCAACAAAAAGGTATACAGATTTGATTGTAGTGTGTGTGGTGTTTTTTTTTAATATAAAGGTGCCCAGAGGATTGATTTGTTGTTATTATTAAAATGTATCTAAATTTTATTCTTTCAGGTATTTGGGAATAGTGTCACCGATGTTGTTCTGTCTCAAGGTGTCCTTGTGGTGTCTTACAGCAACAAGTCAGTGAAACTGTACAGCTTTAAGCACATTGTACAAAGGGTATGTATTTTTTAATCCTTAAGGTGCTGACACACCAACCCGATTATCGGCTGTCGGACAGTCTGGCGAGGTCAGTGACTCGAGTCTGTTCGGTGTGTTCCGTGCCGTCGTCCGTCGGAGGAGCTGTCGGCCTTCATTTTGGCCGACCCGACATGCTCCGTCGGAGACGGAAATGGCGAGCGGACGAGCCTCTCAAAATCTGACAAATCTTTTAAACTGACCTTTGTTGATCTGAAATGAAGACAGATTCAGCAACTGCATGGCCTATTTCTCGCTTAAAATGTTTTCAGAAACGCGTTTCGCTGAACCATTTTAGTAAAATATGAGATCGTATTCTGAACAAGCCGCCATGACAGTCTGGCTGTGAATTTCCGGAGAAAAAAGACCCACGTGATGCGTTCGTTCTATCAGCTGCCGGTTTTCATTTTCTGGGAAACGATACAGAGAAGCGCCGCCTGCTGCTATGGAGACGTATTACGTTTCGCTCACGCGCAGAGCGTACGCTCAAGTCGGCGTCGCCTCAGTGTGTTTTGAGGCATTTTTTTGGACCTCGGGGACCCGACTGATCAGTCCGCCTTTTCTGCCGACAGTCGGCCGTCTGGTTGGTGTGTAACGGCTATTAAACGGCACACTGTTGGGCACCTGGTTAGCTCACCTGGTAGAGAGGTTTACTCCTCGACGGTTCACTTCAGGTCCCTCTTTCTCCCCCCTTTCATGTCTTCATCTGTCCTATGAAAATAAAGGCCTAAAATGTCCAAAAAATCTTAAAAAAAACTAAAACAGCATGCTGTTGATAAAGATTTGAATCAGATTGTATAACATTGCATCAGGAATACATTTGTTGATTATTGAATATGTGGGAATATTTGCATATTCAGTGTTTTATTATGCTTCTGGCTCATCCTGCTGCTTACAGCTCTGTGTATTTGATGAATATTTTCTTTGTTTTCAGTATTTGACAGAGAAATTAACGCTTGGAAAGCAGAGTTCACTTCTTGGAGGCAAAACAGTGGGAGATGTTCCGTTTGGTATCCCAGTAAATATCCAGATCACAGGCAAGTCTGTTTTAAGGCTAGACAGGTGGTATCAGATTTTAGTAAATCTACTTGGCCACTGTAGGAAGGAATGTTTTTTTTTTTTTTTTTTTTATTACAAAGTAAATGTGCTAGGTTTTTTTTGTCTTATTTCGCAGATTGTCCTCCAGTGCTTTTCGAGGTGTCATGCACTGATAACAGTGTCCAGATTGGAGGCTACCCGTGGCACTACATCTATACACCACCGCATAAAAATCACAAGGGTACTCACCACATCTGTTCACTCAAGGACAGCACTATGGTATGTTTAAAGAATCCTTTTAAACTTCAAAAACACATACACTAAAATATGGAGAAATATCCCCAATCTTGTTGTGTGATGGACCACCAAATTGGCCAGAGGTTATTGAAAGTGTCGGGGTAAGAAGGGCCACAGGTGTTTGTGACAGGGTTTGAATCTAGCTGCTAGACAGAGCAGAACCAAACCTGTAATCACTATTCAAAAGCCCCAGACAATGGTCCAACTACTTTTGTGCAGATCTTTTCTGCATGTGTACTGTAACATAAGCCTATGTCGGTTTTGGTGTCTTTGACGACCCTGCTCACATGTATTTCTTTCCAGAGACAATTGTCGGCAACTAAGGTGCATAATACTGGAAATTGTGTGAAAAAAAACATACATTAAAAATCACATTTAAAGGACAATTCCAGCGCAAAACGAACCTAGGGGTTAATAACAGATGTGTACCCACTCTGTCGTTCTCTGGGACATGTTTTCATGCTAATCGAATGTGTTTGTAGCTTGAAACAAGTTAGCGCGGACCGCGGATTAGCTTACAATGCTAGTATTCGGGGCACAGGGAAAGTAAAAACAAACCGAAGCATTTAGAACTTTGGAAGTGTACAGACAGTTTATTGAAAAGATGCATTATAAAGACACTCGCGTTCATGTTTACGTGCGGCCGCCGTCTTTAAAACCAGTCATGACTTACAGCTGGCGATGCAAACTAAAATCAAAAGCAATTTGCTCAATATATCTGAAATAATCACACGGATGTAAAACATAACTTGTCTAGTGTACTTACTCAGTGGATAACTGTCCATCTGGTCCTTCTGGTCTGGGGTCGCCGTCTCCAATTTATTTTTGGGACATGGAAAAAAAGTTTCAAGTACAGCCCTGTCTATCAGAGAGGTGAAATCTTAAGACTGTACAAAACACTGCGTCTCTTGGGTGTCACGACGCAACAGGTCCCACTCCGTGCAACACAGACACTCCTGTTCGGTGGCCATAGCTTCACAATGTCCGCAGGTACACCACCAGTTTCCCGAAGTACGAGGCTGTGTTGCAGCATAGCTCTCTCTCGTAGCCCTTTCACGGAGCTCCCGCAGCTCTTCGTTCAATAAACTGTCTGTACACTTACAAAGTTCTCAATGCTTCGGTTAACATTTAGGGACCCTCGTTATGCTACCGTTGAAGTTTGGTGATATTTTGAGCCTTTTTAGTGGTATAAATGGCGTTTTGTTTTTACTTTCCCTGTGCCCCAAATACTAGCGTTGTAAGCTAATCAGCGGTCCGCGCTAGCTTGTTTCAAGCTACAAACACATTCAATTAGCATGAAAACATGTTCCAGAGAACGACAGAGTGGGTACACATCTGTTATTAACCCCTAGGTTTGTTTTGCGCCGGAATTGTCCTTTAAGCTGCTGCTGTTGCCAAAACACAAGAAATCACAGTTTTGTTTGATCAGTGTGGTGTGCCTGAAATACAGGTAAAAATACTGCATAAGCTTACAGTGTAAAAGAGAAACACATTTGTGGTATTATTAAATGAAGTATAAGTGGTATATTTAAAATGAAAACGTTTCTTTGAATTATTCTCAGCATCAGAAACCCCCCAAAAGTATGATACACACATTTTAGCAGACACCTAATTAGTAAACTGATACGGCACCTGAAATTTGTATCTTAAGTATGGTTCAAATCCAGTTTCACGTCACAAAAACACTCAATGTGGAAAAGAAATTATATTTGACTTGCCTGCTAGATTTTCTTTTTGATTATTTTCAAGAGGAAACCTGGTTATAGTTATGTGCTCATGGTACTATGTGTAGTTTGCTATGCAATTAATAAAAGCAATAATAATGCATGTCCTAGTTAATGTGATACTTTTTAATTTGACATTAGGCAACAAATGGAATTCAAAACATGAACTGCTACTCTCTAGAGAGTGATGGGATCTTCTTCCATCCTGATGACTCAGGAAGAATCATTCATGTTGGACCTGCCACCATAAAGTGAGTACTACAGTCAACTTTTACATAACAAATGAAGACAGTGATGAAGTATCTTGTGGTGGTTTTCCTTATCCCTTCTCACTAAAAGCAACAATAGTATGTTATTTGCTGCATATACATAAAGTATGATTTTTTTGTTTTTATTTTGTTATACTGGACATGTCCATTGTTTTGTTTTTTTCCTTCAAGTGTCCTTAAAATTTGTGGTGACCTAAACAATGGTTTGCCATCGAAGGTACTTAAGGATTTCTCTATGGCAACTCATCGGAACAGCAATGTAAGTGTAATGCTGGCCTCACTACAGACTTAGTTTACCTTGCTCATGAATCAGCCTCATGTATGTATCAAGTGTATTAGTCAGTCAGTCTTGGTGCGATCCAAATTTAAATGTTTCTGCTCTACATCTACTTCAGCCTACCTCACAAGTCACTGTGACCTCATCGGGCCGCACAGTGAAAAAACGATTTCGTCAGCTGGATGATGACCCAGATCAAGAGGTGCCAAAGTGATTTCGCTTTTATTATTGATCCATTATCTGCAAAAAAATATTTTCTATTTATAGGATTTATTTACAATAACATAAGCATTATCCTTTTAAAATACATTATTCTTCTGTGAGTAATGTCTGAGACATCACAGCAACACAACACCGGATGTCACAAGTATTATAAAATGTCAAGTATTACAACTTGATTGAAGGCAAGAACAATTTAGAATAAAGGATAAGCAGAGGTACATTTTAGTCCATTAGCCAGCAGTTTTGTAACACTGTTACTCTTTGACCTTTTATAAATAACTTTCAGAGCAATTAGATGGGGTTGCCTGGGTAGCTTACCTGAGGCTCAGTCCTTGCCGCAGCGGCCACAGGTTCAATTCTAAACTGCGGCCCTTTGCTGCATGTCATTCTCCGTCTCTCTCCCCCTTTCCTATCTTTAGCTGTCCTGTCTAATAAATGGCCAAAAAATAATCTTAAAAAAAGCTTCCAATTGGAAATGGCATCAGTTCAGCATCTCCATTATTCTGAAGTCCTCAGGCCACTCTGTGTATTTTTACACGAGAACAAATTTCTACGGTCATCCTCCCTTTTGAGTTTGACCAAAATCAGACCAGTGGTGACTGATACACCACCTGAGAAACAGATGACCACAGTTAACAGTTAAATAACACAAGTTCAAACAGCACTGTTTTCATCAGACCAATTAAGGAGTGGTTTCCAAATGTGCATTTTATTCAATTTGCAGAAAGTTCTTGATTGATTTGTGCTTGATTTCTAAAATAAGTTTTATTGTGCTAACAACTTTCGAAAGAACTGCCTCCACCTTCCGGCCACACCGTTGTTGGCTGCACCTGTAACCACTACTATACATTTATGTAGCAAGGTGAAGTTCAACTCGAGGTCAGTGAAGACTAGTGTAATAAAGTTCAAGACTGGTGATGCAGACTTCTCAGTTAGTGGCGCATGCGCACAAGTTTCAGCTGCTGTAAATCTGCTCTTTGAATGCCTGATAAGTAGCAGGAAATGGGGCTTACATACGTATTTGGCAAAGGTGCCCTTATGGATACATAGAACTTGGCACAGCTTCACAACAATGAGCCTTTCAATTTTACAGACTTTCCGTATGGTGGAATATGAGGATGAGCTGGACCTTTTGGCAGTGGTGGTAACTAATGGTGAGGAGGGAGAAGGCAGAGTCCACATCCGACTGCATGACAACCAGAGTGGACAGTTACTGCGGACGGTTGATCTGGTGGAACCTTGGGACGAGGTGAGTGACCTGAGATGAATGTACCAACGTTAAGCTGAAGTTTGTGTATATAGATTCATTGGTGCTCTTATATTTTGTTTCAGACTTATCGACATGAGTTGTTCTTTGACAAAGACACAATTGTTCATATTGAGCAAAAGAACTCCAACTTCTGCTGCCATGTTTACAAACTCAAGGCTGCCAGCAAATAAGTGACATTTACTTTGTAAGATTATGTAAATGTTTGTTTCCAACTCGTGTTTTTTGTTCAGCTATTCTGTGTGTAAAAACCACATAATGCCGTTTTTTCATATTTGGTTCACTGCCATATTTTTTTTTTGTGTGAATTACATTTGATAATCATGGTTTGTGATTGACATCATTCTAAGTTTCTGAACTGTATATTAACATGTTCTGTCTTCCCACCTATTACCTACATATTACATTATTTACACTCTTAATCTTTTCTCTTAAATTAAAATCTTTTATTTTTGTTACTGTGTATTTCTGCCTCCTTCTTTACGTCATGTCCATCCAAATATTAAGATATTCCAATCTTAATTTCAAGTTGCTTCTATGTAATATGTATGAGTTTATCATCTACTTGCTTTCACAACCCACAGTTCTAATATGTTAGTTTAAACCATAAATAAGGTGGTGAAACCTGGCTATTGATTTGAAATTGTAGGTTTTGTATCAAGCTACAGATATACCCAAATGTATGTTGAAGGCCCTGAAAGTAACGTAAGTGTAAGTTTTTCTTTTTTTTTTCTGCCAAATTTAGAATAGTTGTAAATAGCAAAAAAGTAATACTAATTACTTTTTTGTAATTAGTACAACAAAAAACATTAATCAAGAGCCCTCTTTTTACATAATAGAAAAATAAGTTATAAAAGAAGCAAATATATTCAGTAATACAAGAAAATGGTCAAGAACCTAGTAGTAGTAATAGTAAAAACATAAGTAAGAAAATGGCCAAGAACATAGTTTAGTAAAAATATAACTTGTAAGCACTACTCAAACGCATCAGCGTGTTAGTCAGTAGCACTGATGCAAGAACATGCACTGCTAAATGAGTCAATTTTGTCAGAGAAAGATGCAGCACAAACAACTAAGGCGTTTCCTGGTCAGAAGAAAAACTTTCACAACGTGCTTCCTCCACATATTCACAGCTCTGGTCATGTGACCGAGGACCCTCAATAGCAACCACTTGAAGTTTAGTTGTGAAAACCGCTTCTCCGGTCAAGTCGCTCCGTTCTGTTGCTGCTCGACACTGATAACGATGGAGAACTTGAAACAGTTCCTGGTCGCTCTGTCTGCCGCCGCCGCAGTCGGTATTGTCTCCATAATATTCGTGCTAATATGGGTTCTCAACTACAAAGAAGGTTTTGCCTGGGATGGAGGACTGGCTGAATTCAACTGGCATCCGGTCTTGATAGTCATCGGGTTTATTTTCTTCCAAGGAATAGGTGAGAGGAGTCTATTTGAACAAGGAAAAGGAATGTAAACGACTGAAATAAATTATTGCTCAAGGCCAAGTTACGCAAAGTTCGCTTTTCCGAGGAACTTATCTTAGGAGGTTACTACGTGTGTAAGTGCGTAATAAATAGTCTACTGTAAAAGTGTGGTCCACCAACTAAACCCTCACTCAAACAGCGGTCATAAGAAATTAACTTATTGGATCGTATCGGCTAGTGTAGCAGCCACAAATAGGGACCTGTGATGTAAAGTAAGTGAATTATAAGTTAGTCTGATAATAGCTACGGCTTAACATCTAGATAAGCAAATTGCTCTCAAGGACGCATGAACCAGCAATCATGCACCTAAAAAGTATAATAGCAATAGTAGTGCTTTCTTTAAGTGGTTACCAGCATCTACACCTTTTATAACAACCTATAAATTGTGCCTGTCATACATGCAAATATCACTTAAACAATGTAATGACAGGTTAATCAACTTTTTAAGAGAAAAAAAGATGTTTAATATTGTCAAAATGTAAAAATATGCGTATTTGCATTAAGAATTGTCTGAATGACACTGAGTTACCGTCTCTTGTCTAGCCATCATTGTCTACAGACTCCCCTGGACCTGGCAGTGCAGCAAACTGATGATGAAGTTCATCCATGCAGGCTTGCACTTACTAGCCTTCATTCTTGCTGTCATAGCTATGGTGGCTGTTTTTGACTTCCACAATGCTGCCAAAATCCCCAACATGTACAGTCTGCACAGCTGGCTGGGCCTGACGGCTCTGATACTGTTCTGTCTACAGGTAAACTCTTACTTTAAAATAAATATTTCAAGTAATGGATAATAAACAAAGGCTCCAGGTTTTGTTTTGCAGTACTGATATTGCTACTTGTAGAAGGCTACATTATGTGAACTAAATGAGTTTTTTTGTTGCATGTTTCAAACCACTGCACCTTTACCATCTTAATAATCTTTAATGGAGCTCTGGACTGGTTGTAAAACAATACATATAGTGTAGGGTGGTATGTCCCTAAAAAACAACATACTGCTGGTGTTTCCTAAAACGCCAAGTCATAGTGAACAACAGCCTCATTTAGTACAATATCTGATAAGTGGATGTTTTTTTTCTACTTCAATGAGCAGCTTGTTCTTGGAGTTGGCATATACTTGATACCAGTTACACCTGCATCCTGGAGAGCAGCGTTTATGCCCCTCCATGTCTATGGCGGTCTTTTACTCTTTACCAGTGTAATAGCTGTGGCACTCATGGGCATCACAGAGAAACTCATTTTTGGCCTGTAAGTATTAACAATAAAAATAAAAGCTTGTAATAGCTTGTAAAAATGTACAAACCAGTTTTACAATGTTAATGTGCTGCTTAAGAGTGGGCATAACAGATTTTTTGTACTTCATTACTAAGGAACAACCTGAAATATAAGGACTCTCCCCCAGAGGCAATTTTCGTGAACGTTCTGGGAGTCCTCCTAGTGGTTTTTGGAGCTCTTATCCTCTGGATTGCCACTCGAACGTCTTGGAAACGCCCCAGTGACCAGGTCTTGCATACTCTGCATACCATTGGGGAAGTTGAGGACAGCAGCAAAGTCGGTCCAGTCCTGTCTCAACTATCTGATGGAACTGATGCTGAGCCCTTTGGGGATGTCAGGAGGAGGAGTAGTAATAAATTAGATGATCAGGCTAACTGATTACAAATTAACTAACTAGGAGCAGATACTGTATCAAGTGTTGAATGCATGTACACCCAGTCTAAACTGGTCAGAGAAAGTAAAAATGAAGAAATCTATTTTTGCTTATCTTTCCATACATAACTGTATCTCTTGCACCTTAAGTATTTAATTTTGTTGGCATTTTGTTGTTTACCATTTATTGTAAGTGTATGTAAATAATGGCGAGCTACTTCATAACAAGATTCAGATAGATAGACCTTTTGTATTGTGATATCTGGGTTTTTAAAATATGTTCAGAACCTATCTACATTTTACAATGAATATTTGCAACTTCTACCTTACATCGTACAGTCCTTGAATATTTATTTGTAGAGAGAAGATGAAAAATGTTCATACAATAAAACACAGTCAATAATAAAAAAAAAAAGTAATGAGCACCAATTTGTGGTTGTTTATCACATTTGACATTAGTGCTCTGGTTTCTTGTTCCTGTTCTATTAATGCCTCTCAAAGATAGATAGATGGATAGATATACTTTATTCATCCCGAGGGACATTTTAGAACATAATAGTGTAACATTCATTCACAATATCAACCACTATCATTAGGTAATATGTCCAAAGACTTGTATTGACACTATTAGTGCTTCTTTTTGGCTCTTCCCAGCTCCCGTAGTTGTGTTGGCAGCCCGTTTGTTTTGGCTGTGGTTGTAGGCATTTGGTGTCAGGTCGAAAACCTGCTTTAAGGTTTGTAAGCTACACATAAGTGTCATGTTAACTGTAGTATCACACACTTGTAACATTGTTTTGTATTCGTCGCTGTGTTTGTAACCCAACGTGCTTTATTCATTGTGCGGTCAGCGGAGTTGAAAGTGCATGACAGCACTCCGGACCATGGTCCGGTCTGACGTTAGCTAGCTGCTAACCCAATCAAGCTAACGCTTCATCTCTAACCATAAAGGAAAGATTGGATTGAGAAAGGCACATTGTTATGACCCGAAAACCCCTTTTTTATTTTTTACTTTGAATTACGTCAAACTACGTGTGGTTGAATCACTAATTAGCTAAATATACAACGAGGATGGCTAAGCTAGCTATGTAGCTAGCCATTTATAACAAGGAAGGCTAGCTAGCAGCGGCACAGGCCGATTGAGTGCTAACGCTGCGTGTTTTCTATGAAACTACGGTGCGATTAGTAAAATTAAACATCATATTAACATGGAGAAGGCTTGTAGTTTGAACGCGTATACAGCAAGCTGATAAGGACCAGGGAGAAGTGGCTGAACCGGACAGGATAACCCCCATGCTAAGCTAACCGGG
The DNA here is from genome assembly GCF_031162955.1 of Sander vitreus. NCBI lineage: Eukaryota > Metazoa > Chordata > Actinopteri > Perciformes > Percidae > Sander > Sander vitreus. The sequence goes on from NC_135865.1 coordinate 15,694,930, forward strand.
TGTGCACAGTTGTAGGGTGGGGCTCTCTTGTTAGCCAGCTGACAATGACTGGTCAGCTGTGGCTGCTACATGTAGAGTATCAGAGTATCTATGTCCCCAAACAGCTAAACTCACTCGGCTGCAGAGAAGACAGAAAAGACTGTTGGATGGTCATTTTAACTGCTATAGAGGTGAGGTTGGGTAGCTAAAGTTAGCTGTCACCATTGCTGCGCAAGGTGGTACTGAAGCTGAGAGCATCAGCTGTCAGGTACCCATACCAGTACGTTAAAAAATAGTATAATATTATTTTTTAAACTATACTTATTAATAAAATGGATGTGATATGATTGCTAGCATTGTTGTATGACCTGGCTCAGGTAAACACTTTGTAAAACAAACAAATGCATACAGAGAATGGATGCCATAGAACTTCCTTTTATTATCTAGTTTGACAGTCAGCCATGACGGGAAAAGAACAAAATATAAACTGGTTTAAACCTTCTTTTTTTCAGGGCTAAATTAAGTGGTAGGGTTCGGTCCATGAACTCGCATTATTCGCCGATACCAGCATTTTAGGCATTATTGGAGGCATTTCCTATACTGGAATCAGTATCAGAAACACACTAATACTTAAGTCTTAAAAATACGATTTTTTTCAATGCATTCTTATTGAATAAGAAAAACAAAAATATGTTTGTATACAGCTGTGGCATCATGTCTGACAAAAGTGAGCTGAAAGCAGAGCTTGAAAGGAAGAAGCAACGCTTGGCACAAATCCGAGAGGAGAAGAAAAGGAAGGAGGAGGAGCGCAAGAAGCAAGCGGTATGTTTAACATTTTGTAAATGCTTTAAATATTCTCTCATATTAAATACACAAATAAATATGGAGAGTAAACAGTATCAAAACCATTAATGGCTCAATGTGATAATTAAAATGCTAATCATCTCCCTGCACTTAATTTGTGTGAGTATTGGTACTCTGCAAGTAGTCATTGAACATTATACAATAATCATTGTACATATGTATGTGTAAATGCATGTGTATGTTTTATGTATTTATACACTTTTTTTTATATACCTACTTCTATCTATACATAGTAGTCAAATGTTTATGCTTATCTTGTTCAGCTTTGTTGTCCTTGGTTTTAGCCGAATGTCTATTTCTGTGTATGTACTTTGAGAGCAACAAAAAGCTGGAGTTAAATTCCTTGTAGGTGCTATGCTCACACATACTTGGCCATTAAAGCTGATTCTGATGGCCACTATTTGTATCTGAGTCAAATGCAGTTTAGAGCCTAAGACAACGGATTATGTTGACAGACATACAAAACAGGTTGCAAGGATACAAAGATACTACAAAGATGTAGGGTATAGATAATAAGTCATTTATAACAACTGGTTTGTATTTGTTAAATTCACTTGTGTATGAGATGCCGACCAGTTGACATTTCATTACAAAACTAGCTGTGAGATGTATACGACATTTAAAAATCTCTCTAATGACCCATATTGTGTGCATGTTGAGATGCAAAGTAACATTAAACTTGTTTTAAATTCACGTTCTTAATATCATAATTTTGTCATCAAGGATTTCATATTTTGGCCGTTTTATATATGTCATTTGTTTTGTATAGCCAATACATTTTACATTGATCAGCTCCTTCATGCTGCACTGCATTTTCTATTCTTGGACACTAGTTAGGTATTCTGGCACTAAGTGCAATTAATACAAATTAGTCAGTTAAGTCTGTCAGAGCTAGAAATCAGAAAACTTCCAACAAGTTGAAGTTGTTAACAATTATGTTTCCAGGCGGACCAATTGAAAGATGCTGCGCAACACCAGGATGATTCTGACCTGGAGAAAAAAAGACGTGAGGCTGAGGCTCTTCTACAGAGTATGGGCATAACCTCAGAAGCTCCTGTTGGTATGTTTTACATAAGCTGTTGGATTGTACATATTTACTTTAGAAGTTAAGCTTAGATTGTTAGAGCACTGACACGTTGCTAACAGCAGGGGGCAGAAGAGATCCATAAGAAAATCCCCATGAGTCTCACAGGATGCAGACAAACCAGAAACAGAAATGAAAAACATCATTTTTTTTGTGTATTTCTTAAGTAAACATTAACAGTAACATTAATTTAATAAAGACAAAGTCAGTGTAGTTGTGTTATTAAAGCTGCTTTGTATGTGCTGATCTTGCAACAGCTTAAGTTTGTTACATACAGAATGATGTGTATATTTAACTTGCTTAATGTCAAGGCTTTACACACATCACAGCATGCTAAATAACACGTAGCCGTCAGGAAATCTACATTAAGATTGATAACATTCAGCATGGATGCATTTGTTCTCTGTTGTGAATATCTTGGTGTCTTCACACTGTAACAGATGATTATTGTCTGTCTCGCTATGTAGTCCCTCCTCCCATCTCTCCAACTACCAAATCGGCGGGCACACCAAGTGAGGCAGGGAGCCAAGACTCTGATGGAGCCGTGGGACCCAGGTACACACACACACACACACACACACACACACACACACACACACACACACACACACACACACTCACTCTCCTCAGCAACAGTTTGTTTGAGTAACACAATTTCCCCCTGCTTCTAGTACAGTACATTACAAGTGTGGAAACAATGCCAACATCTCTATTCATGAAGAATGAATGGCAATTGCTCCACCTAAGGCAAAAATGTTTATCTGTTTTGTGCTTTATTGAGCTTTACATGTCTTCTCAAAACGTTTTTTGCGTGCTCTATATGTGCTCAGCTATGCTTATGCCAGGAAGAAAGTGATTTCAGCGTCCTTGTCACAGCCGCTCAAGCCACTTAAACTGCAGATGTGTTGTACAGCAAATTAGTTCGGAAGTATTTTGAATATTGCTTAGAAAAATGTCTCTTTTTGCTTTTATAAGCTTTGCATCATTTTCAACTCCAGACAAAGACTATGAATATATTTAAAGCATGATTACACTGAGCAAAAGCGAAAATCCTTTAGAAAGACTCGTACCATTACAGTGAATAATGAAAAGTTCATGCCAACTGAGGGCATGTTTATTTAATTTGTGTGCCATTGAATTAGGACAATCCTAAATTAACAATAAAACAACAGGCTGTTGTGATGCCTGGGGGACTTCTTAACCCCTAATTAGAGCCCCTTCCCTGGGCTGAAATTCAAGCTCCCCCAGTGTCCCATCAGGCTCAGGGAGCTGTTCCCCCTACGTGTTGACTCATTTCCCTCACCAGCATGGCCATTTCCTACACACATGGAGGTCATGTTTTCTCCCTGAGGGTTTTCTTTCTCCCTCCCTCTCTGTCTGCACAACACTCAGAGCCTTTGGTGTGACACAGTTCAGGCTGTATCAGACCCACAGGCTGCACATTACATCCTGTGTCATCTCACTCTGAGAGGCTGTGTGTCCATGCATTTTAAGAAGATGCATTCTTCCATCTCTGAGCTTTGTGCAGGCTGATATTAGCTTGAACTGAGAAAGATCCAGTTTTAAGTGTATTTTGATGACATGTAATTTTAACTGATTTGTGACCTAGGATCCAATCAGCATGTTGTGTGCCATAATGCTAACTTTTTTCCTCTCCTCATTTGTGCTGGCTTGTCTCTCTCTCTCACTAATGCTGCCTTGTTGCTGTGACACTAACCAGGACTCTGCACTGGGACTCTGACCCGTCCACTCTTCAACTTCACTCTGATTCTGAGCTGCGGTACTGGACACTCTCTTCTCTCCTTTCCTGGTCATTTTCCCTTCTCTCAATCTATGGCATGATTACTTTGTCTTCCAAAGTCATTATTCAGTTAATGCAGTCCAGGAAAACAGTCAAGTCGTGCATGCAAGAGTGGTCAGACAAAACCTGTTGAATTGATTCACAATGGTTGTTAAACTAATCTGAAGTCTCTGCCATCCCATGAAACACTCATTTACTTACTTTGATTTCACTTGCAAGGAGGTGAAAATTGTTAACGAAACAGATGAGCACAGTGATAGTAGAGTTAATGTTTTGTATGTTTTTTTCTTTGTGTTAAAATCATTACTTTTTTGTGGTGAAATTGAGCTGTGCAAAGTTTGAGTTGTTCTGTGCTTTTAGGCGTGGAACTCCAAAACTGGGAATGGCCAAAGTCACACAAGTGGACTTTCCTCCACGTGAGACTGTGTCCTACACAAAAGAGACCCAGACACCTGTCATGACTCAGCAAAAAGAAGGTGATTCTCAGATATTATTACATAAGTAAACTATCAAAAACTGGACAAACCTCCTGTGTACATGAATCTAACTCATTGAATATATGGATGAAGAATGTAGTGGTCCACTAAAATGTATAGCTTCTTTGCTAACAAAAGTTTTGTTTTGCTGCAAGAATGGTACATTACTTATGGAGAATTCTTCATAACAGGGAAGGCTGTATCAGTGGGTAACAGAAGTGAACAACGAGTGGAAAAGATTTGATTTGAGATGAAAGTAAAGAAAAAATGAGGCCCAGGAAACATAAGAAGTCAAAGGAGAGATTAAAGTCAGACAAGCCCTGCTCCTCTGAACCTCACAACTAACTCCGCTTCGGTATAATTAATGAGCAGGATGAGAAAACCAGTGACAGGAAGGAGAAATGCGATTGAGGGGGAAGATATGAAGCGCTGCGCATACGACTGCTTACTGCCTCTGAAGCATGTCGACATGTATGTAATTGCTGCACTGGAGCTTTTATGCGGTTGGCCAAAGAGAATATTTACTACTAACACCACGTGTTGAACACATGCTCCATAAAATATGCAATACTTGTGAGTGTGCTGCTTGTTCTTGGTTGATTTATGTAATAACGTGGCGAATAATGTGCTCAACTGAAATCGTGATGAGGTTTTTGTTTTGTGTTCTTATTCTATTTTTATTTTTTTCCAAAGAAATATCAGAACAATCCTACATTACCTCCCAACTGCAACTCTTGGAATGAGTCTGTCTTTTTAGCCATTTGCTCAATTTATTTGCATCAGCTAACACATCTTTTTAAGCATCCTTAAAAGCCTGGTCAGGATTTTAAACATTGTAGGGATTGTTTGTTGTTGTCCCATCAGGTGATGTTCAGTAAATCTGGAGGTGGCATGCAGCATGAGCAAGATGAAATTGTGTGATTTTGTGGAAAACTATGAGCAGAACTAGTGAAGGATGAAGAGCATCCCCCTGTTCCTCATCGCTCTTTACTCTGGACTCTACTGGGCATTGTAAAACTGTGTTAAACAACGATGGTTTCTGCCAGCTGTTCAACACAAGGCCCCCTTCCCCTCTCTGCCACTATGTAATCATTTCATCAACTCCCTCGCTTCCCTGTCTTCTCCCTTCACCGAACAAGCACATAACAAAACACACTCAGTGACATTGTGCATTTTCACACCATCACTTCTGGCACTCGATGAGACGGCATCCCCTTCCCTGCTTGCTCCCCTTGGCGCATTTTTGATGTGTGGGGTGGCGTCAGGCCTGTTCTCTGATTGAGCGATTTATCATGTTGTCAAAAGGAGGTAACGGCGCAGCACTCTCAAGGTCAGCAGGCGGTGGCATTAGAGGGAGCGGCTGCCGTGCCCCGGCTGCTGCAAACCGAGGGTTCCCACACTGTACGCAAGACATGTTGGAGAAGGGAGTTAACGATTTTGAACATTACCTGTCCTATTGACCCAAAGAAAGCCGCCTGAACAGTCAAGAAGAACCCATCATCGGGTTATATGTGGTTTGTTATTAATGCGGACAGTATTGCGTCATTTTCAGTTTTTTAGCGTCATTTGCGTCATTTTCCAGTTCATAAGATGAACTGGACAGTCTTTGAAATGTCCTCTCAGATATCTACGTCTATATCTATATCTATGACAATTCTGACATTCATTTGCCTTAGTCTTTATTTGGGACAACATAGATGCATTTTTTTCAATCAGTGCTATTCCATCTGTAGGTAGTTTGTTGATTTAGGCCACCAGATTGATGAATTTCTGTGCCACCGCTGCAATATTCCCAGACTGCACCAGTAGGTAATATGCAGCATCAGTATGCACTCCTCAACAAGAGGCTATAATTATGGAGTAAGATATGGTTAGAGGTTGGGGAGTGGTGGTGTGTGTGGAGTGGTTGGTCTGCTGCAGCGTTTAAAAAGGCTTGTCAGGAATATGAGTATGTAGAGCAGTTTAGTAAATCTAATATTTAATTGAATGTGATTGTTTTAATCACTCTGAATTCAGAGGCAGGTCAAAACTTCTTCTTTTTTTTATCACAAAAGCCCTTAATGGGCTTCTTGTTTGAAGTGCCACTTGTAATCTTGGTCAGCCTTTATGCACTTGATGATTAGTACTGTTAAATATCTATTGTATCCCTCTGTCATACAGTAGCTAATCATTTCAAATGGAAAATTTGGAATATTCTTCTTTTTTCTGAGTGTATGTGAGTATTTGCACCTTTACAACCTGTTTTTGTTCTCAATCTCATTTAACAATATAATAAGTTTGTATATATCTGTGACAGACGTTTTTCTTCAGTAGGAGAGTGCTGGTTTTGGATTTCTGCTTACCGTTGGCCTGCTTGTGATCTTTAGACCTCCGTGTCATTAGAGACGTGTAACCATGTTGAAGACATTGAAAAGAAGACTCCTGTTTCACAGATGACTAAGTCTCGAAGAGTGTTAGAAGTCTGAATGCAGATGTCTTTGTATTTATTTGCCTTGCAGCCTTTTTAAATTTGCTACACTACTACACAACAACACTGTTGACGCTGTGCCACATGGAAAATGGTTGATCACAGTTTTTGAAGTGCATTCTGTAAACTGAGGCTGGAGGTACTCCATTTTAGGAAACAAGAAATGGTAGTGCACATATTTGTGAGTGTGTGGGTGTATGTATCGATAGTGTTTTGTCTTCTGTGGTTGTTAGCCTTTGTACAGGCAGGCAGAGGATAAAAACCCTGCTGCTCGTGCTGAAGTCAGACCCTTATTATGCAAGGACATATAGAAAGTGGAAGGCACCTGCAGCGGAGAGCAAAGGTCATTTAGTTTTATACTTTCTACATCACTGGCCGCATACCATGTTTGCATTAATATATTGTCCATTTACTAAGAACTGCCCGCCCCCCCCCCCACCTCCCTCCCTCCTATCTTGCTCCCCCCTAAAAAGCTTTTATTTCTTAAGTGATACAAAAGCCATAATTGAGCCTGCTTTGAGAGGAGGTGTCAGTGTATGGGACATCGGTGATCCGGGTGAATTCTGTTAAATGCAACCCCCCACCCCCTTCCACCACCACCCACCATCGCTAGGCGCAACTACCCCCCCTACACATCCCCAGCAGGGTCACCAGGATCACTAGCTTTTCTCCAAATGGCCATTTTGGCTGGCAGGTGCATTATACCCTTTATTTTCAGATTGTCTATCCGCTCCTAATGCCTGGCAGGTTGATTGCTTTGGCTGCCTCACCAGGGAAAGGGCTGACGAGCACGGCCGGGACTAGCTGAAAGACAGTGATTACTGTTTTCCTTTAAGCCTGATTGAGGCCCTTGAAAGGAAAGATTTTAACCTTCTCCTGTTGGTTGCAGAGTATGGCCGTACATTGAAATGGCTTGTGTCATCAACCCAGTTCTGTAAACTCATCAGTGTACCCAATAACCTTCTTCCCCAAACCTCCATCTGAGAAAGGGGATAAATCACTTTATGGACAAAGTGACAGATGACATTATCATTTAGATTATCCCAGTAGGAAGGAACTTCTGGCATGTGGTTCTGTCATCTTGGTATAAGCCTTACAGTTAATCTAAGATAAATGCTTGAAGGAACCAGGCGAGTATTTTCCCCTCTCTTCATGAATCTGTTTTGTCCTGCTTTTGCTATTATTTTTTACATTGAAGGCATAGGCCATATACAATCACTAAGAGATGTGTTTTGAAAAAGCGCGTTCATCTTCTTTGAGGTAGAACCGGTGTGCAGTTTGCCAGCTGGTCTGGCCTGTATTTTGTCGTACATTCTCTGAGGTTGAATAGGAGTTGCAGGACCTCCTGCTAGGATGGTAATTGCAGAGGCTTGCTGTTCAGTGAGAAGCTTGTCTCGGGGCAGCCAGGCGGAAAACCTCTGTGCCATCCCCATGCCACCTCTGAAGAGCACAAGACAATCCCAGCATCCCCATCTGCTTTTGCACCATGCCGTCATCTGGCCAGACCAATGGGACAGGCCCGGGCAGCTGCTCCACACCCTCTGCCCCGCTGCCCTGTGGCCTAGAAGGGGGCAACCTGCTACTGGGACACAGAGGAAACTGCTACACTGACAGCTAGACTTTCTATTGAATGGCTAGAGTCTCATTAACAGTTGGGAAAGCTGGGGGTCCCTATGACAACAAGACACCCGCTGTGCTGTGTCCGTTTAACACAAATGACAAACTTCCCCGCTTTAGAGGAGCAGGTTCCTTTTTGAAAGGCAACATTGTGCTGACAAACCAAACAAATGCAAGGCAGAGATACAAAATCACTCTTTTGCTGTGCCTATTATCACTGGGTGGAGCTTTTATTGGAAAAAAAGAGAAAATAATGGAGGTGAAAGATGTAGTGACCAAAAGGATGAAACGTTTGTATGGAGGCACAATCGCTCGTTATGCGAATTTTGTTACTTTAAATTTGATGTTTACATTTGAAGCTTGGTCAAAAATGTCTTGTGTAGGAATACGTTGATTCAGAGACATGGTGTTTTCCTAACTCAGTGTATTTTCCAGTGTTTAACATAGTTCACTTTCTAAACAACAGAGGAGGAAGAAGAGGAAGAAATTGCTGCACCTCAACCAGTAGTGGAGACTCAGACAGAGAAACCGGACCAGAAAGAGGAGGAGGAAGGTACTTTACTACCACTGATGATACATAAGTTTACAATACAAATTGAGCCAATACAGTTTTTCTATGGATTTTCTATTATAATTGTTGCAGCATACAAAGATATTTTTATTCCCGTAAAGCAGTCCATCAAATACATTATCATAATGGCAATGAGCAGCAGGGATCTCTACTACATTTTAGTGTGTTTGTGTTTCTCTAGTAGCACCCCCCCACGAGCTGACTGAGGAGGAAAAACTCCAGATCCTGCACTCCGAAGAGTTTGTGAATTTCTTCGACCACAGCACTCGTATTATTGAGCGGGCTCTATCAGAGCATGTGGACCTTTTTTTTGACTACAGCGGCCGTGACCTGGAGGAGAAGGAGGGGTAATAATTGGACAACTAAAAAACAAACATGGTCATTGGTTTTTTGAAGTGTTTTTATTGATTTTTGGTGCTTTGTTTTCCCCCAGTGAAATCCAGGCCGGAACAAAGCTCTCCCTCAACAGGCAGTTCATGGATGAGCGCTGGTCCAAGCATCGTGTCGTCACCTGCCTGGACTGGTCACTCCAGGTCTTTTTTTTTTTTTTTAATTAAGCCAACTGTTGAACACATTTCTCAGAGCAGCATTTGGAAGTTGTTCCCAATTATCAAAATGTCAATCCTAAAAAATCAATTTATTGTGTTGGTAATATGGGCATAAGTGTTGCTAATTGGCTGTTGAAACAACTTAGCTTTGCACAGCCATAATGCTTTATGATTACATAGCTTGAGTTTGACAGCATTTACTTTTCGCCACAAGTCCCTCAGGAAAAGTAAGTTATGTTCCACACATTGTCACTCAGTTGGGGGCCATAATGATTTGTTTCCTCTGGTGTCTAAGGTCATTTCATGCATGATTCTGCAATGACTTTTGACAGTGATTGAACACCAACTCTTTGTTCACAGTATTTACCAGCTCAGAGTGATATCCATACCCCTGTGATTTGAAATTCTGAATTAACAAACTATAGATCTCAGATCAAGTATTATAAGCAGCAGAGGTTAATGGTTTGTTTACATCTGGGTAGTGTTTCTGTAGTCATTCTCTGCTTGTTTTTAATATGCGCTTGAGTGAGTTTTAGATTCTCAATGAGTTGCTCTGTTTTAGTCCACCGCTGTTCCTCTGAGCGATCTCAGAAACGTAGCTTTTTGTCCAAATTATGAAGGGAATTAAAAACCCAATTTACCAAAGTGCTTAAGGGGGGGTAGGGCTAATTAAACGAGCCATAAATCTTGAGGAAAGGTTACTCTTTCTTTAAGGCATTCAGCAGCACCACACAGAGCAGGCGAGGCTTTTCCACATGGAGTCAAGCCTGGGGGACATGTCTGCTTCCCCTCCAACATTCATTTGGGCTGATTTTTTTTCTTTCTGTCACCAGTATCCTGAACTCCTGGTTGCCTCATACAACAACAACGAGGACGCTCCTCACGAGCCAGACGGCGTGGCCTTAGTATGGAACATGAAGTACAAGAAGGCCACACCGGAGTACGTCTTCCACTGTCAGGTACCCAAAGCCTCTCTGCTTCTTTCTCCCACCCCCTCCCCATGTCCTAACGGGTGGCTACTTCCATGACAAGTGTGGAACGCCGCCAACCAACCCCTGTTTGCTCCCCCGTCTCTCCTCCTCCCCGCCTTCATCCACATTGTGAGTTCACCATACTGGCATCCACCTCCACCACATCTTTCCGCAAACACATGTTCGTGAGGCGCCGGAGAAGACCTGTGGTGCAGGAGTTGAATGGAATCCAAGCGCTGCAGCAGGATTAAGTGTGTGGGGCAGGGCTAGTTATCATGTGAATCCAAACAAGGGCCCTGTGTTCAGACAAGCTAGCAGGGAGAGCAGCACAGCTCCTCCGCTCTGCCCAGCCTTATTATAATGCCTGCCCTGAGGCTCCTTCACCAAGACAAGTTGAGTAGAAACACATGTTGTTGCCGCCAGAGCGGATGTAGATGCGGGCGTATTGCTCAGATGAATAAAACTGAACAGAAGTGAGAACGCCGTTTTCTCCGTGCCTCAAAGTCGGCTCATAATGAGATATTCCTGAACCATGCGTCATAATTTTTGTCAAGAAAAGTCCTTTTAGAAAAAATATTGAGCTACGAGGTGAAGCGATGAATGAATACAGTTCTGCATTATGTGCATCTTCATTATTACACTCTGCTGCCAGTTTATTAGGTTATCTTAACTGTCCTGCATGAAGGTTATAACATTTAGTTTTTGTTGCAACATTCTTAGAGAGTTGTGCCTGCACAAATAAATGCAGTGGACAAAATAACAGAATCATCCGTCAGCAAAGCACTACAGTTGAGCAGCACCTCAAACTACATCCTTCAAAATGATCATACAGTTGAATCAACACCTATCTTGGGCCTGCATTCCTGCTTTTTTTGATCGGACATAACAGTACTTCTAAAGACCTGTCACCGGGCTGTCTCTCTATAAACATGTTCTTTTTCATCACTAGAGAAGCTAAACATTGCCTAACCCTTTCTCTATTTTAACCTCTTTCTGACAGTCTGCGGTTCTGTCGGCTGCGTTTGCCAAGTTCCACCCCAACGTTGTGGTGGGGGGCACATACTCAGGGCAGATTGTACTATGGGACAACAGGAGCAACAAGAGGACCCCGGTTCAGAGGACTCCCCTGTCAGCAGCAGCACACACGGTACACTAAACAAACAACACAGTGGGCTTATACTTTATTCTAACACAGCAGAAGAGTAAAAATGTCTCCCTCATTCTCTTTGCAGCACCCAGTGTACTGTGTGAATGTAGTTGGCACCCAGAACGCCCACAACCTGATTAGCATCTCCACTGATGGCAAGATTTGCTCCTGGAGTCTGGACATGCTCTCTCAGCCACAGGTAATGTGTGTGTGTGTGTGTGTGTGTGTGTGTGGGTGTGGGTGGGTGGGTGGGTGGGGGGGGGGTGGTCAGAGGAATATTTCCAAATTACATAAACAACTCAGGGTTAAAGATTTAACCATACAATTGTGAATTTCTATGTTAATAATACATCACATTTTAAAGCTTTGAGCTTTTTGAGTTTTTACATTTTGTGTACTTTCTGTCTCTTCAGTCTCACATACTACACACTTCCTGTCCCTCCCTTTCATACTAAATGGCAAACATTTTGGCCAGACCCCTTCTTTTTAGCATTCCAGTTTGGTATTTCCCCTGACTTCTTTTCTACAACTCCTTTTTCACTATCAAGGAAATTAATTTTGCTAGCTGTGTCATTTCATCGGTGCTGCCAAAGACCTCAATGTCAGACTTCCATTTTTTATAAAGTGCTAGTTGAATTTAGATTATATATTAATAAGCTGTCAAGTGATTTTTATAGGTTGTGCTTGGCAGAGTGTGTGTTAGGATAAAGCCTGAGCAGGGAGCTTGTTAAAGATGTTGTTCCATGTTTCCTCCCCTCCACAGGACAGCATGGAACTGGTGTTCAAGCAGTCCAAAGCTGTAGCTGTCACCTCCATGTCTTTCCCTCTTGGAGATGTCAACAATTTCGTGGTGGGCAGCGAGGACGGCTCAGTCTACATGTCGTGTCGTCATGGAAGGTGTGTTCATAAGCAAACCGCGGCCCCCCCGGCGTCCCTCCCGAACACCGCCAGGAAACTAAGGCGTCTTGTTAGGCCCACGTCGAACCGAGTGTCAAATAAATATAGCCCACTCACTTCCCAGTGCAACGCAAATCCAACACTTGATCTCCTGCTGTTTGAGGTTTCACTCCTGCCCAGTCATCCTGTTTTTCTTTTCCGCTTGTCAGTTGTGTTTGTAAAGGTCGCTCAACATAAACAGGGCACACATGCAAGGGAAACAAATCATTTTTTCCCTGTCCTTTTTTTCTCTTCTCAGTATGTTTCTCTGGGTGAGAGAGTTTGTTTACAGTCAGCCTTCCCGGGGAGAATTAAAACTGCAGTTCATTCCACAATGTTTTCATTTAAGACACTGGGGCTCCTCTCATGGTGGTTGGCCCTCTGGTAAAGAAGCAAAGAAATGTGGCTTAAATCAGAGCTGCCACTGAGTAGCGTGTTAGCCCCACAGTAAATGTCCGGCAGTATGCCCAGAGACCACAGAGAGGGGATAGCTGCTAAGTTTTGCACAGCAGAATCACCTCTGTAATTGGGGGAATCATTTTCCACCTCATTTACAATGGTATGATACTCTCATCGCGGTTAATAATGCATAAGCATCACTCATGCTGAGTATTTACCTCTCTACGTTAATTATCAGGGCCTCAGTTGATGAACAGCTCTGCAACATGTGGTTGAGGTGTTGCAGGGCACTTTTGCCACCCTGCTGGTAATAACAAAATGATTAATGTGAATATGTCTGTCAGCGGTATCTGTGCCTTCTTCCATGCTTAATGTAATGCCCAAATTATTTAAACACAGGAGTATTAACTGTTTGGATTTTCTTTGTTTGTTCCCTTTATGCAATGTACAGTAATCTATATTCAAACTGAAGGTTGTTAGTCAACATCTGCTGCTTTTGAAAATTAAATTTCTCATGCTCCATTTAATCTGTCAGTACATTTACACTCACTCCTTACTTACACTCTTCTGTGTGCTCCACAGCAAAGCAGGCATCAGTGAGATGTTTGAGGGCCACCATGGGCCCATCACAGGGATCCACTGCCACACAGCTGCAGGGCCTCTGGACTTCTCCCACCTGTTTGTTACCTCCTCTTTCGACTGGACTGTCAAGCTGTGGAGCACCAAGGTTAGAGCGAGATCTAGAAAACATCAGGATTATTTGATTTGGCTAAAACCCATCTGTGTGTAAGAAAAAGTTTCCACCCTCTGTGTGTTTTGTGTCTCTACGAGGTTCCATATAATCCATCTTTTGTTCATTTTCAATTGCAGTATAGTTCAGGGTAGTTCAGATTTTAGACCCTGCTTATCCAAAATAACTAATTTGTTCCCTCTAATTTAACAAGCATACGAGCATAACAGGCTACAGGAAGTACATCCCAGCTATCAGGACAATCTGGGCCTTCCATCACATTTAAGACTGCAGCCACTGTCCAATCCTTTATCATCCATTCCTAATAATGCTATGCGTCAGACCTGCACTGCTTCTTCTGCACAGCCTGCTGTTAGTGCAGAGGCTGCTGCCTGCACTCCATTTGAGCAGGTTAACGTGCCCTTACTGCAGGGGAGCACAGCCAATGCTAACACGCTAATGTTTATCATCTTATTTTTTGCAATTCAAATAGCATTCAAAACAACCTTTTTTTTAACCTTTATTTATCCAGGTAAGTCGATTGTCACATTCACACAGTTACACATTCATACCTGGAAGCTTCCCAGTACAACCACAGTCTGATCTGCTGGCCAGCTGGGGTTAAGGGCCTAGAGCAGCTGGGGTTAAGGGCCTTGCTCAAGGGCACCTCAGTGGTGGTAATGAGGGAGAGACAGGCGCTGCTCTTTCCCCACCCAGATTTTATCCTGTCTGTCTGGGGATTGAACCGACACAAGCTCGCTTCTTTAACCTTTAGGCCACCACTGCCCACATAAACTACAGAATATAATATTGTCATTAGTAATTTGCAGGTATTTGATCATAAAGCAAAAATATTTTACAGATTCTGACCTGATGGTGGCACAAAATGAAAAGTTTACAATTCATAAGAAGCTCTCCAATCTCTTCCGTTCTTCATTACTTGTCACGATACTTTGACTCTGGACCAAATTGGTGCAGCCATCCCTTGAGCCTCATTGCTAGCATAGCTAAATAATTAGGCAGCTTGATAAAGTTTTAAAAATGTTATAACCTGAAAACATCATCAAATATAGTATTCACTTATTATATTTGATCATCTCTATATATCATATGGTGATATCTTTGTATAAATACATAGACCCATACAGAAAAAAATCTAAACTCTAAAATCATATTTTCCAGAACAACAAGCCGCTTTACTCATTTGAAGATAACTCGGATTACGTGTATGACGTCATGTGGTCTCCCACTCACCCTGCTCTGTTTGCTTGTGTGGACGGAGTTGGCCATCTTGACCTGTGGAACCTCAACAACGACACCGAGGTATTAACATTCTTACTGACGGCATACACGTATTTCACCACATTTCATTTTAGTTTTCCTTTACATCTTAAGAGGAGATGTTTTGTTTTTTTTCTGTAGGAGAGCCACACTCAGAGCATGTTTCCACTCTTCTAATTGGTGTATTATGGCATTGTTGTTTTAGGTTCCTACCGCCAGCGTTACAGTGGAGGGTAACCCGGCGCTCAACAGGGTCAGATGGGCTCATTCTGGCAGAGAAATCGCTGTGGGAGACTCTGATGGACGAGTTCTCGTGTATGATGTTGGAGAGGTGAGCAGGCATGACTCTACTTTTTAACATCACATTTCTCTTGAGTGCTCTTTATTGTTTTTAGTTATAATCACTTGCATGTAGTTGCAGACATGATTCAGCCTCTTACCTGCTATAATTTGTCCTGTCGTGATTAGTGACTAATTGCACAGCGTCAAGTGGCTTTAACTCAAAACGATTCTTTACGGCTTGAGTATGTAATAGAGCCATTGTCCATAAATAAGCGTACATGTGATCTTGTGCCACCGCAGAAATCTTGTATTTGAGATTTTCACGCCTCTGTTGTGTCCCTATCTCAGCAAACTGCGGTTCCACGAAACGACGAGTGGACCCGTTTTGTTCGCACGCTGGCAGAGATCAACGAGAACAGAGATGATGCAGAGGAGCTGGCAGCTCAGCGCCTGGCTGCCTGATCCATTCGCCATGGAGGCGATGTTTAAGGGACCAGTGGTGCACTTGTTAATATCAGCCCTTATTTTGATGGAAGGAAAAGATGTGATAACAACATGACTGGAGGAAATAGATGAAGTTTTGATCAGAAAGAAGTATGGATACCTTTTGATTTCTTAGACCTTTCTTATTTGGACAACTCTGCCTTCTCAGATAGCTGGACCATCATCAGTCTTTCTTGGATTAACACAAGCGACAAGGCTATCAACCTCAGACACTAAAATGAAGTCATATTCACAAAACACAAACCAGTCGTCCTTTATTCAACCAGGTGCCTTAAACTTTTATTTTAATCTTTGATTGTAAAATTCTACCTGTCTTCATTTAGGGCATGTTAACATGAGCCTCAATTTTGAGTTTTTTGAACCAAATAGGTAACACTCATAGCTGAGCTCCATTTCCACCAAAGTTGTAGTAAAGCAATCACATCTTTAAACACCCAGGAATGTAAACTTATAACTGTAGAACCATGTTGTCATCTCCGTTCCTTTGAGACTTGATAACCTTAAATATTTACTTGTTTGTAAAATACTAATGTTTTTACTTTCTGTATTGTAATACTGCACGTTTTCACTTAATCAGTGCAGCTGGTTAGACTAGAGATAGTTGGAATATCCTCAATGCCTAAGAAGATGATCATGTATGCTGTAACTGCTCAGTAATGTATGTTGACAGGATCTGAATGGAGATCGTTTGTTTCCTGAAGAATCTCAAAGCTTGGTGTCAAAACTGAGAATATACTTTTCACACAGTAGAAACAAACAGTCTGAATGATTTATTTCAATAAAATACAATAAATACATTTAAATTATTTCCCGAGTCCCTGGTCATGATTTCAAAATAAACACTTTTGAAAACATCTGTACATCCTTGTGTCTCTTAAGTTTAACTGACAGATGCACACCAATGCTATTGCACACCAGAAAACGCAGTTACAATCCTTCGTCATGCCATAATGTCCCTCTGTGGAGAAGTACAATATGTACAATAAAGTTGTGCAAGCTATGCAAAGAAAATGCAATGAAGCCATACTCATGCAGCATTTAAAGTAAGACAACCGCTCAAATGTATTTAATTGAAACGTGGCTCAAGAAAACCATTTTGAAGGAAACCTAATGACTGGAGGAGCATGCAGCCCTCACAGCCACGATGAGTTAAAGCATTATGAAGCCTGTGGCTCCGTTTTGGGCACCGCTGGTTTGATTGTCCCCTCTCCAGAAGGCTTGAACTTGGGCAGGTGCAGACCAAACTTTCTCTCCACGCCAGCAAAGGTTGCAGCAGCCAGATGGTAGCCGCCTATATGGTCTGCAGTCACAGAGGGAAGGTCCATCAGGGGTTTCAGAGTGGGCTCAGACCCAGCAGGGCGACTGAGGAGAGAGTCAGATTAGGGTAAGATGCATTTCTTGACACTGACGAGAGGCACGTACTTGTGCAAACCGTGTTCAAGTACTTACTGTCCTCCGAAGTCCAAGTAGAACCATCTCTGTAACAGTTCATATGTCACCAGGGTTACACCAAACTGCGGTGAAGATCTGAAGACGCGAGCTAATGGACAATAGTTTGAAAATTACAATGTGAGATTTAATATTCTTGTGGTGCCTTCTCGACAATTACAGCCACCACAGCGAGCCTCATTTCCCAGTCATGAAACCACTTAATGGACTGTTGAGTGTGTGTATATGTGTGCATTTACCTCCTGCACCCTTCCAAAACGCCCTGAAACCTTCCTCCTTGAGGATCTTCCTGAAGCAGTCAATGACTCCGCTGTATGTCGTCTGGCCTGCTCTGGCCGCCACCTGGAGCCTGGTCTTGATGACATCAGCAGGGGTCACCAGCGAAGCCGCCGGTACACCTTAGGAAATGTTTCACAACAGACATAATGAAGTGCTTTCACTACGCACACATGGGTGCCACATCCTGACATCCCTGCTGCAGCATCATGCAGGGCTTGAAATGGATATATATATATATATATATATATATATATATATATATATATATATATATATATAAATAATATAGCTGTATAGTGTGATATGACAAAAGCATTGTATATATACAGCCAGGGTATTGTGAGAGTCAACGGATGGAGAAAGCAAAAACGAGAGAAAACCAAAATGCATTTCTTGGAGCAGAAAATGTGACACATGGGCGCCTAGATAGCTCAGTTGGTAGAGCGGGCACCCATATATAGAGGTTTACTCCTCGACGCAGCGGGCCGGGGTTCGACTCCAACCTGCGGTCCTTTGCTGCATGTCATTCCCCCTTTCATGTCTTTAGATGTCCTGTCAACAAAGGCCTAAAACTGCCCAAAAATAATCTTAAGAAAATGTGACACATCACATGATTAATCTCGGATGTCCACAGATGCTGAGCTTTCCAGATGTTTGTTACCTGCAATAGCTCCAGCAGTGAGCAGCTGTAGTGCCCCAAGCCTTCCGTCCTCATCTGCCAATTTCTCCTTGGTGTGGGCATAAACAGGAAAGTAGATGGCGGAGAAGGGGATGTCACGCAGGAAGCATGCTTTGGCTCCCTAACAGAAAAAAAGATACATTTGAAAAATATATACGCCATGACCACGGGCAGAGGCAGTGGTTGAGGAGGTTTGTCTTGAGGATTAAGTGGTCTGGGAGCCGTCTTATTCAACCTACAGGGGGGCTTAAGTGTTGATGATGGAGCCAAAGAGCCCCCAGGCAAAGCTGCAGTGCTGAGCCTCTAGAGAGAGATCCATCACACACGCACGCACACACACAGACACAGAGCACTGCCATGGGCCCCAGTGTGCTAGGTTCTTCTGCCAAGAGGAAGTCAGCTTTTTTACTTTTTAACAAGCCACACACTGTCTGCTACTCATTAAAATATGGAGTATGAACACATGACTGGAGCAGTAAGTAAACCCACAAGGATCTGGAAAAGGAGCAGTAGCAAAGCGTAATCCCTCACTAATTTGCTGTTGGTTGTTGGCCGCAGCTCCTTTTTGCATGTTTAACGCTGTTTTGGAAAATTGCAAACAGTCAGCAAAAAGACTGTTTGATCTTCAAATTTGTGATTCTGACCTCCATTGTCTATGTACACACACACACACACACACACACACACACGCTTGTTCAAATACAGTAGTATTTCATCTGTGCATCATTACAGGAAAAAAACAAAAAAAACATCAAATCATATGTAATATACAATTCTTGTACAAAAGTTACTTTACTCTTTTATTTAACTCCATGTAAGAGGGAAATATTTCACTTTTTACACCACTATACTTACTGTATTTGACCGCTACAGTGATTTGTTTTGCTGTTTATTATTATTTTTTTTTTAAATGGTTATCTTTAAAAAAAGAAGCATTGTTAAAGATTAAAGTACCCCGGGCTCCCATAAAACTCCTTGACGCAGCGGCTGTGGGATTCGACGCCGATCTGCGCCCCTTTGCTGCATGTCATTCCCCTTCTCTCTTCTAAGCTGTCCTGTCCAAATAAAGGCCTAAAATGCCCAAAAAACCATATAAAAAATTACCACATTAAAATGCTTTTTTAAAGTCAATGCACCATTAATAATAATGCAATAAAAGCTGTTATAATAAGATTATGTTTTGGGCATTTCAGGCCTTTATTTGTACATGATAGCTGAAGACATGAAGGGAGAGCGAGAGGGGGAACAACATGCAGCAAAGGGCCGCAGGTCAGATTCGAACCTGCGGCCGCTGCTTTGAGGATATATAAGGGCGCGTGCTCTACGAGGTGAGCTACCCAGGAGTCTGGAAAAAAAAAGAGAGTACTTTTATTGATTAATCACAATCAAATTAATCTGCAACTATTTTGACGAATTGTAGTTAAAAGTAATTCCACCTTTTTTGTGTGGATTTGCTGTTCTTTGTCTTTTATGAAAGTAAATTTAATCTCTGTTTGGACGGCTGATTGGACCAAACAAAACATCTGAAGACGTCACCTTTGGCTTTAGGGAAACTGTGATGGGCATTTTTACCTTTTCTTATTTGTAGATTCATGTCTGAAAATTTCTTCCACCGAACTTTCAATACTTACTATAAACACTGAGGTGAACAATATATAAACGTTTTTTTAGTATTGTGTCTCAGGTACGATGGCCGACAGGGGCAAACGCCCTGAAACTTAAGAAAACACACGCAAATAGACAAAACACAAGCAACTTAAGAAAACAACTTCATTAATTTGACAACACATGCGCATCAATCAGCAAACGCGCTGCAAATACACACAACACAACCAAATAGATAAACGCACTGCAAATAAAAAACGATGCAAAAAGAAAAGCACACAAACCCAGAAAACAAATGCAACAAAAAAACGCAGCATCCAGATTACACAACGGAAGTTCTCCAGATCTCTAGAGGGAGCAGCTAGTGGAACAGCTTGATTTTCGACCCCACGGGGAGAGAGAGAGAGAGAGAGAGAGAGAGAGAGAGAGAGAGCGCAGCTGCATAGACTGTAAATATTAAGTCTATGTTTGAGTTATGTTTTCTCTTGTTTGGTGGGTGTGTCTCGGCTCAGGTCACAGGTGATACTCAATCAGCAGAGACGTCTGTAAACTCGTGGTAATAAAACATTTAAAACTGCATCAGCGTTTAACGTTGACGTTTGTTTAAGCCATATTACATGAGAGGGTTTAATTTCGAGGTCCGAAAGGCGCATTACTGAAGTATAGGCCTTCTCAAGTGTAATATTGTGATTATACAACAACGGTTACCAACAAAATAAATGATCAATCTGTATTCATATTGTGGAGCAATTCGCTCTTGAAATACAAAAAACAGACAGGATTTATAGTTTCTCTCTGTTTAGTAAACCAGCCAATTTACCGTGGGATTTATCAAACTGAATAAATCCCGCTCGCACATATAAACACAAAACTGCTTTGCTAACTCCAACGTATTGTAAGTAAGACATCTGCTGAAAAAGTTATTGTATTCATTAGCATGATTGCCGTACTGTTTAGTTCACAAACATCCAACACACCAAAGTACAAACACATAGCGGACCAGACACAAGCTTTTATTTTGAAAAGTCGAAGCTCGGGGACGGCACCAGCCGGGAGGGCATGAGACGGGAGCATAGACTTTATATTATTAATATGTTATGTTATTAATAATAATATGAATGTAATATACAGTCTATGGAGTTCTCCAGGCTGCAGCCATACCCGACTCTAATAAAAAGGCAGAGCGCTCCCCATGGGGTCGAAAATCAAGCTGTTCCACTTAGCTGCTCCCTCTAGAGGTCTGGAGAACTTCCGTTGTGTAATCTGGATGCTGCGTTTTTTTGTTGCATTTGTTTTCTGGGTTTGTGTGCTTTTCTTTTTGCATCGTTTCATATTTGCAGCGTGTTTATGTATTTGGTTGTGTTGTGTGTATTTGCAGCGCGTTTATGTATTTGGTTGTGTTGTGAGTATTTGCAGCGCGTTTATGTATTTGGTTGTGTTGTGTGTATTTGCAGCGTGTTTATGTATTTGGTTGTGTTGTGTGTATTTGCAGCGCGTTTATGTATTTGGTTGTGTTGTGAGTATTTGCAGGACGTTTGCTGAATGCTGCGCATGTGTTGTCAAATTAATGAAGTTGTTTTTCTTTTTGCATCGCTTCTTTTTTCGGGGTTTGCGTGCTTTTCTTTTTGCATCGTTTTTTTATTTGCAGTGCGTTTATGTATTTGGTTGTGTTGTGTGTATTTGCAGCGCGTTTGCTGAATGCTGCGCATGTGTTGTCAAATTAATGAAGTTGTTTTCTTAATTTGCTTGTGTTTTGTCTATTTGCGTGTGTTTTCTTAAGTTGCAGGGCGTTTGCCCCTGTCGGCCACCGTACTCAGGAACATAAGAGCACCTTTCACTGCCCTTGTATGACAGTGAACAGAGGTTGATGCTGCAGATGTAACAGTGCTGCAGAGGTGCTGACCTACCTTGTAGAGACCAAAGAAACCCAGGTCTCTCACAACAGTCAGGGCTTTGACCCTGGGGCCTGTGGTGATCTCTCCAGCCACCTGCAGACGGATCTTAACAATCTCCAGAGGATTGGTGAAAATCACCTGGGAAGCTCCAGCCTACAGGATGCAACAGGACAAAGAAACAGCTGATGAGGGGTTTTTTATGTGCAGATTTAGGTTTCTAAGATTGAGTGAGGTTACACATCTGAGGGGTGAACTTTGGGTGAACACGTAATGATGTGTAAGCATTTCTCTCTAGTAGAAGTTTTCTAATCATCTCAGTAAACTTCAGCACAAAAGGCACTTTCCTCCCCCAATCTGATTTCATATAGTAAGAGAGTGGCCTTGACAGGAGGAGGAAAAAGCAGGCATTGATAGAGGAACAACTGGGGTCAGAGTAGAGCAGGCTTAGGGTGAGGAGAAGCCCCGGCTCATGGTTGGAAGGCTCTGACCCTGGCACCAGCCCTCTGCCCCCTTGCCTCCCCTGAGGCACCTCCTGTGGCAGGGTGAGCGGCCCAGCCTGGCCTCGCCCCGCACACTTCCCCAATTCACCCCCATTCCCAGGGGAGAGTGCTGAATCACCCGGACGGCTCAGGGTCCGGGCACGCAATGCCCTAAAGGCACGGCACCCTCTGACTCAAGCACATTTATCACCCTCCCCAAATCTAATCAGGCCCCAGGATGGCTGCTGGTGACATTCAGGGCAAGGGTCTTATCTGTAAACATCCGAGCAAAGGTCTAAAAAAAGCTCTAGCACATTTAGTCATTTTCAAAGTGGAGGGGGAATATCCGCTGCTCTGAAGATTGATGCATTGGGCCCGTCTCTTTTATCTTCTCCAGTTCTCTCCTCTGATGGGAGCAATAATTTAACAAGCTGTCAGATTAACCAGACTTTTAACTTTTATCAAACAACATGAGGATATCATCCAATTCATATAAACAAAATAAATCTACATGCAGGCCATAGAGGGGATGTATCCTGAGCAGTTAACATTCTGTTTTGGAAACATCATCCTCGTTGTCCTGTGTGGGGACCTGCACTGTGACCATGCCTCAGGTATGTCCCGCGTTGTCAAACTCAATCACACTGAGCTAGACCCAGCTTCATTCAGGACTCTTCAGGGCCTCTTCCTACAATTACACCCTGACAGAGGTCACGACCCCGCAGACCCCGCTCCTCTGTGAGCAACCTGCGGGCTCTGCTGTGAAGCCGGCCTGTTTCACTTCACCACAGCCAGTGGAGAGGCAGAGTGAAGGAATTACATCTTTAATCTAGTGCTGCACTCAAAGGACGTTAGTACATCGCAATTTTGGCCAAGATTTCTTTTTAAATGTCCAATTCAGAGGATTAAGGGATGAAAGTTAACTGTTAACGGTTAGACATGTAGGATGCCAAAAACATTGTGACATAAGAAGCTGAATAATTATGATCTCTCACACAAACTAAATAAATAAGAATTTGTTCAAATGTGAAGCAAAAAGATTTTTTTTTTTGTGTCTTTGGCTGAAACGCAAAAAATAAATTAGTTCAGTTCACCTGACCTGGTATGACTTTAGGGTGAAAACATACAAAACTTGTAAGTATTTTGTGTATATAGTCAGTGTAACTAAGTACATCTACTCAATTACTCAATGTGAGGTATTTGAGTATTTCCAATTCAAGCTACGTTATTACTTTACTCGACTACAATTCAGAAGAAAAAACAATTCCACTACACTACAGTATACTTATCCTAGAGTTTTAGTTTCTACTTACATACAAAACATATGAAGAGCTTATAAATCATGATGAATATTGTTACAGATTAAACTACCCAGTACGTGAAATAGTGAAAACCTCGACCAACTACAACAATTAAATGCCACTTACACATTAATGCACCAGAAATAATCATCCAATAACATAATATATAATACTATAACACTCACAGGGGGCTTTTCTTCTATGTTATGAGTACTTTTACTTTTGATACTTTAAGTACATTAAGTTAATAATACGTAATAGTGACATTCTCATTGCAGTATTGCTACATTTACTTAAATAAAGGATCTGAATACGTCATCCACCGCTGTATGTAGTCATTTGATTTGCCTGTTAACAAACAGCTAACAAACCTGTAGGTACTTAAACATTTATATCAAAATGTTAAACATTCAACATCCAATATGCAGTATCTAAAATGCTTCCATGTAGTTTGATTTATCCTGTACTTCCTGATAAAATAATTAAGTGAACAAGCCAGTTGGTTGTACACCAACATTTCTATTAAAATGTAGGAGTTAAATTAGTAGTAGCATTAAACTTGAACAATATAACAGTAAAAGACTAAAGATTAATAAAATAATATTTTCACATTAATTACTTTAAATCATGTATATTTTACTTGGCTTTGCGTTCATCTACAGACTGAATTTAAAACGATCACTAAAGTAATGCTTACACATCCACCAGCGAGAATCTCTGCAGGCAGAGGGATGGTATTATCTTGTGTGGTGAACTTGTCTCTGATAAAATCATTCATCTGGAAAGAAAAGAGGGAAGAAGACATCAAGAAAAAAGGCAGATGAGACACAATCCCAATCTTGATAGCAGGGCATTAATGTTAACTTGTGGTTGCAGTCACATCTTGATTGCAAAGAGTGTTTCTTCTGCGCTCTATGCATGTTTTTTATTCACAGTGAATCATTTGGAGCAACTTTCTGAACACTCTGAGCTACACAGTGGAATGACTTGCCGTGAGTTTGATAGCTTTCTCCGGGGCAACGCCGATGAGCTGCGGGAGCAGACCTGCAAAATATTATTCATAGATACCATTAGAATACCTGACAGAGAGAGAGAGAGAGAGAGAGAGAGAGAGAGAGAGAGAGAGAGAGAGAGAGACAAAGCCCAGTCCAAATGAATGCACGTTTTTATCTTTGCTGACTGAATACATCCACTGACAGCTAGAACAATGTAAGCTGTCGGGTTCTCGTGTGTGTAAAACAAACCCATAAATATTTACAGATGTGGCTGATACATTTGATGCACCATAACACAAAGGTTCCATTGAAAATGAACAAAAGTCCAAAAATATGACACTGCTGGTGCGTATGGGATCAGCATTGTTGAGGCCTGATCCCACTGTTAGTGGGGAACAGAGAGAGCTGTGTGGGCACGGACAAGATCGGGGGGGGGGCTGGGTGCTACGGTGGCGATAACCACCATACTGTTTCACCGTCTGTCCTTCATCAGGCCAGATAAACTTCTGAAGGAGCTGCTGAGTGACTGCTGCTGGTATGCAGCCAGAAAACAGCCGAGCGTGTCTGTCTCGGAGTCAATCACCCTCTTATCATGTGCAAGTAAGGAAGAAGGAAGGCAGAGGGAAGCAGATCAGAGCAACAAAGAGCTGCAGTGGTTGAGGTAGCAGTAGATGGCAGTCTTGACTTCCTTCATATGAGCAGACCGAGGGTAGAAGTGTTGTATATCACTAAGCCTTCAGCACCATTATCACTCTCCCGGGCAGAGGCACATCAGGCACTGCTACTACATGAATTCTGCTGGTCATTTTCCTCGGGGAGCTCTCCCAGGTATTGAGATAATGAAAACGCGACCCCTGAGTGTTGCTTTATTCACTGCTGAACAGGGAGGGCAAAGGTTTCTGGTATCAATTAGCAAACCATGTTGCTGATATTAGCACACTGACAACTCCTAATGCTTTCCCATCTGATGGTTTGTTTTGCACGAGAGCCATATGTTGGCCTGCACACAGATTTCCTTTTAAGCACTATAAAATCTGTAAAGAATTACCTCTGTAGAATCCAAAGAAGCCCTCATAACGGAGCACTTTCTTCGCACAGTCGAAGCTGTTCTTGTACATCAGTTCTCCTACAAAGGAGCCTGTGGAGCGTTGGTTCTGCATGCGCGTCTTCACCAGGTCGATGGGGTACACAGCCGTGGCACCGGTCGCTACAAGACACACATTTGTCACTGGTTAAAATCTTTGTTTTCTAGAAACTTTAGGCAGCGTTTCTGAGCACCTTGTTAACATGTTACAAATGATGTTAATAACAATTTGTATGGTTTTCTTCGACACATACTTACAACTGTGAGGATTAAGGCTGGAACTAATAATTCTTTTTTATTTCTTGATTAATTGTTTTGTCTATTAAATGTCAGAAAAACTTTTTTTTTTAAAAAGCCCATTAAATTTCACAGAACCCAAGTTGGCATCTTTATCTTTATCTTTAATTGTCCAACCAACAGTCCAAAGCTTAAAGATAATCAATATAATATTATATATGAGTAAGAAAAGAAGCAAATCCTCACATTTGAGAAGCTGAAACTGGTGAATATTTGGCCTTTATACTTGAAGAATGACGATAAAGTTAATTTATATATTAATTAATTTCCTGTTGCTCGATTAATAGATTTAATAATCTTTTCAGCTCTAAAATAGAATTTTTGAGCTCTTGGACAGTTCTCTTGGTGCATATAAGCCATCTTGTCACCATAATTCATTTGTTATTGTCTTACACGCTGGCGTTGTACCATGATAATTCTGCAGATATGTTTGGGGAGGGGTCATTTAATGATCACTAAGAAATAAATAGAGGTGTGTTTGTGTATAAACTATGAACAAACTGTTATTAAGCCAAGAGTAGGAAGTCTGGTAACTGTGGGAAAACTGTTTTGGGGAGGCAATGCTGCAGCAGGTTGCACTAAACTCTTGCTCTCAGCTTTACTTGCCTTATCTTGTCTGACATCAAAGGCTGCTGTAATGACTATTCTCTCAAACATGCAAACAGCTCGGTCAGTACAGAGGCCGGGTGAGTAACAGCTCATTATCGGCAATTTCACAACCAGCCTCATAATATATACTGCGTGTCGTTTGGATCCTGCCTGAATTGGCCACTGGTGAAGAGGATTTCATGTTTGGGGAAAGCACACACACACACACACACACACACACACACACACACACACACACACACACACGTGAGTGTGTTCCTATCTGAGGGGCAGTTATGTCAGACGTTCCTTGTATCAGTTCCTTCCAGTGTAATTAGACGGAGATTCCAGAGAGTGCGGTTCCGGAAGATTTGTGTCATTCCAAAGCTCCGACTCCAACGACAGCCTGGAGCCACCGGTGGCACGGCAGCACAATGCCGGAGCCTCACATCACAACCCCTCTCCCATGCAGCACAATGGCCGGCCCCGGGGCCTCAGAGCGTCAGTCTGGCCGGCTAAGGTTACCCCTCGGGCGGGCCGGGGGCTCTGCTGCAGACATGTCACTCACCTCCAGCGATTGAGCCCAGAGAAAACCTGTAGCCAGACTCTGCAGCCTGGAGCCAGATGGGCCGAGACGTTTCGTGAGCATGCTGTATAGGAGAAAAAGACACCAGTGGTCAAATTAATCTGGAGAAAGACGGGAGGGGGGGTGGGTGGGGGTCAAAACACTAACCATGAATCGGCTGGCTATTAAACTATAGCGAACCAGATACATTGTGGAAAGAAAAATTCTATAGTACTCAACATTGGAGGAAGGCGATGGAATGTCATATAACGTCTAATTCATCATCAGCCAGTATTAAATATCACGGACAGACCAGCTCTGATACAGTAAATGACTGTGTGAACCTGTAGCAGAGTTTTCCACAAATGCTGCATGTGGGAGGCTGCAAGCTAAAGGTTTTATTTTATTTTAACAACAAAGTATATTTTCTCTCTTATCTACTTGATCTCTGGATTGGTGTTTGATGTTGAAAGCGGAGCCCCTTTGTTTTCACTGTGGTGCAGGGGAACAAATTAGCCCCATTGGCCTTTTCCATGTACAGATAAGTATCTACATGAATAGTACACAGTCCGAGTGAGACTCTGTTAAAGTATGTGTGTGCAGGTCGAGGTGGAGAGTAACTTCTCCCAGACCAGATGAGTAGAGCAGATCAGTCTTTTCCTCTTCCCAGATGCTTCCACCGAGGGTTGCATGCTAACGAGAACGAGGTCTTGATCAAAGGGTTTAAACAATTAGCCTACTTCCACTAAAAGGCAGGTCTGAGAATTGCAGCATCCCCCCATAGGAATCAAGTTCCAGACCTTTGAGGGAGTCCCAGGAGCATGAGTGGCCTGAAAGCTCTGACCACAGCCTGATACAGAGCCGTGTTATCCGGTGGAGGCAGGAACTATTTTGTTCTCCCACATCCACCTTGACTCCCACTCCCCTCCTGCCATTAGCAGACTTTTCTAAAGGCTCCTAAAACTCCTCAAGCCCCACACTGATAAAAGCCTCTTATTAGCGCCTAAGATGTGTGATTCAAGCTCATGTGTATGTGCAGCTATACTGAATAAAAGGGGGAGAGCCTTTCATGGAGAGGTGCAAGGCAACAATCCATTCCTCTTCTATAACTACAGTATAATTGGTGTACTTTTATCTGGGAGTTAAAGTAATGCACTTCACAAGGGAAGAAAAAACATGGGCACTCTGCTAATTCAGCGGTGGAACATTCTCCCTTTTCAGCACCTTTCTGAGAAGGAAGCAGAGAGAGAAGAGGAAAAGGCTTTGATAAAAGGCAGGAGGATGTGAGGTGTATTAGAGGAGTCAATAAGGCTACCTGTCTCTGGACCTCTGCTAGGTGGTATGGCATGGCTCCTTCCTCCAACGGGGCTATCCTCTCGATGTCTGCATGGTTCAGCCGCCTTAATACACAACAGCAGGGGAGGGAGGGAGTTA
This sequence comes from Sander vitreus, assembly GCF_031162955.1. Lineage (NCBI taxonomy): Eukaryota > Metazoa > Chordata > Actinopteri > Perciformes > Percidae > Sander > Sander vitreus. The sequence continues at coordinate 15,723,237 of NC_135865.1, forward strand.
GGCCATGAAAAAGCAGAGAGTTCTGCATCTCCTTCGAGCAGCAGCCGGTGATGTAACATTTTCCATGGGCTTTTTACTGGCATATAACTTGAAGTTACTGCAACTTTAATTTAAGATTATATAAACAACAGGCAAACAAAGCTGGATGAATTGGGATTAGTGCCCGTGGCCCAACAAGTAAATGAAAGAGTTTTGTTACTAAATGTTTGAGACACAAATATTCCCCACTGGCATGATGCATCATAAAGTCTGTATCCATGTTTTATGTTTGTCTTGTAAATCAGCCAGTGGAGCCACTGTTGTTAAACCGAATGAGCAATAACTTTATCTTTACAGCCTATAAACAGACCTGCAATGTATTTATTCCATTCATGGTGGAATAAAAAAATAACACGGTTTTGTATAAATGTTTTGAATTGAATTTTGTGCCTTTTTCACTGAAAGTCAACGTATGCCTGTAAAATATAAATAATTCAAATTTAAAAAAAATTCCTTTTAAAATATTTTATGGTCTACAGACATATATGAGACACTGTGTAAAAGCCCCACATCAGCACTTTCAACTGGCTCTCTCGGCTTCTTTCTACATGATATATAAATAAAGCTATGTTACTTTAAATAAAACATGTTCAGTGTATTCACAGATAAAGGTACTTGATAAAGGGAGCAGTGGGCAGCCATTTACAGCACCTGGGGACCAACTCCAGATCTGAGCCAGTGCCTTGATGAAGGGCACTGACTGGAGAACCTAGTACATGTTTTTTGATGGTGGGGGAAACCAGAGGAAACCCACGCAAACATGGGGAGAACATACAAACTCCACACAGAAGGGCCTGGAACGACCTGGATTTGAACTCAGAACCCTCTTGCTGTGAGGCTACAGTGCTAACCATTGGGCCACCATGCTGGAGTTTGTCTGAGTAACAGACAAACTCCAGAGGGTTAAAACTTCTGGAGTGAATCAAAATCTTACCCGGAGTGAGAGTGGAGACCAACGAGCTGGTACAGGATGTCAATCTCCATCGGAGTGATTTGACCAAACTTATTTGCAACATGAACAAACTCCTCTACAATTCAATAAAGAGAAGAGAAAATTAAAGGATGCAAACAGGACTTTAGGAAGCAAAATTATATATGTGCCTGGAGTACACTAACTGAGCATGCACTCTCTCAGCAGCATCCTGTGCCACTCTTTTATATGTGCTTTATTTGTGTCTTTACTGTTGCCTGCTGAGAAGCTCCATTACCATCAGGTGGTCTTTCTCAAAGCAAACCTAATGGTAGTTGTTGAAGGAGGGAAAGAGTTAGTTATTCACTTCCCCCACAAAGACCTTCCTGTCAGGTCCAAGGATTGCAACCTTCGGTTACAAGCCTGCTTCTCTGATCTCAACTACTGCAATGATATACTTTTGTGTGACTGACAGATGACGTCATGATGTGAGTTTTTGCTTTACACTCAATCTGATGTTTGGTAATACAAATAACAACAATTATTTGCAAATACTATTTGCCTCAAATCTTTTTTAGAAGGAGGAAAACCACAGGGAGAAAGAAGAGGAACAGTCTACAGTTTACATCTCAATGGGAAACACAATTAGGAGCAGATGTGACTGACAGTACCACTATCAGTTACACAGGTCTACATGTAGGAGGTGATCTGATTACCGGGTTAAAAATGTTAATTTACCTTAGTAATTTAGTTCTACAGTAAATGTTCCCTGGGTGTTCTCTCACACCACTCTGTCAAGAAAGTTAAGACATCTTAGCACAGCTACATTTTATATCACATAGGAACATGACTCATTTCAGTGATGTAGGTCTCAGGTGTACCTTTGGTCACAAGTGTGTCTCTGTGAGTGCCGGCGAGGGTGCTGTAAATCTTGCGGACCAGCTCCATGTTGTTGAGGAGGGAGTTGAAGGCACTGAAGTAGGAGAAGCTCACCATGTGGGATGTGCTGCCTCCTGCAGCCTGGAGAAAGATCCAAAGTATATCAATGCTTCTGTATGGGAAGGCTTCGGCTGGATCGTATTATATTCGCTTTAATCCTCCTTGCTCTGCAAAATGGCTGCAGTACTTGAAAATATAAATTACTAACATCACGGATGTCCAAGCTCACTGTAGACCCACTGGATCCTAATAAAAGCCCCTTAAGGGCAAATTTGTGATTTGCCCTTAATGTTGTGTTTACAAGTTGTAAACACAACATTGTTACGGCGAACTTGTTAGCAAACAGTAACTTATTTATACATCCAGAAATAATGGGGCAACATTCTCTTTCATTCATTTGGAATTGTGTTTCAGGCCATTTGATGAATGTTAGTCCAATATTCACTCTCTTTTAGCTACCCTTTCCTGAGGGAAATATCTGGCTCTTTAGCTGCTAAATGCGCCACTAAGTTCCCCAGATAGCAGCTAACTGTGTCTGTCTGTTGCTGAGCAGATAGTGTACCGTGGGTTTTTAGAGGTTTTTTAGCTGAAAAAAGCTGCCTGATGTGGCCAAAAACAATGTTATGAGAGCGGTGAGAGTGAAACAAAACACTGAAGTTGTGGGCGGGAGAGCTAAACAATGAGCTGAAACTTGCTATAAAGTTCTGTATTAGAAAAAAATGTTGATTTGATTGAGCCACTTCAAATGTTAGGTGTGTAGAATTTTTTCTTAAACTCACTGAAACCAGGTTCTCCTCTACAAATGGAGTCAGCATGTGGTGTCTAATGGTGGCCATGATGTCGCTGAAGTCCAAGGCAGTGATGGTGCCAATTTTCTTCTTGTCTTTTTGTGCAAACGCCTGGCGGGCATGCTCCAACTGCAGCTCCTGCAGCAACACACACAAAGAGAGTAGGGCAAGCTGTTAGCTGAAAAAAGAGGCAACAAATGTGTTTCTGTGATGAGGAGCATTGCATTACAAGGGAACCGAGAAATAGAACTTTCGAGGATGAAATTGTAATAATGTCAGTGTTGGACAGATGTGAAAGTCATCAGATGTGACAGTGTTAGACACTGGGTTTTGTAATCACCACCGTCTCTCTGGAGACTAATGGAAACCATGTCCCGAGAAGTCTGATCCCGGAGCCGAGCCGGGTTGTTGGTGAGGCAGCAGGCAGGTGTGTCCGCAGGAAGATGATTTAATATGACAAGCATGCAATCAGATGGGGATGTGGGGGAAGGCTGACCTCGGGTCAATGTCTGCTGTCAAAGCTCATCACATACAACCAGAGGATCACAGAGCAACGTCACTGCAATATTCAGCTGATACTTAATTTTTACACTCTGGTTCTGATAACTTAATCAGTGGATTGTTGCTGGAGATTCATTCCCACAATGTTTGCCGATTATATTGTTGAAATTCAAGCTCATGATGATTTGTCTTACAAACATTATAGTTTTCAAGCATACAAATGCTCTACCTTGTCTGCACTCACTGAAGTTTCATGTCCAGCCAAATACTGCAACAACCACAAGGTGGCAGAGCCAAGACTGAAAATCTAAAATCTAATCTACACATCTGATCTGTACTGTTTTGTATTTTAGTAATGCTCAGTTACAAAAAATGAAATGTGTTTGGACATGACAGAAAAACAAGACAATAATAAAGATTGATGTAAATTTAATCCTGCACACACAAGAGTCCTTGGTGTAACAGTGGGAAGCCCTAGTCAAGTATGATAAACCACAAAGTGCTCTGAGGGATCCCACACTGCAAAGCAGCCTGTCTAACTCTCAGACCACCCAGCTTCTGCCTAAGACCACAGCCCTCGACTCCAAACCAGGTTCCTCCCCAAACGTACTGCTGCTGCTCATTTAACAGCACAGAGGTCTCAGTGAGATAAAGCAAAACAAGAACGTTAAGTGTTTTAATGGCACACTGGGCTACTGCAAACCACTAGAACAGCTGAGGAGATGAAACACTAAAGATGCAAAACCACAACTCTGTTTATCTTAAGAAATCATATATGGCATGTAGTTCAAGTTACGTCATTTCCATTTGTCCCTCAGCAGGATGAAAATGCCTCACCACGGGATGAAGGTGATCATTATGAGTGGTTTCACATTGCTTGTCTGTGACAATTGGCACAAGTTTGTCAAGCAGCTAAAACCGATGATTGTATAAATCAAATATATACCTGCAGAAACTGGGTGAACTCTGTGTAGCTGAGGTTCTTGTTTCTTTCATGGCCGAAGTGTAGCCTGATGAACTCACAGTCCCAGTTGAAGGGAATGTGGTGATGAACTGTGGTCTGGCTGAAGATGTCACGTACATTCTCTGGAAGAGTGAGACATGAGTGTGCAATAACATGACACAGAGGGAAAAACATGCAAGATGCAATTGTAACATCCATCTCACGTCATCATTCCATGTGTAGAGAACCTTGTTAATAGTCCATTTGGACTGCTAAGTGAATAGGCTGTTTGACAGTCCCACTCCTTGTACATTTCGAGGGTTTTGAGTCCATCCAGGGAATTTTCTTTATAAGCACTGCCCTCAATTTCAGTCTCCTTTATGGAGGCCCATTGCACAGACAGAGTATAGCAGCAGCTTCTTTGTGATACTCTGCATCTCTTGGTTTATGACATGCTGGATTTGAATCATTTCTGCTTGTCAGATGGAGCTGGTTATGATGTGATGTTCCTCACAGCTTGCTTGCTGTCCTGTTTCGAGATGAGACTTGCTGCTAGCATTTGAACCCACAACGTTCGTACATTTGAACTACAACAAAAAACTCCTTAAATATCTATTATATCTACATGAAGTACAACATCCTTAGTCAAATCATTCTAATATTATGGTGTTTAAACTACAATATTTGTATATAACATGATGCTTAGTCCCCTGTAGTTGAGCATGACATACAACCCCCACACCAGTGTGCATCTCCATGTACAATACATACCAAATGAGATGTTCCCTGTGCCAGTCTTGTCAAACAACTGAAAGGCTACTATGAACAGGGCGTCCGGGGCACATAGGACTGACTCAAAGGCCTGAAACTCCTGGAAAGAGATCAGTCTGTTTGGACAAGAAAAAAGAGTGCTATAAGAACAAAGTATCTTTGACACAATTACCAAAAACTAATTCTGAAAAAAAACATAATTGATTAAAACACTGACTGACAAAAGGACAGCAAGCAAATGCAGTAATGTGACCATTCACCTTTTTTTTCAGCTAAGCTTAAAAATTCATTATTGATCTTGGAAACAGCATTGGACATATTAATTTCACCAACACCAACAAGGTCCATTTAGCAGCTCTTCTGGAACTTTCAATCATATGATCTTCATCGGCATCACTGGATTTTAAATTGATCATCTGTAGGTGTAAAACTGATAAAGATACCTATCTACTCTAATCATTTAAATAAATAAATCTATTTGGCACCTACTACACATGTTGGTGGCACACTGTTTCAGTTAATCTGAAGAATATTTAATCAATAGAGCACAACACGTGGGCACTGGGAAGAACACTGATTATATACAGATTATAAGTACAAGTGGGTGTCAAAGTGGCCTTAAAGGTTAATTGCTGCTTGATCATGTGATATCCAGATGGCTTGTTCACTTGAAAGTACCTTAAGAACTTGGTGAAACAGGAATACATGGTTTGCTTTGTAGTAAATACCCACAAAAGCTAAATTCACCTGGTTCTAAATGGATGGAAGCCAAAGGGCGCAAATTAGTTGCAAGTTTATTGGTGCAATAAATGTACAGGAATTTATGACACAAGTACAGGAAACAACATAACCTATAATGACATAATGTACATACATTACACACAACATAATCCTCACATAACAGCAAAAAGACACTCCTGTGCACTTCCGTTAGTAAAGATTGACAAGCTTTTCGTCTTGTGTAATAATGCCCATTCATGTACTGTAGTATTGTGCTGACAGCATGTAATCTGCAAATTCCAGTTTTGCTTGGTTCTTACATTGCTCTCAAGACAACAAAATATGACGTGTAATATTTACTTTTATATACATTTAAATAGCAGCTGCTACGAAACTGTCGCCACTGCTGGTGAAATGCCAAGATCATGTTGTTTACCAAAGGAGATGAAAAAATATGATGGTCAATGTACAAAGAAATATTAAGAGGCTGTTTTTGACCAAAACAATTTATTACAGCTGACATTGGGAATTTAAGTGTGAGGAAACCTACACCCCAAAAATTCAAAACAAGGTCTACAAAACATTCTTTGAGGAAATACAGACATAAACAGGAATAATCTACATGTATTAACATACCTCTGCATCAACAGAGGAATTCCACGGCAACTTCCCTTACATCACTGTAGGCACTCACCCATCTTTAGTCGTGTCAGCCACTCCAGCTATCAGCTCCACAGTTTTGGGATTATGCTGAGGCTGTGCATGCAGACCCAGGTAACTCTGTACAAAGTCCCTGGGGGTCATGTAATGCTCTCCATCCTCCACCACTCTGGCATACTGCAGAGGAGACACAGACAGAGCTATAAACAATGTGGATGTCTTGTAACATATGTGAGTTTGGATTAGCAATCTGTAGGGTAGAACATCCATTGTGTGCATAGAGAATGATGTGGAATGATGAATGCAAAGAGAGATGAATCAACAAGTCTGTTTTTATGGCAGGTCTCTCGATTGGTATCTCTTTTCTTTGTTGCAAATAAAGTATTGTATTCAGTTTTCTATGTCATTGCATATAGGTCTCAGTTTACTGGGGCTACACAGTATTTTAAATGTATACAATGCTTTCCTGTATCCAATCATGATAGAATGTATTAAAAAGTATCAGTCTCTTTCAAATCATTGTCATCCTTTGACTTCATGTAGGGCAGAGATACATGTTTCCTTGCACTAAATACGACCATATCTATGTCATTAACAGATGAAGGAGATTCACTATTACACTTAAAAAGACAAATATCAGATACACAACTTGATATACAATATAGATAGTGCATGCTGTGCCCTGCACCTTTATAAATATATCCTGCAATATATAACATGATTAGTGTTTTGATGATAGGGGAACAGTGTATAACTGCTACTCAGAGCCAGGCTTCCTTTTCCAGGAACAACTTGTTCACACTCACACAGTTACACACATTTACACCTGGAAGCTGTCCAGTACAATCTAATGGCTCCACTGGAGCATTTTGGGGTTCAGGGTCTTGCTGGAGGGCACCTGTGGGATGAGCAAGTGTTGCTCTTTCAGTTTCTTCACTCAAATTGTATCCTGAACCGGGACCCTCCGATCACAAGACCACTTATCTAACCTTTAGGCCCCCACTACCAAACTATTTAAAATCAATATATATCATAATGCCATATGATATATATTGTGATACATTTTCAAAAAATTAGCTCATTACCCATTTGTGGATGCAGTCAGCAGATGAGAATGATTTTATTTAGCTAGTCTAGTGATTTAAATGTCTGAAAAATCAAGATGCTTCATCGCATTAATGTAAAGATTCTGTAGCTCCTGTCGTGAAAAGATACTTATGTATAAACGGTACAGAAACATTTCGGACAGTTAACAAATTTCAGTTGTCTCACAGTATATGATATCGTCATAACACCTGAACCAAATTTGAAATGATAAAGTGCATAACACACAGTAACAATAACTTAATCAATAAACATCAACTTGCAAGCTTTGTGTTGCGACTCTGTTTCACTTGACTGGAGCAAAAACATGCACAGCCAAGACAGCGCTGTACTAAACCTGAGATCTCAGTCAGGCTTTAAGACATAAGGGCATTTATAGAGCCTGGGTTGGGTTTCAAGTTGGGAACAGAGATAGCTCTGGAAACACATGGGCCACATGAACTGGCAACAGAAAGGCCACGCTCATGGGTGTGTGAACTTAGATTGAGAGAGCATGAGATAAACAGAGAAAGGGTGTGGGAGGAGACCTTCATGTGTGTCTTCAAGTGTTTCCAGGGCTACAATTCAATGCACTCTGCTGAATTAATGTTTTAAGTGAAAATATTAATTCCAAGCAATTTATTGCCACATTACTCCATCACATGATTTTGTGTATCCATTTACCCTCACAGTAGGCATCAAGTAGTTCTTAATCAGATTATACAGGCAGTCAGAATGAGCTTACAGTAATTAACTCTTCCACCTGAATATGCATTACAAATTAAGCAGTCCTCTTATAGTGGAGTCAAGAGATGTGGAGGGACCATAAGCCGACTTGTACCTAAAACAAAGTTCCTACTTTCAGGAACAAGTTTATACTCCAAACAAGAGATTCTGAAGGGTAGCGGATGAGACGTGATGAGAAATCCAATGACATGCTGAAGATCAAAACACACATGAAGTCAAAGCGAGGGCGAGATTCTCTCTTGAAGCAGATCCAAAATTAGTAAAAGCATCTGTGTGACCTTTACTGAACTGTATCCCAATGGACACCACACAGAAACTACTCACTGACTGCAACATGTTAGTAGACTTGTAACACAGAGTTTCTGTATGTTTTGTGTTATCGGTTAATGCTCCAAATGTTTCGGTTTTTGTGAGTAACAGTATTACCTTCAGAAAAATAGTCTTCAAGTCATGGGGGTCGGCTCTTTTTGTTGCTTGCACCTATAACACACAAATTAGAATTTGCTGTAAAGAAAATTCAGAGTCAGATGATGCCTACAATTAAGGATAGCTTCTATACCATATGTTCAATCTGTTAATCAATAAACTGAAGTTCAGACTGTCACTGATTAGTTGTAAGCAAACGATCGCAGACGACTGTAACAACAACAACAGCAACGACACCATGCATGTGAAAATAACCGTAAATAAAACCGCTTCAAGTCTCTCTCATTTACTAATGCAACAGAGGAAATAAATTACAGTTGTCTCTGCGAGGCCGGCAGTGATGCGCCTACGTAAACATGCAGAAATACAAGAACGGGGGACTCCGCTGCATAAGCCAAGAGCTTAAGGCTACACCCACGCGTCCGCACAGACATGCTGTCCTCCATAGCCGACGGTCACATTACTCCCTTTAAAATTAATATCTGATAAGAAATATTGACGGAGTCACCTTGACCGCCATGCTGGGTGTGACGTCAGCTGCCGCGGACTAGCGCAGGCGCTGGGCAGGAGGATGACAGCGAGCATGACAGGACGGCCGAGGTCTGAGACACCAAATATATATTTAGCCAAGTATTGTCCTTTTCTGTCAGGGCGGTGTTTCAGACGAAGAGCTGCCGAGACACAGGCTCCGGACAGAGACTTGGTCATCAGATGTGCGTTACAGCGTTTCCTGTCTGCTCGGGTCACACGAGGACACGGTTCACTGATGCGTTCACTAAATGTGTTCCGAGTGATGTAACCTTATTGGTAAAAAAAAAGAAAAAGGATTTAACTTTTAAAAAACTACGAATATTTAGCTTCAGAAAAATGAATTGTGTAGGACTGTGACTTATATTTCCATTAGGCTATCCATATCTGATTTTTTTTATGTCGATCGTTGTTTCGTCCATAAAATGTCCAAAAAATAATTTGCCATAGGCTAGTGACGTTTTCACTTGTAGCCTATTGTTTAACCAACAGTTCAACCGCCTAATAATTCGGTTTACGATAAAAGAGAGAACATTAACTACTAGCCTTATTGTTTCAACTCTAGTAGCAAATTTGTGTGATTAATACATTCAGGCAGGCTGTTCGATCGACACTATAACCAAAATATTTACGTCATGACTTAAAATACATTGATTTAATCGATTTGTTCCTTGTTATTTTGTTGTGAGCAGAAATATGTTGGACATCAGTTTTGCTGAATCAGGCCAGGAATAGGCTATTTGAAATTCAAAATATTTTAAATTGTAGTCCTACTTAAAGTCATAATTGTGTGTGTGTGTGTGTGTGTGTGTGTGTGTGTGTGTGTGTGTGTGTGTGTGTGTGTTTCTTTTCTCTTTTTTTAGATTTTCCTGAACTCAATTTTTATACTATTTATAGTGGACATTTTTTCAGCAACAAGTAACCAGTAATATGTGTCATTTTAGTGTGTCATTGCCTTCACATGTACAGGGGGTTCACGGGACCATGCAGCATGTAATGCAGCATGTAATCCAGCATTACCGTTTTTATCAGGCTATCAGCTGACTGAATCATAATTCACAGGCAAATTTTTGGAAGTAAAACAATGGCTAATCTGTTTATAACAGATATCTGATAAATATAATGGAGTATAATGCACCATATTTCTGTTTGATATAGTCTCACAATGTAAAATACAAAATGGGCAGCATGTGTTGAGTATGTTTGTTACTTTCCACCTCTGCTTACAAATTTTGGCTGTTACATTTAACCCCACTTACGGCATTCCACCACATCATATGCTCACTTGTGAAATGTGGAAGTGACAGTGTGTGTCTTTTCTTCTCTCACTACACAATATAACATTCATAACCACCAACCATATGATAAATGGCCAAACCACTCTACCACCTGAGCTACTGCAGCTGACCAGCATGTAGGGCTGGGTAACGGTACTCAATACCTTTTAAGGTACCTTTAATTTATTAAGTACCTAATAACCCAGTACCAAATAGTATTGAATCTTCTCCAGTCAAACAACCTGCATGTGATCCTTTTTGTACCCGGATCTGGAAAAAAATTACTATTTGTATGGTTTCGCCCTCAGCCTATCACCACCAGCGTTCTTCTAGTTAATGCGACATGTGATTGGCCCACTACTGCACCAGCTACAACCCATACAGTCTGTGGTGTGGTGATGTTGAGCACGGTGTAGCCTATTTGATGGAGTTGCCAGTTCAGCTTGCATAGATGCCACCAAAACGTTCGAAAGTATAGCTGGGGAGGAGTGGTGGTGGCATTGTACGCAACTGCTTACATTCACATGATGGGTATTGAACGAAGTAGAAAAATAAGGTATCAAATTAAGTACTCTATTGGTATTGGTATCGGTATCACTTTAAGGGTACAGATATTGGTACTGGTATCGGTACTGGTATTGTGATTAAAAAAAAAATGGAACGATATCCAGCCCCTACCTGCATGTAACACATCCATGCGTCTGATCAAGCCAATTCAGACAAACAGCTCAAATTTATAGAAAAGTCTACCAGAGGATTGACTGCACCAAAACGGTTTTACACTACAACATTGTTTATTTACTTCCTCTTTTGTGTAATCTTCTAATTTCCTGCATTTGCAGAGAAAAAAAATCCAAACAGCTGTAGTTTAAAGTTCAGAGATCAAGCAGCATGTATTGCCTCCATGCAGACACAATTTGTTGCCTAAGGATTGTAAAATGTATGGTATTGTTCAGGAAAGGGATAATCTAGTGCTGTCAGTGTAGTAGAGGTGAAATTACAGTGGCTTAGACATGACTGGGTAGGTCATTCACTGGTGCACCTGGAGGACCAAATAGCTGATGATAGCAAAGCATTACCCAGGCTCAAAGGGATGTTCACTATTTCACTTTCCCCCAAAGAGTCAATTTCTGTTTATTTTATTAAGATATCACTGTAGTCTAATCAAACTAGTTTCTGAATGAAGAGTTTCTTTATTCTCACTAACTTTTTCAAATGAGGTGTGATTGTATCTAAATGTGTTGTTTATTGTACATTTGTATAACAATAGAAACTATATTGTAATTTCACTTGGTTTTTTAATTGCTATAAGGAAGAAAACACAACAAATCACTGCCCTGACTCAGCAAAAACAGATTTTCGCTATAGCTGTTGTCTGCTGCATCAAACCAACACAAAAAATGTAATTCTGTATTTTAAGCACCAAACTTAACTGTATCTTAACTATACATTTTTTTAAATGACTTGTCTTTCTATGACCACAATGTCCCTAGCCTAAAGGTTTATTTGTTGCCTAAACACGATAGCAAATTAATTATGGATTTTTGAGGCTGATACAGATATTTGAGAACTTTGAAGTATCCCTTAAATTTGGTTATAAAAGAATTTTGACCAAGATATCTAGGCTACTGAGTGACATTTTATAGTAATAAATAAATAAATAAATAAACTTATCAGTGCTCTCAAAACTTGAATCATGCTTTGTCTGGTCAGAGCAAAACTGGTTGGGCTCTAGAGCATCACCATAAAATCCTTTATGTTTGTATAATTTTCTATTTTATAATTGTATTTTGGTCTATTACATAGAGTAATGTAATTAGCTTTAACTATACCAATAATTTGCCTGAGTAATGACACTAAATGTAAGCTAGGCTTACATTTGTAAGGATGTATAACACAACTATTTAACAAACAACACAATATTTTTTATTTTGTTTTAATGAATGGGGGTAATTAGTGTATAAGGGGGCTATAATTTGACGTGTTGGTGTTAGCCTACCATTCTTTCTTTGTCTGAATCATGTTAGCAAATCAATTAAAGAATTCCAAGATACCCCTGTTTAATCTATTTAAAAATGTTTACATTTCAGTGTGTATTTCAGAAAACAAAGTGGGTTGATGACTAATTGCTAACAGTGGTGATAACCTAATCGATTACTAATGTTAAGTCATATATTAAGCCAAAATACCAAAACATTCAATTTGCTACTTCTCCATGTTATGTAGCTCTAGGCCTAATAGTTTTTGGCATGTCTACTGCGGTTTATTGTAAATTATCGGCCAACATGTAGGCCTTGCAAGACAATATATTTGCAGTGAGTACATTTTGGCTTGTAGGCCTATATCGGCCTGGACGCGTTGTCAGTCTGAGGCTAGCTCTAGAAGATATCACTTTGGGCTGAATTGTTTTTCTGGTCTTAAAGACAAAACAGCTAGCTAAGCTAATTGATTAAGCTAGTCAAAAAGAACAGCTAACTTATGTTAACTCAATTTGTTTGTTGCTCTGTTTGTCAATATTTCAAAGCTTTTATTCTTATTCTTTTTCCTCACTTCTATCATCATCACACATCGAAATCTCCAGTCCACAGCGCCACACCGTAGCACACTCCTTCCACTACAAATCTTCGACGTCAATACATTTTTAAATTTGTTGACATAGATGTTAAATACACTTTTTGTGGAGCTGAGACGGAAACTGTCACTTCCCGCTTCATGTGTTTTGGAGAGACATAGAGAAATGTGTTTATAAGTAGCCTAGACTGGACACTATAACAATTATGCCTAATTAATACTTATTTGAATGAAGTACCTTTGAGTTACATGACAAATCGTATACTTGTAGTTGGTAAATTGGACATTTAAGTCCTTCACTACAGTCATCGGTCCTTCCCAAATTTGTACATCGATACATTAACCCTTATGACACAAAAAGTGAATACAACGCAAACTGTTATATTTTAAAGAATTACTTTCTGTAGCCCCTAAGTAAGTTATATTGACTTATTTATGTCTTTGTTTATTTATTATGTTTAGATATGTTCATAGATGATTTATATTTACTTTTTCATACATCATTTGATTGATATGTAGTTTTTTACACACTGGAATATTTAGACCTTTAGTAGGATAAGAATGTCCATGACCTGCTGAATGTCTGTCTGTTCACAAAGTTTAATAAATATCAAAAAAGGCTGCAGCCCTCATTTCTGTTTGTAAAATGGTAGTTTTAACGTATTTAATACTTCTTTGTTCAAAAGTACCAGTTTTGTTCACGTTTTGTGTAGCAAAGTCACAATTATAACCACTACAGTCGTTTGAGCGCGTTTGAGCCGTTAACAAAAAAAACTACATCCTGTTTCCACGGAAACACAAGGACCCGGAAGTCGCCCTGATTCCGCGCGTCTTTTGGGACAACACAGCTCCGCACAACAGTGTGTAGAAATGGCGGGTAAGTGGCTAAACGTTTTCATGCTTTAATACTGCTGTCTTCGTTTTAGCGTTGACCCCGCTTAACGCTCGCTGGAGTTGTAAACTGGCTTGTCATCAGTTCATAACATAGCTAGCTTAGCTAACGTTACATTGCAAAGCAGCAGTGGGGGCCTGCCTGCTAACGTTGCTAGCATGCTATCAGGCTGTCAAAGCATAGTGTTTGTGTGTTTATAGAACGTCAGTGTATGGATGGATAGATGCTGGCATTACGTTACTTACGTTCGCTTTGATGCCTTTTCTCACATAACTTACTCCTTAATTTTAAAAGGATCACTGGTAGTCCATCCTTGTAACGTAGAGTAGCTAAAATTGGCAGAACACAGGATCTAGCTAACGTTATACTTTTGCACGCCATTATGACCGCAACACCTTATGTTAAGTTACTCCATGCATGGAGTAACTTAACCTAGAGTGCACAGATGAAGTGTAACTACAACTTGGGGTTACTGTCTATGGGTTAAGGGGGTTAAAGAGTCCACAAGTACTGTGACTGGTCAGCATGGGCTGCTTGTGTTTTCTCCTGCATATTTCCGATGACAGAATAATGTGTTGATAACATCAGGCATGAGTATCTCAGTCTTCTCCAGCAAAGACATTTCTAATATTGTTAAAATCAGTTTGAATCTACACACTCACATAATAATAATTTCCTATACCAGAGTAGCCTATTTATGGCACACGTGTCATCAAATGTCAACTGTGTCTTCCTCACTGTGTTTTATATTAATTATATCAGAATCTAAGTACAGTTGCATTTTCTGATAACATTTGTTGCAGAATGATCTCCTGCTAACTAAATGTTTGTGATGTCTTAAGCTGCTGCTTTAATTTGCTTTTCCTTTTAAGAAACCTGCACCACTGTTATTGTGCAGCAAGAAACACATTAATTCATTAAACTCTCAAGATGTAATGGAGAAGTACAGAATGGTTCTTTCGAAACAACTAATGTTTAAAAACTGACAAAAAAAACTATAATTATAACATTTGTGTTTGTGTGTTTCCTCAGGAGTAAATACTATGGAGAAGAAACTGGCTGAATACAAGTGTGACACAAATGAAGCTATATGCTTAAAGCTGGGTATGTTTATTTTTGCTTTTTTATGTTTTGTAAATTAATATTATAATATGTAGAGTGACAATGTTTTGTGGAATTAGCTTCTAATTTTTCACTTAAATTGGTTGAACCCTGTCTCCTCTCAGTTCGCTTTCCAGAGGATGTTGAAGATGATGGTACTACATTCCACCCTGAGTACAGCCACCAAAGTTATGGGGACGAGTGAGTATTTGTTGTCAAAACGTTTTTCGATTTGTCCTTTTTTTTTAATGATCACATAGCTTTCCCTGTGCAAAGAAGGAAATGCCTCATTTTACATTCATCCAAATATTATATTCACACATGTGAGCTGCTAGGTACATCCAGTTTAATTATTGGACTTTTAGCACACACCAGGAAGCAAAGTAGCTAATGTGCTTTGCCCAAGCCCACCTTCATGGTAGTTTTTGAAACTGTTTAAATTTGGCTGAAAAGAGTCGTGTAAAATGTGATAGCGGTGTAATGTCAGTTTACAATTCAGTTAAATACGTGATACATGACTCATAGTTCAATTCACACACAATACATACTTAAAAAGTTTGAATGAAAATAAGCTTTGACAGTAGAATAATTCATTCCTTAGGCGTAAAATATGAAATGGAAACAAAAGTTTTAATTTCAACTAATAAATAAACAATAGCAGATTTATTTAAGGTGCTGCATACTGAGCTGGTGAGGACGGTAGAGATGTTCCGATACTGCCTAAAAAACGCAGGTATCTTTATCGGGAAGTACTGGATTTTATGCACCGATCCGATACCACGTAATAAAGCCCTAAAGAAAATCTACGTTAAAGTAGTTTATTTATGTTCTTTTTCTGTTATAACTGACTGTCAATCTGGATAATAAAAGAAAGTTCTGTGGCATTCATTGTTCATGTTTCACAAAGAGTTTAACCTGAGCCAGACTGATAACAAAGATAGAAATAATATCACATCCATACAGGGATAGTAGTATACAGTTGTTAAAACATGATAAAATATATGACACACTGGTATCGGATCGGTACTCGGTGTCGGTCGATACGCAAGTTCAGGTATCAGAATCGGTATCGGGAAGCAAAAAATGGTATCGGACCATCTGTAGTGGACGGTGATATTACGCAACTGCAGCCCGGACGACTGTGTGCTGAGGGTCTGAGTGCCAAGCTGTACGCCTCCCAAGATTTTGTAACAACGCGAACACCATGTTGTAATGATTGGATACAGAAGAGAAGTCTGCTCTTGGAGCAGCTCTGACTGCAATCAGTATGAACGACCAGACGGTTCGCTGCGACCATGATACGCGCCAGAAGCATGACACCCGTTTAAGTGTGACCCGAATACTTAGAGTGAGAGTCAGACGCAGTCAGTCCACATAAAACACCCCGGGGCTACATTCACTTCCAGCTAACTTCATGGTCAACAATAAGGGCAATATAAATATAATTTTTTTGGGCTTTTCCGCCTTTAATGGACAGGACAGCTAGGTGAGAAAGGGGGGATAGAGGGGAAGACATGCAGGAAATCGTCACAGGTCAAACTCGAACCCTGGACCTCTGCGTCGAGGTATAAACCTCTATGTATATGTGCGCCTGCTCTGCCAACCTGGCCACTTACCTATCTATTTCAACCGAATATTCTCAGCAAAAAACACCGGATCTTGGTGAAGCAGGGGATTTCATTCAGTAACGTTACGGCTAGAAACCAGCTTCTCTGACCTTTTTTAAGCACCTTTCTTTCTCTGTAACCTGCTGAACCCATAGAGTATGTGCCATCATGTTTGTAATCCTCAGAGCAAGCCTGCCAACACTACAGATTTACAGAACTCATGTTTCACATATGCTTCAGCCTACTCGTGATTTTTTTCAGATGTGTTTTCTCAGCCCAGTTAAACCTGCCAATATCAGTTTCATAGTTAGTTTTGTAGAGGATGCAGGGAAGTTTAGTGTCAGGTATGGTAAAAACGTGTGAACATTAACAAAGGTCTGTCTTGCATGTTATTTTTGTCCCACAAAAACTGTAAAAAGAGTTGCATTATAACCCTAATGTGATGCACAAAGAGGCTTTGGTACTTACGACATTATTGGCAGTGACACCTGTGTCTGTGTGTAGGCTTACAGTAGCGTGTCGTTATGCTCTAAATTGCATTCCCAAATTAGTCAAAACTAGGATTGGTTATTTTTGCACTTGCTGCAATCAGCTCAAAGGGAACTCAGTAATTGGGGCATTAATTATTTCAGCAAGCGTAATTGCAAGTAAAGCTCAATCACACAGTTGCATAATGATGAAATCTATTTTGCCGTAAACTGCCAGTGATGTAGTGGTGAAAGAAACAATGCAACACGGTGAAAAAAGTGGCCAGACCTTCAGTAAGCATGTAAAACATTTTATTAAATAGGAATACTCAGATGTTTGTTATTGTCGCCCTAATATGAATATATCCTAGACTGCACACTAGATAAAAAGCTGTTCTGTTTACAAGTTAGTGTCCTATTCATAAAAAGTAACCTTGCTGATTTTTAATGATTCAATTCACTTTGTCTGCAGTGAGGTCGCTTTTGGATACAAAGGTCTTCAGATACAGCTTTTCTACACTGCTGGAAACCTGAGCACCCTCTTCAAAGTGAAATATTCCTCAAAAGTCACAGAGGCGTTTGATTGTGTGGAGGTAGGACATGCATTTCTAGCACCCTTAAATGTGACTATTAGTGCTGTGGCGGGATCACTGCTTACTATACAGCCATTTTCTTATTTAATGTTATTGTAATGAAGATGGTTAACCTTGTGGTGCTAACTGTCTACCACTAGGCCAACTAGTCTGGCAACTCGGGTGTTAAAATGGGCAGTTGGCAACAACACACAGGCCAAAACAAATACAGACATTCCGTCCTGGGGCCTGTTTCACAAAACCAAGATAAGGGATTAAGCCGGGATTTCCCCGTTATCCTGGATGAATTTAGCCTTGACTCGGTTTCACGAAAGTGGAGGCACATAAATCACCATGGAGATTTATTCTGTGCAGCTAGCCTGCTCCTGACCAGGCTAACAGCCAGGATGTATTTAAACCTGGAGCCTTTTCTGATCACCCAGCAGTGGTTTTACCCTATTGTTATCAGCCTGGATTACAATACAACAGGTGCATATTGCTGTTCCTTTAAGTACTGTTATTATTTAAAGTTGTGACCATTATTTTTTTTATTTTTTATAATTATTATTCATGTGACAGTCATTGTTACTGTTATATTGCTGTATGAAGACTGCTGTTCATATTGTTGTTAGAAGTTTGATGAATATATTATGGCGGCAGTTGAGATAATTAGAAAAGGCTGATACAATTTCAAATGTGTTTTAAATGAAGTCTGTTACTTGGGGCAATACATACAATGTTGTACATTTCTATAGTTGACCAATGCACCTTTAAATTATTTTAGTTGGGTCATTTTTTTAAAATTCTTTAACAATAACGATCATGTTTGTTCCGCTTCCATGTGCATTGTATTTGGCATTCTTAGCACACAATTTGTTTTGTCCAGTAAACTGGGACTATAATTTGGGAGGACTGTACAATTTAAAGAACATATCCTAATTGTACAATCCTCTCAAATTATAGTCTTAGTTTATTGGACCAGTAACTATCTAGTGATGTAGGCTACTGTACATTCATGTAACAACAGGGGGAGGACACCCCAATGGTTTTTGACCTTATATTTTGCTGGGGGGGAAATAACTGGTGAATATACTCTGTTCCATTCATGTTTACAGTGTGCATGGGATTTATCACTTAATTATCTTTATAGTTTCTAGATTTTAGAGTCCAATTACTTCAGTGGCTTTATTTTCTATGTCCATATATACAAGGGAGCAAGGCATATAATATGTAGAGAAGGAAACTCGTCCCCATAAAAAACAAATGCGAGAAAACGCGTGGCAGATAATAGCGGACAGACTGAATGATAGTCTAAAAATATACATTTATGTATAACTGTATAACTACTGCTCTTAACTGAAACCATTCAATGAGTCACTATCATTTGCAAAAACACACAGTTGTACACTTTGCATTAAAAGCGAGCAGTGGAAGTTAATATGACTTAGGAAATGTATGTTTTAGCCCATGAGAGAGAGGGAGAAACAGAGTGAAAGAGATATTTACGCATCATACTCTAGCGTTGTAGAAAATTGATCTTCATGGTAAATTTCCTGAGTAACATTATCTTCTGCTTACTTTTAAGGCAAAGAGTACAACTGTTAATTTGTGCAAATGATTAGTAGCCTAATCCTTGAATGGTATGATTATGACGGTTTCAATTCAGAGCAGTGCTCAGTTAATGTATATATTTAGGCTACTTACGCATTCAGTCGGTCCGTGATCGTCCGCTACGCTTTCTCTCGCTTTTTCTTTTTATACAAATAATGTGTTTCACGTCATCATACTTCCACAAGAAGCTGCTGCTCACTCTGTATAAAGTATGTACAATGCGTATTCTCCATTTTGGTATCAGTAAATCTGTGATCAACCTCGCGGTCTTTTGAGGAAAGCCGTGGACACGCATCTATCTGAATTACTTCATCCTGGCTCAACCTAGTCGCTCCTCCTCAGCCTGGCTTGGCCTTCGTGAAATGCACCAAGCCAGGATGCACAGATTAGACTAGGTCAAGCCTCGCCTTATCAGTTATCCTGGATTTATATATTCTGCTTTTGTGAAACAGGCCCCTGGAATGGAAATTTCAAAGGAGAAAATACTGGCTTTAGCATTGTTGTCAGACAAGATAGTATTTCAACTTAGCATGTTTCCTTAATATCTGATGACATATTGTGGTCATTTTTTATTAAATACAGTAAATATATTACATATTGGACCTTTAAACATGCACAATAGGGTTGGATGATTGTTTCTATTTTAATATTGTCCAATCTTGGTTATTGGAGATCACTGATAGGCTATTCGACAGCCAGGGAGCGGCGGCATGACTCAGTGTCTGACTGAGCTTTGTAGTAATCAAAGCTGCAAGCAATACAGTTAAAATTACGTGAATAAACATTTATACATTTAAAATATATATATATATATATAAATAATAGCAATGTATTCTCTTTTCACACAAGCGCTCCCTTTCATAAGTCTGTGCTTGGTGCGACAATATCACAGCATCATGTTCCATTTAACATTAACTTATCTTTTAATATCATAATCCAAATCATATCCATAACGTTAACTACTCTTATGGAGCACAAAGCAAAGTTTTGGTGAGCATGCATATGAAGAACGGAGATGTGGGAGGTCAGAAACGAATGGAAAAGCGACAAATTCACTTGTCACTTGTACTGATTAACGGGGCTCTGCAGGTGGATATGCCGCTCCACCAGAAGCCATTTTCTCAAATAAACTCCAGACCATGTCCAGAGAATCGGGTCCGCACATTGTCCAGAGTTGCCCTTTCACACATGTAGTCTCGCTTAGGATTTAAAGTTCACTCGTCACGCTTGCTTTGTTAAAATGCCTTAATATCAGCGTAAAAAAACAATCGTCGATATATATGATCTGATCGCCAAGTGCTGTTAAATCATGAAGCTGGTACCAACTCAGTCTTTGTCAGGTGGTGATTGTGTGATATCACAAACTGGAAAACAAATTATTTTTTAGTTAAAGCCACATGACATGATGATGTGGTGCTGTTGAATTGTACTGCATTTAGGGCTGCACGATATTGGGAAAAAACTGACATTGATATTAATAATGCATGCATGTTGCTTCCTCTAAATTTCAGGTTGTGGTCGACTAGCAGAGCCTGCTTTGGTTGTTTGATGAATTGATCAATATTGATTGTGATTGGTGGTTGGCTGTGCATGCAGAGCCTGCATGTTACGCACTAGCAACAAACTGTGTATCCAAGAACACTTAAATTACGTTATATCAGACTGCTGTTGTAGATTAGTGTTACGTTTCCAGCGTCGCGGCTCCGAACCGTAATGTTAGTTGGGACAGAGCCATTGTTTCTTTAGGGTAACTGTATTAGCTTTAGTCTGGCTTGTAGCAGCTTTCTGCGGTGAAAAATGGCCGTGAGATGTCGTGATTACGTTGCATTAATCAGGTGATTTAGTTTGTCTTTGCAGCGAACATAAAAAAAACTGACTACTGTAGCTTCACTACCCATGGAAAAGCATGTGCATCACTTTGTCAGCTGCCGCTTACGGTACTTTTCTACTCACGGAGAGCCTCACTTCCCTTAACAAACCCCATTGGACTAACGTTATGTCACATACACATGTAGCCCACATGGCCACCTGTCTCAAAGGAGAAGGGTCGGCCGGTAAGCGATATTACGAATCCCACTATAGCCACGCCATGTCAATAGCATTTATTGGCCAGGCGTCCATGCTTACGCAAGGTAACGTAACCACATTTGTACAAGTCCTATCCCCTGACCAATCGCCTATCCTAACCTTAACCACTCGAGGTCAAATGCCTAACCCCAACCAATTGAGCTGCTTCGTAGGGCAGGTCTTGGCGTGGCCATAGTGGGATTCGTAAATTTGCGGCCAGTAACAATTGTGTAAAAGGAGAACGGTGAAAGTTTACTTTTTTATCAAGCAGCAAAGAAGTTGTAGCATCAACTTCGCAACGTCCTGCGATGTGACTATCGAATGAATGAAACAAAATATCGTGCAGTCCTAACTGCATTATAATGAATGTTTATAATATTTACATTTATTTCATTTATACATGTATTAACATTTATATCTATATGAATAGACAAAGTATTAGAATATTAATGTAAAGATTTGTTTTTACTTTGAAAAAGTAAAATCTTTTTCTGATGACCACTATGATTCAGCATTGTGAATCAGTAAAAAATGGAAACGAAATCTTTTGAGTGTAGTTGTGAAAATGCTAGTTTTAATATCCAGTGTCACATATGTGTGTTTTTGGTAAACTGACAGCGGGTGACGACCACAGTGAAAATGGAACAGGATTTTATTTTTATTTGTCAAAATGATTTGAAAAAACTCAACAGCGCATGAAAGTACAGCAATAGACGTCCTTTATAATCTGAAGTTTAGTAAATCAAACTGTAACTTTGACAGACCAATACAAACCTAACCTACCCCTATTGTGTGACCGCAGGATTGTGCGATCAATTATTCTTTACAGGGAGTAGATGAACCCATGGTAGTCTTTTTTTTTTTTCTTTTTTGTCTGCAGTTTTTGGTACCAGGATGTTGTTTCTTCACATACTAAAGTAACTTAGAGCCTCTGTGGGTGGTGACATTATTCTTGTAAGAGATCGCCTGTTTTGTTAGACTACATCTCAGCCCACTATAGCCCCCTGTGCCATTACACTAATCCTACTCCTCCCTGTCGGAGGAGAAGGGCTTTAAAAAGATTTTGTACGTGGGGTCTAACGTGAGGCATTGATTTTTAGAGGTTTGTGTGATTGAATCAGCAGGAGGAGTAATGTGACACGGTTGGATATCTTGTACATATATTTCCAGGAGCAAATTGTTGCTCAAGTCTTCAACAATTGAAATCGTTGAGGTTGAATATCTGTATACGGATCTTCAGTAGGTTTATGTGAGATTTTATATGTAATGATGAATGCATTAACTTTATTACTCTGCTAATGACTTGACAATGAGTTGTTATGTTCTTGTGAAAGTTAAACCGCTTAGTATGTAAAACATTCTGCCTTTTTTTTTTTAATTGCCGCACATAATAATTTACATATCAATAGCCGGTATTTGGACAAAATGGACAGTAAAGCGAAATGCTTTAATGTCCTGGTAGCTCCTTCTAGAAGACTTCACAAAAGGCCGCTGCCAGCTTTGAATATTTCCTGAAGCTGTCAATGCGCACCAAACACGCAAAACGAATACAAGAATTAGCCAGGGCCCCTATTGAGGTCAGATGATTCAACTCTGGGACATCTGTCCTGTCTGGAAACAGCAGGGGCTCCCCCACTGGACAATGTGGCCTTTAACTGGTGGTAGTGGGATCAACTTATAAACTCGCCTGGATTTGTTGTTTTCTGTGGATGCACTCAAATTATAAATAACCCCATGCAACAGCAATGGTTCCTTCCGACAGGCATTCAACATAACTTTCATCTCTGGTATCTCCCAAATAACTGCCATGGCAACCAATTGACTGTTTATAAACCGTAAAGAGAGCCATTAGACTTTTTGGGAACATAGTTTGAAGCTGATATTCAAACTAAAATATGATGGCTGGCTTTACTGTGTGCCACTACTTTAGTGTTCAGCGTTGACCCCTGAGTGTTCACCTTGCTAAGGGTTTGAGTGCAGCTGGTGTAGAGGTAGAGAGTGAGGGGAGCAGCAGAGTTCAGGCTGCATCTGAAGAGCGTTTGTCTCTGAGTGCATGTGGACGGTCGGAGTGCGGTGCAGCTGGTGAGAGAAGAGAGCGGGAGGCAGAGATGGAGTTTATGCAGCTGCCACGTTGATACAAGACTCTCATCATCACATCACCTTGTCCCCTTTAAATCAGCCAAAAACACTGTACCGCTGGACCTCTCACAGAAAACACTGATTTTTAGTGCCAGGCCTTTTGTGCACATGGGCTGGAAACTGCTGAATGCTCGTAGTAGTTCTATGCCATTATTTCTATTACATTCTTAATCAATGTGGATGTCTAAATATGCTTTAACTTGAAAATTACAAAATACTTTACTTTACAAATAATTCTAAACTAGACTGCATATTTTGAATGTAGTATGGTCTTTGGAGTAGATTAAAGAGATGAAATAACACCAACACTACAAATTAGATAGTTTGTACTCCCTTTGTGATTATTGTTAGAAATCAAAGACATTAACAAAATGTTCTAAAGGTACTTTGTTAAGTTATATTCATGCCAAACTAAGGCATTTATTCTGGAAAGCTCTGCAATTTAGTGTCTAGTATGTAGGAGAGTGCTCGGGACAAAGGGACTTGTTTGTCCATGGCCTTTTAAGTATGGTCCTTTTCCTTAGAAATGTGGCTGAACAATTACAATGGTTAAGAGGCATTCAGCTGCAGGTGCATTACTTCCAGTTAGATATTAGCTGATGTCTGGGGGTGGGGGGAATTAGCAGTATGTTGTATTAGCCTTTTGTAGTGCATTTTGCTCAGACCTTCTTCATTTCCCAGTTTTCAATGCTGAGCAGCAAGGGTCTCTGTGCTGAAATAATGCCCATCACACATGTAAATGGTGTGAAAGGGCTGCTTAGCAAAGTGTTCTCATGTCAATCCTTGTGGAAATGGATACAATGCAAACATTACAGCTGAACTAACCACAGGTTGCACTGAGTAAAAAGTCCAAGGGTAGGGCCCCTTTGTCTCTGAGGCTCTTTGAAAAACGCAGGGGCAAATTCATTTGATTGGGTTCATTTGGCAGGATTAGAGGAGAGGCCTCTATTATGGATGCCCCAAAGGTTTGTTAAGTTGAGATCAATTCATACGATTTTATTTCCCAGTGAGAAGCAGAAATGCGTTTTATTGTGGCAACTTCATCACATATTCATGGTTTAACATAAGTAGTAAATGTACTGATTTAAGTGGTCTTTTCACCGGGGAGGGAGGGAGGGAGAGCGCCGCTGTCGTATCTGCTCAGCTGACAGTTTTAATTGCCTAATGGTTTTCTTTTTATTGGTACAAAATGTATGCCTCCAGTTTTATTGTATAGGATGTTTTGCACTTTTTCACCTCTTGCCCAATATTATATTTTTTCCCAAAAAAACTTTTTTTATGAACATACAATCTGTATACAAAACAAAAAGCATCTTTTTACATTTAAATACAATACCTCACATACCATACGTCTTTACGTATTTATGGAAATAAGTCTTAATAAGTCAACCCGTGCTAGATTTTCCTTTTTATCATCATGATCTGTTTGTTGCACAACTAAATTCATGCACATTGTGTCATCCAGCCGGATGATATCGAAGGGAAGATCCGGGAAATCGTTCCCGCTGGGTTCACCTGCAACACTGACGACTTCATCTCACTGCTGGAGAAGGAGGCCAATTTCAAGCCCTTCGGCACCCTGCTTCACACATACACAGTCCACAGCGAGGAGGCAGGAGAACTCACCTACCAGATTCACAAGGTACAGACATCACACTTACTGTCTCACCAAAGATTTTAATATCAGTTTCTAACTTTTTATAGTTGCTGTTGCATGATTTAATGGCAGGGAAGAGGTTTAACGCTCAGCCATATCAGACGTTTGTTTTTGCCTTTTTTGCCCCAGGCTGATATTACCTGCCCAGGATTCCATGAGTACCACGAGCGCCTGCAGACCTTCCTCATGTGGTTCATAGAGACTGCCAGTTTCATAGATGCAGACGACGATCGTTGGGACTTCTTTCTTGTGTGAGTGCCCTCCTTAATTGACATCATACCCCCCTGCACCCTCCTCTACGCCCACCCCTAGCCTAAAGCCTTTATTGTGTCATTGAAAAACAAAGCCCCCCTTTGTGGCGCTTGTGACCAATTACCAGGCCAGTTTGATTATATTTCCTCCATAGGAGAATTGTTGATCAGGCAAGAGCTTCCTTTGTGCCGAAAGCCCTTTTCAAATTTTTCAGGGGCAAGAGCTGAATTGAATACTGTTGTCTTTTGAAACACTGAACAATGTCTTAACAGTAAAAAGAGCCTCTGCCAGTGTTTTCTTTACCCTGGCAACTATTAATACCGACAATGGGGAAAATGGACTGAAGTGATTTTGAGGAGCTCAGTCCCTCCTCCAACCCCTTCTCTTCCTCTAAGTTGCAGTACTCCAATTAAGTGCATAATGTATTCAGGTTGTAGCAGGTGTACCAATCGGGGCCTGGCTGCTCTAACATGCTGACGTCTGTGGGGTGAAGGGTGGGCACGAGAACAGAGGGGCTAAAATGGACACTGCATGGGAGTGTGCCTGTAATTGACCTGTTTGCCTTTGTGTTTCATCTGCAGATTTGAAAAGTACAATAAAGATGGGGAGACTCTCTATGCAACTGTTGGCTACATGACAGTTTATAATTACTACGTGTACCCAGACAAAACCCGACCACGTGTAAGGTAATTGCTGGGGCAGCACGTGCCTTCCCATTCTTTTGTATGAAAAAGGAGTGGAAAATTATACATTTCTTTATCCTCTTCCCAAAGAACCCAAATTACTGGCTTATATAGCCAACCATTCAACCAGATTTTGTTTCATTACCAAACCGGGGTGATTTGTATCTGAAAACAACTTTATAGATAAGCTTTTGATGTGATTTGATTTGTTGCATTGATGGATCAGGATAACAATCTATTATATCTTGCTTTGACTCAGAATTACCACTCAGATGCCACATAAATTTGTTTTGTGACTAATTTTGAACAAGCCTGTTTCCTCACTGGCTCTATGTTTGCATGTATGTCTGCCCTTTAACTAAACAGCCAAATGTTGATCCTGCCTCCGTTCCAAGGAGAAGGCCATGGAGCTCAGCTTCTGGAAGCAGTTCACAGATTTTACTGCAGCCTGCCCAAAGTGCAAGACATCACAGGTGAGCATCTTGGTTTTAGTTTTTTTTAAACAGCATGTATGTTCATTATACTGTGTTGAAGAAGGCGTGGGTAAACATTTAATCTGAGTGAGAACCTTAATGTCTCCCACAAACAGTTTAAATGATTTTTCTCTGCACTTGGTGGATCCAGGGGTTGAGTTAATTTAGAGGGCTGGAATGTATACCAGAATGTGCTACAGCTTTATTCAAACTAGTTGGATTGAAATAGTTTCTTTGCATGGACCCAGAGGATGAATACTAAAGAGGCATCCTTTGAGAGAGGAATCCCTTTCAAGAAAGAACTTAACATTTAGCAGTTGAATAGGCAGTACGTTCCTGCCTGTTTGTTTGGCCTCAAGTAATATTTATTCATTGTTGTTTGTAAGTAGCTTCTTGAAAATGTTTTTAAAAGATTTGAAATATTTCAGTTTTTGCCTTTTTTGTGTCGACTCAAAAATCCTTCACCTGCTCCTCCAATTTAATACGCTGACCTCAATATTAACAGTGTTGAATCAAGCTATGTTTGTCAGGTTTATTGCAAACTGTTAACTGATTTTAATTGTGTGATGGTGTTTGTTATCAGCTGAAGATCCCTCTGAGAGCTACGTGAAGCTGAGAGACTATGTGCTGGTCAAGCTTTGTCAAGGCCTGCCGTCCTTCGCTGTGGACAAGCTGCCCCTCGGCTTCTCAGCTGACATGGCCAAAGAGGCACAAGACAAGTTGAAAATTAACAAGGTGTTGTATGAGGCTGCAACCAATGATTATTTTTTTTCTGTGTTCAATAAATAGTTTTTTTTCTAAAATGTTAAAAAAAGTAGAAAAACGCCATCACAATTTTGTAAAACCCCAAGGCGACACCTTCATATTTTGTGTTTTCCCCGGACAGCAGTCCAAAAGCCCAAAATATTCATTGTACAGTGATTATAAAACAGAAAAGCAGAAAATCGTCACATTTAAGATGTTGGAAGCAGATTATGTTTGGCATGCTTGATAAATGACTCAAACAATTATGGATTATCAAAATTGTTGCCAGTCAACTAATCCATTAATTGACCATTAATCCAAATCGTGCTCTATAAAGTATGTATGCGCAGCAATAAGACCCTAGCTTTAATCTTCAGTACGGGTGATGTTTGTGTAACTCAGTTTTACCAAAAAGTCAAGATTCATTTTAAGGTCACAATTTATAAAAGAACACATATTCCTTGTTCCAACTTGTATTGTCTCTTCCACATTATTAAACCTTATCTTTAATACTGTAAACAGTGCATTTGATTCTATATTGGTTCATGTCACTGGTCATCATAGTGTGGAATCTGTGATGTAAATGCACTAACTGGTGGCTTTGCTTGAGAAGACTTTTTACTCTCCTTGGAATAGATAACTAGAGGCCTGATTTATCATAAGCCCTGAATAGCTTATGACTTCCTGTAGCCATTGTGCTGCAAAGTGTGTTAGGCTCCCGATGAGGCACACTGGTGCTTTGTACGTTTTAAGAATAATTAAATCATTTTAATTATTGACTTTTTCTACAGAAACATGCCAGGCGAGTGTATGAAATTCTGCGCCTGAGAGCAACAGACATGAGTGATGAAGACAAAGCAAGAGAGTATCGTTTGGAGGTGAAGAAGAGGCTATTTGGACCATACAGGGTGAGGTTTTAATCATCACAGCTTCAGAGTGGTTTACATGCCAGTGTGGAGAGGGTCAACAAAAGTGCGTGCAGATGATGTTCTGATGAAGTGATTTCCTGATTTATTCAGAAATCAATCTGAATGTCTACTCTGTAACTTTCAAACAAGAATCCAGTGTGCAGTCTTCTACCTTTTGTTAGCATACCATTACAGCTGGTAAGTGTAGGAAGCAAAGTGGCCCATGTGTGGCATACACTTGATTGGTTTACAGCTCCGTATTGTCGCTGTTTATTGTATCACCTTTTAAAACAGTAGAAAAATTGATCTTCAGCCCCCTTTTCTGATAAGTGATAGATTACTAGTGCCTTATTGTTACAGCCACAATAGGGCGCACCAGGCGTCTGTGGTTTTGCTGCTGCTGGAGCTTTATTCTATTCAGGCACATGCCATTAGTCAGGATTTACATTTCTTTGGGATCAATTTTTTTTTTTTTTTTTTTTTTTTTTTTATCAAAGTGAGTTTGAAGCACTTTGTCAAAAAACTGGCTCTATTCACAGTTCTGTAGCTTTACTATTGCAGCGCTTTTAGAACCTCACCAGGAAACCAGCAATTTTGTAAAATCGCTTTTGTTATTTTCTTATGTTATTCTGGGCAAGTTTTATTTGAGTTTCAGAGATTTAGTGTAACACACTTAAGCCTGGTGAAGAGAATATCCTAAGCTTCTCTGATTATGTTTCACCAGACTTGACAGTGTGAAATACTGAGTAGATCTGTGTGCACCAACATTTGACACCCTACATCCTGTTTTCTTGTGACATTTTATGTTTGAGCTGCTCACTGAGACTTTGCATACCAGCCATTATAGAGTTTGCTGTCAGCAAGGTAACCACGTTTAAAAAGCAAGGCTGAATCTGACGTGGAAATGACTTATGTGGTGAAGCGGGAAGTAGGAATTCCTTAGGAGAGTGGCAAGGAAAGATCTGGTGGCCAGATGCACAGCGTTTTTCCTTCCCTGAGGAGATTTAGCATGTAGTTAGTTGAATGGCAGAAGCGGCTGCTCTGTGAATGTGAGGGGGATTATACATTTCTGCTCTTACCCTCAGCAACCACGTCTGCATGCATGTGCGTGCAGGATTTGTCAAGCAGCTGATTGCACTCAACTAAGTGAATGTGTAATTTGTCTGTCCATGTCCAGAACACCTTTCAGCATTCTGATTTCAATACAAATGTTAACACCACTGTCTAATAATGCCCTTTTCCAAGGGTACATAAACTGTTACCAATGGATTCATTAATTGTTAATAAATAAGTTATTAATGCTTTAAAGATCAGTAATTAGCCATTAATAACATTTAGTTGGCCTGGTACATTGCCTGGTCTATATCCTTATCTTGCATAACATATTTTGTCTTGTTTAATAAGGTCTTTAATTTAATATGCAGAAATTCCTTGAATCAGTCCTTCCAGAAAAATGCGGAGTTTTTTTGTGATTGTTGCGGGCAAAAATCCTTGATTATGCGGCACGTTTTCTTAAAAAATGCGATGGAATATGCGGGATATTTATGCAATTTTATGCGATGAAATTGCGGGAACTTGCAAAAACTGCGGTTTCATCATGGCTTCATCGCGGGGTTTGCAGCTTTTCGATGATGTTCTCGTCGCGTAATTACGTCACTTCATAACGTTCCCATGGCAACAGGGGAAAATGGCTGCTCTTGTGTGAAGTAAACGCAACATTTTTCTGCTATATATGTGACTTTTTTGCAACGAAAATGCAGGGATTATGAAATCATGCAAGCCCCGCATATTTTGCACGGAAATCAGCAATTTATGCGGCGAAAGCGCGGCGTATTTGAAAAAATGCGTCCCCCGCATAAATATGTGGACTTTGGCTGATTATGCATTGAATTATGCGATCGCATAATCACGTTTTTCTGGAGGGACTGCTTAATGGAATCTTTTTTATAGAAGGATAACACTGGTGATATTTCAATTTTCCCATAACCAGCTGCTTAAATAAAACTGGGTGACATATTCCTTCATTACAGTGAACATGTGTGAACTGCAGTCAATCCCACATACGCCCAATCTGCTTCTGAAAATACACTCCAACCACATAACGGTGTCGCTTAACAATGTAAACAATGGTAATACCACATAACCAGATATTATAACATGACAGACTTGTATCCATGATAAACACAAATCAAGTAAAACAACCCATTCTGTAATGATTTGAGACTTCATATTGTCCATTTGTAACTGGTGATCTGTCCTGTTAGATAATCAAAACACCTAAACAAGGTGTTCACATGCTGGCTGTTATCTATCCAGCCAAATAAGATCCAAAAGCAGAAGTTAGAGATCAGATCAGATACAAAATCCATTGGGAATGATGATTATTCCCACCATAAGCAAGCACTATGAACATGGTACAATATACATCAATCTCAGTTCTGACATTGTTTATTGTTAAAAAGATCCCCATTAGCTGTCACCAAAGTGGGACGAGCTAATCTTCCTGGGGTCCAACAAAAAGAAGAAGAAGAAGAAGAAGAAAAAAAAAATCATTTAACAATGATAATCTAAAAACAGTAAAACATTGTAGACGTCATTATAAAAATCATCAGAAATTATTCAGAATAAGTTATTACAGTATTATGTTCATTATTACATTCATACAGTAAATATGTCCATTCCCTATTCACAATTTTAAATGGTGCATTCTCAGATGGTACTTGAAAGAGACTTTGCTATTCATTTTACGTATATTCAGTGGGCAATTATTCCAGTGATTGATAGCACGATAAATAACTGTTCTCTTTAAAGCATTTGATTTTGGGTGCGGTAACATCATCTGGCCATCATCAGCTGACCTAGTCAAATGAGAATAAACCTGATCACACCTAGCGATTTGGTTATATAAGAAAACGGGTTGAGAGAAAAAGACAGTGTTTCTGAAAAATGTAGTTGTATTGAAAACCAGCCTGTTCTCTACCGTTAACCATGAGAGTCGACGGTGCATGCTGATAGTGTTTGTTCTTAAGGGCCAATGTAATACTAACCTGGCAGCTCTGTTTTGAGCAGTTTGTAATGTCTTTAGTTGACCTTTTAGATATAGATGACCATACAGGTGCACAATAATCCAGGTGACATAAAATTAAAGATTTAGCCACATGTCCCACGATGTGTGTAGGGGCATAAGAAAGACATTTCCTCACCATAGACATCTTACCTAAATGCTATGATTTACTGAATTACTAAGCAGGTTTGTGTCTTTTTAGAGGAAGTGGGTGAACTGATTTAACACCGTGTGTGTGTGTGTGTGTGTGTGTGTGTTTTTTATTAATTTTGTGCAGAAAAATCAGAGGGAGCTGACAAAGATGAGGAAGTGCCTGCGGCCGGAGGAGCTGGTGTCCCACATGGATCAGATGGACACTCAGACGCAGCACGAGGAGCTGGAGAAGAGTTATCAGGTTGTTGTGGAAGACTACAGGAGAATTATTGAGAGGATTGCGGCACAGGCCTGATCAGACTCTGAGATGCTGCTGGCCTGGAGCCCATCCATCTCAAAAATACAGGTGGTCTGCCCTGTCTGTACAAAGCCCACACCACCACAGACTTTAGCTGCAACCAAGAACAAACAAAATCACTGTTTTAATTAAAGAGTGTTACAGATGTATTGTGGCTGAGCCAGTGGATAGATTTCAGTGGAGAAGACCTGTCTGTTTCCCAGCTGATGTTGATGTTGATACAGTAGAGGAGAATGGTGCAGCTGGAGGGTTGAGACTTCCTGTTTGTCCCATGAGTTTAATCACAATTAAACAATTGTGTGAGATTAACTGAAGTAATATTTCACAGGTGATAGGAGGTCCACTACCCTGCAGAAAAACCCTGCTTCTTCTCCATAGTAGACATTTTCTAAAGATCTTTTGTCAAAACAATTCCATGTGTGTTTTGAAGCACTTCATACTGAAAATAAAAAAAAAACGTTTTGTATATTGCTCAAATGGTGTGGTTCTTATTGTAGATAAAAGCATACAAATGAGCAATTTGTGCCTTTTTTTTCATTTATGTTTTTTATTTGAACATTTTGACACTGTACAACCTAGCATTTTATAAAGTAATGTTAAAGCATGGATTTAATTTACGGAGGTATTTTGCTGGCGGTAACATAAGTTACAATTTGAGTTGCAAGGCAGAGTGGTGATCCTGACCTGCGGGATAGCCCTCATGCTTGTTGAGGTAAATGTAGAAAAGTTCAGTCGTAAGGTTAGTAGGCTATATCCACCAGTCAGAAACACACATGTATTAATTTCCAAATAGGCATATTAATCGCCGGCAGCCCTCTGCAAAGACATGCTTGACTTGATGAGAGCCGAAGCCCCGTCCCCACAGATGCACACAAGCCGCTGTTTTTTTCTCTCAACCTTTATTGAGCGGCCGCTTAGTTTCATTCATATTTACTAATAGTCAACGCTGTCCAAACTGCTCCAGATTCCAAACGCCAAGTTCATTGGGTACCCAGCAATACACCTGCCAAGTATGAGATGGATTGGACCAAAAGTTCTCGAGATATTTAAAAGACAACACACACACACACACACACACACACACACACACACACACACACACACACACACACACACACAGGGGGTCCTTGCTTTATAGTTAGTTAGATGTATTATTTAATAATA
Organism: Sander vitreus; assembly: GCF_031162955.1. Taxonomy (NCBI): domain Eukaryota; kingdom Metazoa; phylum Chordata; class Actinopteri; order Perciformes; family Percidae; genus Sander; species Sander vitreus. Next base: position 15,755,992 of record NC_135865.1, read on the forward strand.
GATGAAATCAACTTGTATTCATAGTAGTAGAAATCGCATCATGCCATAACTCTTCCTCAATCTCACTTTTATTAATTGCCTTATTAATCTCAGGCATAACCTTGTGTGAGTATTACATATTTCTTTCATAAAATACAGATGCAGAATGCAATAAACTAGGAGAGTTTCATGTAAGTTCTCCTCTTCCCTGTTAAGCCCAACGACAGACTAAACTGGGCTCCTTAGCTGTAAATATTTCCACGTCCCCTTAATCAGTTGAATTATTCTTTCCCTTCCTCAAGCGCTTCAGTATATTTGAATTACTGCTATATATTACTGCTGTATTATTTTTTTAAATATATTTTCTTTGACATTCGTGGGTATTCTTATGTCCTCCCAGATCTTAAACTGATAAATAACGTGAAATTGCAAAGAAAACGTCATCGCCTCTTAATGAGGCCTAGTATATCAAGGAGAGAATGTATAGATATTCATATAGGATTTGGAATATTGTTAGTGCATAATCCAATGCTTTACATCCTAGCTGGTCTGAGATGTATTTAAACCGTTTTAGGGATGTAATTTTGTCCTCTCACGGCTAATGCAACTTCTGATTGCCGCTGATGTTGAGTGTTACACTAATGAGTATTTTGGTTTTCAATTGAAAACCTTTGTGCCACTGTATTGCCCTCGCTTGTGCAGATCACTTTGATGAATACCCATCATACCTTATGATACTTTAGCACATTGTCACTAAATGAAGGCTGCCAGGTCAATTTTCATTTTGTTCTCCCTCTTCACATGAAACAAGACAAAACCTTGGAACCCTTCACATCTCTAATTCAGATTGATTGAATCCACTCGTGGCCACAAGGGGCCTCATCTCACTGTAGTTTTCGCTGCTTTTTCTGCTGTGAGTGCACATTTCACATTGCACTGCACAAGCTCAGCCGACTGACCTGCTAGTGGGAAGTGGCATTATTGTTTAGTAGGCACATGTGCTGTCTCATTAATTCCACATGCAGGACACAACTATTTAATAGAGCCATCGTCACGTTTTTATGCAGGATGTTGATGCACCCACTCCAGTCCTCACATATCTGGTGCAGTAGGAGAACAGACTAGTGTGGAAGTGGATTGTTTGGAGGATCTGCAGGCCTCTGTGCAGTTGTCAGAAGGTTGTGAAACCCCTTTTGCTCCTTCAGACCACACAGTTGAGTTTACAGAAGCTTAATTATTCCCCCCACCGTTCACACTAAGTCTATCCTCATGTCCCATTGCAATATTTAAAAGTATAAAGGAGATTGTTTTATTTAAAGGAAACACTTGACATTTGGGAAAATATACACACTCGCTTTCTTTGCACAGAGTTAGACCAGTGGCCCAGCAACCAACAAAGTCCCAGAGACCTTCAGAATAAACGGTAATTGCATGATTGTGATTTTACCTGAAACACTGTTACTATGCTTGCTATTTCTTACTTTATAAGCAAAGCCCCTTGTTCAGTACGGTGTATGCACTTCTGATTATAGCTTAAACGATTAGTCGATTAATCAATTGGCCAAAAATGTTTTGTAGTTTGCAGCTATTTAGATAAATGATTCATCGTTTCAGATAATTTTTCAAGCAAAAATTGTAAACAGGCTGAAGTTAGTTCCAGCTTGTCATATGTGAGTGTGTTTTTGCTGCTTTTCTTTGTCATTACATTGGGGTAAATTGAATATCTTGGGTTTTGGACTGTTGGACCAATAGTCGATTGGCAGATGAATTGATAATTAAATTAACAGTTTCTTGCAGCACTACTTCTGGTATAATGCACTTCACTAATTGTGTTTGTGAAAATTACTATTTTAGTAAACAAAAGTTTACTCTCTGTTAACTCTGTAGGCTTTTTTTGTCTTTCCTTTATTTTCAGGCCAAAGTGAATATATACAAACAAAAGCAAAAGCACAGACTTTGAAGCTGTTGCATCATCTGTCTTGATCATGAAGTACATTTCGGTGTTAAGATTGGTCTCTTCTAGTGTTTAAGATGCCATAGAATATGTAAAGGTTTTCTAAAAAAACAAAGCTACATCCAGGCTGAAAAGTGCAATATTCAACACTTCTATTTCAGCTTATTCCCCCTCTGCAGTCAATCAGACATTCAGGTGCAGTGGATTGAAATCTAAAGAAGGCAGTCCCCTTTCTTCTGGAGACGAGGCTATTACAGTGGATCCAGCAGTGGGCCCTCAGTCATTGCGCTTTTGTAAGGGGGGCACAGTCTGTCTATTATGTTGTGTCAGAGTGGAGATGTGGGAGGTTGATTTATGTCTGAAACTCATGGGTTTCAATCTACCCTCTCTCACTTTTATTATTTCACAAGAAAAAAAGGGAAGGAACATCCATTAATGCTTGCATTTCCTCACTTTTCCCTATCATGTTTAAGAGAGTTTAATCATGCAAATAATTCCATGTAACTTACATTAAAGCAGATAGAAAGGCCTGATTCCATTATTTTGTGAAATGACAACAACAGTATCAAGCTTGACTTGAATATTTGGTTTCACCTGTTGGCATTTCTGCTACTGTTACCTCATGGCGCCTCCACATCTCTCCACTGAGACAGACAGTGAGGGAGTTTTGGACCGGAGCCCAGCTGTACTGAGGGACCTGCTGAATATGATACCTGTGTGGAGGAGCTCCAGCGTCTTAGCCTCCAGGTTCCCAGGAGAGAGCCGGGCAGGAAAGTTTGAGTCACCCCCACCACCCCACCCCTTCCACCATCACTGCTTTTCTTATCATGTTCACATTTCTTTTGTGCTCCTTGGTTACCCACATACCCCGAGGCTACTGAGCCCCCTCTTCACCGTCAGTGAACCTGGCTGGTCCCTTTTCTCTGCTAAATGAGTCCTCTTTAAGATAATGTTTGATGCGCTGACAGCCAGTACCAAAACAGTGTAAAAGAAACCGAGTTTGACATCTTTTAATTGTACGTCAGAAAGCAGAGATTGTGGTTTCTTGGACTGCTTTCAGATCAAGCTGCTGATATGGTAATTTGCTCAAGTGAAGAATGTGATGAAAGTGGTGGTGTTGATAGTTTAGTAGTAGAAGTCCCTGGAGTCCAGTCTGCTGGTTCCCCTCTCCATAAACATGACATGATTCCTCTGGCAGTGCATATCTAAACAGTATTTGTTTGAACACATTTTAGTGTCAGCAGATCTAAAAATAGCAGCAACAATTGTAGGTTCATTTTTCAACAAAATGTTTTTTACATTTTTAATCTCCTGTAATAAACAGACACAGGTATTCATCATGATTAAAAAAAAATGACAGATGTGCATTAAATGATTAAGTCCCGAACATGCCAGTGTTTTGTGTGTGTGTGTGTGTGTTTATGTGTTTTGCAATATTCACAGTAATTAATTTCCATCTGTGTACGACCAGAGCTTGTGGTTGTGATTGCGTCTGTCATCGGAATGATTTGGGATCATGGTGCACTTCAAATTGAGCGTGTACTAAGCCAGATTTCTATTTAGATGGCATAAAATAGATCAGTTAGTGTACATAAAGCACTGGATTGTGTTATCATGATTGACAGTAAGCGAACAGCCGCGTGACAATTGATGCATGGTTGTAGAAACAATCCTGTCTCTCATTACAGCCCGAAAAAGATGATGTAGCTTATTGAAACCTATTTACGTTTTCCTCTTTCTTTCTGTTGTGCTTTTTTAATTGACTTGAACAAATGAAAATGGCCTCATAAGTTCTGAGTCATTATTCTACATATAACCATCAATGACTGGAACCTGCTGTGATATTTAGTTTTCATTTACTCCATGTGCAGTATTCAATTTGACATAACATCTACCAGGAAGTTTGTTGAAAAAATTAGGAATCATTTTTAATGTGTGCTTTAAAAGAAAAATGAGTTGTCAGTTATTATCAGGCTAGTTGGAAGAACGGGAAGCATTCATGTGTCTGTGTGCTGCACAGCATGGAGAATTTAATTGTGAAGCTATTTCTGTAAGAAAATATTAAGAGTGGGCTTTTTGTTTTGATCTGCACATGAATGACCTCCTTGAGTAGCTGTTTTTCTCAAAACTGACTTTTCTTGTACTGCATGTACTGCCTGCGTATTAATGTCTTAAATGAGCCATGCTGTGGATTTGGATGAACATGTGCTTTCCTAGATGTAGTTTTCTAATTAAAACTGTCCCATTAGGGTGTAATTGGTGCTATCTGAGGCTGGGACGGAGCCACATGGGAGGGGAGCGAGCAGTCAGACTGAGATGGTATCGGGGCCGAGGAGACAGGAAGCCTCTGTGTAATCTTGTCAGGTTGGAGATCGAGGCTGCGATCAAGCCAACTGAACTGAACTGTACTTGTCTGCTGCAGCTCTGTAGCTTCAGAGCGAGTGTACTGAACTGCTGTGAACTCTTATCTTTGTTGTTTCCACAGGAGCCTGCAATTCACCTGGGTGTTTACATGTTGGAATATTTTCAACTTTGTATTTAAGGAGAGTAGACCGTTATGGTTTTGATCAATGTGTACAATCTGAAGGGATATGTGGTTAGTTTATGTCAAAACCCGGGATAGAATAACACCAGTAGAAGGTAAACGTGAAAACAGGTTGTTTCTCTGCCGAGTTTGTGGGAACCAAAGTCCCATCAGATTATGTGCAGTTTTAAACTTTCCTCTTCATATGTGATATGCTCAGTTTCAAATCAGATCAAATTTAGTAGTGAAGGCCATTCAGAAGAATTAAACAACTTCACAAAGATGATTTTTTTACTAAGCTAACACAGCAGTGGATATGTTGGTGAAGGTGTATGTGACCAAATGCTCTGTAAACCTTAACCGTACACTAGAATCAGGGAATAGTGAGAAGACTGCTATTATATTACACATATGCCACTTACAATACGATAACAAAACACTCCCAGGACCCCAGTCTAAAACGCTGTGACGCTCTCACCGTTTTTTTTCTTCCAGCAAGCTTACTAAGTAAATAGGAATGCTGCACACAGACACACACTGACATTTGCCAGATGCTCGGTACTAATTAGGGCCAAGTATTCCCCCTCGTATGGAGTGTGTGAGAAACCACAAGTGCACCGCTGGCCGACCTGTAAGACCTGACTGTGGCGGAGATCTGTGTTTGTACTCTGAATGCTTGAACATAACAGACTCAAGATTGTTATTCAGAGCAGGAATTTGTTGTTTCAGTTTTAATACAAGGAATAGCACATGGGTTCCAGTTTTCTTTGATCTAAGTTACAATTTTTGACTAAGATTTATGTTAATTTGGAATCCAAATAGACAATTTACAATATATGTTGCTTATAAAAGTACTAAATCCAGCAAAGCCCAGGATCTCCCTGAAGCTCCAGTCAGATGCATGAACAGATATTGCTCTGCCTCTCGACTCTGTCATTTAAGATACTTACATTCTTGCAGTACAGTGCTGCCTGTGGGTGAGCCTACACGCTTCCAAATATAATCTACCCATATCCAAAGACCCGTCCCACCCTCCTGCATAATGACCTACTCTGCAAACCCTCCTCCACCCCCAAAATGGTGGTGGTGGGGCTCTAAGCAGGAAGTGAAAGGAAACCTGAAAGCTCCAGCCACCCACAGACCCACCCCTCACCCTCCTCTCCCAGGCTGCAGCGTGGCTCTGTGTCCTGGCTCTTGTCCAGGTTCTGGTGCTGTGATGGGGAGGGTCACGCTTTGCGTCTGACCCCTAGCCTGCATGTTGGATGTTGTTATTATTAGTGCTCCATGCCCCCCGGGCGGGCGGTCCCCAAAGCAGGAGGAACTCTGGAGAGGCTCTGAACCTGGAGAACAGCTGTGCAGGTTAGAGGCTGCTGGGGCCCCCACAGTCCACTGAGAGCACCGCTGCACCGGCTCGCCAGGAGGTACAACTGTTTTTTTATACAGACTCCCTGCACAACCTCATCATACACTGCTGAATAGCAGGACCAAGCCAGGTTACTGGATACACTGTCTGATGTACAGGGGATGTGCATGGTGACAAGCTTACAATATAACACAATACATGCAGTAAATGTCACTATAGACAATATATACTATGAGAAAAAGACATTTTACAATGGTATCGTCCCGTAATTATCTTTGGGTGTTTTAGACCATTGTCTCCCAACCGTTGCCTGTGACCCATTAAAATGAAGCAATGTGTACTTGGGTGCACTGATCTCAAGTTATTCCACAGAGTGATATTTGCTTTTCATATTGTTTTATTTGATGGACTTGTAGATGCCTGAGGAGCTGAAAGTATCCTGTATGTAAATGAAAAAAAAAAGAATTATGTAGCTGATTGTTTTTTCATCTTGTGATGCTCTGATGTATTTTAGGACTGATTGGGGCATTGGACCCCCAGGTTGGGAACTACTGTGTTAGACCATTGTGAGCAATGTTGAAAAGCATCAGGATGGTTTTATGGCAACATTGGATTGTTTTGTATGAGTGTGATAAAGTACTTTAATTTGCTCAATTGGCCAAAAATGAACATCCTATCTGTCTTCTTTTAATCTATTATATAATACATCCATAAAATACATAAAAATGTCTCTGTTGTAACAGGTGCTCCTGTCAGTGTGGGAATTTATAAATGTGTTTTTTAATCTACTTCTGTATTCCTTATATACTGCATGACACACATCGCAGACATATTCTTTTATTTGCGTAAGCCATCAGTTTCATTGTGAATGAATTGCAGCTATATAAGGGCAAAGTGTATATAAAATAGGGCTGTCAAAATAATAAAAAAAATTAACGCAGATTAATCTATCATATCAAATATAAAATCTAACTATAAAATCTGGTTCCACTGATATGTCTGCGCTTCTCTCTGATGCTCTGAAACAGACGTTACAGGAAACACAAACCCCGCTGCATGTGACGCTAGTTAACACTATACTCAACAGCAGCTAACGTTAGCCTACCGCTAGCTAGTAGCTGGATTAAACACGGTTAAAATGCTGACAGCTAATGCTAAACGGTGTAAAGTTTGACTGTGTTTTACTGTAGAGGATTCAACACCGGTATGTAACAATCTGCAGCTGCCGTCGGAGAAACAACACAGCCGGTGCGTTCAATGAAACTGGTAAACTACAGCCTCGTGGTGCATTTGAAGTTTTTGTAAATGTCCTTTTCCTATCTGGTTGTTGTTTTTGTCGTTCAACAGCAATTTACTAGTGAAATAAGTTATTGTTATTGTTATACATTATTATTAAATCATTTAATTTTGACCATATGGCCTTAGCAATAAACAAGCCGTTCTTTAATGTCACCAACTGTTGTTTAGTACCCTTTTTTTTTCTTTTCTTTTTTTACTTTCTTAAAAAGTATCGGTTCAGGCACCGTTAATTATGTATGCGATTAATTTTGATTAATTAATCACAGAGTATGTAATTAATTAGATTAAATTTTTTAATCGATTGACAGCCCTAATATAAAAGCCTACCTTACCTCTCTGCCATCTTAATTCTGCCTATTCTTGGCAGTTCTGGAGGGGGGGGGGCTTCTAACTGTGTAAATAGCTCTGGAAATTGCGTGTGGCCTTTGACTGTCTCTGTAATTGCGAGACTCTTGCAGTATTTTGCTTGGCAGTCTGAGAGGTTAACCCCTGAGGGCTGGAGGCCTGGAGCTCTCTGTCTGACTGGCAGAGGGCTCCTCAAAGCCCCACTTGTTCACCTTCTAGCCCGGGCAGCTCTAAGCCGCCGCTGATCCTCTTCTGGACGAGAGGGAGAGTGGGAGGCTGTTGCATTCAGACGTGGCTGAGGCTCTGCAGGGTGAAGCCTGGAGTGTCACAGTGCCTCACCCAGCTCCCCCTGGTTGCACCTGGGTAGTCAGTAGCGCTCGTAGCCTTGTCACCATCACTAAACTCGGGTTTTAGCTGTAATCAGATTATATGGATTCCGCTGCTGCAGTAAGTGGTTGATCAGTTTCACCCACAAACCTTTTTCCCATATTCCCATGAAACTGTAAATGTGGACTGTTCCTGTAGTTAATGATGTGCAGATGGATGCATTTACTTGGTTATATAGAATGAGTGTTTGATGCAATTGTGCACTTAAATGTCAATTCAGCTATTTATCACTGTTCATTTACAAAAATGCTCATTACAAAGCCACAAAATGCACTTGGCAGCACTGAAAATAATAAAGAGAGAGTCAGTTTAGGAAAATAAATGTTGAGTGTAACATGTCCAAAAACAATGTCATGTTAAACTGCACATTAATCCTGTATTTTGAAGGGTTTCACTTCCATGGCACTGTTGTTTTTGAATGTCTTCATCTCAGAATAATTCAGGGGTCAAGATGGGGACTTGTGCAGAAGGTGCAGTCAAATCTGTCTGCAGTGATGGATGATGTTGCCGTATGAAATGGTCTGTAAAGATGCAGCCTCTTTTGGAGTCACAGCAGAAACTGTAGAGAAAAGACAACATGTGCAGTTTCCTCCTTGGATTCCCACATTGTTCTCTCCAGCTCTGCTCCCCCTGGGCCTTGAGAACGACTCTGTACACCCCAGACAAAAGTACACAGCCAGAAAAGAAATATCAAGGCACAAAAGCTCTTTTTGTAATGCTGACAAGTTGCATTGATTTCTTTTCCCGTATATTTGACAGACAACATAAAATCGTTGCTTCATGTCATGTCAAGCTGGGCCTCGGAGATCGCATCTGCTCTGCCAGTATCACTCAATTCTTTTGGTAGTGTTTCTTGGACGAGACATTGTGGAGAGACGTTGACTGTGAGTAATTAATTTGTGTGAACTCTGAACATGTTGCTTTTCCACAGCAACACAAAAAACAAACCGTTCTAAAAAGAGTCAACCTGAGTTTTGTGACTAAACTTTGTATCCCAGACCACGAGGCAGTGTGGGGTCGGGTGAAACACTGTTTCATCAGTGTGATAGTGGATGGACTGGGGTGCTGGTTTGTCTCTGGGTTTTTGTGGAGGACCAGCAGCTGTGTAATCAGACCTGGCTCTGACCCTACCTGTCCGGATGTTCCTCCAAACCCTCCATCATGTCCATGTGTCACACACACACACACACACACACACACACACACACACACACACTGATGAACCGCTGGTCGCGTGCAGCCTCTGAGCTGGCTTGACCTCTAGTCTGATTTAGTGTGGATATGCCACAACTACTACAGTACTGTAGGAACTACTGCTACAGTACATTATTCTTTTTCCTTAACATTAATCAGGGCTTTATTCAAACTCCCAGTGATTTACTGTTGACTTGTTATCACCTGAGCTGTGCCATAAATGGACAGATAAGAGGAACATCATGAAAAAACACAATACAAATTTGAGCTACTTGTAGTTACCAGCTGCGACAGCTACGCTGGTATTGATTTCACCTTGCGAGTTGGCGAGTTTGGCTGAATCTCACTTCCCTGAAATTGCATCCACGGTTCCTCCACTTGCTTCCCTTCCTCACATCTTAGTCCGTCCCAGCGCGGAAGCATAGGAGAGACGGAGGAAATCATGCTAGAGAGGAAACAAGGAAATGTGTTTTTAGAGGAATGAGACGTCCTTTTCTCAGAAACGTCACGTGAGTTCGTCAACTGGATGGGCGGAGTTAGCAGCGGCTTTCAGCTGCACGGCTTCCGGGAAGGCTGCTCTTGTGAATCCTTGCTCATAGCTCCTCAATTTCCTCCTCGATCCTCGATCCTCGATCCTCGCTTCTCGGGGCAGGAATAACAGCTTTGAGACGGCCTTCAAAAGGAGCGTCAGAACAACTTCCGGTTCAACCGAGGAGCGAGGAGCTATCAAATAACCGAAGTGAGATTCAGCCTGTATGTGTATGTGTCCTGGAGACACCTACTGTAGCGGGAACTACCACAGAAGAGGATTTGAGTACTTTGCCAGGTGTTTATATTTCTGTCTACAGACAGATGTTGTCACTGTGATAACATCACAACAGTGCAAGATGCAGTCACAAAACTTTACAGGTGTGTAGCATGGATGTGGTGTGTAGTTCAAAATGAAGGCAGAGTTTGAAGATGGGTGTGGTCCGAGCAGGTGCACCGTAAGTAAATATTAAAGATACGGAAAAAAAGCCATTTATCAGGATAACCTTGGGCTTGTGGCATCTATTTCTTCTGCTTTTCGGTGCACAACATCTGTATTTTTATTTGAAAATGTTCACATAAACATATGTTACGTTAAATGATATAATACAACTCAAAATGTTAACACATCTCCACCACAAGCAGCTAAATTCTGCAGTTTTTCATTCTGCGTCCCCCCTGAAAAGCGTAAAATAAATCTGCAGATTCCGTTTGGGTCTGCTGATAAAGAATTCATGTTATAATTGAGGGGTTTTGTTTTTGTTTTTATATACAGCACGTGTTACCTAAAGGTGTATTTTGGATGTTTGATTTACAGCGGTGTCTTGTATTTGCATGCAGGATGGGCCAACTGTTAGTTAGGTAGTTACTTTTTAGTTCCGTATCATGTTTTTATTGCTGTATGGTATTACACGGAAACTAACTTTAGTGATATAACATTAGTAAAATTAAGACTTTAACTTGTATTTTTACATTGTAATATAGCAACTTTCACTTAGTAAGTAGGTCTTCCACCCCTGCTGTCTGATAAAGAACCACATTATCTGCTGACATTGTTGGAGTTGAATGTGACACAATAGAGGAAGCAGCCAGTGTCAGACATGTGGATGCTCTGTGGTCCCTGTGGAGAACACTAAGCTTTGTATTTGCACTCCTCTTGCTGAGGATAACAGCCTCTCCAGCCCAGGTTAGGAGTGGGGCTCCCTGCAGCTGCTGTCTCTGAGGCTGATTAGTGCGGTGATGAGCGAATGAGGGCCAGGGGAGCCGCGCACACACACTCTGAAAGGGTTAAGCAGCCGGTTAGGGAGGAGACCTGCTCTGTGTCCAGGATGTTGAGTGCTGCAGCGCGATGGTGTGCTGTTACACTGCATGAGGCCTCAACTCCACTTGGGTTCTGATTGGGCCTGTAAGATCACAGCCACCCCCCCCCCACACACACACACACACACACACACACACACACACACACACCTCAACCCCCTCCTCCCTGAGGGTTTCTCTCTCCACATCCTCCCTGCTGATTATCACCACTGCCAGAGCTGACTCTTGCACTCCAGCTGCTGTCCACACTCTGGCTCTGGGGCTAATTTAACCAGGCTGCATGGAGTGAGAAAACTTTCTCACAGCCTGAAGAAGCAGAGCTGCTGCACAGTAAAGCTCCTCCCAGGCTTTAGCTTGTTGCCCTTCATCAAGCTGCTGGTGCTCACTACAAAAAGAGCCGCTCTGCTAATACTACATGCCTCTCCGCCAGGCTTTCCCTGGTGGTGCTTTTCAACAATATCCAGAGCTACAAATAATCACAACAAGGTCACAGTCCTCATAGGAATATTTCATCAGTGAAAAATAGACAGCGGAGGTTTCACTGCAGACCAACATGTGTTGCTCTCTGCAGGTGTTTCCTCTGTGCAAAGTCAGGGCAGAGTGCTGCCTTCACTGTCCTAAAGGTGACTCTCAACAGTCATCTTCAATGTGAAACTCAACCCTTGAGCTCTTGATATAAAACATACATATAATATCTCACTAACTACTGTATATCAAAGCATTGTATGCTTCCATCACAATACAACCGTGAATAACACAGGTGAATGATGTTTGAGTTGGGAAGATTGATGCCTTCTTTTTCCAAGAAAGATGATTAAGGCTGGAAAGTGAGTTTGAGTTGTGTCCCTGAATTGCTACTTTTGCATCAGGGTATTTCAAGTTATTTGTTTAAAGAAAAGGGTGAATAATTCACACAATAAGACGGAGCTGCGAAAACATCTATTTGACTTTGTGGGGCTGTGAGGAAGAAAAACATAGTAATTGACAGAGCAGGACAAAAGAGGTGGATCTCAAAGAAGACAGAAATCATAATCAAGTGTTGCCTTAAGATTTCTGACAAAAAAATTTAATTTGAAATGTAGCTTGCAAAGATTGTTTACTCATATTGAAACTGGCTTGTCAAATCCACAATTAATATATTAATTACAGATTTTCACCCCAAAAATACAGTATTTAATGCTGCGTGGCAGTTAACAATTCAAACAATATGCACACTATAAATATTAGGTGGATCCTCTGCCCTGGCAAATATCTATAAGCCACTTGGACTTGTGCCAGCAGCTCTCAAGCAGAGTCTTACTTGCGAGTGTGTGCCAAAGCAGCATTATGTGAGTGTTGATGGGAAAAGACCTCTGTCAGCCTGTGGGGCTCCGGTGTCTTCTGCCGGGCCGTCCTGGGTCGCACAATTGGGCTCAGAGGGCAAGACGCTGCTCCCCAATCCCAGTCCCCCCCCCCGCCATGTTAAATGGAAGCATTGTGACTGCAGACCTGCTCTCATCTTCATGTACACTTTCTTTTTTTCTACTTCTCCCAGTACATAATGACCCCAGACTATGTGACGACAGGCATTGTATCTGACTGGGCCGACCACATAGAAATTAAAGATGAGGATCTGATTCAGAGGCAGCTGCAGGTCTTTTTCTGCTGTATGATATCAATGGGTCCAGCGATATTTAAGGTGTGTGGGTATACGTCTGTTTATTAAATCACTTTTTACATTCTGATGCTGTGGGTGGTCTCCCTGATGTTGCAAACATTGAGGCAGGTGGTAACAATTGATAAAATCAAATTTCTGCCCAGAGCAAGAATTCAATTACGACATTAGACCTGTAATCTGATGCATTCGTGCTTTCACGTGTAGACTGTGTAAATTGTCATTATGATGTATTTATTGTATGAATCCCTGTAATTTAACTTGTTTATGTCATTTTAGACCCGTTAGGGGGAGATGCACAGGTTTAACATGTGAGAGATCACTCAGATGTGTTCAAGGTGCATGGTTTGAATATAAATGTATATTTTCTAAACAGGTGATCACACACATCACACACACATAATGTAGACAAGTAGAAAAGAACCTACATATTTTATTAAGATTGAAATCATTCAGAAAAAAGAAAATCACACATTGTTATGTTTCCTCTCAACAGAAATGTCCCTCCATCAGACTTTACAGTGAACAATGCAGTCACACTACACCTGACAGGTATTTAATCTCTTTTTATCTGGGAATTCCCCTCTCTCGCAGTTATGAAGTGCAATTTAGAAATCAAACCCAGGACCAGTGTTCGCTGGCAGTGTTCCCCCCCCATTACGCTTTGAGAAGTCACACAGCGAACACACAATCTTTTGTGCACAAAAAAGTCCTGAAACATTTCCATGACGATATAGATGATGTTTTCTTTTCAAAAAGATAATTGTGTCATGATGAAAAACAATACAAATGACAGAGTGGCAGGTTATACATGGGTTTGTATTACAGAAATAGTATTGTATAATTTTGTCACTATTGTTAAAAGGTAGTCTTAACATGTGAATGTAGAGGTAGAGATAGATATTGTTAAACTTGTATTTATATTTTGGAAAATGGTTTACACATTTGAATGAATGAATTCAACACTGTGTACCAGCTTTGGTGGTTATTTTGCAAAGTAAAACTGACCACAGAGATAGCATCTTAGGTCTCAGAAGGCAATTAAAAAGAAATGAACTCTAATTTGGTGTTGTCAGTGAATTTTCCGTGTTTATTTTGAGGTTTCTTGGAAACTCCCACCTTTTAATTACACCAAATTCTCATTTGAGTTGTTTTTTTCACCAATTTCCACTGGTCTACAAAATGCTGTAGATGCTATCAACAATGATGTCAGTGTGGTTATTTCTGACACGCACGCACACGCGCATGCACGCGCATGCATGCACGCACACACACACACACACACGCACACACACACACACACACACACACACACACACACACACACACACACACACATCTGGTGTATAAATAATTCACATAAGGTCAAGCTTTGATCCTCTGATACAGCCTCTTGGATTGCCAGTAGTGGCAGGAAAACCAGTAGATTGAAAACGAGGAATGCATCAAGGGGTGTGCTGTTTACTTGTAGCGCGGGCAGCTGGTTAGCCACCCCTCTGTCGTTTACACCCCCCTCCCTCGCTTTTCAATTCCAGCCAGACCCCAGGCTCGGTCACTAACTGGGGGCTGGAATATTGTGCACTGGGGATCAATGCGGCCCTGAGTGAAATGTCAACTGTGGCCCTGCGATGTGTCAGGCTGTGAGGGAGTTGTAATGGCTATTGATCCACTGTGCGCTTAATGCAGAGCTGCCCCGCCACGACGCGAGCCAGCTGCAGCAGAAAGATATATGTATGAGATGAGCTAAAACTGAGAAAATAGAAAAGAAAGAGCCCACAGTTTTGTCCCCCTCCTCACATCCCTCCCTCTCTGGCTGCAGATTGATCTTCCTCTTCCTGCTGATTCTAACTGGGGTCTGTCATTATCTTACTCTGTCATTAGGGGCTCCATTGACAGCCTTGGCCTGTCTGTGTCACTCTATTGAGACAGCAACACTTTTCCCATGCAGTGTTCCCTACATTTATTAAAATCTCTGACAGCCTTGTCTTAGCTTTCTCCATAGATGGCTGAGCTTCAGGCAGCGGTGCAGCGGTGTAATTGGAAGACAAGGCTCTCTGTTCCTGGCTAGTAATATCAGTGAGGTACAGCTGTAGGTCAGACTGGTTTATATCAGACTGCTGGCGATGAACAAAATCAGACCCCCTTTGTCTGAGGGTCAGTGTCTGTGCAACAGTATAGACCCTACATTTAGGCCTATACCTGTGAATCACATGTGTGTGAGTTTTCATGCTGCCACTGTTGGAGAAAAAATAATATTTCCAAACTGTGAGGTAATGGAAAGTATAAAAATGATGGGGCAATTTTTGCTGAATGGTGGGTACTCTCAGATTTGGGGAGAATGGGAGGACCCTTTGTTTTTTTTCCTCATCCCAGACTTTTTTATTTTCCTCATCAAAATCAACTAGAAGCTAACAGGATGAATATGTCAGAAACAGAATAGGTGTGAATCTTTGTTATTAGTGATTGGGCTCTATGGTGTTTTAAGCCCCCAACGTCTCCTTCCAAGCAGCCCTGTGACCGTTGACTTCAAGGCACCTAACCCTAACCCTAACCATTGCCTAATCGACTTCAAGGCAGAAGATGTTGAGGGCTTAAAACACAGATAAACCTTCACTTTATTCTGCATCTTAGCAGAAAGCAGACCTACAGTAAAGGTGTGAAAACATGTTAAAAGTGTCATGTAAGGTGAGAGTGACAACTCTTGGGTAAAAAATAAGGAATGGCTGAAATATAAGGTCAAGGGGCAGGATCAAAAGAAAATGTTAACTATGATGGAGAAGTGAGCAACATGGTGCAGTCCCCTCTCCCCACCCTAATCATTTTTGTAGAGTTTTTTAAAGGAAAGCAGCCCCCTTTCACTTTTGGCTTGACCAACATTTTGGGTTTAACTGAAAGTTTTTAAAAAGGTTTCATCAGGCCAGAGCTCACAGAATTTTCCAAACCCATAGTTTCAAGTCCATTTTCCATCCATCCATCTTCATCTGCTTATCCGTCAAGTCAATTTTATTTATATATATATATATATATATAAATTGCATATTTTCCTCAAAGGCCTTTAAAGTTTGTACAACATATGACACACTCTATCTTTATATCTTCAACTGAAAAGCATATAAAGATGAAATAATACAGTTTTGGAAAATATAGTTAGACCACAGCAACATATTTTAGTGCTATTTTTTTTGCATTATGCACAGCAACACATGCTTCGGTGATCAGAGACTGTACAAAACATATTGGTGTGGTGAGGTGAGCTGAAGATTGCGTGTCAGATTTAGTAAAGGAGTTAAACCCTTCCTGCTGTTTTTCATATTTTCTTTGAACCACCTTCTTGCCTTGAAAAAAGATATTCTAAAAATCCTCCCTCCACTATCTTAAAATAACAGAACGTTACTGAGTTGGAAATATTTATTTTACCATTTACAATTAGTAACTAAACATGCATAGATAATTCAGGATGCTGCTGCTATTTAAACCTCAATATGCAATAACTTTCACTACCAAGTAGAATAATGGCAAACATTTTTCTTAAACTGAAAGCTTTTCAATGAACCGTTATTATCACAGTTGTTGAAAGGTTTATCAGATGATGTTGTAGCCTGATGTGTGTGAGAATAAACAAATTAAAATATTAATCTGAGATGAGAAAGCACTGGAAGACTCTCCCCTACTCTTCCAAAAACATCAGATTTCCCTGCCTACAAAACACATTAACCTCCTCTCTCCCTAATAATTTTTCATACAGTCCCTTACTGCTGTCGAGCTAAATAAACATGTTTGTAAAAATGAATCTGTGCTCAAATATCTGCTGCTGCAACTCAAAGAATTACATTTAAGGAGCCAATTTGGTTCAGTGTCAAAGTGACTAAATAGTAAAAACATTATGCCAGATTCCAATGTGAAACAAAGTGAAAACAGCAAATGAAATAGCCTGTAAAAAACAACCCAAACTGTTTTATTCTGGCAGTCTTTACATAACCTAAATTTCTGATCATATTATTATTGTTTTGTTGTATTCTCAGCAACCCAAACTATTATTGTAGAGACTTGACAACTTGAAAACATTTCTGGAGGCTGTCAGGAAGTGCACAGTGGGGTGCACTGAATTGAGATTGGTGGTTTATGTGTGTGTGTGTGTGTGTGTGTGTGTGTGTGTGTGTGTGTGTAAAAGTGATGCTTAGTATAGGCTGGTGTTGGGACCAAGCTGCTTGTCCGTGTTGCAGGAGGCACAATCAGGTAGGACCAGGGGGTCTCTGGCTGTCTTGGCCCCGTAACACACGAGGCTGCTCAATGGGACGGAAGTTATTGGAGGGTTGGGGTGAAACAGATGACATGGTGTGTGACAGAGACTCGTCATTTGAGTGTGATACAAGTATTTGAGCTGCAAGGCTGTAATGTTGCTCGGCTTGTCTGGAAAGATTTATTCCAGATTGCAGGGCCTGAGGGGTCAGTGAGTGACCGTACATGTGGGAGGTTTCTCTGGGAAGAAGGGGGAAGAAGTTGTGGACATAATGAAACAAAATGCTGGAGAAAAACAATTATCTACGTATGTATCTAACTATCATATCTATAGACCAGTGCTGAACATTTTAATAGTAGATTTCCCAGAACACAGAGACAAAGTATAGAGCTCTCTTACAAAACATGGTGGAGAGTTAGTTTAGTATTTGCTTTCATGCAGATGCACATATGTGGCATTAAATACAATGAATTTCTTTCTGCACAAAAGTTGAATTTATGGCCTCGCTCCTGTCTGATTGAAAGAAGCTTTTATAGATTTTTTTCCAGCATAAAGGGGAAATGTTTAATCCAATACCCACTGTGAAATGAAAAAGTAATGCATATCTCACTATCTTGCCTGTCTCCCGGCAAGATGAAATTGAAATTTTAATGCATTTCAGAGTTTTTCCCCCGAATGGAGAAGCTGATAGACACAGGGATGTCATATTTACAGTATGAACACATGTGGTTTAATGCACTCTACAATACTGCCATCTCCAAGTTCTCCTGAACAAAACATGCTCTTGAACATAAAGGAAAGGCACAGAAGAAAATTATTCCTCAAGCTTTCTATCAAGCTTCTGCATTCATGGCAAAGTCTAAAGGGCATGTCAGTCCTCCCGCCTCTGAGAGAGGTAATTATCCTTTTCCTGTCAGAGAACAACAAATGATAGCCAACTATGGGGGTGCATTTTCAGGAGCTGAAATTTGTCAATTGGAAGGAGAAGGAGGTTTAATTTTCTGGCAGCTGCATATCTACTTTTATAATGGTTTTTTCAGTGGTCATTTGTTGCATGTTTCTTTTCTATTCACATGAGCCCGCACAGGGTAGTGCTGTGAGCTTCTAAGGGTGTGTTTATGAGCCCTGCATTAACATACCTATTTATAGTCCTACACTTTCTTACAGTCATCTTTTTTTTCTGTTGTGACCATTTCACAGATTATATATTGTCCAAGTAATTTCCCTTTCAGCATCTGTGTTTTTTACCTTTCAGAGAAAGCAGTGAATGGAGGGGAAATTATCACAATTACTCATATAATTGAGCCGTCTTTGTAGCAAGTGCAGCTTCAGAAGCCCTTTTTTCCATCAGCCAAAATGGTTTCATTATATGGGTTTTTCATATTCCCTGACACAGGGCTCTGCTGAGGGCCTGGCGCGTGGATGAGATGCAGGATGAACAGAGCGAATCATTAAGGTCACAGTAGGAATAATTATCCCAGCTATGGAAAGAGCATCTACAGCCTTTTTTCTCCCCCGGCACAAATGCAGTGTCCACGGTTTTGTTACGAATGGAGCTTCTACTTATACAAAGAAGAGAGGGGTAGAGCAAGACTTGTATCAACATGACAATTTTCCATCATTAAGACTAATGACAGGCACAGACTGTGGGGATCAAGGAGAGCACAAAAAAGAGAGGCGCATTCAGGTGTTGGCTGAGTGCTGACCTCCTTCCTGTCTTTGTTGGAGACTTAACTCTTAACAAAAACTAAAAAGGGGTTTCAGACTAAAGGCGCAGTGGCAGCTGAACGTCAAGCAGCCCAGCTCTCCATGGGCAAATGACTTAATTGGCAAATTTGCATGTTTTCCATTTGCAGGGAAATTAATTCAATAAGACCTACATGTAAAGATGTTTAATCAATCATTGTTTTAGTGTTGCTGAAATAATTCCCCAGTTTATAGCTATGTTATATGGATTCTATTCCTGAAATCCAGCTCTTTTACATCACTACAAGACTAAGAGTTTGTTAAATTTCAATTATCCTTAAAATTGATTTTCTGATTGGTTGATGATTTGATGCCCAGATCTTCACTTAACAGGTGGGGATAGTGTAACATGTAGCAAGTATGAAGCATCAATGTGACACTAGTTTCTTTTACAGTTTAGCTGAATTAAGTAAAAGCCATATTTTCCCAAGTCCTTTCTCCCCCAGCCTTCACTCAGGTAATTGGTCATTTTGCAGCCAATTTCAGGTAGGTTGGATGCTTGCTGCCATGGCCTGACCCCTGCTGCTGCTGTAATGGGGACAGCATTTCTACCAGTTCGTTGGGGCCTTTTCCATACTGTGACCCCCAGCTTTTGGAGGAGAGAGCTGCTCTGGACACTGAATGGTGGTGTGTGTGTGTGTGTGTGTGTGTGTGTGTGTGTGTGTGGGGGGCCTTTAAGTCCAATTACACACATGTTGATTATAGAGTCATTCTTTTCGTCCTCAGAAAAAGGTTTTGCTGTTAGAGATTTCATTCACTGTCTGCAAATAAAAGAGTCACTTATGTTCAAAATTAGCTATTTATGATCTGCGTTTCATAAGGAACAAAATGTATGAAGGAGGAACAAATGTGGAGAAAAAAAAATACATATTAGTATTTAATTTAATGCCACATTCTCTGGCTCCTTATTTCTATTATCACCAGGCTTCAATAATCAACAATGGTGTAAGTCCTTACTAGAGCAATAGGTCCAGTTTGCAGCATTTGGTCAGTACGTCCCGACCTGATGTGATGCAGATTCCTCGCAGGCATCAATGCCTAAAACAAACAAAATTATTATTATTATCCTTCACACCATTTATTTTTTAAATCAACACATTCTCATGGTTTAATTATTTAATTACTGTCAATAAAGGACATTATTCTATTCTATTATTATTTATTGTTTATTAAAGGCATAATATGTGATCCAAATATAAAATAGTAGCCACCAACAGCAACATTTGAAGAAGTTGAACCTGCTATGACTCAAACTGACTGACAGATATTTTTAATTAAATGACTAACAAGTTATTAATATTTCCTGGTGTTTATAAATACTCAATTATTGTCAAATGAGAAAAATGTTTTTAATTTAGAAGTCAAAATGTCTGAATAAATAATTTTATATGGAGAATTTAAAAAACATGCCCTTTAAAAAAAAAAAAACAGTCATTCTTAGTGTCATTTAATTTCAGAACCAGAGTGTGACCTCATCACTTGCAGGTTATTTAATAAAGTATTAAAATCTGATTATCACACAAAAGTAAAGTATCCAATAATGTTTCTTAAGCCCATTAAATTAAATTATTATATAGAGACAGTAAATTAAATTGATGTGATTCATTTTTTGTTTACGTATAACTCTGTAAACAAAATCCATTCACATTTTTGATGCCACATTGAACATGAAAATAGACACTGAATCGAGTTAATTGAAGTGCATCTAGTTTGCGTTCATTGACGCTGCTGCAAATTACAGGATGGCAGCCAGCAGCAAAGCCAGACAGGAAGCAGAACAAAAGGCTATTTCACTTGTTTGATCCTCTGCCTTTCAAACGTGAAATAAACCTTCATATAGTGTGACAATTCTGCTGGAAGTCACTCACTGAATTACATTTGCAGCTGAGGTCATGTGGTAATAATGTCCATGATGGGCATTTTCAGACATGTTACTATATGTGAAAGCATGGAAGTTTTGTTATGAATTAGTATATGTAAGATGGACATGTATGACTCATGATGTTGAGTTCATGCATCTAAGAGATAGCATGTAAAAGTTGTGGGAAATTATTGAAATTGAAATTGAAATAAAAAAGGTTTCATTTGCAGACAGAAAATCATCAGAAGTAATCAAATGTCATCAGAAACCTAAAGCTGGAAAAACACATTTAAATCCATCAACAACAAAAAAACATATAGGTTACACATGCGTTCTGTCTCCTCTATAAGGAAGGGGGGGAAAAAAAGAAAAGAAAAAAAAAACTCCCTGCATCTCCAATGACAATAATGAATCCCTGTTCGCATGCAGAGTCTGCAGGGTGCACGTGGAGCTGTGCCTTCACACAGCATGGACACACAGTTTACCAATGCACCGCGGTCGGGATAATATTTGGTGGCTGTAAAAATGTGGGTTGGCATGGCAGTTGAGGAGGGCTTTCGATCACCGGACTGAAATGAAGTCTGTAACATATTGGCCCGTTTACCCCTCCATCTCCCCCTCCTCTGTCTGTCTCTCCACCTCTGCACTAACCCTCAGGTGAAGAGCAGCAGGTGTTAAAACACCCTCAGCCACAGAGCTACTCACTCCTAATGAGTCCTGCCTCTGCGGCCCATCCATGCATGGAGGACTTTATTTTTAGTGTGGCTAGTTAGAGCCCTGCTGCCATGCTGCCATGCTGCAGGACGGAGCGCTGTGGCCTGCGCTGCTCTCCTGCCAGCGAGAGTCAAAATTATAAATTAAAGTGGTAATTTTATCACATGCCTGCTCATCCTAATGACACTGAGGATGGCTTTGATAAAAGCCATAAAAAAGCCATAAAATAAATAGTTAATCATTTAGGTTCCAAGCAAATAAACACTTTGTAAATGACTGATGTTGCATATATCAATAAAATGAATATGATTTACGCAGCATATATTTCGTGAGTCCGCTCAACTCTACATTTCAATTATTATTGCTATTATTAGTAGTACTCGTGGTGTTATTTTTTGTGCAAACTCTGCCTCTATTCTGTTAATGGTTTGCTCACAGCCGCGTGTCAATTTGCAGATACTATAATCGTGGGAAAATAATGACAGTTATCAGTCGCACCCACCAAGTACCCATAAAAATCTGTCCTCTGTTCTGGAAGATGATAATTATTGGTTGTACTACCATTATCATTGTCGTTGTTGATAGCGGAAATCTTGAAGCATTTTTCGAAAGTAATTCCAGAGAAATCACTTCAAATTGGCCTATTTTAGGGGACAAGGGACCAGCTTTCGTTATAGCCTAATATTGCACAGAAATCTTTAAATCCAGGCATCCACAGCCGCCTGGCACACTGTGGCACACGTGCCGTGATGTCAGCGCCTGCATTTTGATAACACATTTTGCAACTTGCTAGTTCTGTTTTGAGTTCAATTATGCAATTAGGCTACACTGATAATCACAGTGACGGAATTTAACTGCCTTTAATTTGTTAGTCAGGTGGAGATGGAGGGACTGCGGATGGAGCAGCCAGGCTGTGTTTCTGCTCTGCAGACACCAGAACAAGAGCTGCAGCCTACAAATGAATCCTAATAAAATGAAGAGCTGCTGGATACTTTCTTCTTCTTCTTCTTTCACCAAGTGCGTCCTGCGGAGGCTCTCTGACCCCGGATGTCGCGGATTTATCTGCTTCTTTTCCATCACATGAATTTTTAAAGTAAGTTGCTGATTGAAACTAAGATCTTATTTTCAATATAGCCTGGTCAAACTCTACTTACAGCTGCAGCAGTGATCCCGTTTGAGCTTTTGAGTTGTGGAGGTCTAAATCTGCAGCTCAAGAAGAAATATCTCCTGTTAAGTCAGTCGTCAGTTCAATTAAATCAAATGTCCATGGATAATTATTCTTGTAAAGCTGTGGGAGGCTGGCCGCACCCCCCATCCTCACTTAGATCCATGCTAATCAAAGGTGCCAGCGTTTAACAAAACTGTGACCATTAATTGATTGCGATGGAAGGCGCGTAAAGTCGTTTGGAAAGCATTTCAATGTGATTAGAAAGTAGGCCTGCCGTGCATTCATGGCTGTGTTATAAAACAGGGAATAGTTCGGGGGGAATATAGCCAACAATTTCCCACGACTATAGGGATCATATAGGGATCATATTGTTATAAAAGAATGCATGATTAAAACAGCTGCCCTTATAACATTGTTTAAAATATAGGCATAGTTAGGCTACACATCGGCCTGTAAATCAGAAATTATTGTTTAACTATAATTATATGCTATTTTGTATGTGATGTCGTTACATGTTTTCAGGTGTTATAAAACATCATTAGGCATAACACCTGAACCAACAAACCTCATTTGACATTAGAGCAGAACGTGCTGCAGGTGTAACTGAGACCTCCAGCCAATGTAAGTGTTAAACTCATGACTAATTACAGACCTACTTATGAAAATTGAACACTAGTGTTATGCTAATACACCTTACTCCAGATAGAGCTTTAATCAAAAAAGCTTTAATCAAACTGGCCGGCAGAAAGAGCAGCTTTAACAGGGCTGGGAATATTATGCAACATTAGGCTAATAAATTACGCTTACTACGCTGACAACCGCCATTTTTAATACAACGTGACAAACGCTCCACCGAAATGGGCTATGACAATATTTTCTTAATTTCAAAATGTTTGGATAGTGCGAGACAAAAGTGAATCAGTTGTTATCGCCGTATAGTAGGCTATGCAATATTATCAAAAATGTGGTGCCTAAAATATATATGTTAGCCTACTTGACGAATTGTAGGCCTAAATAATAGCCTAATAATAATAATAATAATAATAAATGTTAACATGTCAAGAAGAAATCTAAGGTTTTTGTGGTTTTTCTTGACTTTATCAGGTTCTTCGGACCCAGCCCCAGCGTCGCCAATCGGCTTCCCTCTTGGAAAGAGTGGACCAATCAGCGACAGTCTTTGATGAATATTCATGAGTCCGAGATTCAAACCTTTGAGCGAGTTTGTCTTGGTCCACAGCATCATACCTAGGACTTTTCACAGGCTACAACTACATTTTCTTATGAATGGAAAGAGAAAAAATCAGTTCGCCTTAAATTGGGACCCATCCTTCACTGAGATCATAGAAGGAAAACAACAAAAGCAAGACAAGGGGAACCGCCAGAAGAGATGACAATGACTACAATTCCAGAAAGTCTTAATAGCCCTGCCTCAGGAAAAACCGTTTTCATGGAGTTTGGACCCCCGAGTCAACAAATGTCGCCTTCCTCCATGTCTCACGGACACTATCCAATGCACTGTTTACATTCTGCAGGTCATACCCAGCACGATAGCTACAGTCCAGCCTCGTCGTTCCCCAGATCTTTGGGTTATCCATACGTAAACTCCGTCGGCAGCCATTCTACCAGTCCATATCTCAGCACAGTACAGACCTACCAAAACAGCTCGGCACTCCCACAGACACGGTTAGAGGAGACAGGTAAGTGTTCAACAGCATCTTTGGATCTTAATTATGAACTTTCTGTGATGGCACGTCTTTCATATGTAGCTATACAATCCTCGCTGCAGCGAAAAGACGACCCAGATGTTGGAATTAGCCTTGGTAATTATTTATTGCGTAACGCTATGAACAATGTATCCAATTAAAGGTAATTATACCTAAAGTACAGCCTGTAAAACTTGCGCTGGAGTATTCATAGCTGCGCAGCACTGTTGGCTACAACTGCCTCCTCATTTGTTTTCTTCTCTTTGCTCTTTTCTGTCTCTCAGCGCCAGAAGCAGAGAAAAACACAGTGGTGGAAGGCGGAGAGGTTCGATTCAACGGGAAAGGGAAAAAGATTAGAAAACCAAGGACTATCTATTCCAGTTTACAACTTCAAGCCCTGAACAGGAGGTTTCAACAAACTCAATATTTGGCGTTACCGGAGAGAGCTGAGCTCGCAGCGTCGCTGGGTCTCACTCAGACACAGGCAAGTCCATGAAAGTCACTCAAATAGCTCCACTTTGCTGCAGCACCGTTACACCTTTTAAATGTATTTTCTTTTTTCACAACATGCATTACTATTATTATTATTTTCATTATTATTATTAATGGAACACCATTCATCAAAAGTAACATACTACTCAACGTTTGATAGCAAATTAAGGATTTTTTTCCTCGGAGTATTACCATTGATGTGTTGTTAGTATCAATGACATCTTAATACAGTAATAATCAAGGGCAAAATTTTAATAATAAAAATGTTTTGCTCTTGATGTTGTACTAAGAAACCTGCTGCGTGCGTAAAACGTGCCTAAAATTGACTAAACTGCCGTTTAGTCAATTGTCTAAACTGCCGTTTAGTCAATTGTCTAATAATTTCCTTTGTCTCTCCAGGTGAAGATTTGGTTTCAAAATAAACGTTCTAAATTCAAGAAATTGATGAAGCAAGGCGGTGGCACAATTGACACCAACGCTTTAGCCACCGGCCGCGTACTGTCGAGCGGCTCTCCCTCGGTGACACCTGTCTGGAGCTCGCCGACCGCCACGAAGACTTCGGTGGGGACAACCGGATCTTACATTCCCAGCTACACCTCATGGTATCCAACCACACACCAAGAGTCTATGCAACAGTCACAGCTCATGTGAACAGGGAGCTCAGCCCTCGACTCCGCCATGGCTCGTGTATCAGGATGGTGAAGTGGCCTCAGCGCGGCCCAGCACTGATAATACTCAACAACAACCCCGGAGTTTGCTGCCGCATGCCGCCAGTTGCTGACACAGTGGCCTCCTCATACCGGATGACTGCAAGCAGCGTAGAAGAAAAAGAAGAAGTGAGCTGAGAGACTCAAACGGCACGCAATGGGCCCAAGGGCAACGAGTCTGACAGTCAGCGGAAACCGTCGACAAATTGGTCCTTTTTTGGCTGCTGTTGATCACTTTTGTGTCAGTTTCCATTTCATTTTTTAAAATCACATTTGTGTGAGTTATTCTGTTTATAAGAAAACAGGTGTTTGTTTACACCAGATGTTGGGCCCAAAGTAATGATGACCTAAAACCAATCTGCATTCATTAACAGTTAAAGGTCTATTAGGCCATAGGAGTGTTTCTTTAACCAAATAATGACACTTAATTAATTCCACCATCACCATCATGCTTACAGCACAGTCTACCACAGGGCATATTGTGCAAAGCCTCAAATCGCTACTATGTTGTTTATATGTGTTTGTTATTTAAGTTAAATTATTCAAACTAGTTTTTTCTGTTTAGGTCAGTCTGTGTTCATTTTGTAAGTGTGTTTTGAAATAACAACAATGTGTTGTTAATGCTGCACTAATGCAAGCAAAGCTTTTCTATGCCGTGCCCCGATGTTATGTGAAAAATGTAAAGGGTCTGACAATTTGCTGCTTAAGAAAAAAAAAAAAATATCTTGAGGGTGAGCAGCTTATTTGTCCCTGTATTTTGTACATAATTTTCAGATTTGTTTTTTGTGCTGTACTGGATACGCTGTGAAACAGGGTTTTAGGCTTTCTGTATTCGTCGAGATGTGTTTAGTCAACATAGAAAATATTTAGTTTTGTATTGATTACTTTAATTTATTTATCTGTTTCTGAAGTTTATGTGCATAATGTGCAAAGTTTCAAAAGCAGTAAAATAATGATTTAAATTATGTCAAGAAAGGTGTTTGATTCAACCCCCCCACCACCCCCCACACACTCTCCTCTCATGTGAAAAGAAAGGCTTCAGCATGGTGCAGGTTTAATGTGAGCTGACACAAAGCAGTATTATGTTGGTTATTGTAGCAGACATCGTGTGAGTGCGTTTGTGTGAGCAAAAGGCTCGTCGTTCAGATGTTTGGTCGTGTTTAGCATTTAGCCTTACATGGGTTCCTGCTGCTGCTGCTGCTGCTCCTCACTGGTTGCAGATGTTGTCAAACCTCTGGAGTGACCACAATGAGAAGTCTGACGTTGCATCTAAAAAATGACTGCAGCTACACGAATATATCTTCACGGCTTTATTTTACATAGCATATTAAATGGAAAATACAAAAAAGAAGAAGAAAAAAAGACAGAAAGCACTGGGTATGCTGCCTATAGGATATAAGCTGCATCATTTCTATTATCGTAATTTAATCGCGGTGCGGGAGACCTGAATTCATTCAACAACACCGCTTATTTCTTTTCATCTTTTCTTAAAGATAATCTTTCTATTTGTCTTCCGACAATCCCCATTTTCTGTGATGAATAGGAGAGATCAACTGGGTGTGTTAAGTGAATAATCGCGCAAGAGGCAGGTGCTGCAAAAAGCCTGGATAAGCACGCGGGACACAGGGCGGATAAGATGGAGATCAGTGAAAGTGAAAAGTTCAAAGGCCTTCTTGTTTGGGCTTCACACTTTATTCTTTTACTCTAGATGCGCAATCTTGCAGTAAGCCTTTTAGGGATTTTTAATCAAAATTTGTTAGAATGCCACTGGATATGATATCCTACAGGCTACTTTTTTATTTTATTTTTTTAAATGTGCTTGCATTGTATTTATTATGATTTCTTAGGAAATGCCCTGCCCAGGTGGAATTACCTGTCTATTTAAACACCATACTGAATTGGCATAAATAATAATAATAATAATAATAAAAAACAAATGAAAAAGCATTTGTCTATTATAATGAGGCAAATATTTGAGAAAACAATACAATGTGTCTGAATCTGAAAGGTTATGTTTGTGCCTGAGAAGAAACAAAGAATGAAAGAAAGAAATTCATTGTAAATGACTTGTAGCCATACTCGCTCACCTCCAGCTGCATTATCTACATGGATATATACACTAGTTTTGCAATTGTAATGACACATTTGATGACATTTGTGCGGTCTGCACAGCATCCCTTTAAGAGGCCAACAGAGTCCAGACAGGTAGGCTATAGACTATATCACATCATAACCGAGCACTTCATTCTTTTCTCATTGGTTTCATTTATTCATTGTTAAAATTGTAAATCAGACCATTATAATGATTTAGCATTATGCTTATTATAATTATTAGGCTATATGAATGCTGGCGCAGTTTTGTTCTTATACAGCAACACCATCAGTTTAACTAATCAGCTTCAAGGGGACTGAAAAGAAATAAACTCTGGCCTAGTTTATATATTTGTCTGCTCCTTGTGTAACATCCCTGTAACAACCCTGTCTCTATTGTTATTTTAATACAAAGCTCAGAACATATACAGTCCTTTGTGCACAAGCCAGAAGTAGAATAGGCCTATGTATATTTCGATACCATTAAGAAAGAATATGAATTGTGCTGCTGCTGCTGTAGTGAACATAAATCTGCCTATAGCCCCAGAAAGACGCAGCTGCACATCCAAGAGGGTCAGCGTTATTTCGCGGTATTCTCCCCTTGATTATACGAGCTGAGCCCATCAAACCCAGCATAATTACAGTAATTTCGCCCTTATTTATTCTAATGCAGTTTCCCATCTCTGAGGTAGCCTAATTATGAGCATTTTTTTTCTTCGCATGGAGGATCTTTCTGCGTTGACAAAGGAGATCTGAAAGAAATGTGCTGCTGCAATAGAAAAAAAAGCGAAATAGGTGAGGTGCCGTTTCATCACTGTTCCCTTATACTTAGCTATGAGTAAGGCTGGCAAATTGCTTGCAGGTGTAGGCTACATCACGGAGTTGTCAATGCGAAGAGGCTTCAAAATTAGCAAAGCACAATGTAAGAGTAATGATAGCAGCGACTAGATTAGAGAACAACTTCTGTGTCTCCCCTTTCTTAGCTACATTTCCTCTCGGTGTGAACCGCTTTCTTTGCTAAATGACTTTTTTTTCACAAAAGCAACACATTAAATACACAAAAGACGTTTTAAAAAAAATGTTACAGAATACAATAACCCTAACATTTTACTCGAAAGGAACCAGTCTTTGAAATAGTTTCATATCATGACAGAATCGTCAAGATTCACAGATTTGACTAAGAATTAAAATAAATAAATGTTGTAGGAATGAACTAAAAATGATAGATTATGCCTGTAAAGACTATAAGCCTGTTTCCTGTTTTTGCTTATATCAAATGCAATTCAATCCTGGCGCTACTTTCAATGAGTATTTAAGAAGTAAACATTTAATACACACCTTTCAGCTTAAAAATAAAGAGCTCCCTCTGGATTTTGCAGAAATCAGCATGGAGGCAGATGAGCAGCAGCATCCTACAGCACAGACACAAGATAAGCGCTTACATCCCACACAATGTGTCCCATGTGTTGGTCTAAGCTATAGCAGCAGAGTTCAGAATATGACTGAAAATGTCTGCTTTATTTCCCCTCTTTATAGCTGATGGAAAAAAAATGTAGATTATTAGCATAAATGTTTACTCCTCATTACGCTGATGACATTGTGCACTCGAGATCTTGGTAATCTTTGGGGGAAATTATGAGTAATTTCTTAAAATTTAAAGCAGCAGTTACCATGCAATTCAGGATAATTCTACGTAGGCTCCACACTGATATAATTATCGTTGAGTCAAGATGTTAGGCTAAAAACTATGCATTGATATTCCCATTTATTATGTACATACAACTTTGACAATGTTGATGCTTGAAATAGCGGGAAATTGTCTTGTGTAAAAATAACACCCCATATTAGGACATCTAAAATTGCGAAGAATTATATAGTAATTGCAGGCTTTCAGATTTGAAAGCCAGAATGCTCAAACCAGAGCAAATGTGGATGAAATTACAGATCACGGTATAAATTAGGATAGGGGGTATGGCATTTACAAGTTTCCTGGAGAAATGCAAAAGTATAAACCACATAGCTCGAATCCCTGAAGGAAGTCATGGAGCAACAGAAAACATCCAGAAATAATAATAATAATTATTATTAGGCCTATTATTATTATTATTATTAATATTATTATTAATAATAATAATAATAATAATAATAATAATTGTAGTAGTAGTAGCCTAGTAGTATTGTTATTAGGACGAAATCGATAGCTTGTATTATTTATAGCCTACATCTGTGCGGATTACTTCACTGACGTGGCTAAGTAAAGCCAAACATTTACAACAAGGAGAAAACCAGCTAGGCTAAGTGTTATTCCAGTCCACGGTGCAGTGATCATACAGGCCTGTCATGATGCATATTATCTGTACAAGAAATAACAGTATCCTTCAAAGGTCCACACAAAGGTAGGCTATATACGGGCCTATATAGCATATAGGCTATTTAATGTGTTGGCGCACAGCACAGACCTGCTGCATGCCTGGGATCTGATCCTGTCAGCTCCAGGAAGGAGGCTCGGCTCCATCATGAAGATATAGCAACTGCTGACAAGCTACAGTCCTAATTATGTACAAGGAAACGATCCCACTTGATGGCCCGTGGTTGTTGGAAGGGAAGCGTGTGGGGTGGACAGTGATGATCATGAATGAGAACTAAGTGATGGGTATGTGTATTAATAATAAGCCCCCCTACTAGGCCTATATATATCTATCAGGGCCAATATAACAAAATAGTTAGGCCTATAAAAAAAAAGCTTTTTGGACGTGTGCCTCTGTTTACCATAGCCTACAGGCCCTACATGAGCCACGTAAATAATGTAGGTCAATGTGCTCGTCTTCAGAGATCAGAGGCTTTACTTGTGAGACGTGAGAAATGTTTCCATGATGTTGTAGCTCCAGGCTGTCTTGGACCTAGTTCCTCTCTTTTTCTCTTGTTAGGCTGAGTTCATAAAACGTCTGGAAAGCGACTCACTGACTCCACAGAGTCTGAGGAGCTTGTGCTCATTCATACCCACCCTCATCTTCCCCTCTCGCATGCCAAGGCGTGTTGTTCTGTTGTCTCCTCCACTGAGCCTGCGCCCCGGGCCCAACCTCTGCCTGCCTGAATGAGCCACCGGTTCGGTTAATCATCTGCTGAAAGAACCGGCTAAAATAACCCCAAACAGCTGAGGAATTATCTTACGCTTGTCCACGCTTGTGATAGCATCCTAACACGCTCTTCTTATTACAAACAACCTATAGCCTATTACTTAAGAAATAGTTTGAATTAATCTAACGTTAGCTTTAAAAAAATAAACGGCCGGCTAGTTTAAGCCTTAAAGTCCAACCGTACTTATATGGTCCTGACTAACTGACAGCTAACCGCTCTACTAACATGGTTACCAGGCAATACAACTAGAAGTTAGCAAGGCTATTCATTTTGTCAGCTACATGTGTTAGTTTATCGGGAAATTGTCGACGAGTTTCAGCCTATCACAACCACAATATAGCCTTTAGTTTAAATAAATCACTGACATATTTGTGGCAGCCTGCATGGTTCCATTAAGATAGGGGAGTTTTCCTTTACAAGGTTCAATGTGTAGCTCTTTTCTGAAATAAAACCAATTGACGTGTGAAAAAGCATGCAACACTCACCGAGCATTAATTGTATGCTTTTAAAATAAATCAGTCTAAATTGCTATAAAAAATAATAAAAATAAAAAACAGTCCCAGACATAGGATATATTTGTTATTATGCTCATTGCTAAACGAATGAGGCATCACAAATCTCTCAAGAAAATGTGTGTGCAGAGAAAACATTTTTGAGAAAAAAGGAGGTATGCATATATTCACAGAAAACATTTTTATTTAAATAACGTCTGGTCATATATGGAACAATGCTAAAATAAATAAGACAAAAATACAAATAAGTGTGATACAAGTAAATCAGAGGGTAGGACAATCAGTAGCTTACGGTGGTTAATGGTGGTTAATTTGCACCAATAGCCTAAAAAAAAGAGTAACATGGGCTATCAAAAAGCTGTGGTAAAATATTTACAAACGTAGATTCAGACACTTAGGCCTATATTCAAATCAACTAACCTAATGGCATAAGGAATGAATAAAGGTAGCCTACGCTGTTTTATCGCACAACAAAATGAGGTCATATTGAAAAAGGCACGATACCGTTAACTTGTGCTACATTTGTGACAGGTTGTCCTGCGATGAATGTTTTGTTTTTGCAGAAATAGCAAAAAAAGTGACGTCCGCGTAAAAGTAGGCATGCGCCCAGGCTGTGATTGCTTTGGGTAATAGTGGTTCATTCACCCCTCGACATAAACAAAATAAATAAATACAAAAATAACTGTAGAAATCTGTGACTACCATTTGCCAGCGCGAAAACTGGCAAGGCCCATGAGCCTGTCTGGCTCCATTAACTTCTATATGCTTGCAACTTCGCATGGCGCACAAACGAGGTCTTTAACATGAAGGTATTGGCATTTTTCTTTTTTTCACCAGTATTTTCCGATTTAAACCCGATGTTTTGTTGTTGTTTGTTTCAGAATATCGTCCCAGCGCTTATGGCGGAGTTGTGGTGGTGCTGGATCAGAGGCTGCAGATGCGTCGTAGAGTTCGTGGTAGAGTACCAGGAGTAGTTTCCCAAAAACGCAGTCGTGTTGGGAGGGCTGCTGCTCTGAGGTAAACTGGAGTTGACACTGTTCATTCTTTGAGTCTGTGGAAAGTCCCAGGAAATAGTTGGTGGAGACGTGCAGGGGGGAGATTCACTGGAAGCAACATGTTGCTCTGGGGGGATTTCTCCACTTTTCCACAGCTTCTTGAACTTGGAGCGGCGGTTTTGGAACCATATTTTGACCTGAGAAAGAAACGGATACAAACATAAAATTGATTTACCATATATTTCTCAACCCCCCCACCATCGTTTATTTTCCCATTAGACATATAATAGATATTTGACAGCGTATGAGTCCACGTCTTAGATGCACCCACCTGTGTTTGCGTAAGGCCCATCGAGGCTGCCAACTCGGCCCGTTCTGGTAGAGCCAAATACTGCGTCTTTTGAAACCTCCGTTGAAGTGCGGCCAGTTGAAAGCTGGAATAAATGGTTCGAGGTTTCCTGACCTTCTTTGGTTTTCCATTAACCATCCGGATTTCTGGCTCGCGCTCTTCTTTCTCTGAGGGAACATTCAAAAACAAGTCATGTTATGCATAAAGGATACTGCAGTTTTTCGGTTGCATATAACTTTTAGGCATTTTGCACGGCCTTACGTGTTAAGTAGATAATATGTTAACCTCATAATTGGTTTCATCAGATTTGTATACTATAATGCCAAGGAAAACATATCAGTTTAACAATACATTAATTAACCATTCACTATCAGTGTTCTGTGCGCATCTGTAGCCTACAAGACGAGTAGGCTGTGTGCTAATAATTTCTGACCACATAATTATCTTGTCAATTATGTTATGCATGATTCAACTTCCCCTCATACATTTCATGCCATAAGCAAGTTTTAAAGTTCGATCTCAAACAAAAAGATGAATTTTAATGTATTTTTAAAAGAATATAAGAGCATCCTTACCTGTATCGGCTGGAGTAGGAGAGGAGTTGGAGCCGTAGGAGCTGTATGCACCATAAGATGAGTTGAAACCAAGGTCGTATGACTTTGCGTTATATGGCACAGTGCTCGTGGCGTTGCCGTGGTACTGGTAAGAGCCGAGTTGGCCAAATGGAGACCCTGCGCAATGGCCAGGCTGTTGGCTGTTGTAATAGCTGCTGTCCGTCGCCGTGGACACTGGCAGAGTCGGAGACTCCTGCGATTTGTGCAAGCTGTGGTAACTGCTTGAGGTAATCTGGTTTGAATGCATATCAGTATTTAAGTTCTCAAAAACCCCAGTCATCTTTGAGTTGGAGTGGAGCACCCTCGTAACCTATGCGCAAAAAAAGCTAAAAACACGACTCAAAATCTTGGACTGATGACACCTTTTCGTGAATCGAAACGCATCCCCGTGTAAACTGTGGGCAAAATCAGCAGAGGTGTGTCCCTCTCACAGTGGCCTGTGATTATCTGCTTCGGTCGGTGGTGGGAGAGCATTTATGGGAGAGGGAGAGGGAGAGCTACTGTGTCTGAGGCAACCAATGAGTAGGCTGCCCGACTGACTACTCCCCACCGCGTCCACCCTCCATTATTTGTTCATGTCTGTCTGTGCTGGTTGCCTGCAGAGAGTTTTCATTAAAGCATCTCAACAGAACCAGAGAAAGGTACGGTGACCAAGGCCCAACACGTCTGGTCCTATGCGCAATCGGCCATATAGGCTACAGAAGATAAAATGTGACTTCAACATATGGATAACATGTAGGCTACCATCAGAAAAGCACCATTAAGTTGGTGCCGCAAATTAGTTTTCACTGGCATTGCGGTTATCCCTCTTCATTTGAATTTTACGCTTGTCAGTGTACAGATTTATGTCCGTTTTTCAGTAGCCTATACACTGTACGTTTATGGTAGAACCAGACCTTTTTATGGAGGCCTACTTCTTGTTTACATGTTGGCCTTAAAAACCCTCAGAAAACTAAGTGACAAGTACAAAACAAATTGGAACCACACAGAGAAAGGAGGGACACTGAAAGTAGGTTAAAGAGGGATCTAAATGTCTTGATACAAAATTAAGGCGAGTACAGTAAATAGCTACAGCGCCCCCAGGTGTTGGAAATCTGTCTTACAGACCTTTTTTTCTTTTGTATTTCCTTTTGTCTGCATTGAGCTACACAACAGAAACGCGAACCGCCTTTTAAACAAACTCCCTTCTGTGTGAAGAGGTTCACAGAATGGTTCACCAATACAACTTTCACACGGAGTCCAAAGTGTTGGTGATGCGTTTAGTTCTCCTGAAGTACAGAAGTTCATGTGACCGAGTTGTTGAGGCGTCTGTGTTCACCGCCACAAGATGGCAGCATAGTTCCTTTTATTAAAACAACTGGGGTACATTAAGTCAGTTTTCTGTAATGCCACTGCATACTTGATCAGACTAAGCTGCGAATTGTTAACTTGCTTTTTCAAGTTCTGTGGGCCAGAGCGTCACTAAGCACTACAGACAGAGTCATGGACATACACAGCTGACAAAATAACACTTTTACAATCTAATGCAAACCAAAACAATAGCCCAATATTATCTTTATGATGCTTTTCAGTTAGTTGAACTATAGTAACTTTGAGGTTTTGAATTTGTTGAATATTTAAAACACCACCAATTACAAAACAACACCACAGCGTCTCTACAAAAAATGTACATTATAACTCACAGAGAGAATGGCCCATATCAAAGCAGCAAAGGCAGAGATACCCTTGTCCATTTGGTCAAGCTCGAGAAATGCTGGATCCTACAATTACCATATTGCAACTCGATAGTGTCTGTGACTCTCCCTGCCTGGTAAACGCCAACACCTTTCAAACTCAATGCACCCAGTTTGTAACGCAGGCTTTCGGTTATAAATTATATTCCTGGATGAGGTATCTTTAGTAATTTTCTCCGACTTAAGAAATCTCCCCCAGAGCCACAGAAAACATTATACAACAGTCACAGTCTGACTAGCCCTCCCTATGACAGGTAAACTAATCTTCATGTGTAAAATTGGTGTCATGCCCCTTTACATTTCTTTAGTCTGTGAAAAGCCTTATGCTTGCTGTTGTATGTTTTGTAAATAACTGCTCTTTTTGATTCATTTCATTACCCATTGTTGTTATTTTCCTCTATTCTGCCCATTTGTCAGCGAGTGCATGATGATACCCCTATATCCAGTCCAGGGAGGCTTCGATCTGCCCATTGTTTTTCTGAAAGCAAGCAATCCTCTCCCACCTTCGGCCAGTGGGGCTGCATGTCACTGCCAGAATGAGCAACAATTCTAGAACAAGACATTCAAAGACCAGCCATTTAAGCAATTACCTTCTCTGTTCAGGATTATTTTCATCAAGGTTCGGCTGATGAGGTGGTTTTCTAGATTAAAAAAATATCCAAACTTTTAGATTTTAACACCGTTTCATATTTCTCTATACTGTTTGCAGAGGTGAGCTTTCTCTCTTTGGAAAAAAAAAAAAAAGGGACTCTTCCTGAAACCTACGTTTATGTAACTTATGCCACACACAGTAACTGTGTTTCTGTATGTGTAACCGCATGAGTAACTGTGTTGCTTTATATTTACATGTAAGTGTAAAATCTTGAGATATTTCACAAGGAAAAACAGCTTCAAAGTTGATTGAAACAAAAAGGAGGATCCTCTGGAGAAAGCACAAGTCTTTTTCAGACTTTTAGATAGCGGTCAGGGAGGATTTTCACAACATAGTTCCCCAATCTCAGAGTTCACAGTCAACATCAATATGTGCCAAAACATTCAGAACAACAACATAGTTCTTATCATACCTTTTCTTTCAGCCTTTCATGAAATAGAGTGTTGTTTTTGCTACTTAAGTTCTTGACGCCACTCACACCCAGTTTGTTGATTATAATTTTGATCAATCGGCTGCAGAGCAGCTGGCGTAGTGGATCTTCCCAGTGTTCAATGACATGAAAATGATGCCAAATGACAGGACACAGATGTAAGGAGCTTTTATCATGCATTTCAAATTCCCATTTAAACAGGAGCTTCTTTTGACTTGGCACCATCAGACAGCTTGTATTTTTCTTTTTTATTCCAGTTCAAAAAAAGGAAAAAACAACAACACTGAACATAATGTGTTTTTGCTCTGCTATCAAAAATGTAACCTAATTCTTATTAAAATGGCCATCCACGATTTAATATATTTTGACTACTAGAGAAAGTTGGCAAGTTGCCACACATGATCAGAGATGACCTAAAAATGATCAGTGCATGTTGTCAGTTTGGTTTTAATTACTCAGAGTTCAACATGCTTGACAAAGACAACACTTGCGGATTCTAGAACATCTATTGTGAGTATAATGAACAGAACACACCATGTATTGAATCAAAAGTTTGCAAACAAGTGGAAAAAAGATCTCATACTCATACTGGAGACATTCTTGCTATATAGGCTACTGTAGAGTATGTAGTGCAATCCATATGATTATAATGTGTGCTGTTTCAATCACCATTGGATTACAAAATTGTTATCATTTCAACCGTGTTTAAAAAGCTGTGAAGAGAAAACATGCTCATAAAAAGGCAACACTGGCTGATATTGACATTTTGTCTTGAGGAATCAAAGTGCACAGGAAGTCATTGTGAAAGATAACAACCCTAACATTCTGAGGAGTTATTGATCTTGAGCATCTGTTATCTTGTTTTTTGTGTTGCAGAAGCTCAAAAAGGCAAACAAAAGCTGAGATCTTTTCAATGACACACCATTTGCACACCAGGAGTTGAAGTTACAGAAATAGTAACAGAAGTCAGAGCTCAATAATGGAGTAGCATACAGTAAATCACCATATCACTGCATGAACACACAGTGTGTACTGTGTTTACAATAGTAATGGCAATGTCCAGTAGGGAATGATTACAGTACAATTGGCAATACATGACCCAGAAGGGTAGGAAAACTATTCCCACCTAGAACGGATGTTACAATAAATATTAACCTATTTATTTTATTAATTTAAATATAAACGTTTATTGATTTCAGGACAAAGTGGAAAATCTGAAATCCTAAATAAACCTGAAGAGATGTTTGTGTTCTGTATAATCCATCATTTGCAGAACAATGATAATAATGATAAGGCTTTAATGATCTTTATGGAAAACAACACTTCACATCTCGCAAAGATTTACTGCAACGACTGTCCTGCTACTTTTAGGTTTCGATACGTCCCGTTTGCTCTTGTTGTGTATGGTGGGAGTCTCTACCTCTGGCCAGACAGATAGTGTTCACTGTTTTTGATTAGTGTAATGCATCAGATTCTCAAAAATAAAGCCCAGGTGCTGACTAGATGGCTGGCTTTTGGTGCCCCATATATTGACTAATTTTGAAATGTTTTGCTTTGTGAGAATGAGCGAACCAGACATTAGACTAGACCCCTTAAAATCTCTGGTTTTCACAAAGCTAAAAGACAAATATTTTGATACCTAAAGTATACTAAAGCATATAAAGTGTGTTGGATGTACTTACATATTTCTTCTAATTCAATTTTAATTAGACCAAGTTGAATGTTACCCCATATTTCGAGCGAGTCTAATTTAATTAGCATCTAACCTAAGCTGTTCTAGTATACCTATTAAAAAAGTGCATTCATTTTGGTAAGTTGAAGTATGCAAAAATATAATGTTATTATTTAAGCAAAAGATTATTTTTTGGGCATTTTAGGCCTTTATTTCCGACAGAACAGCTTAGACTTGAAAGGGGGAATGACATGCAGCAAAGGGCTGCAGGTCGGAGTTGAACCTGCGGCTGCTGCGTCGAGGACTAAGCCCCTTTATATGTGCGCGCGCTCAACCAGTTTTAATAAACTAAGTATAACTCAAGTTGGTTCAATTTAGCACAGCTTAAGGCATATACTTATTTTCTTAATACAAAATAACACATTAATATAAATGTTTTTTAAACTTGGCCCATATATAGAGGTTTACTCCTCCACGCAGCGGCCCCGGGTTCGACTCCGACCTGCAGCTCTTTGCTGCATGTCATTCCCCCTCTCTCTCCCCTTTCATGGCTTCAGCTGCCCTTTAAAAAATAAAGGCATAAAATGCCCAAAAAATCATCTTAAAAAAAACAAACTTTGGTATGATAAATAGATGTAGTTTTTTTATTATTATTATACTGTCCTTAGGGTCAACAGGGGTAGTAATTGTGTTTAATGCGGGCAGGTTTCTAGTTCTGCAGAGTGATTTGGCTGTTGGTAGATTCTCTTCGCTGATCTCCTGCTGGGTCTATTGGAGCATTCATCACCTTGGCAACTCACCCTTTTAGTCAAATCACATTACTGCAAGTTTTTCAGCTTTGGCTTAAAAGTTTAAATACTTCAATTACAATGCGCCTAAACAAACCAAAGGAACAGTAGGAGGATTATCCATGGTTTCCAAAATGTTTTTAAGCATTAGCCCAAGACACAGGGTCAGCAAAGATGATGTTATTACATTCATCTGCTGCTTGCAAACATGGAAATGATTTACCATGTGCATCTTGACCTCTCCGTCTGAGAGGTTGAGCCTGTACTGCATGGCTGCGGACATGAGTGTTAAGTTGGAAACCCTCAGCATGGTGTTCATGATTGAGCATGTGCTTCCTAAGAATTAGTCATGGAGCCTTTTCCTGTGAGGAGAAGTTATTTTTAACAACAAAGGCTTTAATGATGAACACAGGCAGGGCAAAACATTTGTAAGGAAGTGTACGGTTTTGAGCCAATAACAGATGTACGGTTAATGTTTGATGCTCCACACCAAGACAATCTGTTAATGTTTGATTAAGCTACAGCCCACCAACAAAGTATATTTTACACTACAATCTTTATACTCAGAAAAAGAAAGGCAGAACATAACTGATTCATTGCTGAGGTTGAATAAAAAAAACCTAACCTAATCTTTCTGCTTTATTTTTATTTGAATGATCAAAACCACTGAAATAATATAAAAAAAACTGCTTGGTGCCTGATGTGCCTGATGTGAAAACAATCCTTGGTTCTCAGGAAAATCTGATTATTTTTGAAAGATTAGTGATGATGGTTTTCACAAAATAAGATTGTCCCAACTCAAGTTGATTCCCTGCTTGCTGTATGATTGTCATGACATAATGAAAATACACCCTATAGAGTGAATTCCATCACACAAACGCAAAAATGGGTTTGCACTTTGCATGGATAACAAAGGAATCCCCAGAATTCACTGTGTCATCGGCACGGCCCGCCTGAGAAAGAATTCAGAGAGGTCTGTAAGGTCCCACTCCCTTCATTGTTGATTCAGCGGAACACCCCCCACCCAGGACCCATAAATGGAAGCAATCCTTTGTGCAAGGGGAGTGGAGCAGATATACTGCGGATGGTCTCCCTACAATAGGACCATGGCACTGTCACAACAGGACCAGGATCAGCTGCTCCCTCTTTCACACAGTGTGATTTAACGTCGTGCTTCACACAGCCACTGATGCAGACACAACTTCTGCAGTCACTCATCCATGTACCTCAAGAGCAGAACAATTAGGGGGCTCTCTTCCCTATTTCTAGATACAGACACCACTAAGATACTTCAGTTGTACTTACTCACTACTTACTATTGCTTACATTGCATTATTCCAATCTTACTATCGTGCGGTAGGTCCAGAAGTCCAACATTTAAATCCTTATCTCTTAATTTCCCTCACTGGTCATGCCCTCATATTTTAGACCATGTCATCGCAGATTTATGTATAGAGTTAGATAAGTAATACTCTAGCCTAAGATGTAGATTAATCAACATAATAATCCATTTTACATGCCTCTGTGGTGCTAAATGTCATTATCAGCAGAGAGCAGAGAGAAGTCAGTCCTTTATTTAAAGCAACAACAGCCATCTGTTTTAACTTTGCATTGTGTTCATTAGTATGGTTTCTTGGAACACCAAGCAAAACAAATATGCCTAGCATTTTGGGCATGCTCCCTTGTCTCTCCAATAACTTTTGGGTTTGGTTTCCTCCACCCATCTCTGTTATGTTGACTTCATTACTGTGAAACAGAAGGAGCTGGCCCTTCTGTCTTACCAGGGTTTAAGTTTCAGAGCTTTTAAAACATAATCATTTCAGCATGAAGGTGGCAAATCAGTGGAATCCAACCATTAACACTGGTACCACTTTTAGCAGCTCTACCAAGGATGACGCGAGTCGTCCAGACTGCAACCAAGATGTAAAATCCTCAAAGGATTGCTAAATCAGCATGAAATATAATCAATTTTACATGCCTCCGTGTGTTGTATAAATGCCATTATCAATAAGACTGGGACTAAATGTAAGTATTACTGTTTAAAGTAAGAAAATCTGTTTGTATTGCATTGTAGTCATCACTACCCAATGCCAACTGTGCATTTTGGGCATGTTTCCTTGCCTCTCTGATAACTTTGGGGTTTGGTTTCCTCCACCAATGTCTGTTATGTTGACTTCATCACTGTGAAACCCGAGGAGCTGACCCTTCTGTCTCAGAACAGAGGGAGTTTCAGAGCTTCTAAAATCTAATCATTTTAGCATGAAGGTGGCAAATCTGTGAAATCCAACCAAATCCATCTGAACAAACCTGTGTACACATGACATTAAAAGATCAGACATTTAATTACAGTACTTTGTCCAGCAATGTTCAGAAGAACAGACTCCCCAGACTGTAGCTAGTGAGTGTAAATGCTTACAAGTATAATATTAGTTTAAAGTTGAAATCATACTGAAAATGAGGAAGCCACTTTTGTTTACCTGATTAAGACGTAGATAGGGTGAGCAATATTTAAATTTAACTGGCTAACTTCTGCCAATAATCAAACCTGTGGAATACGCATGTAGGTAGCATTACAAAAGGACTGATCCCCCCAGTGATTTGACCAGGGGGCCACACAGACTTTCTCAAGTCAGTGTTCATTTTGATCGTACAAAAGTGCAGCTAATATGTGAAGAAAGGCCTCATCAGCTGCAGGGGTCCACCTGTTCAACCTGCACCATCTCTCCGGTTTCTCTATTCCCACTGACCTGAGACAATAACACAGCTTGTGTTACACAACCACCCAGGGCAAAATTGGACATGAAAGTGCTGTTTGTGTGGTTGGGTGAAACCAGGTAAAGGCAGCTACAGATCTTTTTGCTCACAGGGACAAACACAGACCATCAGCAAGCAATTTAAGCAACAGATTGTTCTTTTGATCAATAGAAAATCATAGCGCCGGTAGGGATTTACAGTTTTGCAAGTATGCACAAATGAACTTTGTCTTTTCTCCATACTGCACCTCATCTGTTCCTATAAAAATAAAAATTATATTGCAAATTTCAGCTATATATTTCATAACATGCATGATATGTGTATCTGTCCACATAAAAGCTTTAAATTGTTTTTTATTGGCTCATTAAGATTACCGAGAACTATCAAGAATAATGATGCAATTAGTGTTAATCAGTGTCTAATTAATATTTAATTCAATTGAGGGATTTTATTTTGACAGGTCATTTTTTATTATTGCATAATCGTTAATTATACTGGGTAATATGGAGCATTACAAATGTCTCACACTGATTGTATAGTTGACTTTGAAGTGAAATGTGATGATTTAGGATAGAAAGCAACAGGTGAAAGATTCACAAAAATCATACATCATTACACAGCAGATTTAGAGACTGAAAAGGATTATAACAACTGCCCTTAAAGTTAAGTCTGTTATCTCCTACTGAGACAGGAGTTGTATGAATAAGGGGCTGTATCTATCAATGAAACAATTATTTGTAATTAATGAGAGGCCAGTAGAAGAGGTCACCGGACTGGTTACATCAGTGAAGAGGCTTGTGATGTGTCA
This sequence comes from Sander vitreus, assembly GCF_031162955.1. Taxonomy (NCBI): domain Eukaryota; kingdom Metazoa; phylum Chordata; class Actinopteri; order Perciformes; family Percidae; genus Sander; species Sander vitreus. Next base: position 15,797,706 of record NC_135865.1, read on the forward strand.
AGATCTGATGCATCTGTTACCAAACCCACAGCAACAGAGATGCCATTCACATAGCTTAACACACACACACACACACACACACACACACACACACACACACACACACACACACACACACACACACACACACACACAACAATGCCCACATTGTGTTCTAAGGGATTGTGGCCCAGGCTGGTTCAAACTTCACACCAGCATCAAACACTGGCAGATACATTGATAAATGTGAGCGGGCCATACAATGAAGCTGTTTTATATTTCCTGCAGGTTTGGACGATAACAAAGCTGCCACTCAGAATATAAATACTGCTGCTGGTGGGTGGAAACCTCTTAAATGCCAGGTCTTCAGGAACTATGAAGGTGATCCTTGTGGAGCTGAATTTCTTAAACCTGGATGATCATAAAACACAACTACAAAGATACGCTTTTGGCATTTCCTGAGGTGACTGAAGATCTCTCACGCGTTACATGAACACAGAACCACAAAACCTTTTCTGTAGAGTTCTTACTTATTTATGAACATGGTCTTTAGCAGGTGTTATTGATGAATGTGCATTCATATTTTATGATGACCAACCCCCAAACCAGAATATATTTTCCATGTCCAAGTAGTCACACATGTAAATCAGGGTTTTCCAATAAATCCTGATAGTGACTGAAATTCCAACCCTTCCAAAGATAGTTCAGCCTTTTAGTGACCTACAGCAGCTTGTCCCCATGTCTCGCTGAATCTGGGAGGGTTATTTGTCCAGCTGACTGAAACACCTGCTGTTTATCTGCTTCCATCCAACTGAAATAGCAAAACAAACCTAATTAGGGTCATTTATTTTCTTATATTACCTGCAAGATAGCTGTATGAAATATCATAGCCCTTTCTTATGTATAGACCCACACAAGCTACTCAATGTTAAAATACACTTAGTTTGGTTCTAATGGAATTACCATTGTGTTTTTGACTCTTTAAATAAGGCATTTGGAAGGAAAAGGAGAACAACTGTCAAGTTTTTTAAATTGTCATATGTCAGGTGGATAAGATTCGATTTTGGTGATATTCATTTTGTCAAAAGCTGCTGCAGTGTTTCTCAACCATCTCTGACGAGGAAAAAACTGACTGTCCTCTACCAGGCGGCTCCCCTCAGCAGTAGGCTACTGTTCGCCCTGGTAACCGGAGGGGGAGCTGTGGAGCCGGAGCGCAGAGCCCGGCAGGGGAACACAAGCAGCGGCAGCCTTCAGTCAAACGGCACCGGGCTGAGCGGAGTGGAGCAGCGGGCTAACTTTGGACTACTGGACACATCTGGACAGCGCTGCAATGCTGCAGGGAGGACCCTCTGCCGTTTATGTATCACTTTTATTTTATTCTTATTTCCTGGAGCCAACTTTGGTTCTCGCCTTCAACCTTGACACCAGTCATGTCATCAGAAAAGACGGAGAGCCGGGGAGTCTGTTCGGGTTTTCTCTCGCCATGCACAGGCAACTCAACCCGGATGAAAGAATGTGAGTTTTGTGTTTAACTGTACATCTCTACTGCTCCGTTTCCTTTCATCTGCCTGTGATTGTTGTTTAAAAGCGCACCTGATGGGACAGGTTCAGTTTAAATAGGCTACTGACAGAAGTCAATCTTAACTTTTCTTTTATCTACAATAAGCTTATCCTGGGCAGGAAACATCTTGTTAATTTAGGGATTCTGCCTTTGCAAGACTAATAAACTGATTTGTATCACTGGTCGTGATGTCAGGCATTGCTTCAACCTATAAACGTTACTGTAGAAACTATACCAAAGCCCTTCTTGTCGTGTTTTTGTTCTAATTTTCAAGAGAAGTCTCCCTGTGGTGCTTTGAATATGAAATGGGAAGGAGCTTAAAGACAACAAGTGAATAAACAATGGTTTTAACTGTGATGCAAATGTGCCTGTAGGTCAGCTGAAGGAGCACTGAGAGGAGAGCTGTAACTGTTGGTCGATTAATCAGTTATTTTATGTAGCCTACTATTTTGATCAATTGATCTTTTAGGCAAGTTGTCAAGACAAAAAAAAAAAAAAAATTCTCTGGATAGCTTGTGAGGATTTGCTGCTTTGCTTATTTTAAATTGAACATCTTTGGACTATTGGCGAGACTTGTTAGTTTGAACCATGGGCTCACTATTTTCTGACATGTTATTGAAATGAAAATGATGGTTAGGTTTAGCCCGAGAGGGTTAAACTTGTTTTCGTAGTCAGAGCCTTTTCAAAGTATTCTGTGCAAGTGTTGCATACTGTTCCTGTTAATATCAGTAATTTCCTACTAATGGTGTTCGCACATTTCATGTCGGCATTAATATATGCACAAATGAAGCTTGTGGGAAAATAAGAGTAGGCCTAAACAACGGTTAAATTGTAAAGCAGCATTTCAAGGATTCCTGGTTATGCTATACAGTAAATAATTTCCTTTGGCCAGCCCTGAGGGGGCAGAAAAGACATCAGTGTAGTGTAGTGAGCCTGGTCTACCTGCCACCAGTGTAACGGGGGTAAAGTGAGGAGAGGCGGTGGCATGTCCAAGCCTGCAACCAGCGTGAGGCTGCATGCAAGAGAGCTACTTTGTCATACGCTGGTTAGCGGGCACAGGGCCCTGCAGCAGCACAAAGCATGGCTAAGAAGCCCTGATAACAGGAATTATATTTCCCAAAGATCACATAGATTAGGCTTAACTTGTGGAATGTTATCCAACTAGTGTTTTGACTATTGTGCAAAGGCAGCTCATTGTGTAGTGAATGTATGGTCATGCAAAACTGGAAGCGGTCTTTAAAATGTAGGTTTTTTTCCACAAGGATTCTTTTGTGCACAAAGAAGTTTGCATCTTAAAAAGAGTCACTTTTACATTCGTCAGAGTTGACAAGTGTAAAGAGACTGAAAGTCATATTTGTTAGGCAAACAGAGGCTCGAAATGTGACACTGGCCTGATAGTTGGCTTTCAGCCAGTAAAAGTAAGAGCGAAGATTCACCTTGCTTACATGCTTATTTATGGAGGAAGCTGCTCCAGTTTTAGCAAACATACTACACTAAATTCTGCCAACGCGTACAAAAGCTGCTTCTTGAGAACAGAAATGCTATTGCATCAGTTAGTTATTTTTGGTATTTGCCTGGGTTAGCTTAAGATTTAAAAGTGATTGAAGGCACCAGTACTTATTCGATTAAAAGAAATTCATCTGCAACAGACTTGCTAATAGTTTTTCAAGGAAAAGGCCAAAAAAATAGCTGGTTCTGACCTTTCACCTGTGAAGATTTACTGGTTTGTTTTGGTCATTTATCATAGTAAATGATTCTCTGTCTAACAAATAATTAATTGCTTCAGCTTTTCTGACAATTAATTGCTTAAACAGAATTAAATCTTTAGTTACAGCCTAGTTATATTCTCCACATTGTTTTTCTCTCACATCCTGATTCAAAGTCTGTTACTGTATAGAAACACTCTACGCTGCATGCTATTGCAACTGACAGCAGATCCCCCTGCTCGGCCATATTAGCTCCAAATGCTCAAGTGACCCTGAGATTATCAACCAGACGAGTCATGTGAAAGCTCAGTAGAGCACACAGAAGTAGGTAATGAACAGCCCTGTCTAACTTAAAGCTGTGAGGCACATTGAAACCAGCAATGTGTCACACACTCTGCCTCCGTCTCTTTTGTTCTTAAACAGACAACTTTCTGATGATCACTAGCAGCTGTAAAACTCAACTGGCTGTCACTGCATACATTAATGCGATTATAATAACTCATATGTGAAGAAAGAAAGAGTCCTTTTTAATCGCTGAATATGTTTGGTGAGTAACATGTGTGACTAGTTAGATTCAATTCCTCTAATGTCAAACCCCAACTGGCCTTTCAGCCTTTCAGAGCTGAAAGCCAAATCTTCCCCACTTTACTGTATTAAAAAAACAAATCTTCTGGTGATTAAAGTGATTGGTTATTCATATTGCTTACAACTCATGTTGTTCCTCTAATGGGTTCATTCATTGAAAGCATAACTTGGCTTCTCACATTGTTAATTTTGTTATGTCTTCCTTCTTACATTGGTTTGTGATGAGAGGAAGAAACAAGGAGATCCATGTTTCAACATGAGAATATGAGAATAATGTGGCTTCTTGCAAAGAGGCAACTGGGTGTCTCTTCCATGAATAATGTGTTGGGTTAATGATGTGGATACAACATCCTCTGGATGAAACCAGAGAAAAAGGCCATTTGACTGGACGTGCACGGCCATCTGTGCACATGTAACTCGATAGATTGACCACATCAGTGAATCATCAGTCGAGACATTCCAGTCAAACTTCACACTTAAGTTTGAAAGAGATTGTGCAGCTTAAAATATGGTTAACAGTTAAGATGGGACGTAGTCTTTGTTTTAAACTTTATTCTTTACTTAAAGTTGATCTGTGGTGAATATTCATAATTTCTTCTGTGATATGTACCCAGCCAATCAAAGGTCAGCACCATCAAAGTGTATGTGTGCAGGGTTCAAAATTAACTCTTTTGTTCACCAGCCAAATGGCTAGTGAATGTTCAAATTTTACGAGCCACTCAATACATTACCATTGTTTTTTAGGCTAGTGAGTGAAGCAAATCTACCAGCCAGTTTCATATTTTACTTTGTGTGTGTGTAAACTGTAAGAGTTTGAACAGCTGCAGCCGTTCTTGTGGCTTTGAGTGCCCAGCTGTAAGAGCACTGGACCACATCTGTTAACAAAGACCAGTGAGATCACTATGTAAACTCACACTGCACTGAAAGACACGCTGCATGATGGAACGTGGTTTCACACTGTATCCTGGCTGATACTGGATTCAGGCTCTGTAGCAGTTGTAGTGTAAAGAATACAGCCTGCAGCCTTAATTGTATCTTGCTCTTGGCAAGACGGTTTGATTTGTTTCGAGTATGATGTTCCTGACTAATCTATAGCTACATTCTAGGAGTCTATATAAGCATCTCTAGCAAACATTGTATTAATTTCTGTTGCAGAAAGTGAGAAGAAATACAGGAATTTAGCCTTTTCCCAAACTTAAAAAATAGTGTCAGCTAGATGGGCGTGTTGCATGTTAATGTCAATGTTATCCCTCAGTTACTTGCTAAATTCTACAACGGTCACTTTCCAGAGTAGCTCGGCTGTTATGTTGTAGGTGTTTTTTCTTCACCTGTCTCTTCATGAATGTAGTGTGTTCCTGCATAAATACCTGTGAAGTCTAAATAAGTCTGCAGTTAACAATTATTTTCATTAAAGATGGTGATTGGTCCTGTTGAAGTTCCCCACGGTCGAAGGTGATCTATTTTGACAGCTTGTTGTACATGACAAACAGTCGAAATCCAAAGATATTCTGTTAATCATCGTATATGACAAAGAAAAGCATCACATCCTGACATTTGAAAAGCTGGAACCAGCAAATGTTTGGCATTCTTGCATGTAAACCTACAATTGATAATCCAAATAGTTGCTGATTCATTGTCTGTTGATCCACTAATCAATTAATCATTGCTGCTCTAAATCTAAAGCAATCCTATGTAATGTATTTGTTCAACTCTGAGGTTGTTTCTCTGGCTGTAGTTTGCAGTGATGTGTTGGAAAATATTATAAGATTAAAAGACGTCGTCAATGTGTCTAATGTTCTGCAGTTCTCGTAGCACTAAACTAAACTACCATACCTCAGAAGCTGAAATGTCAAACTGAATTGAACTTTGTAAAGACTCCTGTTTGTATTTGCATTTCACTGGGCTTTGTTTGAGGAGAGGGTTTGCAGTTTGGTCTTCAGTCTAACATCAGACCTCCTCAGGAGAGTCCTTGTTTAACAAATGAAGAGCCACAGGGCCGTCCCACAGATCAATAGGTTACCGAGGGAACTGCAGAGTCACAGGGAAGAGAAAAAGGGTGGAGAGGATTTCCTCTCTGTCCTTTGAAAAATTTACTACACAATAAGAAGGCTGGTCAACGCGCACATGATAGTGCAGCTTACCCATTCTGACACAAATCATATTAAATTATATTTCATACAAAGATAAAAACTCTTATTTCAGTAGTTTTGGCAATCATACAAATTATATTATACTTTTGTATGACAAATCATACTGAAAACATGAAAAAGTCGTCCAGAGAGTGTTTTAAACCAACTCAGAGCTAAATTACTTAAAAGGTGCAGTAGGTAAGACTTATAAAACTAACTTTCGGTCATATTTGCTGGAACTGACCCTATGTTCGAGTTGAACTACATAAAGCAGGTAATTGACCCTTCGCTAAGCCCCGCCCTCCTTAGTTACTGTTGCTACACCTGACAAGCTTTCGTGCCTGGCACGTCTGTTACAATATGTATGCACCGGTGTCAGATATTCCCAAGGAGATAATTAGTCATTTTTGGTGAACAGGTGAAATATCTGAGAGAGCAAGACAAAAGGGACTGCAGTATGCATTCGAGGGATATATCCACGACGTGATATGCAACCGATTAGAGAATAATAAAATTGAAGCTAAAGCCTATAGGTCATGCCATAATGTGAGCCGCCTCATACGCTGACCATTCAAATGGGAAACACACAAATTGAGGAACAGCTATGTTCATGCACAGCAGTGTAAGTCGCATTTGAAAATAATCTCATAATTATAAATCAAACAGCTTATCCATAAGTCTTATGGAATAAACACAAGACGTTAGCCTGACCACTTTGCAGTGATAACATTCTCCTAACCCATATTTTTAGCGATTAACAAAATGCTGAAATATATTTTAAAGTATGTCAGTGAGTGTCCGTCTTGCCTTTAATCATCTTAAGGACAATTCCGGCACAAAACGAACCTTAGTAACAGATGTGTACCCACTTCGTCGTTCTCTGGGACATGTTTTCATGCTAATCGAAATGTGTTTGTAGCTTGAAACAAGCTAGTGCGGACTGCTGATCGGCCTCCCACACTGCTTGATACACGCCCGGCATTTCTCCCCTTGGGTTTTAGGTTTCGGGAAGGAAAAAAATTCCACCACCCCGTCCAAACTTTTAGGATACCGGGTATCGGATTTGCACAATCCATACGCACAACGCTTCGCAGTGTTTCACTCGCTCGAAAGCTTGACAGACCTCCCGCGCCTAGTTATGGTTGCTAAGCCACGATTGGCCTGTGGCGGTTTTTAGCAAAGGGTCAATTACTTATTACTGGTACCACCTACAGCCTGTAGTGCGATTTGCAAAAATCTACTGCTCTCTGTTCAGATGCTCCAATCATGGCCAGAGGGGGGTGTCTGCGTATCAATCACTGCTCATGCAAATGCATTCATTCTCCCTTGTGGGGGGAGGGGCTTAGGAGACCGTTTGGGCTTTAGCAGAAAGGGGTTGAGGGACTGAGAAGTTGTCGATGTTCAAATTCTTTGGCTAAGTCCTGGATCTTCACAGTCCTACCTACAGCACCTTTATTAGCTACAGCTAATGTAGCCGACAAAATTGGAGGCCGCCAGCTAAACATTGGAAGTATGACCACTTTTCTCTCTTCGCCTCACAATCTGTACAGCTTGCAAGTTGTTTGACAGTATGTACAAGCTTACAAATGCTGTCAACAAGTTGACACCACATTTCAGAGATGCAACGCTTATTTTGAAACTTACAAATCTGTGGGTACCAGTCTCATTAATGTCCCAGTTGTCCCCAATTATGTTCATTTGCAGTAACAAATGCATGTGGTAGACAAAGCACAACTGTGATATTTCTTTGATTTGTGTTTGTCTAGTACTGTCGATATGTAAAAGAAAAGGGTTTACCATCCCAGTAGCTGCTGTCACCCTTGAAACACATTATCGAGACTGTGGGTTTAGCAGGAAATGATGTGGTCAATGACCTATGATTGCACTAAACATGCTCCAAATTGTCTGCTTCACTGCTCCTTTGCTCTCTGCAGAATGACAGGACAATAGTCTACTGTCCTGTACTGAAGTTTTGTTTTTTACCACACAATACAACAGCTCTTTGTACACAACCAACTTTCCAAAGGCTGAACATGCTAAATCATCATTCCTATGAAATATGCAATATGTGCATTAACCAAAGACATATAGAGAAACAGCTTTATGTCATTAAGTAATAGTAGCAGAGGTGACAGAGCCTTTGCAGTCAGGCCCTGAGGCTCTGCAAGGATGCCAAAAAGCCAGAATCATTTTAAAAATCTTTTCTGAAAACATACTTTTGTCCAGGACATTATCCTGTTTAGCATACTAACACACTAAAATAAAATGGTAAATGTTATACCTAAACATGAGCCTGTTAGCATTGTCATAATGAGCCTGACGTTAGCATTTAGCTGCACAGAGCCAGTGTGACTCTTTTTATTCTAAATATTATATATGAATATTATAATTTATTCTACAAACTACATACTGTATACTTTCATACTGGTTTAGCAGATATTATTTGCAAAAATCATCTGGAAATGAACAAAAATCATCTGGAAATCATGCAATACGTGCAACATGCAGCGTCCATCAAACCTGTCTGGTTTGAGTATACCTCATTTAGTCACAATTACACCGTGAACACTACTATACTAAAAACTTAGAATTAGTATGTAGTATGGATTTGTGGCAGGTAATTCTGTTAACCAACTGTTTCAAAACGTTTTACAGTACCGAATCTGACCTCCTGTCTTTGGGCTTATCCTTTTGCTTTCAGACTCAAGCATGGTCTTTGACAGATTGGACCATGCAATTCACTTGAAATACTGGGCGGGGGTCTCCTGTTCTGTCCTAAACTGTTTTTTTGTTTGTTTTTTTTTAATCATATTTGCCCAACAGATCTTTCACTTTCTCACATAGGAACTATTTGAGACTGCAACTCCTCTCCATCCTCTATTAAGATCCATGTTTTTCCTTTTAATTTGTCACGCCTGTCATTTTGCCTTTCTTTGATAATGACAGCATATCTTCAGAAAAGGAAACCGAGACAGAGGAGTATGACATGACCTTAACCACTTAACTTGTTGATACTGACAATTATAGTTTTAGAGATATTTGCAGTACAACTACATGCAATTTAAGGAGAGAATGTTCATCTGGAACAAATGTTAGCTTATACTGTCAATGGTTTTCTAGACTTTTTTGACAGTTTTTTTTCAACTTGACAGTCAAACTGAGAAATGAAGAAAGTTGAACCAATTTCCTTTCCAATAGTAACCACAATATCAGTTTTGCAACAGCCGCCACAAGACATGTTTAATTATTTTTTTAGACAGGAAACGTCACCAATGTCACAGTCACTGTTGATCTTCTCACATACATGTACGAAATCCAACAAGCTGCTGCTCTACAGCTTAGAAATGTAGAAAATGTCTTACTGAAGGTGTAGCTGGTGAAGGCGATGACAGGTAGCTAGGTCAAAAAGTAAATTTCAGTACTTCTAAACTAAATTTAAACTACTAAATCTTGGAATGCTTCAGAAAATAATAGTTTGATTATATTTTTTTTCTTTTCTTTTTCCTTCAGGCTGTTGATCGGTGCACCCAGAGCCAGAGCTTTGGGAAAACAGACAGCTAACATTACAGGAGGCCTTTATAAGTGTGAAATCACACAGTCCAATGATTGTGAGCGCATTGAGTTTGATAGTAAAGGTGAGTTATCCGTCTGCATTTACTGTACTGTGTCCAAAAGTCAAGAATGAATATAAATGCTCACATCTTTGTCTTGTGTTGCTAAATTCTGAAAGAGGACGTACTTGTTGAGAACAAGGAGAATCAGTGGATGGGGGTGACGGTTCAGAGCCAGGGACCTGGGGGCAAGATTGTGGTGAGTCAAACTGAGCGTCTGAACCATCGTTCCCAGTAACCTCCAGTCCTAGTGTGGTCTTATCTGTTATTAAGGTATGAGCTTATACTCAGCTGTGTTGTGCAATTCCAGACTTGTGCTCATCGCTATCAGAGGCGCTTGTTTGTGAACACCCCTCAAGAGTCCCGGGACATTATTGGGCGCTGTTATGTCCTGAGTCAGGACCTGACCATTGACTTGTCCTCTGATGAGGATGGAGGTAACTGGAAATTCTGCGAGGGCAGATCCAGAGGCCACGAGATGTTTGGATCTTGCCAGCAGGGTTTGGCTGCCACCTTCACCAAGGACTACCATTACGTGGTGTTTGGAGCACCGGGAGCTTACAACTGGAAAGGTCACACACACACACACACACACACACACACACACACACACACACACACACACACACACACACACACACACACACACACACACACACACACACACACACCTCATTCTGTTGAAATAAGTAATGCAGTGTTTTATATTCTAAAATAAACATTTCTGCAGGCATTGTACGAGTGGAGCAAAAGAACAACACTTTGCTAGAGATGGGAGTGTATGATGACGGCCCATATGAAGTTAGAGACGACCATCTCTTGAACCCCGAGTTCGTGCCTATACCTGCCAACAGCTACCTGGGTGGGTGTCTACCCACAAAACACATATTTGTGGATCACTTGTATCCTGTTGGTACAGAGATGTACTGTAGTTACTTCTTCTGGAGGTCATAGCATTGCTTACAAATTTGAGCATGAGTGTTTTACTAATATATTTTCTACCTCAAGATTAGTCGGATTTGTTGCATATCACTCCTCTCTTTCTAACTTGTTTGTTGTTATCTCTCTACTGTCCGTCTAAAAAAAGGCATAAAATACAGGCATGACACAAAACGTTTTGGAAACACTGCAGTAAACATAATATGCAGTGTTTGTAGAAGCTGAGCAAGATCTTGTCCTGGTTGCTGCACTAGCAGCTCCTACTGGTTGGTCAGGGCAACTGCATGGAGATGGGAGGACACTGGGAATCTGTGCAGGTGTTGAAGCCGCCTCACTGGCAGGTGTAAAGAAAGGGATGAGCGGAGACATAAGGTTACAAGGTCTACACCCTCACCAGTCCAACAATGGGAGGTAGCACTGGGGACAGCAAAACAGGGGCACACTCACTATTCAAAATGAGTGGAGAAAAACAAGAGTAAAAAGAAACCTGTTCTTCAGTGTAACATAAAAGTATTTACATCCTACAACATCTCTAGGATTCTCCCTCGATTCGGGACACAGCATCACCAGGAGTCGTGGCCTGACGGTGGTGGCTGGAGCACCCAGAGCCAATCACAGTGGAGCCGTGGTCCTGCTGAAGAAAGAGAACGAGTCCTCCGCCAGACTTTTGGTGGAACACACTCTATACGGGCCAGGACTCGCCTCCTCCTTTGGATACGATCTGGCTGTGGTTGACCTGAACGGTGATGGGTAGGAAACTTTTTCACCATGTTTATTTTGCTTTAGTATACAGATGTTTTTCAACCTTCCATTCATAGTGGACTTTCTCTATCCGTTTCATATTCTGTACGATATTAAATATTCACCTCTGCTCTAGATGGCAAGACATAGTTGTAGGAGCCCCTCAGTTCTACATGAAGGACAGGGACATTGGAGGAGCGGTTTACGTCTACATTAACCAGGCAGGAAGGTGGGAAAGAATCACTCCTGTCCGTCTAAACGGGACCAAGGACTCCATGTTTGGACTGGCAGTCGAGAACATTGGAGACATCAATCAAGACACATATGAAGGTCATTTAGCTGTCATTTTGTAGCTTTATATACATTTTTCTCTATCAGTCTCTGTAACGTAAACTTGTTTCTTTCTCAAACAGACATTGCTATCGGAGCTCCTTATGATGACGGCGGTGCAGGAAAAGTCTACATTTATCACGGCTCTGCACAAGGAATCAAAACCAGCCCTGCACAGGTCGGTTTTGTGAACATTTTTTTTTTAAGTGGCTGTAATCGATATTTTCTAGGGCTGTCCTCGACTAAAGAAATTCTTAGTCGACTAACACATATGATTTTGTCGACTAATCGATTAGTTGCTTTAATCGACAGAGCTGTGCGCTTTGAGAGGTGGTTAAGACTAGAAAAGCGTAATGTAAATGTAGTTAATTAACCATCTGTAAAACTGAGTTTCTCCACAATTAATCCTGCAAAAGCACCACTTTAAATCTTGTGTTCACCAGAAATGTGCTCATAAGTTTCTTGGAAATGAGTAATTAAGCATGAATAAGCATAAAAAATGACTTATCAACTAAAGAAATCTTAGTCGACTAAGGCCGGCTGCGTGGCGTTTCTGTTGCGTGTCAGTTTCGTGGAGTTTTCTATGTCTTTGCACACCAGAAACGTGTCTGACGCTGCGCTGCTGCTAGCCTTGTCTGTACACATGTATGTTTCCCATTGATAAAATGAAATACCATGTTAAACATGAATTGCTTTGACTGATTAACTGATTTGATTACAGCAAAGACAACGTCGGCAGCATTGACGGCAAAATAGGCTAAAGAATATTTCGTTTTATATTGACAGGTGCAATATTTGAAAATTGATAATTATTATTTATTTTTTTAAATTACATTTATATCTGCATTTATGTCAAAACCTAGAGACTTTCAAACATCAAAATGTCATTTACAAAATGACATATAAACATCTTTTCCTATTCTATTTTGCCTGGAAACGCTTCCAACACGCTTGCTTGTCGCGTGAAAAATAGGCGTCGGTCCTATTTCTAGTATGCATGTGTTTTTGGAGCAGCTTGAGCCGCGCCTGAGACGTGCGTGTCACGCAGGCAGTGTGCAAGCTCTAACCTGTTAACATGGGAGCCAAAATAAAAAACGGACACGCCACGCAGCTGACACGCTCACGCCACGCAGCCAGTGTGCAGCCGGCCTAAGACCAAAACCACCGATTAGTCGACTAAGAGGGGGCAGCCCTAATATTTTCATATTAACAACGGATCACATGCGGATAGTAAATCACTGAGGTGCCCCTTTTGAAATCTGAGAATTTGTCAGTGCCGGTTCTTGAATTATTCCTCCTTCATTACAGATCCTTTCAGGAAAAGAGCACAACATGCGACTCTTTGGATATTCTCTGGCAGGGAACATGGACTTGGACAGTAACTCTTATCCAGACGTGGCTGTTGGCTCTCTGTCAGACACAGCTCTGATCTACAGGTAATTATTACACATTATAAGTACATTTAAACTAAATTTTACTGATTAAATTTCATTTAACAACCTTTCTTTCAGGGCACGGCCAGTCATTAGCATCAGGAAAGATATCAAAATATCTCCACAGGAAATTAACCTTACAATTAAAACCTGTGGTAACAGCATTTGGTAGGTTTCCTAATATTCTTACATTTCAACACACCTCATGATCAAAACTTCCTCTGTTAGAATTAGAATTAAAAAAATAAATAATCCATGTCCTATCCATAGCTTTGCAGTGTACGCGTGCTTCACCTACAAAGCAAACCCTGAATCTTACAACCCAAGACTAAGTAAGTGAAATGGTTAAAAAAAAAAAAAGAAGAAGATTTGTTCAGTTGTTTTTACACATGCTTCCCTCTTCACTGCAGCAATCGGCTACTCTGTCGAGGCGGATGGAGATCGCAGGAAACAGGGGCTTCCTGCCAGAGTGACGTTCCTGAACAAATCCCACTCTGAAACAGACTACCAGTTTAACGGCACCTTGGACCTCCGTGGCCAAAACCAAAAAACATGCATCAAGATAACAGCCAAACTGAAGGTAAAACATGTCTGCCACATAGTTAAATCACATTTGCAGGATATAATCCACTCAGAGAGCAACAGTCAACAATATGAGTTAGTCTGCGCTTGTTGGAGGAACTTACTGAAAGATATAATCACAATGAGCCAATACTGCTTGCAAAATATGTTGGTGCTGGTCAAACTGAAAAGTACCATTTATCAATACATTTGATGTCACAGAGAGCTTTATTTCTTGCATACCAAACAATTCCTTGATCCCAGTTACCCAGAACATAAATAGCAAGTCCTTCTTTACACAATTAGTTGATCAAGAGAAAATTAATCATCCACTATTTTGATAATCGATAAATAATCTCAGATATTTTATTTAAGTACATTTAAGTAAAAATCCCAAACATTATCTGATTTCATAGTTGTGAGGATTTGTTGTTTTTCTTTATGTGATCGTGAATTAAATATCTTTGAGTTTTGACTGTTGATTTAATTCTTTAGAAAAAAACGTGTTCTTGCATTATTTTCTGACAAAGGATTAATCAATTAATGAATCAATAATAAAAAAATAATCATTGCAGCCTTAAATACATTACATCTAAAATTGTGCAATTCACACACATTTTTGCTACATTTGCTGCAGTGAATGTGGGCTAGTCAGTAGGTGCTTTCCAACCGGATAGTACTTGTACTTTTTAGAGGAAAAGTACCTTCTAAGCAGTTCTAAGAACTACTCTCCCCCAAAATCCTTTTTTTCGGTTGGCATTCCCACTGGCCAAGTGGCCATAGGGACTGGTAGGAGGGGTAAGAGAGTGACGCAAGCACAGCAACGGTCTTTATAGCATCGTCACTAGACCTTAGCGCCACATATAACAACAACAAAGCAGCATTCCGTCCATTCTCGTAGTAATTCACATAATGTTTTGCTCAACACAGACGGGGCTTTATTATACTTGTAACAGACCCCGCCTCTGCCTGCTGTGCTGTGGATGTGTGTGTGTGTGTGTGTGTGTGTGTGTGTGTGTGTGTGTGTGTGTGACGGCCGGCGAGCCGTAGGACACGCTTGTGGAGTTTAACTCCGAAAAGACAGTTAACCACAGGTTCCCGTTAATCTTATGATGGACATGTTGTGATATTTAAACAAACGAACCGTCAACGGCGAAATAAAAGCCTCTTATTTATGAGAGCGGTCTGAGAGACCTCCAGCTCACAGCGAGGTGTCTGAACATGACTGGCCGAGCGATGAGCTAGAGGCCAGGGCAGGCGCTTGCTGGCTGTCGCTTGCTTGCGCTGGCTGTCGCCTCACTTCATCGAGCTTCTGAACTCTGAAAACTTTGAAGCAAATTGTCAATTCGGCATCAATTTTCGCAAGACTGCCTATATTCGAAATCTAAACAGTTAATTTCTCGCCTAAAACGTTGTCAGGAGTGAATTTAACGATGAATAAGATGGTGAAAATTGTTAAAAATGTCCCGTTGTTGGTTGTTGCTCTGTCTGCAAGTTCCGAGTTGGCAGTGGGCGTGACTTATAAGTTCGACCAATCAAGTACACCTAGGAAAAGGGAAAAGACCCTGCTCTGAAGTAGGAGCTAAAAAAGTATGCTACTGAGGCCAGAGGAACTTAAAAATCCCCAAATTTTTCCTGTTGGAACACGATGAAAAAAGTGTTCTAGGAACGTTTAGTTCTAAGAACTGCAAAAATCCCTCCAGTCGGAAAGCCCCTAGTATGTATGCAGGGACGGTAAAAGCCACAGAATATATTCTCAAATTGTATTATTTATTATATTTGATATTCTCCATAACAGTCTCAAGATAGTAGTTATGACTACTGTATCATAAAACCCATGTAGAAGTAGATATTATGCTTCATACTATGGTGGCTGTTTCTGAACAGGACAATATTAAGGACAAGATGCGCAGCATTCCCATCGAGGTGTCTGCAGAAATTGCGGGTACTAAGCGACAGAAGACGAGGAACGGCCTCCCTCAACTCATGCCCATATTAGACTCCTCTCAACCGAGCAAAGACGTCATTGAGGTAAATATTCAACACTTATTATTAAGGTAAGGACAAAAGGTTCACAGTGGAGTAAAGTTTGTATATGGATTTGTTATTTGATGTTGCTGCAGGTGAACTTTGTAAAAGAGGGATGTGGAAGTGATCATATTTGCCGGAGTAACCTGAAGATGGAGTATAAATTATACTACAAACAAAGCAACCTAGATGAGTACTCCCCATTACCCATGTGAGTAAAATGTGATACTAAAAAGTCTTAAAATGGGGTAAAATACATTAATTGCATTAATTAAATCTGCATTAAAAAACATCTTTAATTTTAACATTCAATCAAATCACTTTGTGTAAAGTTAAAAAAAAACAAAAAAAAACTGCTTGTTCTTGTACAGCCAGCTTTGCCACCATTTTAGGGCCGCACATTCTGTAGGCTGTATGGTGGAGTCTCACTGCTCAACAACAACCCACTGATATGAAAACACAGCAAGAAAACAAGCTCAGAAGGTCGACGGAACGAAACCTGCCCAGCACATTACATCAAAAAAGCCGAGTTTACAAACCAGAGCTAAACTATATTACTTGCTACATTCACCAGAAACATGACTCTGCTGCTCTACCTACAGTACATGTATGCTTATTTGCTCTGTGTCAGCTGGCTGTAGCCCACAAGTGAGTAATGGTACCATACTATAATGGCTGGTGGGATGGTTATGTTTGTGTATTTGCAGCAAGAACAACGTCCCTGTGTTTCATCTAAATTACGAGAGGAAGGACTTAACTCTGCGTGTGACAGTCAACAACATGAATGAAGATGATGCTTACGAAGCAAAGCTGGTGGGGACTTTCCCAGATACGCTCTCATATTCTGGAGTCCGCTCACATCAAACAACGGTAAACAAGACCAGGGGAAAAATGTATATGATGATGATTCTGATGATGTTATATGGTAGACCTATTAAATTAAACAGACAAAGTCATCACCTAAAAACTGCATTAACCTCTCATCACACCACTCTAAAAATATTAATAGAAAATAGAGAAAGCACTAAAATCCAATATGAAGATCTGTGTCCTGTGTGTCCCGTTAAGTGATAGGCAGGCCTTCATGTTGGTATTAAAGTGAGTCACAATATATATGGAAGTTAAGAAAAACAATATGCATCTTCCATGAAAAATATTAAGACAAAATAGAATAAGCACTAAAATCTCATATGAAGATGTGTGTCCTGTTTGATTGATGATCCCTAAACCAGGCCCCAGCAGTTAGATTAAATGTGAAGGCTGAGAGATGAGCTAACTGTCCTACTAATGCCAACCCAACATCGGCTTCAACTGCAGTACAACGCTGGGTCCGTCTGTCGAAGATCCAACTTAAAGCTAACTTCACCGCGGTCCAACACTCACATTCAAGCAAAAGCAGAGCTGCAGGTTTTGCACATCGCGTAACGTTAGCACAAACACTTTTAAACACAACACTACGTTACCTAGCAAGTCTAGCAAGTAAGTTTGCTGTTGCTTACCTGTCAGTCTGTCCGTCATTTGTGAGTCCTGGCACGGCGTAGTCCTTCTCAATCTGCCTGGTTCAACTTCTCTGCTCGTTCATTTTCAAAACAATATTACACTGAGCTCTCTGTCCCAGTAACTAGTCCACTCAGCATGTCTGGTCCTATGGTCTGGTCCCACTGCGCTCCTCAAAATGTTCACTTTGAGCTAAATGAGGCTTTGCACTCACAAACAGCAGAAAGTCCTCACACACCTCACTGAAGGTAAAAATTCCTAAGCAGAAATCACCGCTGGCTCATTAGCATTTCAGCCTATTAGCATATTCGCAAGTAGCATGTTAGACACACCCAGAACGCACCTGTTGGTGACGCAACATCTAGGTGTGTTCAATTTCGGTTACTTAGCGTGCTGGCCGGGTGGTGCATTAAAATAAAAAAATGGACATCCTACAATATTTAAGATAAAACCATGGAAATAAAATGGATAAAACATAGGCCAAATTTTCCTGAACAAGAATGTTCAGACACACAAGTGGCCCCATGTGGGTGTAATAGGACTACCATTGACTGTAAATAATTTACAGTCAATGTGTAATACCTACCTCTTACATGTCACGTGAGATAAACTGTTGCATGGAAGACAAATGGAGACAACTTTGCTACCACTAGTAGAGTCTAAGCATTGGGCCTGGGTATTTGTTATACTAGTGCCAATATGGTAGCCTAACCAAGTGTATACTAGGGCTGTCAGCATTAATAACAGCATAATTTTTTTTTAATCACATTAATTTCATGCCACCATTTATTAATTTATTTTACACTTCACTCGGCTTCGCGTCGTGCCTAACAACGTCCCTTAGCTGTTCTGAAATCACTAGAATCTACGGCCTCTTGGGGCTAGGCTACTATTTTGACCCTTTGCCGCACCTTTACTTATCATCAAGCTGCCATACTTCCTCGTAACACATCCTGCTGCTGCAGGCATGATGGAGAAAGACAGCAGCAGCACAATTCTGAACGGCGCTTTTTATTTTCCAAAACTCCCGGACGGCTCAGTAGACAAGTGGAAAGCACATTGTGTAAAGCTGAATTAAAATATCACCGAAGCATGTCAAGCTTGAGCTACCACCTACGAGCTAATTACCGTGACTCAGGTTGATGCTAGCGGGCTCAGGCAAAGCACTATTTTGGAGAGTGCTAGTTGCCGACCTGTTGATGAAACCAAATCCCCAAAAATTACTACAGCTCTTGTGAAATGGGTGAAATAATAAACAAATACAAATCTTAAAGTCAAGTTCATAAAGTAACTTTCTTTGCATTCATTTGATTCCCAATCAAGATACACTGGTACAAATTGCTTTCCATTGTTAATATGTAGGCCCACTTAAAAACAGTTCTGAAATGCAATTTAAAATTTCAATGTAAAGTGGGGAAAAGTTTTGGTTCAAATCAGGAACTATCTGACAAAGTATTTACGAATCTGTCAATGACAACCTTCAGTACTTAATTGTTTTCAATACTCACTGCTGTTACAATATTAACATGTGGACAGGTTGCATGTTAAAATGCTACTGTTGGCATATAAGTCAGTGCATGTAGGAAATATGATTTCTGTGATGCATGTTAGCAGTTTTAGCAAAAACCACTAATTTGGTCTGAAGTTTTAGTATCTTGTCATTAACTATATTGTTGGACCAATGAACATTTTGACCTCATGGTAGTGAAAAGTTAGTGGGTCACCAAAGTCTTTAGGATTCATCCTCTGGGGATCATACATATTTGCTTCCAATAGATTAACAGCCATTGCCATTGTCAGAAAGTTTTAAAACAATATGCCAAAACTGTAGTCTAATTACTTTCTGATGTATTAATTTAATTTAAGATTTGTTTTTAATATCCAGCTGTTCAAAATGTACAATATGTTCTTTTTCAGATGGAAAAGCCAATCATCTGTACAGCTAATCAGAACGGCTCTCAAGCAGACTGTGAGCTGGGGAATCCTTTTAAGAGAGACTCAAAGGTACGGACTTGTTTCACATGTTCATCCTGCCACTTAGCTGTTGTACTTCAAATGTGAGAGATGTTTTTTTTTCTGTTTCCTTTTTTCGCACTAGGCTACATTTTACATCATCCTGAGCACTGTGGGTATGGCTCTCGACACCACAGAGATTGATATCGACCTGCAGCTCCAAACGTAAGAACTGCTGCTACACGCTTTTTTTCTGTATATTCAGGTTTCCATTAACATAAATAAAACTATTGTACCATATTGGTGTATTTTTTTCTTCTTTTAGAACAAGTGTGCAAGAAAATATTGCCCCCGTTAAAGTGAAGGCTAAAGTAATTATTGAATTGCCGTTGTCGGTCAGTGGGTAAGTGTGTTAAACTATAGTTTGACTACAGTTAAATATAAAGTGACTACAACAGTATGTGCATATTGATGTTTTCTTGTTTTCATCAGGGAAGCCAGCCCTAATCAGGTTTCCTTTGGAGGTGTTGTGAAAGGTGAAAGTGCCATGAAGACAGAAGAAGAGATTGGAAGTTTGATTACTTACACATTCAGAGTAAGTGTATTCATCTGACCTGCCTCTATATATGATTTTTAAATCACTGCTGTCATATAATTTGATAGTCTTAGTATATGAAATTGTGAGATATTGATTTCTCCTTCAGATAAACAACTTGTGGAAGTCTTCTGTCAGGGCCTCACTTTACATTCAGTGGCCCAAATGGAACAAAGACGGTAAATGGCTTCTGTACCTGGTAAAGGTCACTGCAACAGGACCGGAGGACATCCTTTGCTCTCCCGAGTCTGAAATCAACTCTCTCAAACACATCCAGGTAGTATTTTTTTCCACCTTTATTTTCATGCACTTAAAGTGAAATGAGCATTGACCAGAAGTCTGCTTACTTCCACTTTGAGTTAATGAATTAAGAAATGTGCTTTCAGGAGACTTCTGCGTCCAGGACAAAGCGTGAAATTGGAGAAAGAAAAACTGTTGGCACAATGTCCTCCCTGTCAGGCAAAAAAAAAGTTTTGGTGAGTCTTTATGAATGCATTCACATTTGTTTAGAAACAAAAGTACATCTACTCAAGTACTGTACACATTTTAGATACATATTCATAAGTATTTTCTTTTAATGCCACTTTCTACTTCTACTAGTTACTTTAAAAAATCATATTTTTGCACACAAAACATATAAGGAGCTTATAAGATATGATGTTTTCTAATAAATTAGATTACACAAGTAGCTGAAATGATTAGTCAATTAACTAATTAGTCGATTTACAGAAAATGTATTGTCAACTATTTCGATTTTTATTCTTAAAACATTTCCTGGTTCCAGCTTCTCAAATGTGAAGATTTGCTGCTTTTCCTTTTTAACTATTTATATTTATTTCTAACAAGTTTAAGGTTTGGACTATTGGGCTGTGGGTTATCACAGCATGTATTACTATTTTCAGAATTTTTACAAGTCAAACAATCAATCAAGTATTTTAACAGTGTGGTGTTAGGATCTGGATACTTCATCTATCACTGTTTATAAAAGTATAGATTGCTTTGATGTGTAATGGGCTCTCTCCTTCCCAGACATGTGACAGTGAGACCAAATGTGTGATGCTCAAGTGCCCCCTACAGGGCATGGACGGTACAGCAGTTAAACTGAGGTCTCGCCTCTGGAACTCGACCTTTATTGAGGTGACACATTGTATTTTAATTGTTTGTCTGGTCTGTGATTTGGTATGACTGTCTTACCTGAGCAGCTGTTTTTGTTTTCATGCAGGATTACGCCTCTATTTCAAACTTACACATCGTTGTGAAGGCCTCGCTCGTCCTTCATGCTCAGGCTAAAAACATGATCCTGAGAACTCCTCACACTGATGTAAGCACCTAAACAGCTATCAACAAATTATTAACTGTTTGCTATCTTGATCCTATCTCATCTCTTGGTTTTCCTGGCTTTGGCGTTTTATTGCAGGTCACAGTGGCAGTGTCCCCTGAAGGTGCAGTAGCACAGCTAAGTGGAGTTCCCTGGTGGATCATACTGGTGGCTGTTCTTGCAGGCATCTTGATTTTGGCTTTGTTGGTGTTTCTGCTCTGGAAGGTGAGATTCAGGGACGTTACACCTTCATGACACCCATATTTGGTAATACAGGATGAAAATAGGAGATAAAACATAAACTTCATTAAGCCCTATAGGGACATTAGATCAGAAAAGGTGTAGTCTGTGAAGAGTAAAATATACTGTATGAGAAAGACGACTTGAAAAAGCAATTTGTTCACCTTGTTTGCTAGTTTTTATTTGCTGGTTACAGGTTTAAAAATAATAGGATTTTCAGTTTTCTTTGGTTTCATATTATTGTGAATACCTTTATATACTGTATATCTTTGGGCTGTCAAAATAAGGTTTTTGAAGGCCCCACTTTGGGCTGTGGTAACCATACTTTTTGACATTTCTAGACTAAAAACTAATGTGATTGAAGATTGGAAATCAAAAAATTGTGATTTTACATTATATTCTCTATAATACCAAATACATTTAGAACAAATATAAATAGTAGAGTAACTGAACAGATGCTTTGTTCATAACGCGTACTGTCTATAGCCTATAAAAAGAATGAATAGTTAATTCAGCTGGTTAGTTTAGGGGGTTACAATATTCTGTAGTGTAATGTTCTGTAACATTTAGTTTTTTTGTCAGGTGAAATTTCAGCAAACCACACTGGACTCTCCAGATAAAGTATTATGTTCATAAAAAGTATTTTCCCTGGTGTTTTGATGGAAGAAATCATAACGGCTATTGACTATTATAACTGATTCAGTTTGTCACTCTTAACACTTCATCACCCTTGCTCCCCCTCAGTGTGGTTTCTTCAAGAGAGCATCAAAAGACCAATACGATGCTGCATATCACAAGGCAGAGATCCATGTTCAGCCCTCTGACAAGGACAAACTCTCTGCTGAGGCCTGATTTATACTCTGAACAGGGGTAAAAACAAGCTGTCAGCATGAAGTGTGACTACTGCAGTGACTAATGAACTCACTTTCCAGCCAAATCAGCCGACTTCATGCAGAAAAATTCAATCAGACGCATATTGTACTAAGCTGATGGAACAGGAAAATTAACATTACACAAAAACCTTTTAGTCTAAATGCAACATAAAAATAAATATTGAATTGACACAATGTTAAAGTTTCTGATATTTATACAATATGTGTCTCTGAATTTTGCCAAGAAATCAATGCATATTTTTTTACCAACAGGCTTAATATTTTCCTTTTTTTGGGGTATTTGTTCAGCCCTGCAGGTGCTTTCGCTGACATCACCGCTTTCACTGCTTGGCAGTTTGAAACATCCTAAAAACGGCAAAGCATGCTTAACATTCCTGAACATCTCTCCTCTTGTCTACAGCATGCATGAATATTTCTGACATTTATCCGTTTTTAATAATGCATGTGTGTGAAATCTCTCTTCCCAGTGTGGATTCTTCAAACGCTCCAAACAAGAGGACAGCGTCCCTCGTTACCACGCAGTGAGGATAAGAAAAGAAACGCCTGAGTACAAAGATGGAAAAGTCATGCTTGATTCTTTTGAAAAAAAGCAGTGGATGACGACTTGGGTTGATGATGAAAGTTACTCGTAACTCATTTCTTTCTGTTCAAAATGATTTTTGCAGACAGGTATAACCTGATTTGTTTTAAACAATCTCAAGACACAAACACACTGAACTTTGTTTTTCTTTTTATTTGTTGAACATCAGTAATCTTTTCTTTTCAGGAATTAGTTGGGTTCATGTATTTGAATTTTTACACTGTATAGATGAAATGTCGTAAGTTTTGTATATATTTAAATACTTCTGCACACTTTACTGTATATTTATTTTTTGATAAAAAAATAATTTCATGCAGCCAAAGAGTTTTTTTTAGTCTTATGTGTCCTGGAGCAGATCGACGGACAAGTTTACTACTGTTTCTATGAAGTTGTACTGTCTTACTTTAAGCCGAAAGTCTATGCAAGGAAGGCACAGGTAGCTCAGTGTCATATGAATGTAAATCAGTAAATTTTTTCCATTGTGTATAATTATGTCTAGTTTTAGTACTTTCCATCAAAATGCTTCTGTCCTTTTTCGAATGACATTTAGGTACATTATCATTTCACAATAATTAAGGTGCACAAATGACTGTTCAATTGATTCTTCACCTCTCTCACTGTTGTGGCATTCAGGTAGCATCCACTGTACGGTCTATAAGTCATCACTGAAGTAAGACTTTTTGTTCCATGTGTAGAATCCAAAGGGAAGATGGTGAAAAGAAACTGAAATGTATGTTTTATAGATTGAATTCAAAGTGAATGTCTTTAAATTGTCAAGTATAATAAAATGCTTAAAAAAAACAGATTCCTACTGTGGTCTTTTCTTACCAATACAAGTATAATCCTATACAAAAGGGCTGCAACTAATCCTTTTTGATCTCCATTAATCTGCCGATTAGGTTTTCAATTGTTTGGTCTATAAGCTTTGGAAAATCGTGATAAATGCCCATCACAATTTCCTAAAGCCCAATGCGACATCTTCAAATTGCTTGTTTTGTTTGACAAACAGTCAAAACCCAAAAATATTCAGTTTGCTATTACATAAGAAAAAGAAAACCAGCAAATCCTCACAACTGAGAAGCTGGAATTTGGTAGTGTTTGGCATTTGACTAATTCCATCCACACATCTTTTGAAAATATGAGATTTCAAATGTTACAGGGAAATTGGATGTGTGCACAAACATCTACATCTAAAACAAATGACAGTAATGCTTATTTGGTAACCAATAAAACAGAGCCTTTATCCAAATATTTATTTAATCACACTATTCAGAACAACCATAGCATTTACATGTGAACAGACTTATTATTTACTACTCTATATAAAAGCTATTACAATGAAAATATTGATCTTTATGCAACCAAATGATTCAAAACAGCAGAAGGAAAAAGCAAGTTAACAGGAGTTGTGATGAATGTTTTGGTTTTGCATCCAAAACATCACAACCCCCAAAAAGACATCCCTCTTTAGAATAACTGAAGAAAAAAAAAGATAATTATGTCAATATACAGGTCAACATATGTATTCCCGATTAGTCAAATGTTAAACGAAAGGTTTTCTCCTGCTCCTTGCGCTGGTTGTCACACAGTTTGGACACTTCCTCCACTCTTCTCTGCAGAAGAACAGAGTTCTGATCGATCCACTGAAGTGAATCCATGTGGGTGTTGAGAATTTTACAGATCTGCTGAAGCTGAGGAGGAGAAGAAAAAGAAAAAAAACAGAGGCAGAAGTTAATTTAATGTGCAACAATAAATGCCAAAGCACCAGAAATTTGTCAAGGAAGGTTTCATTGAATTAGGTCTCATCTTACTGGGTCACTGGTATCTGCTGGGCCACTGGATGTGTTCAGGTGCTCGATGATCTCCTTCAGGTCCTGCGACATCCTCTTCAGCTGTGCGTCCACGTTCTCGGCAAGCTTGTACGTTCTCTCACGTTCCTCGTCAGCATTCTGCATGTAGATGGTTCCACTTTGCTCTTTCACCGACTCCTCGAGTGGGCACAGCAAGTCCTCCAGCTCCTTCTGTTGGGACAGGATGAAATCCAGCTCCTGGTTTAGCCTCCTCTGGTCCAGCTTCACCTTCTCCATCTCCTTATGCAGGGCTGTGATCTTCTCACCGTTCTCCACCAGCATGCGGTCCCAGGCATTCACCTGAGTAGCCTGCTGTAAGAAATGTCTCTCTTGGTCCTCAAGCTCAAGACTCCACTTGTTAATGAGACCCTCTAGCTGGGCATAGGTCATCACTGGAGGAGCAATGCTTGTAGGGATGGTTGTTGCTGTAGTAGTTGATATGATACTTGTGCTGGATGGCGGTTTGAGCCCCAGTGTAAAGCCTGTAGCAGCACCTGTTGTGGCAGCTGCAACAGTGGAAGACGGGACGGAGGCAGAGGTGGAGGTGATGGTCGCTGCCCCCAGAGGTTTCATCATAAACGACAGACCTGTTGCTGCAGTTGTTGCAGCAGCAGTGCTTGCTGCTAAAGTTGAAACTCCACCCAAAGTAAAGCCTATACCTGTTGAAGCGGCAGTTGCAGCAGCAGTAGCAGCAGCAGTGGCAGCGGCAGCTGTAGAGATGGGTGCAGCAAAGAGAGACGGGCCTGGAGCTGGGGCTGTCTGGGCCGCTGCAGGAGGAGCTGGGGTTGATGAAGGTTTAATCCCAAAGGGAAATCCTCCACCCTGACCTGCTGTGGTTGCAGCAGTGTGGGCTGGCTGGGGCTGGACGCCCAAGGTGAGGTTGGATGGAGCACTGGTGCCAAAGCTGAAGCCCCCTCCTGGGGTAGCAGTAGGGGCTGCAAAAGGGGCTGCAGCTGTGGTCGCCTGGACCTTGGTTGCTCCAAAGCTAAATCCTCCGAATGTGAGGCCACCTGCTCCTGTAGTCGCCGTTACTGTGGCTGTTGGTGGTGGTGCTGCAAGTTGGGGTTGGGGTTGAGCTTGAGAAGGAGTCGCAAAGGTGAAACCCCCTCCTGCGGGGGCAGCAGCGGTGGTCTGTGCAGACAAACCCGAGCCCATGGTGAACCCTGACCCCGCAGTTGGAGCTGCTGAGCCTAAAGTCATTCCTGCGGGTGCTGCTGCTGTGGTTTGAGGAGCGCCCATTCCAAATGAGGCGGTGGGGGTCCCAAAAGAGAAGCCTCCTCCGCCGGCTGCTGTGCTCTTCGCTGGGGTGCCAAAGCTGAAAGAGCCGGCAGGGTTGGGGGTGGCCTGAGCGGAAGTGCCAAATGCGAAGCCCCCTCCGGGGGCTGCAAGTGTGGAGCTTGTCATCCCAAAGCCCGTGCCAGGGGCTGCGGCTGTGGTGGGCTTCTGAGCTCCGAAAGCGAAGCCCGTGGAGGCTTGCCCAAAACTGAATCCGCCACTCATTTTCGTTAGCAGGAGGCTGACTTAATTATAACGTTATCGGAAACAGCCAACTCACAAAATGGTCACTTCCTCGCTGAACTTCTCTGAGGCTTTTGGCGGGGCACAAATACGAGTTGGTTATACCGATGTAACCGAGGAAACAGTTTCTCTCCTACGATATCTTTCCAGACATTAGCGGTTAATAAAGTCAATCACAGGTTTGTTAACGTTACCTTGAGCCAGACGCCGACCAAAAACTAACAAAACATTCTTCACAAAAACGTGGCCCGCTGCCTCGTACTTCTTCAAGCAGGCATTTCTGTAGTTAACTAAAGGAAATGACGGCAGTTAGGAACAAAATCTAGTTACATTATTCTAGCCCTGAGTCTTGTCTGCGAGCGCACAAACCCCGCCTCCCTGGGTAGATTGACTGGTCCAATGCCCAATCACGGCCCCGACCAGACCCCAACTAAAATTTGATTTGTACAGCTTACTGCCTGACAGACAAACCTCAGGGAGCCATACCTACATTGTCCAAAGAGTACTGAGTCCACGTCAAGAAAACAAAATGTATGTGGCTGAACACGAGCTGTGTGACAACTACAAAAATGACGTTGTTCAATGTTGTCTCATAAAAATGGGCAATGTAATGGCCAAATAAAACGGTCTGTAACCGTGACAAGTAAATGTAATAGACAAGATGCTTTCGAAATGATCGAAAGCATCTTGTCTATTACATTTAGATTAATTTGTTTTACGCGAGTCTCTTACTTGCCACGGTTACAGACCGTTTTATTTGGCCATTACATTGCCCATTTTTATCAGATAACTATTGAACAACGTCTTTGTTGACGTATACATATACATAAACAGAAGCAAATTGCACATTTTGAACTATAACGTTTAAAAAAAAAGGAAAAAAGCATCTTAACAAAGTCGAAAGGTAACGTTACTCACATTTCTTCTCTTGACATCGTTATGACTCTCTGGTTTAGCTGGCTGCAGTGCACACTAGTACACGGTTGCTACATTCATGACTGTTACCGCATGTAGCCTCCTTGCCATGTTGGTATCTTTGGCACTCAGCTATGAGCAATTAAAGGCGATTTAGAAATATGTTACGGTGACTTTACACACATTTTACCAAATCACTCAATAACGTAACGTTAACATTTGAATGTGTTCTGCTGAAGTTGAGGCGTAAAAGCTAATGTTAACAGATTAGCTAACTAACTGCGTGTCTGTGCTGTGGATGCCACCTATAAACTTAATAAGCACCATCTGTGACACCACCTGAATAGCATTGTCCGCCAAGTGACCTAACACAGGAGCTGTCACAATGAGGATTTTAAGGTTTCTGAGGAACAGCGTGTCCATAGGAAAGGACATTGACTATTACTCCAAATTTTCACCCTCTCCTCTGTCAATGAAGCAGTTTCTGGATTTTGGTAAGGATTGGTAACGTTACCATAGACTGTATGGTCTGTATGTATATGTATACTTGAGTCTTTGTGTTTACATTCCCAACTTCTTTTGCTTGTGATCTCCTAATGCAAAGTACACGTTACCTTTCCTCACAGGTTGCATATTTACGAGTTGTGAGCAGTTCAATTAAATAATGAATTTCCTTCCTCACATGTTTCTGAGAAAATGAAAACATGCACTATTTTACAAGACACATGCAACGATTAGAGAGAAGTGGTTGTTGTAATCCTACCCTGGTAATTATCTGGCAACACTTTATATGCAACTTGTAACCCCTTTGAGAAGTCCAGGGTCCCAGGTTGGGAACTACTGAATTCAAGATCAGGTAGAAAATACAGGAACCACCTTAAGGCCCTTGTCTTGTCAGTTTATATTATGCTTAGTGGTGCATTTCACTAAACAAATGTGCTACCACAGGCTAATTGCTACAAAGAAACATGGAGGCCTGAGTGTCTGGGACTGTTGTGATGTAGCCTTGGTGGAGGATTAGAAAATCTTTGATCAAGGTACAGGTATTTTATAACACAAGATTGCTATATTGTATATCATGATGTAATACATTTAATGTGAAAACATGATTTAGAAGTTTAGTTTATTAGCACATTGTTAAAAAAGAACGAACAACAATAAGGCTTGATACAAAGTAAAAACATTGTGCAGGGAAGGTTAGAAGCCAAGAAAAGGCTTATAAAGAGACCACCCCTTTAAGTAACACAGCAGTGAAAATTAAATAAAATATACACAATGGGATGAATTACAATAAGATCTTAAAAGTTGAGAAACAGCTTCTAATTAAAATAACCACACAAGAATGTCTGTTTTTGACTAATCCAGCAAATGAAATACCTGACAAATCAATGAAGTGCTTAACCTAAAAATCCAATATCTCTTTAAATTGCTCACAATGGCCTCTTGATAGCTACAACAGTATTTAAACTGTATGGCAAAATTACAGTAGACAAATTTATATTGTACATTGTCATATCAACCAACCCAAGTGACAGCACACACTGAAAACACAAAAAATCATTTGCTTCCCATACTATTTAAAAAAGAAAAAAAGATGTTCCTGTTTCTGTTTACACCCTTCAGGCTCAGAAAATGCATGTGAGAAAACATCATTTGCCTTCCTCAGACATGAATTACCTGTGAGGTTGGCAAACATCATGAAAGAGATCAACTTGTTGCCAGACAACTTGCTGAGTACTCCATCAGTGCGTTTGGTCCAGGGCTGGTACGCTGGTTTTGTTTTGCTTTTTCTTAGTTATCTTTCAAATTACGCTGATGCCAAGTGCCTGCAAATAGTGATGTATGTTTCATGTGCAGGTACATGCAAAGTTTTCAGGAAATTCTTGAGTTCAAAGACAAAAATGCAGATGATGAGAAAGTCACATATGAGTAAGTAAATTGAAACAAACACTACGCAGTTTAGTTTTATCTCTTTATTTATGATGATTTAATTCTGTGGTTTTATTTTTCACGCCTTACCGTGATTGTTATGTCTTTATTCAGTTTCACAGATGCAGTAATAAAGATCAGAAATCGGCACAATGATGTCATTCCGACCATGGCTCAGGGAGTTGTGGAGTACAAGGAGACCTACGGCACAGACCCAGTCGTCAGTCAAAATCTTCAGTATTTTCTAGATCGTTTCTACATGAGCAGAATATCCATCAGGATGTTGCTCAACCAGCACAGTGAGTAGAGTCTCTTCTGCTTAATAAAAGATGATCTCTTGTTGTCAGTCATGAATAATATCACGTGTGAACAGTAGCTGTGCTTGTGTGTAGATTTGTCACAAAGAGCCAGGTCGCTCCAATAACAGGACACCAGAGGCTTATTTATTCTGATCACAGTCCGCTGGTAGCCATCTTGATTTTGTAGCAGTTTGGGGCACGTCCTTTCTGCAACCTTTTAACATCACCGCCACAGTGAACCAAGAAACATCCACAGACCACACCCAGAGACATTTTTGAAATGAACTTGAAAGGACTTGTACCCTATCTACACCTTTTGAATGAGTTAATTGTTTATTCAAGTGTGAGACATACTGTAAAGGGCAAAGAGACAGTAAACCTGCACAGACCTGCTGGATGTTAGTATTATTAAGGTACACAGTTCCTGCTGTGTGCCTGACAAAAACACAATGAGGACAAAGGAGCAATATGAGGACATACTGATAAAGGCAAACAAAACATGATTAGATTATGAGAACAAAAGAACATTTAGGGATATTATATTAGTTGGAATACTTGGTAAGCCTCTGTCAACTTCACTTTTTAAAATTTAATTTCACACTTTTCTTTTTGCTGTCCGTAATTTATAGTGTTTATATAGTGGATTTTGTGTTGTCTGGTAACAGTATTGTTACTGACATAAAAACAAGGTTTTGTAATCAAATGTATGTAAAAAAACAAACAATCATTCATAACGGGGCTAATGTATTTTATTAGAAAATTAACCGGATGTTTTATTTTGTTTCTGTGCTCGACTTCCTGTCCCGCACAATCTGAATTGTGCTGAATTGCTGCGGAGCTCTCCAGCGTCCGGCAAAAATGGAAGCTCTGCGTATCTGTTCCGGAGTGCTGCGGCCGCCGGAGCTCGGACGGAGTCGGAACGCAGCCGTTCCGCAGTCAGTAGAAATACACACATTGACTTTAATGGAAACCTATTGAGTCCGCCGCCGTTCCGGAGCAGATACGCAGCCGTTCCGCGACCGGTGGAAATTGGGGAATCATTTCAATAATTCACACTTTTTATACTGTAGTGTAGCGCGTGGTTATATCCCTGTGTGTTTTATTCCAGCTCTCCTCTTTGGTGGGAAGGTGAAGGTGAACCCAGCTCATCCCAAACAGATTGGCAGTATTGATCCAAACTGTCGTGTCAGCGAGGTTATCAGAGGTAAGGAGCGCAAACGTTTAATGACGGTGACATGAGTGCTCAGATATGTCACTTTTCAAGTATTTAAGCGTCGTGTTGTTCCCTGAAAACAAACCTCTTCCTCGTAGATGCCTATGAAAATGCACGAACCCTTTGTGACCGGTACTACATGAACTCTCCTGAGCTGGTGCTGGAGGAATTCACCGGTACTTTTAATTATGTACAGTACATTACACACACATTTGTTTATCTGAAGCACTTTAAATTGCATTATGAATGAATAAATAAATAAGGGACTGTTCGTTATTTATTTAAGGGCCCACCAAGGAGTTTTGGGACCTTTAGGCTAAAAAGACTGGACCCTCCCCTCGCCAGTAATAATTTTTCTATGACCCTCCAAAATGATTTGGAGAAAGTGGCATGACTTTCCCCTTATGTGTTAGTTTGCGCTTAGCAAAGACGTACAGATGCCGTTTAATATTTTACAGCCTTAACATACATGACTTAACCTCTGCATTCTCATCTTACGCATCACACTCCTCTGTTATGGTGTGGTGGCCATTTCAGTAGATTTACTCACTAACATGGAAACTAAATGCACACTTCCTGCATTACTTCAAATACTAAGTTACTCCTCTAGTAAACTAGTATTCACATGAAATAAAACAATAAAACATTGAGACCATTCAGCAAAGGACACTGGGAAATAACCAATTCAACACTGGTTGCTATGGACTCGTCACTAGGCTTCCTCAGTCATTGTATATTTTAGCACATAAGTAAAGCTGCCGAAGCTGAACGTTATATTCCAAAACATATATGTTTATTTTTAAAGCAGATTTTAAATTACATTGTAACAATTTAACAACTCGCCCTTATGAAATCCAATCGCGGCACGGCTGTTTTGGAACGCAATAGACAGACGGTGGTGGAATGCCCCAACACTTAAATTCAACTAAAACGTAACAGTGAACACTCAGTGTTGGACCTCCAGTCTGTTGAGATGCCTCTCCAAACACATAAACGAAGCACAGTCACACCATAAAACGTTAAGACACGTTGAGAAAAAAGATCCGTATTTTGCCGTAATCCAATTACACGAACAAAAAGTAATCCACAGCGATCAGTAGATCCACAAAAAGGGTCACGGTGTATCCAGCAAGGCCTACGCGCGTCACATTCACCAACCAGCTCCGAACAGGTGAACGAGGCCTCTCCACTTCGCCGTTTAAACAAAGTGGAATAAATGTGTAAAAGTCCAAATCTACACAAAACCCGCAATCAGTTAGTAAGCTGACATCACATTATATACATGGCATTTAGGAAACCGTTATTGCAACGTTGGCACGGCAAGATGTCCAGACATAGTGCAACAGTAACTTTCGTTTTTTGCATCCTGCTGCTCCCATCGTCAGCCAGGGATTTTTTTTTTTTTTTACTAAAGCAGTATATGAAATCTGATGTATTACCTACCACCATTTAGTTGTTTTGTGTTATTTAAGATATTTATAAAATATCTGGTCATGCCAGATATAATTAATTATTCCACTCATTTTTTAAACAATGCATTTACCCATTTCAGCCACCAGGGGAGCAGTGCTCCCTCTGGCCCCCCCCAGCAAACTCATGGCTCAGACCCATCTGGTAGCAAAGGCGGGCAGAGACTAAGAGCTACATGAAAAAATATGCACCAAACAAGCCACTTTGAAATGTTGCTTTTTTCATGAATACAAAAGTTGGGTGACCCTCCCTCCTAGACTAAGACCTAAGAATGGTTTGATTCAAACATGTCTGATGAAATTTAGTCTAATCTTTGATCCTCTGTCCCGACAGTCAACCCCACCGCTGTGGTCTATGTCCCATCTCATTTGTATCATATGGTGTTTGAACTTTTTAAGGTAGGTATGGATTTGCTTTTTGAACTGAATAATTGGGACAGCTGGTTCACATGATTCAGTTTTACATCTTCACATGTTGCCTTGTTGCAGAACGCCATGCGGGCCACCATGGAGTTATACGGTGATGCCATGGAGTATCCTGCTATCCATGCTCAGGTCGCCCTGGGAACTGAAGATCTGACAGTCAAGGTAAAGCTGTGCTGCTGCACATGAGTCTTTTTGCCAAAACATGCCGGTGTAAACTCCTGTACAGATTGAAAATGGAGGCGTTGGATGAGGATACCGTTCAGACCATATGTTCTTCTTCAGGTGAGTGATCGCGGAGGAGGCGTGCCGCTGCGCAAGATTGACCGCTTGTTTACCTACACGTACTCCACAGCTCCTCGACCGAGCATGGACGGGGCCCGTGCTGCTCCTCTGGTCAGTAGTCCTGATGTGTGATCAATAATGTGTGGATTCATGCGGATGGATGTGAGCTCAGTCTTCTGACTTTGCGGTCGACTACTCCATTTGTACTCAGCACCATGAAAATCTTAAACAATCACTTTATGACAGTTATAGACCTTGTCACACATGAAAATTTCGTTTCTGGGCAGTTGAACTTAGTGAAAAAAAGTGCAGTCTTAGTACATCTTGACTTATGTTTTTAACTGGGTGATAATTATTTATTGTTTTGTATTGTGATGATATTATCATGTTGTGTTATTATTTTACTAAATTCTGTTCCAAATGGATCTCAACCAAAGTGAATTTTGTGTTGTTGTTGTAATTAAAAATGAATCTTTTTAATATGTTTACACATGCGATTTCGCATACATCCCTATATCATGATCTATGTTAATAACAGACCAGCTTCTTTTGACCTTTTGAAATAGTAGATGACAAAGAAAATAATCACTTTTGACCCACTTACTTTTTTCTGGAGCTTTCAGTTGTATTACATGATGTTCTTATTGTAACATTGCTTCAAAGAGAGAGGAAAAATACATGAAAGCATTTCTGTAATTTCCCCTCCTGTTCATGTAATGTGTATACAGCAAACAATCTATGTATTATCAGTTTGTTCCAGTGCCAGACTTACTTTACAGTCTAAGCTCTAACACACACAACTCTTGTTTTATTTGCTCTCTGCTGTGAAACTGCTAACTGCTCTGTTTTATTTTTGTCCAGGCTGGTTACGGGTATGGCCTGCCCATCTCTCGACTGTACGCCCGGTACTTTCAAGGGGACCTGAAGCTGTACTCTCTGGAGGGTTATGGAACTGATGCTGTGGTCTACATTCGGGTAATTGAGTTTTACTTGTGTGTGTGTGTGTGTGTGTGTTTGTGTGTGTGTGTGCGCATGCATTATTTACATTGTGTTTTAACTTATTTTCTTAATCTTCTTGTTAGGCACTCTCCACAGAGTCCATTGAGAGGCTCCCTGTGTACAACAAGTCGGCCTGGAAACATTACAAGACAATTCATGAGGCCGACGACTGGTGCATCCCCAGCAAAGAGCCGAAGGACATGACAACGTTTCGCAGTTTCTAGATCCAAATAAATGGCTGTGTGTGTGTGTG
Source organism: Sander vitreus (assembly GCF_031162955.1). Lineage (NCBI taxonomy): Eukaryota > Metazoa > Chordata > Actinopteri > Perciformes > Percidae > Sander > Sander vitreus. The sequence goes on from NC_135865.1 coordinate 15,831,538, forward strand.
TGTGTGTGTGTGTGTGTGTGTGTGTGTGTGTGTGTGTGTGTGTGTGTGTGTGTGTGTGTGTGTGTGTGTGTGTGTGTGTGTGTGTGTGTGTGTTTTTAAAGCTGTGGTAGGCACTTCATTTTTGACCTCGTTGGGGGAAAAATTCCTTAATAATCTTTCAGCATATTGTATTTCGTAATTGGTTTGAGAGAGAACTAGACTTCTGCATCTCCTCTTGGCTCTGTTCCATCACAGGAGACTTTGGCCAATCACAGGTCATTTCAGAGAGCGAGAGCGTTCCAATTGGCTGTTCTGTGCATGCATTGCTCATGCGACAAAGAGGGGAGACGGAGAGCTGTAAGAAGAGGTTTCACTCTACTTCAAATTCTGGCATTTTTTGCATTCTACCCACTGCAACTAAAAGGGCTTTTCACACCGGGGGCGACACTTCGCCTGCGTAGTCGCGTGGATCCGTGAGCTCCTCATGTGAACAGACACAGCGGACAACGCCAGGCGATCAATGTGTGGTAACCATGGAGATTCTGTGCAAAATAGAAATTCTGCCGGATTTCACTCATTTAGGCCAGATAACCGTTGCCTTGGACTTTCTTTGTGTTGGCATTTTAAACTCCGGTCAATTGATGAGGACTATGGTTAATTGCTCCTCAGATCTCTGCGAGGTAAATCCAGACAGCTAGCTAGACTACCTGTCCAATCTGAGTTTTCTGTTGCACGAATGAAACAACTTTTGAACGTACACGTTCCACCAAAACAAGTTCCTTCCAGAGGCTGTTTTGCAGCGGCGCAGTTGCTCCGTACGGTGTTTAGCGCCACCCATGACGATTGTGATTGGTTTAAAGAAATGCCAACAAACCAGAGTATGTTTTTCTCCCATCCCGGAATACTGTGTGGACTCGCCAGACCCTCCTCCGCAGCACCGCGGTAGAGGAAGGTCTGGCAAAACCAGACTAGGTAAGAAAATGGAAAACTTGTTTCACAATAAGTTGCTGCTTGATTTTTAATCTGTGCGTGTGATTGGTTCGAATGTTTTCATTTGGGGCATTTCTTCTTTAGTTGGATGATGTATACAAGCAACGTGATCAAAAACGTATTGATTTGCCATCTCTATAGTTACATTTTGCACCTGTTTTACTTAACGTAACAAGAAAAATGAATCTGAAATTCAACAAAGCTGAAGGAAAATGTGTAGGCTGATATGACTAATTGGGTTTGCAACATATTTAGTTTTCTTCTGAAACTCCGTTAATTTGAAACAAGGTGCTTATCTTTTCTCAGGAGTTGTAACACTTGCAGTACAAGAGCAAAATATTTGGGCTGCTGTGGTTGTATTTTAAAGACTCGTCCTGGTAAATTATCTATAATCAATACCTCCCATGTTACACTGAAGCAGTTGTATGGATCATGTTTAGTGAAAAATAAACATTTCAAACAGGGAGATGATTCGTATTTGTGTCAAATCTCCTGTAAGTGAAGTAAAGATGGATGTCACTGGTTATCATGCTACTTATGATCAGATTTCTGCCTTGTTCTTGTTTAAATGGTGCAACATCAATACAGTGAACTCTACAGGGACACTGTATGGCTGTGCAATCTAATTTTCACTAACTACAGTGAATGCAATGTTGAATACCAACATTATTTACTCGAGGGCTTTTAAATAAAATGATTGTTACTGTGGGAATGTTACAGTATGTTTTCCAGAGTGATGCCATTGGATGAAATGCTGGAATACATTATTGCAAATGATTAAGGGTCTTCCATATCAGCTTCAGACCCCCTGCCCACTGATTTGCACCTGACAAATGTTCTGATGATTTAACAGTGTCAAGGGTATAATTTATTTTTGAAAGTGAATATTACGTTTAATCTAAAGAATCCTGTGAGACTTTGTGTAAAAGCAGCAAAAATAGTTTCACTGCTTATCTGGCAAATTAAGTGACTGAACACAAAGTAAATGCTTCCTGACAGAAGCCTTGCATAATCCATTAATGATTACTGAGGGACAAGACAATCATACAATGTTAACAGAACAAGAGAACAGCCCTGCAATCAAAACAACCTCACTTAATGCCCAGTTTCTTTAGTTGTTGGTCTGTTGACTCAGGTCTTTGGTGAGACTACATACAGTACGTTATATGGACAAGTAAAACGTATGAGAAAAGCCTGGCAGTATAATGCAGTCCAAAACACCAAAAAATCAAGTGTTAAACAATTAAAATTAAGTAGTTTAATAAAACTAATATTTATTGCAGGACTACTTTATAGGAATGTGTTGTTTCATTTCATTTTCCATTTCTCTGGTGTAGTTTTCTTGTCAATATACACAAACGTACCGGTTTGCAGTATCTGGTGCTCACTGTAAATGCAAACTAACTGAAGGAGGGAGGAAGCACACAATACAAACACACCACATAAGGCGAAAATTAGTTTATTGATGCTGTATGTACCAAGAAATGTTTCTCCGATTCAGAAAACATGATTTTCTTGCAGTCCAACATGTCATATTGTATATAGAACATGGAGTCATGCGTGAGAAGAAGAAAGGAAGCACTTGGGTTTGGCTGTGAAAAACTCATCGTTCAGCTTCACATTCATAAACGACGCTGTGCTCCCGACTCACACAAGTCCTTGTCATAGACACATGTGACCGTCTAATAGAGCAGTGAGGTGTACGTGTAGCAGACCTGCATGCTGTGTGTATTTACATGGAGCATCATTGTACCATCTCAGCGACACAGCCAGAGTCAGGGACAGCAGAAGCAGCATTCACCTCGTCCTTACTTGATTTGTTTGTTGCTTTTCATTCAGCAAAAACGACGATCTAGCTATTCTACTTAGTAGAAAAATTTAGATAGTATAAAATGAACAATGGTATTTAAGTAAAAAAAAGAAAAAAAAAAGAAAAGATATGCAGTTAATAAGCACATGTATAAAACAATTATACATTTAAACCTTGTCACCCATTGAAGCTTAAAAGACAAATATAGTGCTTTTATCTGAACTGTACAATAACCGTTCGTGCAGAAGAGTTGTACATAGAAACAGGCAGGTTAGCAAAAATATAAAATGCTGAAAAAGCAGAATACATTTAACTTCCAGGTAAATGTGTGCATGATCTGCAACAACTACATTAAATCTGAAAACAGACTTTAATGTAATTATAGCTTTTAGTGGTAAAACAATGATTCCTTTTTGGTCACATACCCAAAAATAATTTGACATTCCCCATCTTTCCGTTAAAATGATTTGAGCTGAAGTTTGTTAGAACAGTGATGAGAAAATAATCAGGAGCTACAGTATAAACATAAATCACAACTGCCACCTCAGTCGGCACAGGTTATGATCCTGGCAGCCATGTTCGGTGGTTGTTGGTGGTAAAACCATGTGACATGAACGTCATGGCACCAAAAGTATAAAAAAAAAAAAAAGAAAAAAAAAAGAGGGTTGCTCAGGGTTCTGCCAGTGATGAACTTTATGAGCTGCATGAAATCAGAGAACAGAGCTGCTACCTCAGCAGACAGAGTCAGTACTGACTGGAAGTCTCCCGCTGCGTCGGACCTCCTTCTCTCTTTTCTCTCTCTGTTTCTCCAGCTTCTCCTGGGCCTTACGCATTTCCTTCAGCTTTTTCTTGATAGTTGAACGGTCGCTCTGACTTGACACACCGAGTGCCTGATGGAAAAAGGGCACAGATTTAGGGCAAACTAATAATGCTACCATATTCTGGCCACAAGGTGGCAGTAAAAGGCTGACATGGCTTGACTAAATAATGGCTTACTTTGCAACGAAAGAGTCCTTGTATAATAAAAAAAAGAAAGTAAGAGTAAACAACATAATTATACCATCAATCTTAAACCATCATTCCATTAATATACAGGTAATTCTAAGTTAATTATCATCATCACGCTGATTTTTCTTTTTTACCTTCAACTTGTCACTGTCCAAGTACAAGAGCTGCGGGCCGTCCACTCCCTTAGCTGTGAATTCAGGTGTGTATTGGTCCATATTCATGCCCATCAACCAGTGACAGACTTGTTGATTGGTCCATTCAGAGACAGGCCGGTTCTGCCAATGATACTCTTTTCCTGTAGCTGGTTCATCATCCAAAGTCTACACAAGACACAGATTATACAAATACGTACATTTATTATTTCTATAGGTGGAGAGATTGCAGAATAGCAGTTCCACTTAGTGAGGGTGTGAGGCGAAGGGACCAAAATAAAAAAAGTAAAGCCAATGACATATATTCAACAAACAAAAACATGTAGTGAAAGTTCTGTTGAACAAAACTGTGCTCAGTGCACACATTTCCCAAGATAGCACCAAGAACACAAGTGGGCAATGACAGCAAAATACCACATTCTCACAAGCAGATCTATGTGCGTCTTCATACTGTATGTTTTACTGAGAGACTGAGACACTGGAAACCGTAACATCAGAGAATGAGGCTGCTGAAACACCACTGAGCAGGCAGCAGAGCAGTCAAACAGTTTACAAAGCTTGTAATGAACATTAAGCACTGGTTGACGGTTTAACAGAGGCAAAAGTGCAAACAAACTATTAACATCACAGCTGACTTAAGAAAAGCTAAGCCACAAGACTTGTTTTAACACAAAACAAAATAGCTTAACATACATGCATCTCTATTCTATTTCCTCTGCATTCACGATTTAATCTCAGCTATGAAAGGGGGGAGGCACAAAGAGCATGCTTGAGAATGTCCCCTTTCAGCTGCATCAAGGCGTCCCACACAGCTTTTGTGACTGTGCAACAAGGAGAGCACTCACCTCGCTGGAAGAGAAGATTAAAGTGCGTGAGCGCCCAGACAGATTGGGTTCAGCAACTAACCCAGAGATGTCTGAACTGGGACTGGCAGGGCTAGAATCATCTATGACTGAAAAACTCTGGAACAAGTGGAAACAAGGAACGCATTTACTAAAGCAACACATCACCAAACAACAGTTCTTCACTTGGAGAAGCAAACAAATACAACACTACAGGTGTGAGGGAGGGGTAAGCGCAGTGCTGTTTCCATAATGACAGAAATTATTATGGTTAATCATTGAAACTACGATTACAGTGGCAGCAATCCAGGTTATTGATTTGAGCAATGAGTGACTGATCTTCAACATGTGAAAGGAAGGGAGAAGATCAAGGATCTACTATGTAGCACAAAAAATAATCAAGGTGATCAAAACTAATCCACCACCAAAACTACATCAACAACCTCTAAACTACAACTAGCCATACTACTTCTAATGAAAAACACAAACAAATTCAGGTATGGGGTAATGTTTTTCATTTAGTTGAGTAGGTGCTATGAGTTTAACTATTTGATTCATCAAGTGATCTTTTTTTAATGCAGTCTAAAAGTTAAACTGGGGCTTCTTTTCAGACACAAATGTGGGTTCAATTTGGAATCAGGGAAATATTACCCAGACTAGCGGGCTATTGCACCAGCTATGTGCAAGTTCATATGCAGTTTAATTTTTATTGTAGCATAAGAATAACACTCTAAAAAAACAGGTTGCACAATACCAGTTACGTTCAAACGTAGCAGTTAGTGTTGACGTTACACACAAATCTCCAATCAAACTTCTGATTAGCTGGTGCAACAAGTCCTAGAAACTATTTTTGGCTTCATCCATTTCCTGTAATACACGCTACGAGGCTTTCTATATGTGGATAAAAGGAAAATTAGATCACATTAGTTTACCACATACCCAGAAATTATTCATAGGATGTGTTGAGGTGAGAAACTACAAATCGCAGAACTCAATATGTTAGTAATGCTCTACTGTGGCATTTAAAATCAAAAGGTAAAACAAAGATGCGTATACTGTACCAAATCTAATGAGCGACTGAATAAAGAGGACCAGGAGAGATTTGTCTGTTTAAAGGAAACATGGTTCAGTGAGATAAATGTCCAGGCAGCAAAGCACTGACAAAAAGTACCATAATGCCAAAACCAAAACTTTTCCTTTAGTAATCATTTTCTTCAGCCCCGTGTCTTCAAGTCATTAAACAGCATCGTGGGAACACCAGCCCGACGCCTGTGTGACAGTTAGCCATGCGTTTCACTGGGTTCATTTGATGTGTCACTATTTGCAAACTCATTGGAAAGCCACCAAGTCCTTCCCTGCTAGCTCTCTCTAATGGCCAACATATGGATCCAGTTACTGTAGCTTTTGCATCGCGTAGCTTATTTGGAGAACTGGTCAATGACGGCACATGTCTGAAAACTGCCTGCCATTAGGTTTTTACTAGTTTTACTCTTTCAACGAAGATAGAAATATATTATGAGAAGACAGACTAGGACTGTTCTGCAGCTGGCCAAGGGGATCAAGTTTGTGACCCCTGCTGATGGCATATCTCAATACTATATAACTAAATATCTTATCAACGTTGTGCTGGATGCTAATACTCTCTCTGTTCAATATTTATGTTCACGTAAAGTGACAAACCTTATTCTTGCGGTCCTGGCTTTGCTCACTGCTGGTCTCAGTTGCTGCGTATGGCAGACTGCTGCTGGAAGAGGAGGGCTCTCTGTCTCTGTCCCTGTCTTTGTCTCCAAACCAGGAGAAGGGCATACAGGTGGGGATGGAAGTCATTGATTCTGCAGGAGACAGGTTCCCTCCAGACTCCTCCAGTAACTCTGCTGATCCCCTGGGCATTGGAGGAATAGGAAGTTATCTACACTCAGGCTTACACATGTGACCGCTTAATGCATGACGTGTTGCATTTAAAATGAGCCAATAAGTAATGACCGGCAGATTTAAGAGGAAAAACTATCTATATTAAGATTTGGCAATAAGAAAGTAAAAAACTGGTCTTGTGTAGCTCAATATTTACACCCACAGAGTAACACATTCAGTAATATTGCAGTTAAGGTCTCTATGGAGTTCAGCCATTTACTGTACCCAAGCCTTTGTTTGTTTGAGTAACGTGTGTTTCCATTAACATTCCAACTTAAAAAAAATAATTTTGCCAACTATCTGTAGTTGTAACACTAACAGCAACATGGGTAGCAATGAATAACCCAAAAACTGTTTTACAAAACATGAAAAAGAACCACAACAGATCTTTGGAATATTTCCTACCTTTGAATTGATTTAAATACAGTTGAACGTACCTGCTGTCCAAAGATGATCTCATCGCCTCCTTGTCGTGTTTTTTTCCTTTGCCACCTGACTTCCGGAGGCCTCTGTTGATGACCAGTGACATTTTTTTCATTAGTGCAAAAATTATGGTAATTTGGAGACGAATGACAGTGATCACTATGGAGACTTACCCAAAGTCTGGAAATCGTCTTTTAGGTTTTCCTGCTGATGAGACCTCATTTAGCTCCTCTGAAATGAAACGATAAGCAGGCTCAATGCCTGAAGACAATGCAACAGAAAGTATTGCTATTGCAGCCATCACATTTTGGTCTTGCATACCTTTGCTCTTTCCTTTTGATTCCCTCTTCTTGACATTGTGCATGAATCCAGAGGGGGAATGTGGCGACGAGGTGTCTTTTGGAAGGGAAAAAGAAGGACTTCCGCTGCTTTCAACACTGTCTCCCTGTGATAGTGACAAAGACGGGCTGCTGGAGAGCTCTGCCTGACTCCTGGATCCATCTTTAGTCTCTCCTGGATCATCTTTCTGTCCATTCCCAGGATAGCAGACAGGCACTGGGAGGGACAGGCTCTCCTGGATCGACCTCCTCCTCCTGGGAGATTCCTGCTCCTCCTGCTCCTCCTCTTCTTCAGTTTCCTGAGGGGACAAAGCTTATTATTTAAAAGGACAATGCAAGGAAGAGGGGATAAAAGCTTATTATAACAGAAAACTCCGCTCTTCAGTTTGGATTGGCCGAGTCATGTACAAACACATTATAAAAAGGTGCATTACTGTTTTGTAAAAGCAAAAAGACACTCAATGAGGTTCCCTACTGTATTTTAGAACGCTTCTGTTTTTGTAGGGAAAGTGCTACACAGCAGTGAAGTTTTTCTACAACATAGCAAGAAGACAGATTAGCCACAGAATAAATGGCACTAAAATTGTCAGCTACTGCCCCTGCATAAAATCCCACATTTTTAACTGTGATGGGTCAGCTCATATACACAAAGTTAAATATTACTCTAGTTAAAGCGTAACTCTCACCAAAATGCAACCTAGGGTCTTTTTGTGAATATACCAGAGTCAAACTTTCATTTAAAAGCATAATTTGGATGGAAACGGACACTTTTAAGATTTACCGTATTCTCGTTTTCGGTCAAATGGCCTTTTGAATGGGAGTGCTAGGGGCACTACTATGATCGCATCAAAATAGCTATTTTTAAAACACTAAGAAGGCTCGACACAACATGAAACTTTGCTCGAAGTATCACCAGGGGCTCTACACATGAACTCGAGCATTGAGAACATTGTTTGTGTACACCGAGTTTACTAAAAAGCAAGGTTTTGAGCAACTCACTTGTAGTTGTTGTTTACGCTATCCGCCATCTTGTCAGTCAAAAATAGTCGATCTCCAAATGCGATGTAACAGGGAGGAGAGTAAAGATGGAAAGCTCCTAAAGCTTAGCTCCATATAAATTCATGGATAATTTGTTGTTTTGTCGTTAGTGAAAAACAACATTGACCTTGTGGTTGAAAAAGGAGCCTCATATAAGAATGACATTTCCTCCTATGGAGTCCGTTAATTCGCATTCGAAGATCGACTCTTTTTGACTGACAAGATGGCGGATAGCGTAAACAACAACTGCTAAAGTGAGTCGTTCAAAACCTTTTTTTAGTAAACTCTGTGTACACAATGTTCTCAATGCTCGAGTTCATGTGTAGAGCCCCTGGTGATACTTCAAGCCAAGTTTCATGTTGTGTCGAGCCTTCTTCGTGTTTTAAAAATAGTGATTTTGATGCGATCATAGTAGTGCCCCTAGCACTCCCATTCAAAAGGCCATTTGACCAAAAATTAAATGAAAGTTTGACTCGGGTACATTCACAAAAAGACCCTAGGTTGCATTTTGGCGAGAGTTACGCTTTAATAAGTGCTCTGCTTCTTCTATAAAAGGGAGACCCAGGCTGTTTTGTCACCATTATTTTTACATCCAAGATAGCATTTTGAGCATAACATGCCTTGATGGGGTTCCAGGTTTCATGTCATACCTTACATCTAGCGTCAGGTGGCTGTTCAATCCAATTATATGCTCATACAACATAGCAAGGTATCACTATCAGCTGTTCCTGGCTGACCTGAGAGTGACTTGAAGCCACAGCAAGGCTCTCCTTCAGTTTGTTCCGAGATGGAGGCTGACGTTTGGCCTTCTGAGCCAGCAGGCCTTTTGCTCTGTGTGCACTGGTGTCCAAACGCTCAGTCTCAGGGACCAACTCACTCCAGCCTCGTTCTATACAGTAGAAAAAAACAAATACCAAATAAGTCATAAGACACTGTGCACAGTTTAAATTATTTACCACGCTCACAGAGTTTATGATGTGTGCTTGTCAATGTTTTACGGATCACACGTTAAAAGTGTGACGTGTGTACTTCCATTTTAAATACAATTAAATTCTTATAACCCTTTGTACCCAGTAGCGAGTCAACAGATTGTGTGTTGGTGATTGGGTCTTGGCCAATTAATCTCTTATCTGCTGCTGAGTCCAGACCACTCTGACACTCCACATCTGAGGCCCCTCTGGACTCCAGGACAGCTATCTGTGGACAAAACAACATTTGGGCTTGTTTCAGTGTCTCTAGCAAGTCTGCTGTGGTGTACTGTATAAGCATTTCTTTTTCAAGCTGGGGTCTTACCCTGTTCTGCAAGCTCTCCAGCTGCTCCCTGTAACACTTGTCTTTTTCATCTAGAATTTTTTTCAGCTCCTCCTCTTTCTTCACAAAGTCTATCTCTCTGGGGAGGAAACATGAAATGTGGTTTCCCATCAGTACTTTAGCTTGTAAACATGTTCTATTTTTCTTGATTATCACTAAACCACTTATTTTAAAAATTACAAAATGGAAAATCAGAGCTTATACCTTGGTTTAACAATATTTAATATCGATGTAAAGTATTTCATTTGGTCAACATTTGTTGTTTTCAAATGTGTTGTATGAATACATTTACTTGAGTAAACCATTGAATCTAACAGCATTGAGCCCTCCAACGGTGTGCATGGTTGTGTAACTCCAGACAAACTCACTTCTGCTGGTAGTCCTTGAGCAGTTTTTTGGCCTTGTTGTACTTCTTGTCCAGGGTCTCATGCTGGGCCTGAGACTCCGCTAATTGTTCATTCACAGTCTTACACAGACCCTGGGCTTCCAGCCAGTAACTCTCTAACTTAAGGATTTTGTCGTTGCTGTCCACAATCTTTTGCTCCAGTGCAGACTCCCTGGCTTCCCACAATGACCTGTCCTCCTCAGATGCCCTTAACTGTACAGAGATGGTGACATGTTAATTAGGTGGGCTAAATTGAATTTGCAGGTGGGCCACTGGCCTTGGACAGTCTTGTGGTGTTACTTGTAGTATTAAATAGTAATTTAAAAGAACTAGGTCTCACATTTTGTCTGGCCCTGATTTCTTCAACAACCTACTGTAAATGCATCAATATTTCACATCCTACAACAGAATTTAAGTGTACAGCCTAACAAGCTAATTTTCAATAAGGATCCTAGAAATAATCATCACTGTTCAGAAGCAAAAAGGCTGCTAAGAAACAACAATTTTCAAAAAACAAGCGGTCCCATATATACAGTATAATTACTGATGGAAGAATTAAAAAAATAATAAAGTTTATGAAAATCTAGTTTCTGTTTACAATGGTAAAATAATTAATTAATTCAAGTGAATGAAAAAACGTGACCAAACTTTTGACTGGTACTGTATGTATTTCTCTTGTGTTTTATGTGAATATGTTGAATATCTTAAAAAAAAAAAAAAAAAAAGTGAATTTCATCTTCATCATACCTTTTCCTTTAGTTGATTTATTTCAGCTGCAGCAATGCTGTGCTTGAGCTGCAACTAAGGAACAAAAACAAGAAAACAAAAGATTTGGTTACATCCATTACTGTATGTTATTAATAATCGTTTGTTGTATACATAAAATACTGAAACTTAGATATATATTTTAAATCACACAAGACTGAAAGTCATGGTGATGGTGATACCTCTTTGAACTTGAAGACCATCTGAGAGCTGTCCATGTTGCTCGGCATAAATAAAGCCTCTGAATCAGGCAGCTGAAACAGCTCTACGTTCTGTCCTGGAGAGAAATTAGAGCATAGAATCCTCTCATCCACTCCATCCTCCTCCTCATAGCGCTCCTCCTGAAATATGACATCACACATGGCATCACATACTGCAAACACTGACACACCCTGTATGCCCAGGAAAATGCTCAGCGTGTGTCAACAACACTCCCAGTGGCATAGTTCACCATAGTCTGAAGGGAACATTGTAATCAATGCATCATAACCAAACATTGGTGGGCTGTTCATGGGGAGACACTGCAGGAGTTTGGCTACACATGTCTGTATCATGGAACACATTAACATGAACAATATTCTCAGTGGATAACAAGACTACTAACACACCAACACACAATTTGCATAACTACACAGCCACTCAAAATGGTGTCCACTTCCTCACTAAAAGTTATGCAACATTCTTTTTAAATCTTTGTCTGCTCCAGTGAATCCCTCAAATATCCTCTGTCCAGTCTCCCTATGTAAAAAAACAGGAGCTTGGGGCTGCTTGAATTTCAGAAAGCAAACATTTCACAACTCTGGCAGACAGGCGGCGGTTGACTGAACACATTCCAACACAGCAGACTGGTGACACATGGCTCTCTCACAGCCAGCTGCTCATTTCCTGGTTGAGCTGAGCGGGATTGGACTAGGTGTGGCAAAGGGGCTAATGCCGTGTTCATGTTATGTCGGAGTAATCGCAGTTACGAGTATCCGACTTGTAAATAGCATTCACATCAACATCCAAATTGTAATTATGACTGGGAAACTCAGATTTCTCTCGAATCTCGGGTATTAGACGGGCACTTAATCATAAGTACCTGAAAACCACACTACATATACATACATACAAACAAACATGCATACAAACATGCATACATACATACATAGTTTAGTTTCAGTTTTTCAGAATTATTTAGTTTTTATATATTTAGTTTTGGTTTGTTTTTCAGGGCCAGATATAATGTCTCAGAAGCTTGTAGCTACATATACAAAACACACTGTTGGAGAACTGTACAGAAATGGCCATAATGTTTAAACTTTGCACTACTTTAGTGTCCGATGTGAAGCAATTACAGCACAGCGCCATCTCCTGGAATGCCAAGTCCAAACCTGAAATGATTTATGTTTATTTGGTATAAGTCCTGACTCACCTCCTCTGTAGAGTGTTCATAGGGGTCATCCAGGTGTTGTTGCTCTTGCTGTTGGTTCTTCTCCTGCTCTAGTGTCTCGCTTATGAGGCGAGCTACCTCACTTTGCGTACCTGGCTTCTCCCGTCCAATCAGGAAGCTGTTTTTTAGAATGCAATGTGTTATTGGCCCATATAATGGAATAGTTTGCATGTTGCCTGAATATACCTCACTGCAGCTTCTGTTCTGTCTTACTTGCTATAGGTAAATGCAAATTTTGAGATGCAGTTTTGGCCCGACCACATCATGTGTGGGTGTTTCATTCAAAATCATTAATATGCCACAATACTTTGCCTATTTCCCTTAAACAAAAAAAAACCAATACTCATTCATGGCCTCTGGAGTCTCAGGAGATTGAAAGACTGTTGACCACTTATTTCTAATTGTGAAAACGCTATCCACCAACAAGAGAAGAAGTTGAGGAGATGGGCTTTGAGCTGACCTCACTGTGCCTTTGGTGTTCTTCAGGACTGTTGCAGCAAACAGTTGGGTGACACCCACCAGACTGATACCATCCACCTCCACTATCTGGTCATTCACCTGTATGCTAGAGACAAAAGAGACAGTAGCCTCAATGCAGCTGGCAATAAAGCAAATCTAAAAATGCCTGGGAAACAGAAGTATCAACCACTTTTTTAGCTTCCTTGTCCAGTTATAAATACATCTGGTTGTTGGTGTCTTGTGTGTCACTGGGCTGTGAGGGATATGAGCAATTCCTAGAGGGTGACATTAAAAACTGTTGTGGTGGTGCAGTGTAGAGTGAGTGTGTACCATGCTTCTGTTGTATACAAAACATTATCAGGGATTTTTGTAACAAGACTTTAATGTGGGGTTGTGCAAAAAGCAGGTTTCAGTGCTCTAACTCACCGTCCATCGTTCTCAGCTGCTCCTCGCTCTGTTATGGTTTTCACAAAAATTCCCAGCTTCTCAAGACCCTGGTCAGCTCCCACTCCCATTCCTATAATACTGATGCCAAGTCCATTGTCTCCTGAATGCAAAAAAAAAATGTTAAAGGATGGGTAGATGGAACTACAAACAAATAGGCTCAATTCCACATGCTTATGCCGTTGACACTCAGACATATAAAGATTACATAGAAGGATTAAGAACAGTAACTGTGTAGATTATACAATTTAAAAGCATTTGTCACAGCCCTTAATTCTTTAAATACACAAAGTAATTAGTTTGCCTTTGTAGGGCTGTGCTTTATGTGCAGCTAGGTGAAAACAGGTTTCCCCTTTATGAAATGTTTCTCACTGGTTGCTTAGGACATGTAGGAATGCACCTTCAGTGTTTACTAAACTCACCTTTCTCAATCTCCACAGGGAACACATCCATCTTCTCCACTCTCTTCTCCAGCTCATACTCTGCAGACGCTGCGACTGGATCCACATCATCGTTGCGCCGATCATATTCCTCATTCGAGAAGGTACTGAAGACCTGTGTTGGTCAAAATATCAAGTGCATGGCTTTAGTATACCACCTTCTACTGTATGTCTTTACCAAGTAGTTAAGCATCAGACAGACTTATGTTGAGGGTTATCTACAGGATCTGCGCAGACAGAGGCAAATTATTTTCACTTTTGAGTTCTTCATTATCTTCACAGGCAGAACAAGGACACATTTTTCATTTGAGAGAAATAGCATTGGGGAGGGAGAATTACACTCCATACTTTGGAACATTACTAGGGAAATTAAAGTGTAAGCATTACCGAGTGATCTTTAGTTATCTAACTGTAATGACTGCACGGTCAACTCTTGGGTGATCTTTTGCGTCTTTAATGAAAGATTCATCAATTAAATTTTTGAACAGATGTAAATCAAGTGTCAATGACACTAAAGCAGAAGATGCATTCCCAAGACATACTCATGAGAATTTTATCAGAGTTTTAAGAAGTTGTTAACTTTGCAGGCAGAACCCACAACGCTGTTGGTTGTGTCCCAGAGGCCGTTTCTGGTTGGAATTATAAAGCACATACACACAGTACAGCAGAACATGAGCAGCGTGGAAAGTAGGGCACAGCTGGGGAGAGTTGAGCAGTGGATGTAGCAAAGATCAATGTTCGGAGGCGAGTTGTCAGCAGCACAGTAAAAAGAAATCTAATAAAGAGCAATACAAAGAAAAACGTACTCCCTTACCTTTCAATCACCGGGCATTACCCAGTACTCAACACCAGCCTTAAGGGTTATTACATACAACAACACTAAGTGTTATTAACCTTGAATAGCACAGATACTACCAAACAGAAATGGTATTTGTAATCCACTCAGAAAAACACTCCCGGGGTCAAGCTAAAGTGAGAATTACAATTTATCAAACAATTATTTTAATTACTGATTATTCTGCCGATTCAACAAAAATACAGAAAATAGTGAAAAAATGTCAATCGCAGACTCACTGTTTCCCAAAGGTCAAGGTGGCAAATCACAAAGATTGTTAACTTAAAGTGCTCATATTATGCTTTTTGCCTTTTCCCCTTTCCTTTATTGTGTTATATATCTTTTTGTGCACGTTATAGGTGTACAAAGTGAAAAAGCCCAAAGTCCACCCCAAAGGAACTTACCATCTCCAACAGAAAACACTGTTCACAAACTGCTCCAAACAGATCTGTTGTAGTCCAGCCTTTACTTCCGTGACAAACGTGCGTCACTTTGTAACACACGTTATAATGCTCACCTAGCTGCTAGCGTGGCACGCCCTCATCCTCTGCTTCTGACTGGCTAGTTGTCCTTAGCTAGCTACTGCACATGTGTGACTTCCAACAAAGACTGAATAGAAGTGAGATGCCTCACTCTGTAGCTAAAACAGAGAGCTCAACACACAGGGTGAAAAGAGGAGCTGCAGCAATGTGTAGTACAACAACAATATGTTTTTTGAAAATGAAACCATGTAAACCATGTATATCTGGTATAACCTCTAAATACAATTATAAACCTGAAAACGAGCATAATTTGAGCACTTTAACAACATAAAGGAATAAGAAAACCAACAAATCAAACCACTGTGAATTCTTTTTGCTTAAAAACT
The DNA here is from genome assembly GCF_031162955.1 of Sander vitreus. NCBI lineage: Eukaryota > Metazoa > Chordata > Actinopteri > Perciformes > Percidae > Sander > Sander vitreus. The sequence goes on from NC_135865.1 coordinate 15,846,968, forward strand.
AATTAAAAGGTCCTATGACATGCTGCTTTTGGGATGCTTTTATATAGGCCTTAGTGGTCCCCTAATACTGTATCTGAAGTCTCTTTCCCGAAATTCAGCCTTGGTGCAGAATTACAGCTACTAGAGCCAGTCCCACAATGAGCTTTCCTTAGGATGTGCCATTTCTGTGTCTGTAGCTTTGAATGCTATGGAGGAGGAGAGAGGGGGGCAAGGTGGAGGTGCTTTGCATGTTGCATGGCTAGGGGAACTCACATTAATGTTAAAAAACCTCATAAAGTGAAATTTTCATCCCATGGGACCTTTAAAAACGATTATTTGTTAGCATTACTAGTTGTAGCTCTAGTTAGGCTCTTGTTCATTGGATCTAACATTGTCCTAATAGAACAGGGAGAGAGGAACCAGAGAGCTCAATTATGAGGGACTAGTTTATAGATATAAAGCATTGTTAAAAAGTAAATTGGAGTTTGGCAGACACCATCACGGGCTAATGCCTCATTATGGGGATGAACCCAACAGTGTAACATAAACCCCCTGCTTGGTCATCATTAGTTAGGTTGCGGCAGGATGCTGGCATCAGTGTCCAGGTGGTGCAGACTGAGTTAATAACTAAAATAGAAGAGTTACCTTTTGGAAATTAAACAGAGGAAAGTGGGAAGACATAGGAAAGGATATGAGCCGCAGATAGAACATGAATAAAAGGAAATAATTAGTAGTCTTCCTATTGAACTCTTGCTAAGCTTCATTCCATTGCATCTTTTTTATGAATGGCCTAAAAGAGAAATATATTAAAAAGATTTAAGCCTCAAGCGTCACCCTCTCCTGCTCCATCCGGCTCTGGTAATGGTCAAATCACAAGTTCAAAGCATGCCCAAGCCCAACCCAGAATGCATCTTGAATTTGCACAAATGATTCACTAAGCATGTTATTTAGAGCTGATTGAGACATTTGCCTTGAGTATGTACAGTATGTCATAATCACAATTCCAATCTGGGCAACAGAGTCTGAGGTCTTGATCCTGCAGCGTGTCAAGACTTGGGGAATCAACCACAAACAATCTCCATTTCCCTCTGTCTTTGTCTCCTCACTATGTAGCCTTTGTACATCAGCCCAAAAGAGTGCAGAATGCCTCACTGAGCACTCCGTTCAATTTGTTAGTGAATTACTACAACTATTTCCGTTCTACAACATCCTGATTTTTGAACACATTTATCCAAGTGGAATCATATTGTGTTATCCTGGAAACAAGACGTGCATGTACTGATTTGGTACACCTGCAGGTACCTCTCTCATGTTGCCTCCCAAACCAAGTGAAACAAGATTCGAAACTTGAGGATTATGCGCACTACTGCAGCTCTGTGGTACAGGCAGGAATGCTATTCATGGGGCCTCGACCCTCCATCAACTCAAGGGAGTCCTCCTCTGTCTGAATCCTCGTCCTTCCTCACTTATTGCCATAGGTTTATAATCTATGATCCATATATTGTGGTAGATATGCGTTATCTTTATCACACAAAGGCGAGGCCAGTGCACATAGCACTAAAGAACACTGAAAACGTTTTTAAATATCCAACAAGCTACTTGAGAATTTTTTTTCCTGCTTGCATCTTGAGACTTATTTTGCATGTCTCTGAACAACAAGCTTGAAAGCACTTCTATAAATAGGACTGACAAAGCTTATCAACTTCTAATTTAGACAGTTAAAAATGGATTTACAGAACAGAGCAGACCGAAATTTCATTAAGGATGAAAGATGCTTTTTAGTTTAGACTTTGGAGACTTTCGTAATTAAGGGTTGAGAATGTAGGCTAATAGAATATAGGGAGCATCACTGCATCCTTAGCCCCGGCATTAGCTGAGGAGCAGCAGTCAGCTTGGCTTACACCCCCCCGCCCTTCATCCCCACGACTCCAAAGTCTGACTTTCCTGTTGCCATGGACTACCAGGCCTTCTTTGAATAATGTTCGGCTCTTTGCTGAAACCTAATCACTCAACCACTGTTTTCGCTGCAAGAAAGACAGAAATCAATCTCTTTATTTGCCTCTCCCTCACAAACAAGCCTTACACACAGCTCACTATTATCACTGTCTCTAGTTATCAGACAAAACCAGTGCCATTTTCCTTTACTGTTAAGCACATGCCCAGTCCACCATCAGCTTAAACCAAAACACTCAACTACTGACCCCAACAAGAATGAGAGACCAAAGAAGAACTAACAATATATCCTCAAGTTTATACAGAACAAGGTATTTAACATGTTCTTTTAATGGCAATTTCTCCCCCTAAAGTATTACTGCGGTCACTGAGGTTTTGATGTGGGTCAACTGACAGCTAGACCAACTTCATATTTTCATTTTCTCCAACACTCTAGCTCCCAGCAGTATGTGTGGGCTTTTCATCCATCTTCAACAACTGCAGTGGTCTGTCCTCTCTACGTGTGCTCACATGCACAGATGTGCCACATGCCCACACCCAAACTGAAACCCTTCCCATCTTTCCCTTATTCCCCTCTCCAAAACAGAATACCAATGTGGGAAATGAGTCAGCAGCTGCGAGGAAAGGCAATTCAGAGAAATCTCTTGCCAGTGCACGAGGGCTGACCACTGGATTGGGGAGCTCCTAATGTAAGCAGTGTGCGGGCCTACAAAAAGACAACAAATCAAAACATGCTGTGCGAGCGAGCTGGGGCAGGGGTGGCGGTCTGGCACAGATCATAGAGTAATTAGGGAAGAAGGCATGGGGCTCAATTTTTAGATACTGTGTCAATGTATGTGGTGTAGTACTTCCTGTAAGCATGCTCTTGGAATCATTAACACTTTGTTAAGTTCAAAATCATAAACTGTAACTGAATGTTTTATGTGTTAATGTATGACCTACAGCAGGAGGAGGAGTCCAGGAAGAGCAGTAGTACCATAATGGAATCATATCGTTTTTTTATATATATATATATATATATATATATATATATATATATATATATATATATGGCCCATAAAAGCTACTCTCGTCTTGCAAGTGTTGCTGAAAACTTTAACACACAATTACTGTTAACTTTCAGTGAAAACGCACAGCATCTGCTAATGTGTATGTCTGTAATCATGAAAGAGTTTAAGGCAATCACAATCAGCCCAAGACTCATCCCATGCCAAGTTGTTTAATGAACAGTATTGAGCTGACTGCATTAGTATTCCACCCTGTTTCGTTGGATAGTCACCCACTTGCCCAGGTGGCTGGGGGGAACTCACAATCCCACAAGGGGAGGGCCTGTCTGCTGGTTGGATGAGGGTGGAGTCTTGTCAGACACATTCCTCTGGCCAGCAGAAGACCTATCACAGATAGGAAATGGAAAGCATAACACTATGGGATGGGTTGGCAACAGAGGCCAGAGTCCAAATGTGGAGTATGTCCTTTTTTGCTTTTCACTAATCACATGAAACACAGATAGAAGAGTAGAGGATTCTGTCCTGCTGTAATTAAATTTTCCAAACTTTCCAGCAATTTGTAAAGAATAGGGGTGGGGGAAAATATTAGTCTACATAATCATCGTGATTCTTACCCTCCATGATTCTCAATTGATTCACAAGTGCCAAAAATAGATTTTTGTACGTTGTTCTAAGCTTCAGTGCGTAACTTTCTGATATTAATGAATGTCCGTTACATTCAAGCCATTGCCAAATTAGTTGTTACAAAGCTAATTAAGACTATCAGCTCCACAAAACTCTCTCTGTATTTCTCAGTATGGCTATGTTCAGAAGATTGTGGCGTCCGGTGACTTTCCCGCGCAGAAACTCGAGCGAAGATAATGACCTCTTCTGAAGAGTCCATCATGTTTTTTTAATCCTCTGTGTCCTCCTCGGCTACTAGCAACTGGGTGGGGGAGAGGTGGGGGCGGTGCGCGGTCACAGAAGGCTTGTATCATGTGGACGTGCCGACAGTGGTGTTGTCATTACTTAGAATTCCTCATGGGGGCGACAGAAACTACGCACTCCTGTTCCAATGTGCAACATGACACAAAACCCAAGACAGCCTCTCGAGTTCCCACATAACTACACTGAAAATGACTGTGCAGTCTTTGTCCCTAAGCAGATAAAACGACTACAGCGGGGAGAGTTAATCATTCAAAAACTCTGGGCTTTTCCCCAAACTATAGGGTTTAGAGTTAAAGTGAATTCCAGTATATGCCAACCTGTAAAATGCTAAAAAAGGTGATCAAAGGTTTAAAAGTCTCACTGGCTAAGGACATGCCTAGAGACTAATATTACAGGCCTGGTTTTTATTTGCAGTTATGGAGGAAACAACCTCCTCACTAGTAACACCAAATATTTATACTGCTCATACAGCCAGAGGGTAGCGCAAACTTCTATACTGACACAGCAGCAATGGGATTGCAGCATTTCTATGCCCTAATAAAGTGGGAGTCTGTTACCATCTATGAAGAAGAATCATTTCACAAAGCATCATGTATAAAATAATTGCAGTAATTTCAGCTATTTTCTTTCTAACATTGCACATTTTGAATATTTTTTATCACAATGCAAATACATACCAAGTACTTTCAATGCATTTAGCCACCATAAACATCCAATATTTGGCTTGACACAAGACTTTGACTGTTAGGAATTATTGAAACTGTGTGCACTAATCCTGACTGCCTTAGAAAGTCCTCTTCAACCACGTTTGTTTTTCAACCCTGATAAGGGTGATATATGTTGAAACTGCACGTCTCCTTTACTTCACAAAGAGGACCTTTCTTCCACACAGGACACCTCCTCTGTCAAGAAGACTCGAGTTACGTAGGGACCTAATCCCGTTGTGAGCCAGAAGCACAAAGCACTTCCTCTCTCCTTGTTAGCTACAACTCAAGTGTGCTCGATCCCAGTGCCAGCTATGACTAGCAGACTGTGGAGAATGATGCAGTGCTAGTGGGAGGCCTTTGTTAGCCAGGCCACAGGTAGAAAGGTTGACTGATCTACATTGGTGTGACTTAACTGGCTAACAGCACGCATACCGCATACCAACGTAACCCTGACCCCATAGTTTTAATCCAAGTGCAGGTCATTGTTTTGACAAATCTGTTATTTCCAGCCTGTCCATTGCATGCACTTATTCATGCAATTGTATAAAAAGCTAATTGGAAACCTAAAAGAATGCCTGGACATTTTTGGACTTGCTACTTATCTTTACCTTACACTTGTTCATTTGTTGTTGCATACTGATACATCCTTTGCTTTACCCTGGGGATCATTATAGGCGCTCTCACAGTCTGGAGGTTAAAATAGGGACTGGGGAAAAAAGCTGTCTGAGTTCTTTGAACATAGTGCATACCTAAGCCTGTCACGATAGTCAATAAATCGCACGATAAAAAAAAATGAGCTCGATTTTTCCGGCTGCGATGATAATACTCTCTCTCTCTCTCTCTCTCTCTCTCTCTCTCTCTCTCTCTCTCTCTAGGTGCCATTTAAAAGTATATGAGCGATATCCACCGTGTTACTCAGCGTCCTGTTTTCCCCCTTTCATTCCAAAGCACACAGCACAATTTCACACACGCTGCTGTGGACTTGTCAGTCTCGCAAGTTTCAGGAAAGTGGCTGCATGTGTCCGACAATGCACAGAACATTAACCGGTACAAGCCTACAGCTGTCCGCGGATACGAAGTGCAGAAAGTGTGTCAGAGGCTCCCAGACGGTGAACTGAGACTCTGTTACCTGCTTGTCGGTCAACGGTTAATGATCGATTGTGCTTTCTTTTGGAAGGCTGCCTGCTAGAAATCGCCACTTACTAGCTAATTAATTAGCCTGAGGTAAACGATAGCTATCAGTAAACAGAAGTGACGTGGTGGCTGGCGTCTGATGTGTGCACCAGTTTTTGTGTGTGCGCCAGTGTTTGTGTATTTGTGTAGGTGTGTGTGTGTGGGGGTATGGGTGTGTGTGTGTGGGCGTGTGTGGGTGTCGGCCCGTCCCCGCGAAGCTCCAACTTGCAGACAGCAGAGGAGCAGAAGAAAGTAGCTGCACCTTCGCCAAAATGAAGACTGAAAAACAGAACTATTTTGATACACACATTTACTCGCCATGTGGCTCTGGGACAATTTATTGTCCAGCAAAATTTGTTATCGTGACAGGCCTATGCATACCAACTAATATTTAGTATTAACGGCTTACTACATACTATTAGTCCATCTACTAAGCAGGTTTTTGTAATGGGAATGGCGAGGTACAAGGATCATGGACAGTTTGATCATTCCAGTAGATCTTAAACAAGTAGATAAATCACTTAATCAATAGAAAATTTATCTGCAACTACTTTAATAATCAATTAATCATTGAAGTTATTTTTTAAGCATGAATGTTGAACATTACCTAGTTCTAGCTTCATAGCTATGACAATGTGCTGCTTTTCTGTGTTATGCAATAGCAAACTGAATATCTTTGGGTTTTGCATTGTTGGTTGGACAAAATAAATGATTTAAAGACATTACCTTGGCCTTTAATGTTAATGCAATTTTCTGACATTTTATAGCCCAAATGATAAATTGAGAAAAGAAAATTGGCAGATTAATTGATTTTGAAAATAATAATGTTGGTTGCAGCCCTACATTCCCATACTTGCACTGCACACATTATTCAGATACGTTATGAAAAACTGGTACACAGTGTCTTTCATTCAGTCCTGGGGATGTTAATTGATACTAGCTCACATATCAACCATGTGTCAGTTATTTCTGTTTTGCATAAAGTCTCCCTCTCACGGTTATGAGCAGTGTGTGAACTGCAACAGAGAGGTGACACAGTCTAGTATATTGTTGTGAACTATAAAGCTGTTTATCTCTGTCATAGCTCCATTTTGGGTGGAGGAGGCGTACTGTTGTTTGTGTCCACTTCAGGTCAGCTTCTGGTCCCCTCTCCCAGGACCCCCTGCCAGGATGGCTGGGATGGGGGGGGGAGGGAGGGGGTCCACACCCTGAGATAACAGTGCATTTTAAGGCCTGGATAAACACTGAGCTATGTGGAATGCACTGGAGTGATTTGTTTTCCCCTGATTTAGCAAAATGTTAGATATGGTGATTGTTGTAATATATATTGTAAAATATATTCCCTCCACTTCCATCACAACGCTTGAACAAACACTGGCACTGTTTACAAAACATGATATGTTGCAATACAAAAAGAGATTACACCAGCTGGAGTACAAAACTGTTAAGCTTGAAGATATATCAAATACGTACTATGGATACCATGATATGAGACTACAGGGAATTTTGTACTGAAAAATTACAGTATGATCCTGTCTGTTTCTCCAAATGCATTTGTTTAAGGGAGAATAAAACAAATCATTTATTGGTGATGCTACCTGTACACACACCATTCGTAAAATCCCTAGCCAAGATTAGATAGTAGCACCAGCAGTCATTTTCAAAAACTGTCAAAGTCAAAAATTGTTGACCAATTGTAAATTAGTAGTAGCCCATATAGTAACATAATACATAATAACCCAACTCTACAAACCCAGCTATAGGACTTATATCCTCAATGAAGAGATATTAAACCTCTCACTAATAGCCACTATCAACATAAGGGAATTCAGAGAAAATAAACAGAATGTCCCTTTCTGCTTTTCCAAAGAGTCATTACATGTTTTTTTCCAAAATACTTACAGTTGGATGCACGCCTCTGGGGCAACTATGGGTTAAGTGTCTTGCTCAGGAACACATCAGTTGATGTATCGCAGTGGGAATTGAACCTAGATCTCCCACACCAAAGGTATGCGTCATATCCACTGCGCCATCACCACCCACAGAGTCATATCCTTACAAATTAATGGACAGTAAAAATCAGGAATTCCCCAACTGTAATAAGATAACATAGCCTGTTCTGTAAAAGACATCATATGGGTGAATAAAATCCCTGAATTCCTCAAATCCATGTTGGCGAGAAAGTCCCTCATGAGTGCAACACATGATTTACTAAGAGAGAGGAACCACTCTAAATCAGTAAAAAAATAGCCATGCAGTGCAGTAACTCAGGGGTGGCAATGACTTTTTACTGTACAGTCTAAAGTTTTACATGTATCTACCTCACTGCTGCCATCTTTTAGTTGTATTCTGTATTCCTTTTCTCCCTCCTGATCTCTTTGCAGGGTTAATGCACCAGGTGATGAGGTTATCAAACTACCTGCCTCCCTGGTCATTAGGATTAAATAAACCATAGTTTACATTTTCTGAACTGGGATGATGATACACAGTGCAGTGCAGCAGCAGTGACGTCAACATGCCCAACAAAATCGTTAATTCTCAGCCTCCGCTAATTTGTCTCGTGTCTGCGGGAAAACACCTAGGTCAGGTTGCTGAATCAGTAAGACGGTGGTTTATAATGAGGGTGCTGTGCAATGTGTTTTTAGGTTCTTGAGTTGAGCAGCAACATCGCAGTCAGATGTAAACAAAACTAAAATACTAACCTGAATGGGGTCTGTGGAGAACTTGATTTTCCTCTTTGGGGGAGGCTCCTCCTCATCCGACAGACCAGTGGTCTCGTAACAGTCGTCATAATCCATATACATTTGATCTTCCTCCTCTTCTTCCTCCTCCTCCTCCTCCCTGAGGATCTGGTCTACATCTCTGTCATCCACAAATGCTGCATTCTCAATACCGTACACTACTGGTGAGGCTCTATGCAGGATGCTATGGCCCACCTGCTCCTCCAGCTCACTCTCCTCCTCTGCTACCTCATCATCTTCCTCACGATTATCACCACCATCTTGATTCACAACTGATCTGTCCTCCTGTCTCTCCCTTTTCAACCCAAATCGCTCTTTGTCCTCCAAGACTCTACCTTCATCCACAGTCTCTGCTATCCTTTGTGTATCTTTTGAGGCATCTCTCGCTAAGACATGATGAGCAGGGTTGCAGTTGTGTTTTTCTGGTGGAGAGGTTCTTTTCAGGTCTGTTAGTAGGTCGTCTTTGGGGCTTTGCACCTTCTGTTCCTCAAACACATTATCTTCAACGTTCTCATCATCATTCTCCTCACTCTCTGAGGACTCATTCTGAACCACTACCAGTTCTGCCCGTACCACGCCCACCCCTCTGGAGTCCAGTGAGGAGGTCTGGCTGGATGGTTTGTCCCTGGTAGACCTATGTACCACGCTGTCATTACTCCTAGCTTTTTCCGGGTATTTAGCCCTATTGGTGTTTTGAAACCCACCAGCTGATGGAGGAGGCTGCTTCACATCCCCTGGGGGCGGACTATGTGGCTTGCCTTCATCCCCACCAACAGATGTCCTACTAAATCCATCACTGGATGATGAGGAGTGTTTGTAGCCTTGGCTAACTGGGGTTGTTTGCTCTGACGAGAGGAGTTTGTGAGTGGCATCAGTTGTTGGAGAATTAGATTTGTATGCTGCATTGGTAACTGGAAATGTTGGTTTAACATTCGACCCCAAAAATGTAGGTTTGTTAATGACACACGCCGTCTGGAATGTATTTTTGTTAGTGGCATCAATCACAGTGGTAGAGTTAGTGGCAACTTCAACAGGAGAAGTAGATGTTTGTAAGTTGTCACTTGTTGGGGAGGAAGGCAGTAAGGGTTCAGTGGTACTTCGTTGTTTAGCAGACACAGTTCCTCCTATTCCAGCAGCTGTGTTGTTGTCTTCCGAGTCATTCTCTGCCATGTAATTCTCCAACCTTTTGGACATGGGTCCTGAATTCAATGACACTTTAGACACATGCTTTTTCTCACTATCAGCCTTCTCATCCAGTTGACATTTAACTGTTGATGTAGGAATTTGCTCTGATTTGACAGTGGTCTCAGAGGATCCTGATACTCTTCTTGAGCTTTTCCCCTCATCAGAGGAACTTCCGAGGGACAAACGATTTACTACTCTGTTTGGAGACTGTTTTTCAGCTGCAGGCTGCTCTTTGATGCCCCTTTCAAAGAGTTTTCTGGTCACAGAAAACTTCTCTGCCAAAGCCACTTTGTCAATCTCAACATCTTCCCCCTTGGGTGTTTTATCTAAATTGTGTGATTCTGGGCTTGTGGCACTGCTGAGGTTAACTCTGTGAGTGTTGACTGGAAATTGCAGCTTTGGTGGGGACACTGGGGACACATCAGGCTTTAAAGTCACTTTGCCCTCTTGGCACTCCTGCTGCTGACCATCCATCTGTAGGAATATGTTCTTTATCTTGTTCACTCTGGTCCCAAAAGGCCTACCCCTGGAGTCCTCCCGGGTGTCACTGGAACCATTTGCATATGAGTCGCCGTCGGATTTTGACCCATCAAAAGAGCACTTAATGGCGTGGAAGTCAGACTTGTATGCATTTCTATGAGGGGATGCGCTCCTCAGGGTCCTCTCGCCTCCTTTGCTTTCCGCTTTGATCATTTTTGCTTTTGTTTGCGATTGCAGCCCTATTACAAATGCCGGCGAGGCTTATTTGGAGCACAGTTGTCTCTACTAAACACTCACAGCGAAGTCATCTAATGAGAGAAATGGATAGTAAAATCAGTTAATACAGAGATCAGATACCACTATCTTACCATGGCTTACGTAAGTTATTTAAAATTAGTTAATACATAATTATATCTTTCTGTATGCAAACCGCCTTACAAAAGTAAGTTAGAACATGAAACTTAACGTGAACTGTTAGTAGTAAGTTAGAAGGTAGCGTTTGTATGCATTCGATGGTTGTATGCCGTTAACGTTAGCTGACGTTAAACCAAAATTGTTTTTAATTGAAAGTAACTTTAGCCAGCTATGTACTTTAATTCTACTAAGTTCAACCGGTTAAACGTTGTTAGTAACGCTAGATCCCAGATAAAAAGGCGAAACAAAGTTGAACTTACTGGGCCAACAGTTCAACACAGCCCCGACGTTACTGCCTTAGTCTGAACAATTCATTGTGGCATTTCAAGTACGAGCCGTTGAAAATGTTAACTCCGGCTCTGCACACAACACAGCACAAAAGTAAACAACTTACCTCCTACTTGCTTCATCGTGTTAGGCGCCGAAAGATGACCCACAATGTCCCAGTTTTACAGTATCAAACTTGTCCCTTCTTCTTACTCACCGCCATCATTGCCCGCTCCAGCAGCGTTTTCCTGCCTCCTCCTTGTTGCACTTCCAGACCTGTCGCGGGCTGCGCGCGCACACGAGTCTGTCTGTGCCGCGCGCCCCGCTGCCGACGAGAACACAGAGAATCGGGGGCGCGCGCACATTCCAGGACTGTAACCTATGACTGTAACCCACCACCTCGCTCCACCCTCCCTCCCCTTTTCCTCCACAGCACAGAGACACGAGGAGTTGTAGGAGAGAGACGTGGGAAAGAGCGTAGAGCTCACCTAGGCTTCACTCTGCACGGGCAACAGTCAACAACTAGACTACAAAAACAACTAGAGTTCATTTACATTGCGCATGTATTACAATCAGGTCTGTAAAAGGTGCACAGTAGACATGGAAAAGGGGCCTTTCCTAAAAACGTCCCCCCCTAGTCTATGCACTGTTTTGACTAAGATATTGATCTTATAATATATTAGCATTAAAGGGACATCGATCTTACAAGTCACAAGGAGTACTACTCTCATTATACAACATGCTTGCTGAAACAACAGTTTGTAATGGTGAAACCTTGAAGTAGGCAACTAAGCCTGTGGGGTCCACTGGAGCCCAACAGCAAATGTTAACATGGCCCCAGAGGCCCCCTGACAGGTAAACCCGGCCATGACTTGGCACACTGGTGCAGGTACTTGTGATAGGCTGATTATGAGGCTCCATGTTTCAGGAAGTGGATCCTTTTTTGGCTAAAATGAGACAATGCATTTGTTACCTCTCATAGGTTATGACCTTATCGGTTACACGTATACTGTATACCAAAGAGTGATTTCTCCTTCTCAGATTGTTTCATTTGAGGGATTTTGGGGGGCACTGGCGGGATAAAGTATATTTCACAAGAAAAAACTAAAATCTGAAAGAATCTGTAGTACACTTTTCCCCACTGAATACAAAAGCAACATGTTAGTGGGTGTAATGTTTTTTTTGACCAGTGGGAAAGGGGTATAAGAGTACCTCTAAGTGACCGTAAGGTGTAACTAACAAGGAAAAGCAAGTTTATTAGCATAGTACATACCCAAAAGCATGTCAAAGTGCTTTATATAATATATCAAAAGCATTAGAAATGCAGCATAAAACACCTAGACACAAATTAATGGATAAATATATACATGTAAAAATAATAATTTGGGGGGGGGGGATTAAAGATAAATATGAAAGTGCAAAGCAGATAATGATGAGTTCGCAATGCTTGGTCGACGGCAGTGGAAAACAAAGACTTTGTCTAAAATTCAGTCTGTATCTTCTGAAAGTTTGTTCCAGCTCTGTCGTGCATACTAACTAAACAAGCAATTGTCTTCACATTATGAATGCCTAGCATTACTCCTGTTGTTACTCCAGGTTATAATGTGGGTGTAGTCTCACTTCTAAAGTCACAGGAGAATGTGCCATGTGTGTCATGTGGCTCAGTACTCTTTCGTATTATATACAGTAGGTTTGGTTTAACACTAAATTTGGCCTCAATTAAAATAGGTTATCAACAGAGATCCTATATCCTGCATACATTTGCTCTGGCTGTGAAAAATGTTATGGGACATTTTCTATTTATATATTTTTAATTTCAAATGTATCTGAACATATCTGTTGAAGTTATTTCACAGAACAGAAGTATGGAAAAAAGCCTCTCAAAGCGTAATTTAGTTTTTACTTGTCATATTTAAAATCAGGTCCCCTCCCCAGAGAGCAAGTGCAAGTTAGCTCTTATTTTGCAGAAACGACATGTCCTATACAATATGCACCTGCTTAAATCATAAAACAAAGATACTGAATGAAAGTCAGATTTCCTCTGTGGCTGAGAACCTACATTCTCAACATGCAAAAATATCATCCAATCAAAAGGACCTAGGAAAGAAAAGCCAGATCAAGTTGGAGAAGATATATTTTTTTTTATCTCAACTGAATATTTGAATATTTTTTTACAAGATGATTAATTTGCATCGCTTTTAAATCCAAATTGTAATAACAATTTTTTCACGTCATTATTGAAATACATCTTTTTATTTTAGGTGTATATTGTTATGTTTGATCAAATCTTTATACATTTTGAACATAAACCCTTCAGTGACCAATGAAACTAAACATGAGAAAAATTATGTAACAAAATGCAAACAGGGATGTGATAAATATGAACCAGACTGCAGCAAGACGCCTAAGCAGATGGTGATCTATTTAGAAGGCATGACCATTTTTTCAGTTGCCTAAAGTGTAATCACATTTAAATTTTTAATTCCACAAAACATGAAATATTGAACCCTCAACACTGAGTTCTTTCTTACAGCGAGCATTACCTTTTACCCTCAATTATTAGAGTCTCTTGAAAGCATATTATGAAAAGGTGCCTCATTTTGGGCTCCTTCAGACCATAATATCTACGTTGTAAATTAGTGTTTTAAAACATTCAGAAAGACGTCTCTGGAAAAGGTCCAGACCTAAGGCATTTCCTCTGGGGTTATCTGCCCTCACATTCCATTTGAGGCTTGGTTATCTGATGTAAGAGGTTATATTTAGCTTTGTATAGCCACTTACATGTACATAAGTTATATGTCTGTTTGTTTACACTGTACATTATGGCTTTCTAATGTGTTCTGTATTTATTTGGTCAATGTAAATCCATTGACATTTGGCTCTGTGTGGGCTTGTGAGCTCTTAGACTGGGAGTGAAACATTTGAACAGTGTCAATTATGGAGCACACTGTTTTTAACATCATTTCCTTTGACTCTGGAATTTGTACTTTGCTCTTTTAAAAAATATTAATTTCTGCTAAAATCTCAAAGATTCCATCTGACAAATATAAATAAATATTAGACATTTGACCGTGAACATTCAGTATTTTATACAAACTTATAATAGTTCTACATAACAGCAGTAACAAACATCTTTCCAAATGCTCATCAGAATTTAAATTGATGCTGACTGTGCACATAAGGGTTGCATGTGTCCGTGTGTTTGCCATTTCCAGCTTGCAGGATCATCTCTTAGCAACTGTGGGTCTGAAAAGCCATATACAGTATACACAGTCAATGGGCTTTCCCTTAGGGGTAACTCGCCACAGCCCAGCCAGTGGTCCCTATAGCAACCTTTCAAACAACATCAAATGAACAAGTCAAACCAAATGGAAACAGGAGCAGGTGAAGAGCAAGTCAGAGTAGCCAGTGGAACCTTTGAGACAATGTCTCAAACTCAATCCAGCCACGCACAGCTAACAGAAGAAAACTGTCTCTGCCTGGCCTTGTTCCTTCTTGCAGAAGAGGATGTGATGTTTAAATATTGCCACTGTTTGTAGGGGTCTCAGTATAAATAGCAACTTTATAGCCTTTTCAGGATACAGGATTGTTTGCACACTTACTTGCAATGGATACCTACTTCTACAGTAGGCCTACATGCAGACATGTGTAATATAATGGTTTCTCTGAGAGAACAGTAAGATGCAGTGGTTTGTGAGCTGGTAATTTACAATAAGTAATAACAAAGGTGTAGTGGCAAAGTACTGCAGTGCATATTGACATCTTCACACATTGTTATGTGTTGGTCTGGTGCTGCTGTGAATTGGTGGTATGCAGCGTTACAGGAATGTGTGTTTTGTGTTGTACATGCCATGGCCTGAGCTCAGTCTCACATCCTCAATGTTTATCTTAGCAAGAACCGTAATTTGACAAATAATCTTATTAGCTCCACTTACTAAAAATAAAAAGCTAGTAAGTTGACTTTTATTGATATTTTATCAAAACCCCTTTGCAGGTACAGGACAGATAGGCTACTCATGCAGACAATACATATGTATAAAATGTCGGCAACACTGTGAATCTTATTTTATTTTTTAAATTAAGATGCCAAACATTTCTGTGAAACCACACAGTGTTGTGGACATTTTTGCTCATGCTAATGGACCCTAAATATTTCAGTGTCAGACTAAGGCCTTGGTTACATTCCCAAACAATCTTTTAAATAAATGTCAAGGCAGAATGATAGTCCTTTTTCACTCTGAATGGGGAGTTGAATCACCTTCTGCCCTGATATGCTCACCTTCTTAGCGTTTACTGAGAGGATGCTGCCATCTAGTGGCAAATAGAAGGACATGATTTTAAATATTGGTCCCAAAAATGTGATAAACATCAAAAGCAGTGATAACTAGCATGCACACTCTGTCCAAATCATGGAAAGCAGAAATGCATAATAATTTCCCACGAAACATAATATTTTGAATGTACTTTGCTGATTCTTTTGTGGTTTAAAAACATCTGCCTCTAAACCATCAGTGTTTACTACTTGTAAATTTTTTTTAAGACACAAAAGGCACAATCTGTGCCTCCCCACACGCTGTCACTCTCACAGGTAATATCAGGTCTTTAAATAGAGAATTGACACTACACAGTGACTAAGTCACTAGTCACTAAAATGTACTTGTAATTCAGAAAACAAAAAACTACGGATTGGGCCCTCAGTAAATCAACCTTTCAAAAAGAATAACCTCTTTGTTTTTACTTTGGTCATCTTAGGTGTTGTGGTTACATGATACATTTTTTTTAAAAGTTCTTTTATATTTAGTTATTTTCTTTTGCTTTGTGATGTTTCAGTGTAGTAGCCTATATAATAATGGAAAATGAGAGGAAAAAACTCTTAATAGTAACCCATAACTAGCTCTCAGTTTAAAGTAATTAGAAAGAAAGAAGCACACAAACACAATTTTGTCTGCACAGAAGGCATTATGGAGCTGCGCCACTGAGTCTCGTTACTTCTGTCTCTGTGGCAGTTTGTTGCCAAGGTAACTGTGAGAGACCAATGACCCTTTCATTATGTGGCCTCTTATTACAAAGCATCATTTTGCAGGGCCATTATGAACATGCTCCCACTTTGATAGAAGGCAAGCCGCCAATCCCTATAAAGAGTGCTGCATGAGGCAGTTGCAGAACCTGTATATTCCTGATGAGCTATATCATGTGGCTGCTCATGATGATAATCTGGATGTTATTCTATAGGCTAACCATAAGGTCACTCCTTTGCAACATATGCTAATATCCTGCAGTAGAGAAGTCACTCATTGTGCTGACTGGCCACTTTATTCAAGGCACATGTACCCATGTCCTCCACATGCAGACAGCTGCCAATTGCTTCACGGTCAATGTCATGTACATGGCAACCTGATATTTCTCCTATAATCACAAGGCTGCTTCAATAAGAAAATCACTTCACACAGTCACGTTTTTAACATTAGTAAGCTGTGGGAGGGAGATTGGGACACATGCAGAGTGAAGACAATAGTTGGGATGAGCAGCTATTCAATGTGTGCTACATTTCACACTTTTAAAAACTGTTAAAAATCATTATCAGGGTCCGACACTTTAACTTACAAATAACATCACACCCACTATTCAAACATATTCTTGAAACACTTAGATTTTCACTCAGTTGTCTGTTTATTAGGAAACAGCTAAAGCTAATAGAATACTACAGCAGCCCTGTAATAAATGCTAACTTCATGAAGGTTTGTTGAATTGTATTGAGTTGTACTGTGTTTTTAATATTTACTCTAGCCTCTGATATACAGTCATGTGAACAAATTAGGACACCCATGCTAAATTTGACTAAAAAGAGGAATAAAAAAATCATCTTTAGGAAATTGATCTTAATGCCTTAATTAAAAAAATGAGGAAAAATCCATTCTTTAAGGACACAACAATTTTCTTTGTGAATGAATAATGTATTGTAAATAAATACATGTTCTTCCTTAAAATACAGGGGGTGTAAGTGAGTACACCTCTATGTTAAATTCCCATAGAGCCAGGCAGATGTTTTATTTTTAAAGGCCATTTATTTCATGGATCCAGGATACTATGCATCCTGATAAAGTTCCCTTGGCCTTTGGAATTAAAATAGCCCCACATCATCACATCCCCTTCACCATACCTAGAGATTGGCATGGTTTTATTTCAGTTAGCCTAATAGCTGGTTTGATTTGCATTGAGAGATGATCTTATGGAAAGTACCCCATGCTCAACTTTAGCATGGGTGTCCTAATTTTTTGACATGGCTGTAAATAGGGTGGGAAAAGTATAAGAAACACCTCACAGTGTTACAATACATTTCAACAACACTACAAATAAGCCTCCAAAACGACCATGATGTTGAATAAACACCTCTCTAAAGAAAAACGGAACGATGAAGGAGGATTTATTGTATTAAAAGCTGGCAACTGAGTGTAGCCTATGTAAAATTGCATTAACTGTGAAAAAAACCCCTCCAAAGATGATACTCACTTGGCGTGCAGTTGGCACAGTGCTGTAGGGTATCAATGCCCTATTCAAACACTCCTTCTAAGATTCATGTGATGTTTCAATGGAACATAATACTATTGAGAGGCTGGATACACTGAGCAATGTTGAAAACTGTTTCCTCTTTTTTTTTTGCGTTGCAAAGCGTGTCACGTTTTCTCCTCAAAAACAAACTGAGCATCGTTACTTTTGCTGGCTTCACGTTCATTTCAGCAGCAGCAGCAGCAGCAGGAGGGACAGTATATCGGCTGTCAGCAGTGAATGAGTGAAGGCAGATCAAGTGTTGTTGTGGTCCAGCTCTCTCCACCTCCGCAGCAGCAGCAGCAGCTGCAGCAGGATCTCAAGATGGTAACAGCGCACACTTCTTCAGATTCATCGGAATCTGCCGAGTGGATTATTTGTCTGGATAAGAGGTATTATCATGTCACTGCAACTCATTTTAGGCCACTTTGTGAGCGACGATTGACGGAATATTAACGCGATTTTGATTTTCTACCAGCACTTGGGCGTTGTGTTTCAGTAACTGAATTAAAACACTGTCGGCTCTGTAGTTTTAATTTTCCGAACGGAATTAAGACTTAATGCTTCAGAGCTTGAATTAGGGTATCCTTGAAAGCGCCATGCGTAGCATACGGCTACCTTCCAGCTGTTTCATATAGCCTACTCACTGTATTATTGTTAATGTCTAGGACAAATACTGGGATGGTTCATACTGTTTGAGCACAGAAGCCTACATGCACAATATGGATTAACGAGAGCAAAGTTTCAAAAAGGTCACTTGGCATCATGCTCTCTCTAAAGAGCACAAAAGCAGCCAAACTGATGCTGGATAATGCACATATAGAGCTACCAGATTATTTGGCACATAATGTATAATATTATACAATTCAGCATAACAGCCCTGCAGATGTCTGTGTTTTAATATACCACCAGATTACTGGAGAGACCAAAGTTATAATAATAATCAATAAGCCATTAAAATATTTAACATGCGGAGTGGTAGCTCTGATCATAAAGCCTTCTACATTCTGCCCTAAATCACTGCAGAATACTTGCCCAGCAGGTGACACCACTGCATGAACACCTGCCAGAGGAGGTAAACCACCAAGCAGTTGCCATGGACTGCTTTTAAAAGTCATCTAATAACAACACCTTTTGAAATCTTTAAAAAACGGAACGGTCTTTCAGATATTTATGAATCATCATCATTTTGCATCACCACAGGTGCAGTGTTGCATAAATTACATCTCTATAATCTACAGCAAAGAATTGCAATGTGTGTGCACGTGTACATGATATGCACATTAATTGAATAATTCCACCTCCATTGTGAGGGATTTGTGATAGGACACTTAGACTCAAAATAGTGGAAAGTGGACATTAGTGCTTTAGAGTCAAACAGGCACGGATGTTGGACACAGCTCAGGTGTAAATGGAGAAGAAAGAGGGTCCAAAGTGCATCAGCTATAAACAGAAAAGTGACGCTGTGTGCCAGCATGTTTACACAGTAATAACCTCTGGTTAGTCCCAGAAGCAACCTGTGGCGCAAATCAAACAGTTCTTGTATGACTCACCTTTTCCAAGAAAATACTTGTACCATGTATGCTTCACTTTATTGGCCTGTTGCTAATATTACAATGAAATGCAAGTCAGGTGACGAACATGTATGTTTCCATGTGTATTCTCACTGTGAAAACTCAATGGACTTCTTTTCAGTATTTGATACAAAATATAAGTGAGCACAAGAAACACAAGTGTCGTTTATATTGTCACAGTTTAATACAGAGCTTTGAGGATCTCACTCTTTACACGTTTTGTCACACTCTGTAACTGGATTGTAATTTAGAAACAGTTACATTAGGTTCACCGTCTGTAGTCTTCATACTGCAACAAGCTGTCTCGTGATGAAAACATTCTGTCGTCACTTAGACTCAGAATCAGTACTTTTTTCAAATCTTTTTTTGATGACTTGGTTGGTTTCCAAATAAACACATTGGCTTTGAAACTCAGGCTCCTACACATCTCTCTGATGCCTTGTTGTCCTCACTGTGTAGCGTGTTTAATAAAGTATACAGTGCTGAAATAATGCATGGTAGGCTTCTTCAGTAAATGATATTGGAGTGGACCAGTGGCTCTCAGGTGTGATTATACAGTCCAATCACGATTTGCATATATACTTTAATGGGACTACTGTGAGTTGAAAGATTGCCAGGGAATACATAATGAGTCTTATAGTGAACATACTTTTATTGTACTGTGACATATAATTTAGTACAATAAGTCATTTTCAGAGCTACATTAAGTCAGAGAATTATTGCAATGGTGAAGCAAGCAATTGTTTCCATTTCTGAATTATTGATACTGTTTGGTTTCATTTTTTTAAAGGATGGATATGGATTCAAAGGTGATGTAAGCTACAGTACAACCACCCACATGTTACATCAGAGGCTCCAGATTCAGTGGAACACATTTTCGGGCAGTGTAATACAGGCAAAAGAGGAGTGAGAGGGATAAAACACACCGACACATCTGTGATGACGTGATCAGCATTTTCTGCCCTAGTTTAGGTCACACACATTGTTAGAGACCAATGTGATAAACAACAATCTATAGAGTTGCTTTAAGCAATTCTACCCTTATGTAAACTCTTTTTGCATGATACACCTGAAACAAATTACCAGTGAGCCACTTGGTGAGCAGGAGCCAAAACTGTGTGAATTTTCTTGATTACAATACAGACTAAATGAGATAAGTTTCACAAACATTTTCAATTCACGCTGTGACTTTTAATAGTAAAAACCTGACTTTTATTGTAAAGGACTCCTAAACATTGAAACAAGGCTTTTATCTCATCTTAAGACCCTTCAGGATGACTTATTCTGATCTAGGATGTTATTTGACATGGTGTGTGTAGGACGATGTGGCATTGAGTCTTTGACGATTAGACACATTTTGTCACATTATTATTTCACATTTGACAGCAACGAGATTGGCTCACAGAGGTTGTGACGAAATCTGATTGGTTGAAGTGAAAAGTGTGAGCGCCCTCAGTCAGCTGAGCGGAAAAGGAAAGATACTCTTCCTGACTGAACTTTTTCTTAACATCATTAGACTGACATGAATAGAAATTCCATGTGTTTCTAGATCCACTGTGGTCTGCTTGTTGCACAGGGCACTGCCAATGTGCAACTCTAAGTTTAAGTTATGGCATAAGAACTGTAACATGAAACCAGAGGACAATGTTCCTCAGGAATAAATTGGTGTCACAGAGCTTCAGATGTTTTCAGAATCCAGGCCAAGATGCATTTATGCTGACTCAAGCTCTGCAGCCTACTTACAGTAGGTACCTTATGCACATTTATGTTCACAGTTACCTGTACATTGACCCTTTTCTTTTTATTTCTCCAGACCAGCAGATCGCTCTGGAGAAGATGTTGACATAATCCTGGCACGTCTGAAAAATGTGAAGGCCTTCGAGAGATTCCACCCCAGTTTGCTGCAGCAGATTTGCATGTGTGGATTCTATGAGTGCTTGGAGAAAGGCATCACCTGTAGGTCAAAATACAGGCTCTGAAAGAGTCATATAGTATATCTGGAACCAACATGTTTCTTGCTGATGCTTTCCTTTAACTGTGCTGTATTTTTTAGTGTATCGCCAAGGAGACATTGGCACCAGCTGGTATGCCGTCCTGTCTGGTTCACTGGATGTCAAAGTTTCAGAGACAGCAAGTTATCAGGTACGACTGATTAAATTAATGGTCATTTGATGTGTTAATTTACAAAATGTGGGCCTAAATCTGCATCATATTCTAAATTTGACAATCTTTATGTTAAGATTTGAATGATTTTGTCAATTAAGGTGCACTCGAAATTCATCACGAATGCCAAAGAATCCACATCTAACCTCCAGCTTATTTGGTGTGTGGGCTGTAAAGAGCATTTTGCTTATTACATTAGGGGACATTACTGGTTAGTTTTTAATACTGCAGCTTCATAGCCTGACAAGCCAGACCAACATCAAGATGTTGGGTCTTGGAACTCACCATTGTAGGGCTCAATCCGAGGGGTGGGATAAACCGTTGTCTTTCAAATTCCCTCTGCACTCATAGCCAACCAGAGCAACGCTAGTTGATAGATTCAACTTTTGCCGTATCCGGTCGGCAAAACTCCGAACACGTCTTCCTTTTTTTTTAGAATGACTTCAGTGCTTAAATCTAAGTCTTCCAGAGTCGCGGCCAAAGCCGATTCGAAAGACTGCTGTTCGCCAGCAGCAGCAACCATCTTCTTTGTTTTCAAGTAGCAGGGAATTCAGGCGGAACCATCGCAACTCTGCTGTCCTCATGTTAAGCCTGCCCACCGACTCTATACACAATGTGATTGGCCTGACCAGAATTTGTTTTTTCCAGCTGGCAAGCCAACGGAGAGTTGCTAGACTGACCCTGGCGGCAAATTACATTTGCGGCCGCTAGGGTGCATCTAGATTTCTAGGCTAGCTTCATGCACCTCCTCAGACAATTTGTCTGGGTACTGATTGGAGTGATTTCTTTGCAGATTGAAGTGTATCCATCTACAGTATCTAACACAAGTGTTCAGGTGATTGCCTGTAGCCTTTAAAAGTGATCTGATCAGTGCTCCTCAAGTGCATCACACAAATGCCTTTTTTCCCAGCAGAATAAGGACATTACATTAGCATTTTACAGGTTCCTTATCTAGCTGAATTTTTTATCTTTATGGAGGAATGATCCATGTGGAGCAACATCTCTGTTTCTGTTACAGCATGCTATTAGTATATGCACGCTGGGCAATGGCACAGCATTTGGGGAGTCAGTCCTGGATAACACCCCCCGGCATGCCACCATTGTCACGCGGGAATTCTGTGAGCTCCTACGCATTGAGCAGAGGGAGTTCAGGTCTCTGTGGGAGGTGAGTACTTCTATCTGCTCCATCTGTACTTGTATCATCCTACAGACATTCTCTGGCTCCATTGCAGTTTGTGACACATACACAGAATAACTCAAGGTAAGTGCTTGTATCAAGTGATCTGAAAGGGCTGCTAGCAAAATATGTCTAAACATATTTTTTTGTCATTTTCTCTAGTTTGACTTTGTTATCTTTTAGTCACAGGACTAAGATTAGAGACATTACATAAAGTACACACATTTCTTAAAACAAAAATACAGAAGATGCATTTAACTACATTTTCAGATCTCTGAATCTCTGCTGACACCCCTCTTTTTTAGCAATTCAAATTATGAGGAGGTGAAAACAAAATTCTGCCTGATTATGAGGCTGTAATGAAACAGGAATCCTATTTGTAGAATCACCCACAGTAACAGGTGAAATAATGCTATTTAAAGTAAAAATATGATTCTTTTTATTATTGTTTAAGTCATTGATTGCACACATAAAGCAGATCTTTAACAGCTGAGTGGATGCCTGAATGCAGCATGCATCTCTGACCATTCATACTTTAATTTCTGACCTACTGCGGGGGCTGCTGTGAGCCAGGGAACAGCCACCTGTTTTAGTTTGTTCTTGTTGGAATTGAAATGTTGAATGTGATAACTGTGACAAATTGAGCTAAGCACAAGCCAAAGCGTAGGTGGCATATAGGCACAATGTCTTGTGAATTAGTGGAGGTTTGATTGTGAATATGTTGTTGGCCCCCCTGCAGGAATAAAGTGAGCTGCCCACTTATTATACTGTAACCTTCTGCTCCCAAGTTTGTGTGTAAGCATTCCACAAAATAAGGGTTTTATCCAAGGAGGTTAAAGACTTACAACTTTCAGACAGGTTGCTCACGTCACATTTACGTCGTCTCTCGCAGTTGGAGGCTGCGCATTAACGCTCAGCCATCACCGGAAAAGTGCTTCTAATATCCTTCACTGGTCTCTGTCCAGAGCAACGGGATCTGTTGGTCCATTATATATATATATATCCATCCATCCATCCATCTTCATCCGCTTATCCGGGGTCGGGTCGCGGGGGTAGCAGCTCCAGCAGGGGACCCCAAACTTCCCTTTCCCGGGCCACATTAACCAGCTCCGACTGGGGGATCCCGAGGCGTTCCCAGGCCAGGTTAGAGATATAATCCCTCCACCTAGTCCTGGGTCTCCCCCGAGGCCTCCTCCCAGCTGGACGTGCCTGGAACACCTCCCTAGGGAGGCGCCCAGGGGGCATCCTTACCAGATGCCCGAACCACCTCAACTGGCTCCTTTCGACGCAAAGGAGCAGCGGCTTTACTCCGAGCTCCTCACGGATAACTGAGCTTCTCACCCTATCTCTAAGGGAGACGCCAGCTACCCTCCTGAGGAAACCCATTTCGGCCGCTTGTACCCTGGATCTTGTTCTTTCCTTCATGTTCTTTCCTTCATGACCATAGGTGAGGGTAGGAACAAAAACTGACCAGTAGATTGAGAGCTTTGCCTTCTGGCTCAGCTCTCTTTTTCGTCACAACGGTGCGATAAATTGAATGTAATACCGCACCTGCTGTGCCGATTCTCCGACCAATCTCCCGCTCCATTGTCCCCTCACTCGCGAACAAGACCCCAAGGTACTTGAACTACTTCACTTGGGGTAAGGACTCATTCCCTACCTGGAGAAGGCACTCCATCGGTTTCCTGCTGAGAACCATGGCCTCCGATTTAGAGGTGCTGATCCTCATCCCAGCCGCTTCACACTCGGCTGCGAACCGATCCAGTGAGTGCTGAAGGTCACAGGCCGATGATGCCATCAGGACCACATCATCTGCAAAAAGCAGCGATGAGATCCCCAGCCCACCGAACTGCAGCCCCTCTCCACCCCCGACTACGCCTCGATATCCTGTCCATAAATACTACAAACAGGATTGGTGACAAAGCGCAGCCCTGGCGGAGGCCAACTCTCACCTGAAACGAGTCCGACTTACTGCCGAGAACCCGGACACAGCTCTCGCTTTGGTCGTACAGAGATTGGATGGCCCTGAGAAGGGACCAGCTCACCCCGTACTCCCGCAGCACCTCCCACAGTATCTCCCGGGGCACCCGGTCATACGCCTTCTCCAGATCCACAAAACACATGTAGACTAGTTGGGCATACTCCCAGGCTCCCTCCAGGATCCTTGCGAGTAAAGATCTGGTCCGTTGTTCCACGACCAGGACGGAATCCGCATTGTTCCTCTTCAACCTGAGATTCGACTATCGACCGAACCCCTCCTTTCCAGCACCTTGGAGTAGACTTTACCGGGGAGGCTGAGAAGTGTGATACCCTGTAATTGGCACACACCCTCTGGTCCCCCCTTTTAAAAAAGGGGAACCACCACCCCGGTCTGCCACTCCTTAGGCACCGTCCCAGACTTCCACGCAATGTTGAAGAGGCGTGTCAACCAAGACAACCCCTCCACACCCAGAGCTTTAAGCATTTCTGGACGGATCTCATCAATTCCTGGGGCTTTGCCACTGTGGAGTTGTTTAACTACCTCAGCAACCTCCACCAGGGAAATTGATGCCAATCCCCCTCATCCTCCAGCTCTGCCTCTACCATAGAGGGCGTATTAGTCGGATTTAGGAGTTCCTCAAAGTGCTCCTTCCACCGCCCCTATTACCTCCTCAGTTGAGGTCAACAGCGTCCCCATCCTTACTGTACACAGCTTGGATGGTTCCCCCGCTCCCCCTCCTGAGGTGGCGAACGGTTTTCCAGAAGTACCTTGGTGCCGACCGAAAGTCCTTCTCCATGTCTTCTCCGAACTTCTCCCACACACGCTGCTTTGCCTCTTTCACGGCAGAGGCTGCAGCCCTTCGGGCCCTTCGGTACCTTGCAACTGCCTCCGGAGTCGTCTGGGATAACATATCCCGGAAAGACTCCTTCTTCAGTCGGACGGCTTCCCTGACCACCGGTGTCCACCACGGTGTTCGTGGGTTACCGCCCCTTGAGGCACCTAAGACCCTAAGACCACAGCTCCTCACCGCAGCTTCAGCAATGGAAACTTTGAACATTGTCCACTCGGGTTCAATGCCCCCAGCCTCCACAGTGATGCACAAAAAGCTCCACCGGAGGTGTGAGTTGAAAGTCTGTCGGACAGGGGCCTCCTCCAGACGTTCCCAATTTACCCGCACTACCCGTTTGGGCTTACCAGGTCTGTCCAGAGTCTTCCCCCACCCCTGACCCAACTCACCACCAGATGGTGATCGGTTGACAGCTCCGCCCCTCTCTTCACCCGAGTGTCCAAAACATACGGCCTCAGATCAGATGAAATGATTATAAAATCGATCATTGACCTTTGGCCTAGGGTGCTCTGGTACCAAGTACACTTATGAGCATCCCTATGTTTGAACATGGTGTTTGTTATAGACAATCCATGACTAGCACAGAAGTCCAACAACAAACAACCACTCTGGTTTAGATCAGGGAGGCCGTTCCTCCCAATCACGCTCTCCATGTGTCTCCATCATTACCCACGTGCGCGTTGAAGTCCCCCCAGCAGAACTATGGAGTCCCCGACTGGAGCCCCATGCAGGACTCCACTCAAGGTCTCCAAGAAGGCCGACATCTCCGAACTCTTGTTCGGTGCATATGCACAAACAACAGTCAGAGTTTTTCCCCCCATAACCCGCAGGCGTAGGGAGGCGACCCTCTCGTCCCACCGGGTTAAACTCCAACGTAGCGGCGCTCAGCCCGGGGGGCTTGTGAGTATCCCCACACCCGCCCGGCGCCTCACACCCTGGGCAACTCCGGAGAAGAAAAGAGTCCAACCCCTATCCAGGAGTATGGTTCCAGAACCAAGACTGTGCGTAGAGGTAAGCCCCACCAGATCTAACCGGTAGCGCTCCACCTCCCGCATAGTTCCGGCTCCTTCCCCCACAGAGAGGTGACATTCCACGTCCCCCAGAGCCAGCCTCTGCTGCCCGGGTCTGGTCCGTCAAGGCCCCTGACCTTCACTGCCACCCATGTGGCAGCGCACCCGACCCCCAGCGGTTCCTCCCACAGGTGGTGGGCCCATGGGATGGAGAGATGTCCATATATATATATATATATGTCAATGGTTTTATCAGGGTGTAAAAGGTTTACGCTGTTTGACCACTAGATGGAAGTGCAGTGCTGAGGAGAAACACATTCTTTCTGGTTCTGTGTGTTAACTGGTGTCTTTATTGCATGCTCTAATTCAATCACTCAGCAAAATGATAACACAGACCAACTATTCAGATAACATAACATGATACAATAGAAGTATAGCTCACTGTGTCAGGACAAACATGAAATTCAACATACTGTAAATATTTGTAAGATTGATTGTGTCACAATCAATCTTACAAATATGTACTCTTTAGTAGCTCGTCACAATGTGACAAGATACTAAAGAGAAACAGTATTGTTTATGGTTGGTCACCATGTAACACTCATCCCTCCATCTCCTGCATGTTAGCTGTTAGGTGTTATGCTGTGTCGAGGCCCCTCTCCTCTCTAAGCTCTGCTGGAGCCACTGCAATGGGCTGGTTTACAGAGAGAGGCAGCCCATTTCCTCTGGGACCGAAGGGCATAAGGGACTGTTAAATTATGGGCTGTGTGTCTGTGTCAGTGTACTGTCCAGCAGCAGTGTGACCGGATACTTAACACTGTTTGGATGTGTGCTGAGGATCACGTGGAAATACTACTACGCTACACATTTCACCTCTGCCCTCAGGCAACCTCTTCAGCAAGGTGTGTTTCAGATGAGATGTTATGGCTTTTTCTATGCCCACATTGTCGTATCTTGTCCTTAGATCTCTCTGGTCTAGCTTGTTTTGTAATGTGATAACATATTGTGAAGTAACTGTGTTAAGCTGTAGTTTAAGCACAGAATGTTTAACAGATATAATGGGACTAATTGTTTTTGGAAAATATCTGGTGTGGTTGTAATTTTATTAACCTAGGTATGAAGAAAATGTGTGATTACTTAGCTGTGCAAAATAATGTAGGTGCAGAGTTTGACACAAAGTTTTCACATTAATTTGCAGGAGGTGGAAAGTTTCTTTGTGCTCACCTTAAATTTGAGACATGTACAAATGAGCAGGTTTTTGTGAGATTACAACTAGTTTGTGAGCTAATCATGGTCATCAATCATGATATGCATCTTATAGAAGTATCACATGGAAACCAGAAACCTCCAGTGCACATACACTGAGAACGGACCTTTCAGCTAAGTAGCAGACATCCTTTGTCCAGCAGTTAAACATGTAAACAATTTACATACTTATATACTTTTCAATAAGGGAGAAGGAGTAGATGTAATTTAAAGATTTTTTTAACAAGGTAATGTAACTTTGTGGTGGAAAAAAACATGATTCTAAGCAGAGTATGATAACATGTGCTTCCTTTTTAAATCAGTTTCATCACTCCTGCAGTCCAGGTATTTCAAATGAGATATTCACTCTATGCCGTTTCCAGATGTACTTCACCCAAAAACCATGACAACTATTTACAGCATCAGCATCAATACATGGATCTTCTGTTGTTAGATGTGCACTGCTGGCTTTGCCTTGCAAGTCGGCCAAGCTGTAACTGTACGGCTATCGAGTCAACATTTACATTATCAGCTTGTTGACAGATAATCATAATACTATGTATAATAATAATGCGTTGTTAGTGCAACAGTTTCAGAAAATTATTCTGCCTAGCACTGTGCTTATTTATTCCCTCAGTATTGCCGCAATGCAGACATTCTTATGTAGTATCTTGTTACTGGTGGCATCAGACTTCTTCTTCTGATACACTGTGGCGATAAACTGCCTCCAACTTCCCTTACAGGCTTTATTAAAGCTTAAATTCATTTTGTTGTGCATTAAAAAACCGTAAGCTGCATGAGATCAGTGGTCTTATTGCTTACAGCCCTGAAAACCAAGGTGAACAGAGAAATACTCCATTGATTGATGCCAGCTGATGTGGGGAAATAGCAAAGGAGTGATGTTAAGGGAAAAGTACCACCTACCCTGCTTTAAGCTGAGAAGGAAGCCCTGAAACAAAGTAACACACCTCCTCCTCTTCCTCCCACACAGATCTGTCCTCCTGTGGCCGAGCACTCTTACAAAACTGTGCCGGAGTGAGCAGAGCATTGCCCTATAATGAACCAATAGATAATATTATGTATTCATGATAGTCCATGTCAGTTATTCAGTGTATATCTCCAGTTTTCTCTTAATATATTTATGGAATTGTTCATTACATTTGAGGATATGTATTTAGGTTTGTTTCAATGGTTCTTGCATGTGACTATAGTGTATGACAAGTACACATGGCAAAGTCACTTCATGTATTAGTGTCTATGGGTACTCATGCATGCAACTTGAACATTTATTTTCTTATGCTGCTGACTGCTACAACCACTGGGAGCGAGCAGCCGCGTGCTGTTTGTTTAACAGAGCAGACATGAGCCGAGCTCAGCACACACGGCTCCGCTGACCGAAGCTTAGATGGCCTGATCATCAATTTTCTCTTTGTATCCTGCTTCCGATGGGCACTGTGATTGAAACAACACAATTGTGATTTTTGTTCAAAGGGTCATAAGACAGCTGTCGTACAGTCATGTCAGCCTGCATGTGGCCTGAATAGACCTGCTTTCATTATCTGGAAGCGTTAATATTTTGGATCTGATGTGAAAAATTACACATGTTAGAAAGGTATGTATACATACTGTACCTATACATAGATACATGTATATATGTGTGTATTTCTGCGTGCATGTTGGGTGCTGAGCATAGGAAGTGGGTGGGTGGGTGGGATTGGTGTGTCATCAGTCCATAGAAGAAGCCTGGTTGGCAGCCAGTGGAGAAGGCTGATGAACAGGAAGTGGCAGGGACGCAGCGTGCCCTCTAGTGTCTGAGGATTGGATGGAGGGGGGTTGGAAAAAGGAGGCCACATGGATCCTCTCGTTGTTCAGCATCCAAGTAGAATGCCACATCCAGGGCTGGAGTCCCTCCAAGTGCACAGCAGATATGTGCATGGAAAGAGCAGGAAGATTATATCAAAACATTTCTATTTTATTCCCTTATCTCTGCTCACAGAGTTGTTACATCATTAAAAGCCCCAAATCTGAACTCCAACCTGGAAAATAAAACATGTGCAACTGCAACTGGCCATGCAGATTTTTATTATCAGCTCAATTTCTGTAGTGCAGAATACTGTGTCCGCTGTAGAAAGAACAATGCTAAACTAAAATCATTCAGCTGGCACACAAACTAGATTTCTCTCAGCTTTCATCTTCCATATCATTGCCTTGTATATGCATTTGTACATCAAGTTAAACCACAGCATGGAGCAGCTGACTAAACTGAATTCCAACCAAAACAAACAGTAAATCAATTTCAAATGTCAAATCAAATTTGTTACTGGCATGGGAAGATATTTTCTGCCTCAGTCCATTATATTGACGTTCAAAATACATTTTGTAAAATTGCCTTGTCTTAAAGTTGTGCCTGTTCAATACAAGCCTTTATTTCATGAAATTCAGGATGACCATTGTCAGATCTAAAATAAGACATTATTTCCCATCACATGCGATTTTACGGAAATTACAGCTAAGCTGCTTACTGTCAGTTGGGAGTGTAAAGTGACATATTTGACATGGTGATTCAGTGACACACGCCTACACCTGCTCAGCCCCACCTCTCTGTTTATTAGTTACAGTACATCCATTCCCCTTCTTTATGTTTTGACTCAAAATCAGTGAGACGGCAATTTACTCATATGTCACTTTTTTTATGTTTTCACCTTTTTTTCATGTGATAAATGGAGATATACTGTATATGAAGAAATAACAAAGAAAGTTAAATAGAAGTGAACACCAAATGCCATGTACAATTTACATTTGTTATTTTCTTCATGACTGATAAAACCCATTAAAATGTGCAGATTTTGGTCAAATATACTTAATAAGCATTTCATGAGCCTTCCTTAACTATTTTCTATTATTAAATTCACTGTTACAACCTTTATCAGCACTGCCATTCACAAACACGCAGCAATGACATGAGCTGATGAAGCTGCTTGTGCGATTTATTTGTGTGAGTGTGATTTGTAATCCTTTTATTCTCTAGGAATGTTGACATATTTTTACTTTAAAATAAAGGATTAAATTCCTTCACACTCCATTTTATTAGAGATTCAACATTTCAATATGGACGTTCGTCAGGCATCAAATTGACAATATAAAAACAACAACATCTTTATACTAAAGCCACACGGTAGCAACAACCAATAAAAGGCAAATCTCAAACACCTGAGACAATAACCACATCAATTATTAATTAAAGCATCCTTAAAATCAGACAAATAATATATCACATTGAAAACTTAATCTTGGGTATTCATAAATATTATAAGGGGTTGGTGTGATTTATTTCTTGCTGGAAAACACTCAGGGAGTTCAATGCAGCTGTCTTGGGACTTTGATAAGTAACAAGGTCAGAGATAAGACGCCATCTGGCATGTGTCCTTAGAGGAAGGAGCTCAGTGATAGGAACAGGATACTGGATGGGACTGTCTGTACATCTTAGAGTTGGATTGGATGCACAAAGAAAATTACACACGTTAAACTGAATTCTACCGGTATGGCCAAGGAGTAAAAATGTCTTCCTGAGGGGTTATAAGTTATATATATATATGTAAGCAGAGACATTTTTGCAATACTTGTTTTGATATTTCAGATTTTAACTCTTGTAACAACTTGTGACGGTGGTCAAGCTGAAAATGAGCATCTATTGTGATCATAAATGAGAGAGAGAGAGAGAGAGAGAGAGAGAGAGAGAGAGAGAGAGAGAGAGATCCCCTGCGTGCTCAGTGGCTGGAGTTGAGTTATCACCTAGCAACTGCTGCTCAGAAGAAGTCAGCAGCTGACTGGCACTCTGCTGGGCTGACACAGTCTGCTGCTGTGGTGACGGAGCTGCTGGATCATGCTGGACCACGCTCCATCTGACCCATGACTCTTAAAAACTGGATTTATATGCTTGGGGTGTTGTGGAGGACCTTCCAGTCATTAACAACAATAATAGGCTGCATGGGACGCTAGTAGCATTCTTTAGGTAATCTATGCCAAACTTTTTAACAATTCAATGCATTTGCTGCATGAGAAACACTGTATAATATATGGGGAAAGTGAAACAATGCTGGATAGAAATGTGTACAGAATTGTTCTTGCTGGTGTTGCACACTATCTGGAAATTCAGAATTTGTAATCCAAATGTCAAATTAAAATTCAGAATTTACATTCCTACTAAAAGCATGACATTTTAGAATTTATATTGGAACTGTTTGGGAGGAAATCTAACAGAGCAGAAGAGAAGTGAAACTCTTAGGAAGGGTTTTCCTCCCAATTGTTTCCCCCAAGTGGCCTGAAGTGTGCCTGTGAGAGTTCCGAATAAGTGACTGCTTTGAGAACAGTTTACCTATGTAGGTTATGTAATCGGGGGTGAATTATTCAAAATACAGCAGTGCATTCATGCACATTGATGCTCACAATGCAATCACGTGCTCAAGCGTGAAAGACAGAGGAGGAGCTTGAACTGCACTGAGATGACTTCATTGATATGTTGTTATGACATAGATAAGACTCAATTTATTTGTGGACTCTTTAAAACATAGTTATTCCATCAGATAGAGATATGGACTCACTCCATTGTGACAATCTTTACACTGTTTTATACACAAGGTGTATAGGGAAAAAATGAACCATTAGTAGAAGTCAGTGTTAAGGGATATGTAAGAGCTCTCCTGCTGCTGTGAACAGTGAAGTCAGTATATGAGACCAGATGAACAAAAACAGTTGACCAAGCTTCACTGGAGGCAGTACAGAATGGCACATCTGTTACTGCAGACATTTGTAAACCTCCTTTTCATGTAAGGATGAAAGCTGTGTAGTGATGAATGCAGGATCGTATGCTCAAATGACTCTGATATGTCTTTACGCTGCATTTACCTGAATATTAGTCAAGTACATCAAATATTACTTATTTAAACAGTGTGAAAAAGTTTATAAAATAGCATTTTCTCCGATTTTAAATGAATATCATACCAGAATCACCGCTTTGCAGTTGTGTGCCTCTGACAACCAGTATAGTTGCAGTTTACATCCATGTCTGTCCAGACTCATATAATATATAAATGGTGTATTAAGTGTATTTTTTGGTGAAACATGGACGCTTGGCGCACATCTTCAACCTGGCAGCACAGAAGATCTTTACAATCACCAAAGTGGGCACGCAAAATTAGTGTTACCAATTCAGTATCCGACCAAATGTCTCCCCTTCTCTTATAGCATTGAATAATGGCCAGAAAAGTGTGTTTGCAGAACATTATGATGTCACAGTAAAGACACTTTGACCTTTTGTCTATATAATATCATCACTTCATCATTTTGTCCTGTTAGACATGTGTGTGAAATGTTGTCATAATAAGGTGTAGGAATTCTTAAGTTATGGCCAAAATTGTGTTTTGTGAGTTCACACAGTGACCTTGACCTTTGACCGTTGACCTCCAAAATCTTATCAATTCATCCTTGAGTCCAAGT
Organism: Sander vitreus; assembly: GCF_031162955.1. Taxonomy (NCBI): domain Eukaryota; kingdom Metazoa; phylum Chordata; class Actinopteri; order Perciformes; family Percidae; genus Sander; species Sander vitreus. The sequence continues at coordinate 15,879,840 of NC_135865.1, forward strand.
GGGCGCCAAATTTGAAGAGATTCCGTCAAGGCGTTCCTGAGATATCCCGGTCACAAAGACAAGCATACAGTACGTACCTACTTTTATAAACGTAATGCATTTATAAAAGCTGGGTCCTAAAACATTAAGAAAGAGCTTGTGCACTTGCTAATAGTTGATCATATTTAACATAATTTTTTTGTTATTGTGTATCTGATCGTTTTAAGATATTTTTATGTCCAAATGTTCTTGTATCACTGTCTGTCAGTGATATTCTTTGAGCTACGCGAGTCACTAAATATATAAAAGATGTTTGGCTTTCTAACTTAGGAGATCTACTACAAATGAGGAAAATATAAGTTGATGTTTCTGCTGTCTGTTAGTGATGGATTTCATTTCAAAAGGGCCTTTTAAGCTTCCTTTGTGGAAGTCATGGATGTGATGAAATTTAGACTCCTTATTGTTGAAGTGTTCGTAAACCTCTCAGTTTTTCAGAGTAAACCCGCTTGAAGGAACAGATCATAATCTTCTCTAATGTAATGGAATCAGTTTCTAGAAATAACAAAATATTTCATAAGAGACTGAATCAGACGCTGTAAGCTGTCTGACTATACCATTGTGCTTGCTGTCTGGATGTCAGTTCGTGACAGATTTTTTGACCCAGTCCAACACGCCTAAAGGTGTATCTGTGCTGCAGTCAGAAACATTTGTACCACTTAAACAAAAGTGGACGTTCTGTTTAGAGCTGTCTGTGAGTCCCAGTTGAGTTTGTTTGTCCCTTATGACTATTGACTGTCCATTTGTCAGTAAATGCTGATGTGAAGCAACAACTTAGTGATCCAATATAGCATTTAGCAACAGGTCTGCCTTTCCTCTACTACTGGAGACAATAGCTGAGAAGGACATCTCTGTCAGTATTATGGTTATACGTTATAAGGGGAAGTAAAATGACTTATAAGATAAATCGATCATCAAAATTGTTGAAAATTCTATTGATCGATTAATAGATTAAACGACTAATGGCTTCAGTTCAGATAAAATACACTAATAAAATGAAAAGTAAAATCACACTTGAAAAGTCAGTGAGTCAATGACAAGCTGGGGGTTTTAAAAGAAACAAATGCAAAGTGTGTCATTAGAGTCAGAGACATCTTTACTAACAAAATAGAAACAGAGTGCTTTTTTGCACACCTGACAATGGTCTTAAAGCCTCCTCTAAAACAACACCCACCCTGCATATTTTATTTAACCCCTCAGGGAGCATGGCTTTATTGGCTCAGAGGGGTTAAGTTCATTTGTTCATGTGCTGCTCAGTTTAAGTGCTCCTCCCTAATCCTAAATCCTTTAATTGTCAACAAAGATACACAGATAGGCTTGTTGAAGTGACTCTGGAGGCTTCAGTTCTGTATATATATATATATATATATATTGTATGTGTACAAACACCACTTCACAAAAGACACATTTTAATAATGAGTGTGGCGTTAGTGCGACATTAATCAATATCTGTTATTGTCTTAATGAGCAGCAGGTCAATCCTCATGTTGGAGTAGATATGTGTTTAAAAACTGAGGTCACTGAGATGTTTCTAAACTGCTTCTTAATTGAGCTAAAAAGCCGTGTGCCCCTAAAGGGTTGCTAAAGTGATTAACTGACCTAAGGGGGTAGAATTGAATTTAAAACATGACCTCTGAGAGTACATTACACATCCAGGAACAAATGGCTCTATAGTTCTAGCTTTTGTTCAATCTCCTCTGACCAGATGATGGGAAGGTAGAGAGAACTGATCGGTCACTAAGTGGTCCTCAATCAGCTTTTTATCGACTCAGAACATAGTTGCTTCGGCACATAATCAGTTTTTGTTTGTCTTTTACCAAAAATTAATCTTGAACCATGAGTCTACTTGACAAATTGTTTATAAATCAGATAGAAAATACAATTTTAAGAATCAGCTCCTATTAGAGTAGATGCTAAATGTAGTGGGGATACTTATTTTTTTTTTTTTAGAGATGCAGAGTTAAGTACTTTCTGTAAGAGAAAAAGCATTCAAATCAGAATAGAAATCCCTATTAGTTGATAATAACTTAATGGCTAACCTCAGTTTGAAAAATTCAAATATTTTCCATATATTTTGTTTACTAATGAATGCTAATACAGCTTTTTGAAATGCTGCCAGGGGTCTGTCAATGTTAGTGTATAAGGCCATATATTTTTTACGTCTCTTCAGCTACGGTTAAATTGACCTCTGTACACTAACGAACAAAAACATGACATTTACACAAAAGTAAATGATCTGAGTATGTCTTCACTGATGGCGATCCTGCCCTGTAGAGCTGTTTGTGAGCGGTTTAATGAAAAAGTATAAAAAAGAGTAAAGAGTATAAACTGTGAAGGTCAGCTGTTGAGTTACAGCACGTTACCACACACACTTGGCGATGGGACATTACCTTGGCCTCCCACGGACAAGTTGATAAAGTGATGAGACACAAGGACAAAGCTTTCTTTTCCCAGTTATAAAACTGCTGCTGTTTATGAGGTTACAATCTTCTTCTTATTGACACATAATGCGCTGCAATCATATTACACATTTCTGTAAAATTGATAATTTATTGCAAGCTATTGACTGTTATGACTGATTTGTCCTTGTATTTTCCAATTTTCATAGAAATATCATCAGTGCATGGCTGGCCTGTTCGCCCCACCATATGGTGTGATGGACAGCGGATGTAGTGGTGACAGTAAGTAGCTCTTAATTACTGTTTACATTTCTGAGTGGTTTAGGCTCAGCAATCACACATTTTATTCCTAAATTTGTCACTGTTTTTTTTAGTTGTCATATTCACCTTCACACAGTACGGCCCGTGAGAGATTCAAAAGCATTATTTGAACTTTGAATTAAATTTAATTGTAACAGGATCTTCAAGACAACATTTCACTGTAAATTATCACAGTGCAGGAGCTCCTAAATGTTCAAAGGTTGCAGTTGGTGCACACGGAAGGACGTTCTGTGACAGTGTTACATAATTAGAAACAGGTACAGCGGTGCATTTGGTTTACTTTCAGCTGCTTTCATATCAGTTACTCAAGATTTAAAGGTACAAATAAGAAAAAAAAGAGTATGCAGATTGTATGCAGATGGTCTTCGATATATTTATCAAGATGTAGAACACTGTTCACAGTAAAATGGCGTCATTTTACTTTCGAAATATTCCCTAAAGTAACTTTGATTTTGTTTTTATAATGAGATTTTACAATCTTTAGGTAGTGTAATATAACATAGATCATCTTATTTGTACAATATGTAATACTTTTGTCCTAATTCCATTACTGTCCAACTGTCCATCTTCTTGCATTGTGATAAAGGCTGATACTTTTATCTATGCTTTTCTGTTGCAAGTTAACTCAATATTGACGTTGCTTAAACAGACCACTTACCTTCTTCAAAGTCATGTACCATAGAAATGATGAACAGCAGTGAGAAAATCCAGAGAGTCTGTTGGCTAACTGGCAGTGGGTTCACTACTATGTTGTAATGTATCTTTTAAGAGTTCATAAATGAATGACACATTTTAAAGAAACTGTAACTCTGGTTTATGTTCTAATCAAAGAGGATTTGATTGACTACTTTTAAAAGTTGATGTGTCTATAATGTCTGTAATATTCATTGCTGTTAACATGCTGTGGAGCAGCACTGTAAAAGCAGGGCTCTGAGTATTTATTTTGCAGTATACAGTGGAGTACTTAGGGGATATACAGTATGTACTCTATGCATGAATAAACCAAGACAGAAATCACACGAGCATCAAGCAGCTGGAGGCTGATGCACTCTCCTGTAGAATACATCTGCGGCAGCTTAGTGGTTCTGTAACTGTACTGGCAAAGTCAAATGAATTAAACATATTTTAAATAGATTTCTTTGTTAAAACAACGCTTGCTTTTACAGCACTTTGGTGCAAACAGGTAGAGCTTTTAAAGTCAGCATTGTTTCATTCAGTCATGCATTCAGTACCACTCTAACTGAGCACATTTTAAAGCACAACTTATTCCACTATTGTTCAATAAAACGAAACACTTTGCTCTCGACATACTCCATCTAGATTTGATCTTTTACCAACAAATTCAATTTTAGATTTTTATAACTTACATCTTATCTTATCTTCATCTCTTACATACATACTGTATTTCTTTTAATGTGATTTAATTGATGTGACATTTAAATAAATGGTGTGATGTCACATGGATCAGCGTGGCAGCATCATAAATAAAATGATGGACAGCTGTGTTAACTTCTAAAAAAAAAGTGATAAACAAGTACAGATTCTGTACAAAGACAATTAGCTACAAGCTGATTAATATAGTGGAGCATTTAGCAACTAAAGTGACTGATATTTCCCTCAGGAGTCGGTGGAGACCAAAAATGGAACAAAAAATAGGGTGAATATTGGACTTACATTCATCAGGTGGACAAAAACATGACTCCAAACAGATGATAATGTTGCTCTGTAACTGCTGTAAATAAGCAACACAAGTGACCAAAAATGTGTTATTGCAGGTTTAACGTCATCATACGTAAATGACAAAATGCAATGTTTGTCATTGCTTTCTAAAATGACCAGTATAACTGTGATTCAAATCAGTAATTTATTTAACTAAAGCTAGTATTTAAGGTTCGGGAAAGACTGTACTTGTTACTGTGGTTTGTACATCCAGTTTTACTTGTTTCTGATATAAGCAAGCCTTTACCAGCAAAAGTTGCTGTTGCTGACTGTGTTGGTCCTTGTACTAACTTTTTTTTTTTTTTACATTTGTATCACGGATTGTATTTTTCCCTGGGCAGTGTTTGCTCAGTGGTTAGTTGGTCTACATGCTAACAAATATTATGCAACATGAAGGTAACAATAGAAAAAAACTTTTACATACTTTTACAAGAATGATCAGGAATTTAAAGTAGCCAGGAATTACACAAAGCACTGTGAACAAAGTTGCTCGAGTTTTATTCCTGGATGTATAGCCAGAAGCATAATATTACACTTCTGTTCCACTTTCTATGTATTGTGTGGATTCTGTGTCTGTTTTTGCAGTATCAACAATCTGAGAGGCACGTCTAAGAATAGCTGAGTTTTCCCCTGCAGATACAGTTGTGACTGAGCAGCTCTGACTGATTATGCTATTTGTCCCGGAGGGGAACTGTACAAGCTTAAAGCTCCTAACACTGAGAAATAACTACACCTTACAAACCATCTGCAGGACTGTCACATTTCCTCATTTATATCACTTTGCTGACCTTACAGTAACAATTAGAGTAATAAAGTCTAATGGCATGTTTATATAAGAAGAAATGTTAATTAAAAAAATATTCCGTATAGATTTGTTAAAAAAGTCAATTTTCTCCAAAATGTAAGCACATGGAAGCCTAAATTATTTATAATGTCAGAACAGTTATTGAAGGGTGCCTGGGTAGCTCAGTTGGTAGAGCGCACCCATATATAGAGGTTTACTCCTCGACACAGCGGCCGCGGGTTCACACCAGAAACAATTGATCTGAAGTTCCAAACAGTGGATCTAGAAGAAGAATCTGATTACTTTGCATAAAAATATAACAGGAAAATGAGGATCCTCTAGTTTTCAGCCACAACAACTTAATATGCAAAAATCACATTAAGCATAAAGATTGTAAAGTATTTTAGACTTTTTTATAAGTTCATTTGTGGTATTTTGCATGTATTTCATTGTTTTAAAGTCATACTAAGTATAACTATATGCTTATATATACAGTGCTTTGTTGTTCTATGTTTACTTCGCCTACTTTTAAATCCCTTTTCAAGGATTAAGTGGGTTTACACTTTTTTACAACACGTGGACCTGCAGAGTCTCTGTACTGTACATTTCCTCTATGGTTGGAGAATAGGACTTTCTTCTCAGTGATCTTTGTTTGTCACACATCTTAATTCACTTCATTAATATAGTCTCTGTTTTCTCCCACAAGGAATGCCGGACAAAGAGAACATAAGCAACAACTCATTTGTTTCAATCTCCAAACATCAGAATAAGGTAGTTTAACTGACACACATGAAATATTTGTATGACTTATTGTTACGTGATGGTGAGAGACAGAAAGTGAGATGATACTGGTTCTTTGGCCTTGTTCCTGTCTAGGGAAGTGTCACTATAAGTGGACAGTTTGACATTTAAACCTATATGCTAAAAACTCATTCTATGCTTTTATTTTGCCTGATGTAATGGTATCCTTTACCGTTACTCGCCTCTCTAACAGAGGATGGAAACGAGCGTGGAATGTGAAGTTTGTTTAAAGTTGGTCTAAATATAAACAATAAGAATGGAGTTTTTGTCTCCATCTATAACAGTTCCTGTCCCACCTTTCTCCTGTTGTCATTTCCTGACCACTGGCTTGATAACGTTGCACTACAGCTGATTTATGGTGACATGTGCTTTTTTCCTACATAGAGTTAGTCACAACTAGAGTTAGTTCCTACATAGAGTTAGTCACAACATGGCCACAAGATTATTTAAAAATAGTTTTTGTGCTTTATTTTTATGTAACACACAAACAGCTCTAATTTACTTTAACATATATTATAAATAATAAGTATGAAAGCCTGGCTTTGGGTACTGAGTGGACAAATTTTCTTGTAACTAAATCATGAACTTTAAAGCCTCCACATAAATGCACGAGTTACGCTGCTCTCCAAAGCATGCAGAGTGCACTTTAAATGTCACAGCCCTGCAGCCCACCCCATGGCCCTAGTGGGAAAAACCTAAACAAAAACACATGTCCATACAGTAATTGACAATATATGTGTCCAATTTAAGCAATTGAATGAATCAGTCAAGAGTCTGGTAACAGACTATTATTATTACAGGGAAGCAATATAGAAAGAAATACGTTCAATTAAAGTTGACAGCTAAAGTCAGTGAGGAAGACATCCTGTGAGAGGAAAAACACTTGACTTGTCTGGCATGTTGTTGTTTTCCTGATGTCTTTTATTAGCAATTACAGGACTGTTGTTTCCCACAACAGCTTTACATCTCATCCGATTCCTGTGATGTTGAGCCTCAGTTTGACTGCCATCCATGGTGTGTTTTATTTCAATTGCTCTTATATTTTGTTTCATTTTATTTTGCAGAAGTCATTCATTGAAAGTCCAGCCAAATCTCACCTTAAATGCATTTCTCAGGTATTAAACACAATCAACCTACTGAATGTAGGGACCGATCATTACCTGTTTATGTGGTTGGTACTCAATGGGACTCTACTGTGCTGAGATTTAACTTGAGTTCTACTGTGCAGGTCCCGTCTGAGAAGATCCTACGGGCGGGGAAGATTCTCCGTAACGCCATCCTCTCCAGGGCACCTCACATGATCAGAGACAGGAAGTACCATTTGAAGACGTACAGGTTAGTTGGCATCTTAATTCTTCATTATTTGTGGGAGATTGCAACATTCAATTCAATTAGATTCAAAATACTGTATTAGTCCCTCAAGGGGCAATGTGAGGCAAACAAAAATACAAACAATTCATTCACGCACATGAAAAGAATCTGAAAATACAAATATGAGAGTGTAAAGTTTAAAGAAAGGTAGAAAAAAATGAAAACCACCAATAGAATGTAACACCTTATTTATTTTATTTAACCTCCTTACTGTTTAGTAAAACAACAGAAACAAAAAAACAAAGAACAGGGAGATTCAATTAATAAAATCCGACAAAACATATTATATATTATATAACTGCTGCTCAGCCTTGTATACGATCTTATATAGTCTTTTCCTGTCTTTCTCAGGCAGTGTTGCGTGGGGACAGAGTTGGTTGACTGGCAAATGCAGCAGAGCTCATGCATCCACTCTCGTATTCAGGCTGTGGGCATGTGGCAGGTGCTGCTGGAAGAAGGTGTTCTCAACCATGGTGAGACTCTGTGTGATGTCTGTGTCTGCACCACATGTACATGCAAAGCAGTGATTTCTAAATACATTTAAATCCTGCTGTCTTTGTTGTTGTGACACAGTGGACCAAGAGCTGAGCTTCCAGGACAAGTACCTTTTCTACCGTTTTCTGGATGACGAGCAGGAGGATGCTAGTTTACCCGGCGAGGAGGAGAGGAAGGAAAGCCAAGAGGAGCTGCAGGACACCCTGCTTCTCCTCTCACAGATTGGACCTGACGCCCACATGAGGATGATTCTGAGGAAACAGTATGGCTATAAAGCAATGATCTCTTAAGCAATATTAAGTAAAGTGAATCAATGCAGTGATGGTGTTATGATTTTCTTTACATATTTCCTGTTTTTCAGTCCCTCTGAAAGAACAGCAGATGATTTGGAGATCATTTATGAAGAGCTGCTCCATATAAAGGCCTTATCTCACCTATCCACCACTGTGAGTTTTCTGTCTTATGTGGTCATATGACCCCCTGTTGCCACTGTGCAGACATTAATCTTACTTTTCCTACGTTTCCTGTGGCAAAAAAAACACTTGTCACATTTAAGAGCAGACTGAAGGAAAAGATGCAAGCATGCAAACTGCACACACCTACTGTACTTAGTGTGTAGCCACCTCATTACTGATCATCATATATTTATAAACAGTTTAATACATGTTCAGCAAGTAAAATCATTGATTTGCATTGCTGCTAGGACTCGCTAAAACTTGAAAAACAAGTTATGTGAGAATTGCTGAAAATTGCATGGCTTTTTATGGATTTTGACTTGCATTCAATTTTAGGAAACTCTGTTTTACACTGGCAGTATTGACTAGTGGGAGAGCAAAACTTTGCATGGCTGTACTCTTTCTGGTTGCTTCCTGTTGCACTAAAGATAATTTGTGTTCATATTGATCTTCCTGAGTTATACATCTTTCTCCTCTGCAGGTAAAGAGAGAACTGGCAGGAGTGCTGATCTTTGAGTCTCATGCAAAGGCAGGAACAGTGTGTAAGTAATGTGATAAAATAAGTGACCTTTTCAAACAGCCGATACCAAACAATTTAATTAATAAATGCATTAAAGAGTCAGAATTAATCCAACAGGATTTATCAGACTGCCTAAAATCTTCTTTGCTCTCTCAGTGTTCAGTCAGGGGGAGGAGGGCACATCATGGTACATTATTTTGAAGGGCTCAGTCAACGTTGTCATCTATGGAAAAGTAGGCATTTTAGTTCACACTATTTCTAAAAACAATAAAATGATCATGTTGCTCTGACCAGTGCATTGATTCATTGGTCAGTAACTGATCAGTACGCTGTGTCTCGCAGGGTGTTGTTTGCACTCTTCATGAGGGAGACGACTTTGGAAAGCTCGCTCTAGTAAACGATGCCCCCCGAGCTGCCTCCATTGTCCTGCGAGAGGACAACTGTCACTTCCTGAGAGTCGACAAGGAGGACTTCAACAGGATTTTGAGGGTGAGTTTCTGTACATCTTTTGATGCTTTTACAGTAACATTTAAAAAAGCTCTATTGCCCTCTGTTGGCAAAACCTTAGCAATGCAGCTATAAAAGATATTTAATGTATCCTTTGAGATAGTACTCCAGACCTCTGCACCCTTTAGCTTAGTCATCTAAATATGAAATATGTTGGTAATGACTTGTGTTACTATCTTTCAAGCTAGAGATAAAATGCAGATTTGGGGTTAATTAACTGTGGATGAAAACTTGTTGTGTGGACAACTGGAAATACAGCAGCAGAGATTTGACAGTATGAACTGGCAGAAATTAGGAAGCTAGTAACAATGAACTTAAAAAGATATTCACTCTTAATGGCTTGAATATGTAAAATAAATATGTTAACTAATAACCAATAAACCCCTTAACATACAACATTTGTTTCCCCTTAAATAGCTTCAAGGTTGTTAAAATAATCTTATTTCACTCTGTCTGACCCCATCACATTCCTATTCTCTATTGGCTCTTCATTGAAGCTATATGATGTTTACACTGACTGAACTATTTAAACCCAAGACTCCTAATCTTTATGGTCGCACCATTTCACCAAATAAAAATATTGCAGGTAGGTGCATTATTTTATACACTACCCCAAAATTCAGGCTGATTAATTTCTTATCTTTGGAATCTTTGGAAACTTGAACAATGTTTTGCTGCACAGAAGACTGACCCCTCCAGCAGGCCGCTGCTTGTTCAGGGACAACCTGCTACCTCATGAGTGGTGTAATACTGGATGTTTGCCACAATAACACTGATAAATAATCTAAATAAAAATATAAAAATCTATTGTGTTTTTTTAATCTATATTTTTAAATTAATTCACTTGGGAAGTACCAACACTACACTAGATACTAGACTGTGTTATGACTCACAAAATATTATTTGGCGTCATTGCATTGTCAGGAACTTTGTTGAAGCCTCCTGCTTGCTGCGGTGTTGTGTGTGCTGACTGTATACTGGACAAGCCAACTAATCCTCTCTGCTCAGTGACCAGAGCCCAGTGTCATGCCAGTCTCTCTGCAGCAGGGGAAATGAATCAAACTCTCTGCATTTTTGAGATGATTGTATGATGATGTAAACATTGTGTTCAGTTTATGACATGCTATTCTCAGGTAGTTATGGAAGAGACAGCTCATATTCACTAAAACAAAATAAGGCTCAGATAAAACTACACACAACCTTCCAGCTCACACAGCTTCTTGCTCATAGTGTACAGTTTAAAATGCATAACTTATATGCACTGTGTGTGTGTATTTGTGTGAAGGACGTGGAGGCCAACACGGTGCGTCTGAAGGAACACGGTCAGGATGTTCTGGTGTTAGAGAAAAGTCTCGGCAGCAGTCGAACCTCCAGCCATGGAGCCTCGTCCTCCCATTACAAGTAAATGCACCCACAATCCACTGTACTGGACTTCACACAGGAATGATTAAAATGCAGTGTGTGTGTGTGTGTGTGTGTGTGTGTGTGTGTGTGTGTGTGTGTGTGTGTGTGTGTGTGTCTGTCTGTCTGTCTGTCTGTTGTAGATCTTTACAGAACAATTTATGATCCATGGAAATACTAATTTAAAACTGAAACTGTCTGGCAGGTGTTTGTTAAAATGACAACACTTTTAGTTCCCCTATTTACTATTTATAAGCAATATATAAACATTGAATACATGTAAAATATCGCACTACAAAACCCATAAGTGGAGGCTGACAATGAATGACCACATGGGAAAACATTGTTATGTGTGGTGTTATTTTATATATTTTTCTTTTTGTCAACAAATCTCACTTAAATACTAAAACCAACAATGTGTTACAGTATCTCTCAAAACCTTTTGTCTGTGGCTCTCAGCGCAGAGCCCATTCATTCCTACTGAAGACTTTAATCTTTAAAAACGGGTCACTAATATACAGTTTAATTTTTTGTTTTTTTTTAAAGCTGAATGATTTCCTAAAGCAGCGGTACTGTAGTTTTTAGTACACGTCACCCAAAAAGGATAAATTATGTGTTTATTGGGGACTATTTTCAGCTGTGGATTAATACACATTTGGGGCAGTGGTGATATTTTAAGGCAGCACTAATGTATTTGGGATTGACTCAGAATTAGATTTAGATTATATTTAGATTCATTGCCCCAGAAGGATATTTGTTTTCACAGCCAGTACACAACACATAGCAATATAGATATATACACATAGCCATATAGAGACAATACACAACATCTCCATACATGCATTCATCATGCCAGCTTACAACAGTGTCAACGAGGCAGATTGTTCAAGGCTGCTATTACTGAGGGTACAAAACTCCTGCATTAACTACAGTGCCCATGTTCATCATAATGAAGGAATATGTCACGCAGGGAAACTATTATAGAGATATGAGATATATCAATCTTCGGCCACACAAGATTACTTTGTTACTTTATTGTTGGTTTCATGAGGTTTGTTGACAATAAGAAAAATATAGAATATTACCAATATTATTATTAATATTATCCTTAAAATAATTGAAAGGAACTCCATCAGTCAGTATGACCAACAGATGAAAATGCTTCCCGGCCGTGCCGGCAGCACAAGCACAGAGCAATCCTGTGCACTGCAGCCAACGAGTGTAATCTTAATAGAGGCATCTGTCACTGCACTACGGCCGCTGTAATACAGAGAGACACATTAATGGTAACGATAGCACAAGCTCCTAGGGGAAAAGGAAGGCCTGGCAAGTCACCATTACTTGTTCGGGGTCGCCCTCTAATCAATTTGGCTCCTCACACATGAGAGTGTCAAGACTGTGGGGAAGACACAACATGTGCAGCTCCCTCTTGTGATGCTGTTATCAAGTAATGAAAACAACCGAGACTGGATCGTGTTGATTCTCCTTCACAGAGAAGATGCCCCTACATTTTTATTTTGGCTCCTCTGACAGCTCTAAGTCCAGACTCCCCTTAATCTTCAGCCTGGCCGAGAACCTGATGATTGTAATTAGGACTGTTATCAAATAAAGCAATCACAGACACATGTTCAAGTAAGACGAATCAGTCAAGGACCATGGAGGTGTCAAAGAGCATTATGAGCCAGTGTTTCTTGATTAGTGAATGGTGTTTTTTATCCTGTTTCTTCAGATACAAGGTAATGTCAGGGACTCCGGAGAAGATTTTGGAGCACCTCCTTGAAATGATGCGATTGGATTCTCAATTCACAGAGTCAGGTACTGCTCAGCATGCAACATTCAGCATGTCAGATTAGTACATTAGTATCTAATACAGTCTATCAGCATGATGATGATTTACTGTGAAGGGTTTTCTCCTGTGCAGTATATTTATTCTCTGTGGCTCAGCGTTTCTCTCCTCTGTCCTCAGCCTGCTGCTCTGCACTGACCTGTTTGTTCTCATCTATGATTAGCCACACATCACAGAGCTGATCTAATTACTCTCGCTTGTGTGGATACATATGGTTTTCATTTGCCTGCAGAGGTGACAGAGACAGCGCCATGTAGGATCAAGGCCTGATGGCTCTGGGCGCTCTTTGATCTGTTCTTACACAGGTGTTTGACATAACCTTCTCTCTCTTTTTTTGTGACAGACTCAGCCTTAGATGACTATGTGCTCATGCATTGTGTCTTCATCCCAAACAGTCAACTATGTCCAGTATTGATGGCCCAATATCCTTTCAGCACTATGTTACTTAATGTGGTTAAATGTGAAACCCTTCCTACTCTGCTCTTCTGACATTGTTTTGATCTTTAACTGCTGTGCACCTACCATGCCCAGGCCTCACAGGGCTCTGAACAGGAGAAGCTGGACTATACACTTAACAACAAGCGCAGGGTGATCCGCCTGGTGATGCAGTGGGCTGCTGTACATGGAAGTCACCTGCAGGAGGAGGATGTCTCTGTGGCTTTCCTAGAGGTCAGCATATAGATATGAGTAACATTAAGACCACTGTTATAACCAGGGGTCAACTGTGTTTTAATTGATTCATTTTTTATATTGGTGACACAAATAACACTGACTCCAAGCTCTTTAGCTCAATCTCACTGTTGCTGTCTTTACCTTGAGTTTACTACTTTGAACTTACAACTGCAAACAAACACCTGCGTCAGAGGTGTCCGGTTATAAATAGACACCTGATAACCACTCAGAGTAGAGAATTTTTCAGTGATAAAACAGATTTATGTCAAGATTGGTTTGGGGATTCAGAATATGAATGACTCTTGTTAAATGTTAACAACATGATATAGTGCATGCACAGTGAGTTATCGGCTGCCCTGAGCAATAAGGATATTGACTGCATTTTACATGTTTGTTCTTCGATTTGTGTCTATTATATGACTCCGGACGCTATATCAAATGAAGTTACCTTTTGTTTACTAAATACTTCTTTTAATTTAGAGCTTGTTGTGTTTTGCAGGAGTTTCTCATGGCGGTATCTAATGATGCCAAAGCAATTCCAGCCCTCAGGGATCAACTAACAGAACTGGAGAGAAGTGTAAAGCAAAAGTAAGTGAATGAATAAATCTTAATCCTAAATCTAAATCTGTATTTATCATTTTTTCATTTTTTACCGTGATCCTCTTGTATGCGCACATAATTCTAAGCAAATAGGCAGGTTTTCTGGGTTAGATCAAACAACACAAATCCAACATACAGAACTTTAGCTTGATTGCTGCTTATGTTTTCACGCTTTAGCACTGAAGATGCCAGAGTCTCACAGAAAAAGGTAAGATACCGATTGTTTTTCTTTCAAATTAAAGCTTACGTGTAGATTTCATTGTATTGTGCGAAAATGTCACGATGCCTGAATCTGTTAAACTTTGTCACAGCACAAAGTCCTACTGCGGCAGTTCAGTATGGGGGATGAGAAGCTTCAGAAACGTCAGCCCATCAAGAGTAATGACGAAAGTGAGTAATGGACATGCCTCCACATGTTTGGGTGTATGATACAAAATTTGTCCGAGACTCTGGATCGTAAACAGTAAATTTTTGCTGCACACTGCTGTCCGTCACTGTTACATTATATCTGCTATTTGAAACTTTTATTTAGCAATGTCTTTACGTCATCAGGTCTTCATTAGACAAACATTCACGCCTGTTTGTTTTAAGTTTGGTTGCTTCCTGCCCTTTACCTGCTAATGCTGATTACCATGTAAAACTACACACCCACTTCTTTAAGCAAAAAGGATTTACTTGTTTAATTTGGGAAATTAAGAGGAAATGCTTCATTGGTGTGTTTTTTTTCTTTTGCCTGCCTAGTGAATCCTAACCTTTTTGGCTTATGACCTCTTAAAAAAAGCAATGTGTGTGGAAAAACTATCCATGGTTTCACAAGAAAAGCAAAACTAGAAACACATTTATAAACATGTGTTTTTTCCCCTTGTGAATCAATCCACAACCCCTCAGATGTACCCAGTGACCCCTCAGATTTGCATTAATCCAACTGCCTCCAACTTTCCAGTACAGCTTCACCACTCCTTTCCATCTTGCTGACAGTCCCATATTTGCTCTGATTCATGCCTCCAGTTCTGCTCAAAGTCTACTGCTGTGACCACACCTACACAACAATCCGTGTCCCTGTGGCCGCCTCAGTCAGGGAGGTCATCGGTGCTGTGGCCGACAAGCTGGGGTCGGCGGAGGACCTGCTCCTGGTCAACCTCAGTTCGACAGGAGGTGAGAGCGGCGGCAGCTACATGTTAATCAAATGATTGGAGACGGCACCAGCAGGGAGAGCCCAAGCAGGGTGATATACTAATAAATTCCCGACTGATTTAGTGAGAAATTAGCTCCCTTTTGTGGACTGTAAATGGGTGTTACAGTAGGTGCTAAAGAATGGCCTTTAAAGCAGCTTGGGAAAAACCTGAGCTCAGTTTCTTTCATGACATTCAGCATGATGCTGTTGGTGTTAGTGGCTGCTCCTTACTGTAGTGATGTTCCACTGTCTCTGCCAGAAGGCTCTCATGCAGTTCTTACTCGTCCACACTTGACCTTGCACTTTCCTTATCGAAGGCAAGTAAACAGAGACAGAGCTGTAGCTGCTCTCTTGCTTGGAGTTTATTATCATACAGCTCATATACTGTATCTCTCACCAGTGAACTTTAGCTTTGCAAAGAAAAATCAAGGCTGCCACTAGCTTTCTCATACAATGTAGTATGAGAGAGCTCTTGAAGGACATATAGTACAATATTATAACATAATGGAATAAATTGTTGTCCTATACCATTACCATCTCTCAGTGTGAAAGTCTGAGACTTCACAACTACCTCAACCACATTGTTTAATAATTTTAGAAATTGAAAAAGGCAGTTGCACACAAGGAATGTCAATGTTTTGCAAAGTTTTTGTACAAATAAAAAGTGGAAACTTTTTGACCTGATGATGAAGCTATATGGAATGTTAATGGATCATCAACATTAGTACAATTCATCGTGAAGGGAACATGAATGTATGTACCAAATGTCATGGTAATCCATTAAATAGTTGTTGAGACATTTCACTAAAAAACAGAAACGTCAACCTGCTGGTGGCGTTGGAGAAAAAGTTATCGGTTCGCCAAAGTCTGTAGAATTCATCCTCTGGGAACCATGAATGTCTGTACAAAATTATTTATCCATCTAATAGTTATTGAGATATTTCAATCTGAGTGTTGGACAGACCATAAGTCCGCTATGTTAGCATGGTTAAAAAAGGTGTTAGAGAGTTGTAGATCCTCTTGTTTTATAGATAATAATAATAATAATAATAATAATAATAATAATAATAATAATAATAATTATAATAATAATTATATATAAATGTTTTTTTTAACCCTCTGTGTCATGTTTTTTTGTTCTACAGAGAAAGTCATCTTCAAGCCCAATGATGTTTCAGTGTTCTCCACTCTCAGCATAAATGGACGGCTGTTTGCCTGCCGGAGGGATCAGTTGGATTCTTTGGTGGGTTAATCTCTAATTACACAGCACATTGTCATCATATAAAAGAGGGCTCACTGAAACCCTATGCATAGCTGTACATCTCTGAAATCCTTTGCTTTTTTGCTTTTTTTTCATATATACTGTAAATTTCCATGCTTTTAGCTTTTAAGCAACCTAGTGAATGTGCAGATTTGTTATATAGATGTGAATGTTTTCATTGTAAAGTGCAGTATTTACTTTTATATGCAGCTCAGCTGCCTTCTTCTCATTTCATTTTTAACATTTTAATGTATTTTGGCTTATGTCACAAGAAGATGGTCTTTGCATTGTTGTTTTTAATATTGCAAAACAAGAATTCCTGAAACAGTAGATTACATGATTATCAAATAAAAAAGGCTGTTATTTCTTGTTTACTAGACCCCTCTACCTGAGCAGGAGGGTTCCTCCACAGGGCTGTTGGCTGGTTTTGAGTTAATGAGCTCTAAGGATGTGGCTTACCACATGACTTCCTATGACTGGGAGCTCTTTCACTGTGTACATGAGGTATGACTGTGAGACCAGACTTGGTGGCATAACTTAAAGTTAATTTGGTTTACTTTCAGTTGATCCACTATTTTGTTCACAAAAGTGTTTTTCTTTGGTGTCCAACAGCTTGAACTCATCTACCACACATTTGGGAGGCAAAACGTCAAGAAAACCACAGTGAACCTGGACCTGTTCCTGAGGAGGTTTAATGAAATTCAGTTTTGGGTGATCACAGAGATGTGTCTGTGTTCTCAGCTTAGCAAGAGGGTGCAGCTTCTAAAGAAGTTCATCAAGATTGCGGCCCAGTAAGTGGACTTTGTTTTACTGTCTATTCTGCTTTTCTTTGATTCAGCTTACAGTTTTGTTCATTCACTACTCTACTTTTTCATGTTTTCTGTCAAAGCTGCAAAGAGTACAGGAATCTGAACGCCTTCTTTGCTATCATTATGGGACTGAGTAACCCAGCAGTGTGCAGATTGAGGCAGACCTGGGAGGTGGGTACCTGCCTGTATCAAAATAATTCTTATCCTAAATGCAAGTTAACCTTTAGTGGCATCTGTTTTCACAGAAACTTCCCAACAAATTCAAGAAGTTTTATTCGGAATTTGAAAACTTCATGGTAAGTTGAAACAACTCATTTTATACTTCAAAGGGTCTCCATCTTTGAGCAAAATCAGCATATCTTCCACTGTCAGCTGGTCAAGTGTGGGTTTAGCAGCATCATCCTCGGACGGCACTGTGAAGGATCTGTTTAACACGGCGACGACAGATCTCAGAACAGTGTGATTGTTTCCACAGGACCCGTCCAGGAACCACCGGGCGTATCGACTGACAGTTGCCAAGCTGGAGCCTCCCATCATTCCCTTCATGCCACTGCTGATCAAAGGTCAGAGTTTTATTTGATGACCATTTATTTTGAATTCAACATCATTTTAACCTTTGTGACACGGTTGTTCTGTTGTTGAATTGCTTCTTCAACAACTTTAACCATCTAAACAATTGGTCTTTTCCAGACATGACATTCACTCATGAGGGCAACAAGACGTTTATCGACTATTTGGTCAATTTTGAGAAAATGGTGAGTCTCTGAAGGTGCAGATTATTGTCTAACAGTTGGTGTAAATCTTTTTTTTTCTGCTATTCAATTAATTGTTGATATCTGTTGCTGATCATTGCTCTTTGGTTTTCAGCGGATGATTGCTAACACGGTGAAGATAGTGAGATACTGTAGGAGCCAACCATTCAGTGAGTGTGCATCCCAAAAGTTTATTTCATAGCGAGGAAAATTGGGATAATGTATAAAAATGGTTTGAATAACAAATAATGCATTTCAATTAGACTCCAGTTCTCTGTTGTAGATTTTTCAGGGAATTCATTTCAATTTAACATTTTTACTTATCCATCACTCATTTAACCAGGTCCAGATTCACCTCTGGCCAGCAAGAACCCAGAAGTTCGGACTTACGTACGTCAACTCAACGTGATCGACAACCAAAGGACGCTATCTCAGCTTTCTCATGGACTTGAGCCGCGCAGGTCTTAAACCACTCAGGGACAGAAATGTTACACTCTGATGATGCTTCACTTCATTACATGCGCTTGCATTGGGATGAATTTACTCCAACACAGGCAATCACATGGAGGGCCTAATGACGTATCTGATAATGAGATATTGTTTCAGATGCATGACTTGTTAAGCCTTTTATTACAGTAATTTGTGATACTTTAACAGCAGTAATTGTTGGTGGGTGAAGTACCTCTCATATCTCTGTGCTGCACCATCATCTCCAAGTCAAACAAGAGCGACAATTTAAGGAATTAACAATTTTTGGGCGGTATCTCATTTATCAGATTAACAATTCAGATGTAAACACTATGTGATGCTGATGCTTTAAAAATGCAAAGTCTTGATATTCCTGATATTCAGTTGTTTCTTATCTTTTGTATCAAACAATATTTATACATATTTAAGTTTGTGAAAATCTTATGTGTTGTAAACTGTATACAAATATTTATTTTGACATCAGCATGCAAAGAGTTGTTATGATTGTTTGCCTTTTCTTCATGTGAGCATTTTTCTCT
The DNA here is from genome assembly GCF_031162955.1 of Sander vitreus. Lineage (NCBI taxonomy): Eukaryota > Metazoa > Chordata > Actinopteri > Perciformes > Percidae > Sander > Sander vitreus. The sequence goes on from NC_135865.1 coordinate 15,898,770, forward strand.
TTGGAGATACAGTAAATGTCTGAAAACCTTTTGTGTGCTGAAAATATTAAATATTTTAGATGTATTTGTGCATCGTATTGTCATTATTGTTTTGTTTTGACATTTCATTAATACATTGTTTACAATCATGCCATGTTAAAATAGTATAACTTTTGTAGTTTTTTTGTCGATTTTCCATACAATAACAGTTCCTAAACATTTCAGACTGACTTGTTTATTCAGGAGCCCAGTTTCATACAGGTCTGTTCAAGATATCGTCATCTGAGAGGATTAAAGCGGAGAGGAGCACAATATTTGGGCACAAGAAGGAGAGTCAGTATCAGAAGTCAGTATTACCCATTTACTGCATTCAGTAAGTCTAACTTACTCTCATCCTAAATTTAGACTCATTGATTCAGTGCATTTAATCTTAGCAATACCACAGTGTAAACATACTCTGAAATATGTCCTGCATTCAAAATCTTACTTAAGTAAAAGTACATTGAAGTATTAGCATGCATACACTTAAAGAAAATACTTATATACTGCTGGGTAGCTTAATCTTTAATAATACATCATACTTTAACAGTTGATTTATATTTTGTATTAATAATCTTAATCTGCAAAGTAGCTAGTAATTTATGTTGAATGTAATGAAGTAAAAAGTATAAGATTGCTTCTAATATGTAGCAGAGTGTTAAGTATCATAAAATGGAAATACTCAAGTAAAGTACAAGTACATCAAATTTGTACTTAAGAACAGTACAATCCACCACTTTTAAAGTGTATAGGTGTGTCTAACAAAATGGCCAGGGGTTGTATTTTGTATTATATAAAATCTAAACCTGTAAATTAAACATTAAGTATGGCTGTCAAATAAATGTAGTGGAGTAAAAAGTGCAATATCCTCTTAAATATAATGGAGTAAAATAATAGATTCTATCTTTACTCAAGTAAAAAACAAGTACCTCAAAAGAATACCTAAGTGCAGTACTTGAGTAAATGGAATTCATTACTTTCCACCAATAAACAAAGCATCAAACATACAATGTTTAAAACGAGGGGGACATTAAAACAAAAAATGGACCCAATAACATTTGACAGAAGAATAAAAGCTATCGTGCAGGTCCAATGCTGTTCCACATTTAAGGGACCTATAGCATTTTAGTGTGGACCTCGACCTCGACACATGGAGCACCACCGTCCCAGGACGGTGTAGGAAAACAACAACATTGGAGGACCTTGGAGTCTGTTCCACTTTGGTCCGGCGGGGGGAGCTGTTGTCATCAGGATCGTGAGTGTGAAAGAGTCCATTCCAGTCAGTGTTGGCTGCTGGAAGTTGTGCAACCAGTAAAACCACCGCGGAGTGAGTGGAGACAGAAAAAACGTCACATGAGATTTACCGGAACTCTGAACTTCTCCGGGTGTCTTACTAAACGTTTGTAACGTGCAGCGACGACGAGCTGCTGTGAAGACGAAAACTTCGCACTTAATGTCGGTATGTATGTACACTGTCAGAAAGTTAAAGTAAAAGTTAGATACAGTATAGGCTATTCACATGGTAGCCTATTGGCATCCATGTGATTATGAACAGTCTTATGCTGATTCATAATGTACAATCCACATGCTATGTGTACAGGTTTGTTTTGGGGCTGTGACATAACAGAGTTTATTAAGGGCTTCTGTTAAAGTGAGATGATAACATGTACAGTCATAATACTGATAGTAATAGTAATGCAGGTTATTGTCAACTCTCTTAATTGTTGATACAGTAAACTATGTCCTTGTTCATGTTTGAATGTTGTGAAATGTTTGCAGTGCATCATGTCTTTATAAAGCCATGTAACGTTAGTCATTCAAATTACCCCAATAACCTAAGCCACACAGAGCATCATCAATAGGCTATCTAACCATGCACTGTAAGATCACTGGTTACTATTTAAGATTGTAATATCAACATCTGGATGTGTCTGTGCTCGGATATCACCACGCTGCTGACAGTTTTGATGTTAAATAGAAGCTGACAGGTCAACCTACTATCCGCTAGCTTTGTGTGATTTATTTTTCATTTGGTTTTGATTACAGTAACTACTTGTGGTTTGACATATGGCTATCTGGCCGTTATTGTTGCAGTGTTTGCTATTAAGTGAGAACTAGCAGGAAGGAGCGCAGGAGTGCTACCATATCCCAGTAACCCAGGCTTCTTGAGTGGACAGAAAATACTGTGGGCTGGTCTACTGAGCAGATTGCTGTGAGGCTAAGTATAGCACACATACAAGTAAATCAGCAGAACGCAATGGCCCCCCTTTGTGACAATGAAGGCATTTCCTGCTGGGCTGAATAGCAATCCCAATGAAGACCCAGGTAACAGCCTTTTAACAGCCGTAATTGCTCTGCTTGAAATGGAAAACCTATGAACAATAACAGAGCTACAATTTCCGGTAATGATGGAATTATGTCCATTATAAGATGCTTTTTATGCTCTTACGGACAAACAAAATGATGTGATAATCAATCTGTGGGGACTCTAGTTTGGTAGCATTACATGTCTAACCCTTGTTTACACAAATACTCCATGGCCTTAGAGAATATGAGGTTTTCTCTATGTTTTTGTCTTGAAACAGTAGGAGACAGTCCATTTTTTTGCACTCTCTGTCTGTGGCCTTACTTGTACCGGACACTGTAGACCATGCTGGAATAGTGTGTGACTTTGGCTGCATGATCACAGCATACCAGGCATGCCATCATCCTTATACAAGCAGAGCCTGGACCCTGAGCTCATTGCTTACTGGTGCTGATGATGATGAGGGTGTGGAGCATAGAAAAGAGATGGTCAGTAAATGACATGCAGAATCAGCCTCAGTGGCCCCTTTTTGGATCATGTTGGAGTCTCGTCTAACCTGCAGTCACACTCTCAAAGGTGGTGTTTTAGAGTAAAGCTATTCTTTGAAGCGTCTTGCACAGCAGTAGTACGTTTGTTTTACCTTACAAGACTTAGTTGAACCAGACTTTCTTCCTTCCCTCAGAGTTGGTGCTGAGTGTCATTATGAGATGTCGTCTCCAAGCGCCTCCTTCGTGCAAATCAGGTTTGATGACATCCACTTCTACGAGAACTGTGGCGGCGGCAGCTTTGGGAGTGTGTACCGAGCCAGGTGGATCTCCCAGGACAAAGAGGTGGCGGTGAAGAAACTGCTCAAGATTGAAAACGAGGTAGGAGTCATAATTGCCTGGGCTTTTCATATACTTTTTAATTGTCAGTATAGTAATCATTTTAATTGCTACCCCATTTAGCTCGATGTGGTGACTTCTGTACCCATCACTCATGGTCATTATACACCCCCTCTTTTAGAAATATGCCATGAAAGAAACAGTATTGCCAAATGAAGGAATGTATTTGGCCCCAATTACAGCAGGGACTGTTCCTGATATTTCTTTAAAAGCTCAGGCTCATTGTCTTACAGACAAAAAACTTTTCACAGAAATTGTGTTAGGATAGGATGTTCAGAAAGTGATTCATGGTTTCTTTTATGAAATTGTAAAAGATCGCAGATATCCATTGAACTTCACTCAAGTGTTGGAGAGATGATTGTTCAGTGAAAATAATAATGTAATCCTTTCACATTGAACCATTTGTTCTATTAATTACAGTGTTTGGCTACAATTAAATGGATTTGTTTTGTCAGGTTTCTGTTCATTCTAGGAATGGTTTCACATTAATCTTTCTGGGCCAGAGTATGTTATATTCATTTATTACACAGCTTTGCTGAATTCTCAATTCTGATTGGTCAATTACGGCTTTCTACCGTCTCTTATTTTTGAATAGCAGACCGCTTCCGTGAATAACAGACTGTTGCTATAGACGCAGTTCTGATCATCATCTGGAGGACAATTTTTAAGTCAATAAAATAATTTTTAAAATCAGTATTTTAATTATTGATTTCTTTAGGTAATTGCTAGGGCTGCACAATATATCTTTTTTTTTTTATCGTTATCGCGATATCAACTTGTGCAATAAACACATCGTGAAAGGCTGCTACATATCCTGAAAGACAAAGAGATTTTTTAAGTTAGTTGAAAGAGAGTATTAGTAGAAAACTAGCCTTCACTTGAATTCTTTTTGTTAAGGGTTCTTTTGTATGTTAAATTCAATGTTCAATTTGATCAAAAAAAGAATGTTGGAAATTACTTTTTTCCGGGGTTTTTTTCAAATTCAACAAGCAATTTTTTTGCAGAATACTGAAAGCAGCAGCAAGGCAGAACTAAATACATAATTTAATATCTGTTTATCGCAAATAATATTGTTATTGTTATATTCAACAACGTAGACATTGCCTTTTAACTGGTACAAGAAACAGGGAACGGGAACATATAACACCTGTCTTGGCCTCTCTTCATTGGCTTCTTGTACGATTCAGGATCGATTTAAGATCTCATTGCTTGATTTTAATTTAAATGGTTAGGCCCCTTTGTATCTGGCTGAATTTTTACATTGCTATACACCAGTCAGAACACTGAGGTCAACCAACCACTTGCTTTTGGATGTTTCAAAAGCTAGGCTAAAAAGTAGAGGGGATCGAGCTTTTGCGGTGGGTGCTCCCATCCTCTGGAATAACCTTCCATTGTATATTCCATTGTGAGAGGCGCAGACTATATATACTTTTAAGTTCTTGCTAAAGACACACCTTTTTACTCTGGCCTTTGGTCCTAGCTGAGTGAGCGTCAAATGTCTTTTAATGTGTTTTGTTATTTCATGTTATTTGTAACTATGTATTTTTATGTAATCATTTTGTATTTGATATTCTGTCTTGTTCAGCACTTTGGTCAACCACAGTTGTTTATTCGTGCTATATAAATAAATTTGACATTGACATTGAAATAACGTTATCGCATATCGCATTTTCCTCATATAGTACAGCCCTATTAGTTGCCGTGTAATAAGCAGGGTTAATGTAAAGCGAGCAGGTCATTATTGCAAAGGAAATCCATTCAGAGTGATTTAAGACCCCTGCATCACCCTGTCGGAGTTCAATTCACAATAATGACCCGCTATGCAGAAATAACAGTCTGTAAAATGCTGTAATTCATCAATCAGAATCTAGTATTCAACAAAGATGTGTAATAAATCAATATAACATACTGGACCATATATTTGTATATACGCTTTGCCCCATACTAGCGACATGGATCTGTCGGATGGTCCACTACTTTGGTCCATGAAATATCTCATCAAGTATTTCATGGATTTTCATCATGGAAATTTTATACAGACATTTATAGTCCCAAGTGGATGCATATTACTGACTTTGGTGATCCCTTGACTTTTTCTCTACCGTCATCATGAAGTTGACATTTGTGTTTTTTAGTGAAATGTCTCAGCAACTATTAGATTAATTGCCATGTAATTTGGTAAAACATTAATTTCCCGCATGTTATGTCAATCCCTAAACTTTTCATCCAGTGGCATCATCATGTTCGAATTTCAGCAAGTCCAAGTCCAGCACTTTGGTACAAAACTAATGCCATTTCCATCAGCCTCAGCTGTACTTTGTGTACCAAACGCTAACATGCTAAACTAAGACGGTAAACGTGGTAAACATTACACCTCCTTAGCATTAAGCTTAAAGAGCTGCAGACTCTTGTTTCTTTAGACACTGATATAATGATGTTCATACATTTGCATAGCAACCTCCATCATCGTGAAAAAGTTATGTTTGTATGTGTGTGCCTGTTGTTTAGGCTGAAATCCTCAGTGTCCTCAGCCACCGTAACATCATCCAATTTTATGGCGCGATTGTTGAGGCTCCCAACTATGGAATCGTCACCGGTAAGATTTTTTAAATCTAAAGCCTTCATATTGACCATATCATAAATACAATATGTCTCAAATGATAATCAGTGTACAACAGAGTTGCCGGGCTACATCAAAACGCAGCAGCTGAATCTGTTTGCATCAGTTGCAGTTTGCTCAACACTGAATGGTGCAGAGGTTTCTATGGAAGCATCAGTGAATGCCAGAGGGTTCAGGAAGCGCACACATTGATACAGTAGTTGTGTGCCCCTTTTTTGTGTGTTCAGGTTAGAGGCTGAGAAGAATAAAGCTCATGTAGCAAGGGGCCCTTGATGCCTCTGCACAAACTTTCACAAGTTTTTTCTGCTGGTGTTTTGTTTGTCTAATTGTTATAGCATTGATCTCCCCTTGTTCTTCTGCATTAATAAACCTCCACATTTGGATTTAAGACCATCAACTGGATTCTTTTGTCATCCTGCACTCTTGTTTTGGGCAGAGTTTCTTAATTTGCCCTTTTTTTGCAGTTTGGTTTATCTGAGTGTTGTTATGCTGTTTGCTATACTGATGATGATGCCCCATATAATAATAATAATAATAATAATAATAATAATATTACTATTAATTATTATTATTAGTATATAATAATAATAATAATAATAATGTATTCAATATAGCACCTTTTACAGAACAAAGTCACAAAGTGCTTCACAAGAGTAAAATTGTTAAAAATAAGACCAAAAAACTATAAAAACAACAAGCAATAAAAAAAGAAAATACGTCAATAAAATTAAAAATAAAATAATAATAATAATAATAATAAGGGCTGCAACTACTGACTACTTTTCTGATTACGATTAATCGGTCGATTATTTTTTTTTAGATTTTCAAAATGATCAAAAATCAATTAATCAACTAATTATTTAAGCACTGTATGTAATTGAGATTTAATTTGCAGTTGCACAAATGTCCAAAGTCCATTCCCTTTCTAAGAAAAACTAAACTCTTTTCATTGAAACATCAGAGCACCAACAGCCTAAAGTCCAGCAGGCAGCAGCTGAGCCTATATGTAGATAAGAAGCTGTGTTATAGACTCTTAAAATGTTTACTGACTCTACATCAAAGGCTGAACTTCTGAGCCTCTTGGGATATGATGAAGAAGTACCATTTCTGTTTGACAGTGCCATTATTGAAATGTCTGTGACATGCAGGGGTTACTGCATGTTTGGGAAACCTTGTGATTCTAGAGAGTCATATCATTTCAATGTCTTGTCCACAAACATCGCTCTCCTTCCAGGAAAAAGTTTAACACACTGTCAGTGAAAGTCGTAGCAGCCCTTACTCACATCCTGAACAGGGAGTATCACCTCCTTCCATCATGAGGACAATACACAACATCCCACAGCGCAGCTCAAACACATGAAAGATGTTCTTTGTTCTTGTGGTCAATGAAACCCATAGTTCACAATTTTCCTGAATAAATCAAGTGTGTTCATTGTGTGTTATCTAATACAGTAAACTGAGATGTGTTTCTTTCCCAGCCAGGGGTGTTGTTACAAACATTACATGTATTGACAGAATCTTTAGCTAAAACACCTTATACTAAATGCATTCAAAATCCATAAGAACAAGAGCTAGAAGTCATCAAAAACACTAACAGCAACCTGAACAAGCAAGCTTGTATGGTGATACAGTACAAATGGTACAAAGTATCTTGTGGTAAAACATGACTTGATCTGTTCGATGTGTGCTATTTGAAGGGTGAAAGGTGAATGATAAACACGGAGAGATTGTGGTTCTGCCTTTCTTTCTTTACCTTTGTAAATATGTTATAGAAGGAGCCCTGCATTTGTTTGTTAAAAATGCCAATATCTCTCTACTATAGTCCATTGTTTGGATAAATTGTTAGAAACAAAATGCCAGGTTTTGGGAAGAGGTGACAAAAACAACAAAACTGTGTTGCCGTTATCAAAACAGCCAATGCTCCAAGTTGTGTTGTCTTCATTCAATTAACAAAATCAGCATTGAAAAAGAAAATGCTTTAACAAAACACTCCTCAGTCAAGACAAAAAAAAAAGTTCTTTAAACACATATTATTTTCAGTTTTTAGATAACCGTCATGTCATTTACATCAAGATATATATTCTTCTACACATCACACCCACTAAAATGTTTTCCCAGTGTGACACACCCATCGATGGCATGACTACAGTCATCTCAGGTCAAACCATAATCTCCATATTGAGATTTGTGTTCCATCACCATGCTGAAATAATTTTATTGAGAATGTTTGGGTGGTAGAAGACTCTGCTAAAATTCTGCATACAGTATTATGGAACCTCATCTTCTACAAAACGACACTGTAACAAAGTTGGGCAACTGCTGCCTCTACAGAGTTTCCCATCTTACATTCACAAAGCTGCATGTCGTGCAGGTGTATATCCTCGTTCACCAGGTAACTTACCGGATGGCGCTTTACATGTGACTTGACACCGATCATGTATTCAAAGGTTTTTATTTCTTCAGTAGGAAGAAGATTAAGGTTATTGTGAGCAGAACACTCTCATGTGAAACTTGCGTTAAACGTTAGGCAAACCATGCTTTCTATGTGATAACTGTGTGTGAGAGTAATCGTTAACAGTTAGGTGAAAGCATTTGCAGTTGTGACCACTAACATATGTAAACCTCATGCCACCTTAGCAGCCGCTGTGGTATTTTGCAGCTGTGAAAGAGGAAGGTTTCGTTGTCAAGGGGCTGGTTGGTGTCTCTATTTATCAAAGCAGAATCTAATTAGCACCAGATACAGGAAAAATGTTTATGGCCATCCTGACCATGCCATGTCCACATTCATCAGCTCTGTTATAAATTGCCTCAGTCTGTTGACATACAGCATCAGGCTAGGCAGTTCCCTCTTTCTACAGCCAATATCTACAACCCATTTTCAGAATCCCGTTCTGTCTGTTAACCTGCATGGGTTTACAATATCTGCTGTCACTCAGCCACCTCATAAACCTAATGAATTAGTTGTTGTTTTGGGGTAAAGGTACATTTACCTGTGGAATACACTGCATAGGTTTGCTGTTTCACACAAGCTGATTTAAACTATTTTATGACATAAGAATAATTCTCTTTGAATAGGTAGATGATACTAAAACCAAAGAGAAGTTTACAACAGAGCCGCAGGATATTATCCGTGGAATGTGGCTAAACGTATTAAAAGTGCAGAAGCAGACAAGTGTTTACTTGCCCACACAGGTGAAGTGAGGTGATCTTATTTGTAGGTCTGCTGTTAGTCAGCTTTTGCTACAACATAAATAAAAAAGCCATGCAAAATCCAGATTCATAATAAAAGACATTGGTGTGTTTTATGATTGTTAATTAAAATCCTGTCTTGGTGCCGCTGCATGTTTACATTAATGTGTTGGACCATGATTGGGTTATTATGCACAAACAGAATTTTCCTGCTCTTTTAGCGGGTATGATAGTGCTTGTTTATCTTTATACAAGCACTTTACCTCACAAGATCAAAAAATGTTGATTTGCCTGTTCTGCATATGCTTCGTGTTAAACGAAAGCTTTATCTGTATGTCTTTGGACAGTTTTGTGAGGGGGATTTTGCAAAAGGCTACATGGTTGTCAATACCCATAAAAAGTGCCCCATTTGAAGTGTTTACAACTTTAGAAAACAGAGTAGAAAGACTTATTATTTTGTGTTTTAGATAGAGTTCTTAAATGTGTGGGCTCCTGAGGTAACAGGGTGGCTCATTGTGTTCAGTTAGTGATAAATTGAGCTCATCCACAGCAACAGGTCAGTGGCAGGAGCAATTTGTAAACAAGACACTGTCAGCTGGCTTCCAGGAGTCATCTGGCAGAATTTCAATTTTCAATTGTTTTCACATAATGCTCTCACATACTACACTCATATGTACAATGTAACGACTCCAGAGAACGGTTTTGTCACTGTAAGTCATTTTACACATCATAAAACATAATCACATTTTTTCTGTTTTTACAGAGTACGCGAGTGGTGGATCATTGTATGATTACCTGTCCAGCGATGAGAGTGAGGAAATGGACATGGGGCAGATCATGACATGGGCTGCAGAGATGGCCAGAGGTAAATGTGACAACTATTTTATCTCCATGATTATATTAGTGAAAGACAGCTTGCTATCTATCCAAAATGCAAGATCTGTTGCAATATTATAAAAATGTAATGGAAATATGTGGAAAAAAGATTTTAAGAAAAGATAAAAAACTATTTAAATATTATATATTCATTTTATACAATATTTAGATAGATTTTTGGATGCAATAAAAAACTGAACTGCAAATCATTAAGCACAAGATCAAGTTTGGCTACATTTGTCCATCATGTAGTGTCATTTGGAAACAAATAGAAAAAAACTATAATTAACTGATACAACCCAAGGTTATTAATCTAGACGGAGATTGAACCCAGAGGAACACCTGCATTGATGTCAAGAGTTTCAGAGTTCACATCTTTAGCTCACCTTGAAAACTGTTTGGCACGTCATATCTCTATACTAGTCAATTTCTTTAAGAATCTTGACATAAGTATTATAATATAAGACTTAGAGAGGTCTGAAAAACAGATTGCCAGCAGGTTAAATCAGAAGTTTTGGTAAGAAACAGCCATAGCTTGGAAAGTATTCAAACGTTTTACAAGGCAAGACAAAATGTTTGACTTTGCTCCTCGCTTAAGCCCTAATTTGTTGCAGTCATTAATGTCTACACCAGCGTGTATGTGCTTTCGTGTTTGCAGGGACTGTAGGTGTACTTTTACATGGAAATATAAATAAACAAGAGTCAATGAGCCTTGGTTTTTTACTCAAAGCAGCCCTAGGTCTCTCTCATTGCAACTCTACATACAGTATTTCAAACCAAGATGCATTATTTTCCTGTGTGATTGATCAGCGCCAGCAGTGTGTATATAAGAGTTTCCAGTGATCTCCTTCTGAAAAAAAATGTCTCTTTATTTTTATTTTTTGCTTTAGGAATGCATTATTTACATTCAGAGGCCCCCGTTAAGGTGATCCACAGAGACCTAAAGTCCAGGAATGGTAAAGGATTTGAGTTCTAGAATATTCTTTTGTTTCCAAAACTATACTACCTATACTTTCAAGTGAATACATACTTTTATTTTATTTTGCAGTTGTTGTGGCAGCAGACAAGGTTCTCAAGGTAGGATTTCATTATGACTTATACCCTGTAGAGTTTCATCTGAGATACATTTTGCTGCACAATAAGCCGGCTCTGATGAGGTGATATTGTCTGGTTAGCTGAAGGTTTCAACTTTTATCTCAGAATTTGAAAGGAATATGAGCATAAAATACTGGTATATTATTTACCTACAGTATGCGGACACAAGAGGGCAGTGACTAACTTAGCTTGTTCGAGAAACCACTGAGCTTCACTATAGGTGCTTTGGTGGATGAGACTAGTAGAAAGGAGATTTAACAAAAACTCATGGCAATATATTGTACCTTTTATTTGCAAGAGAGTTAGTATAATATGTAAAACTATTAAGTAATTTCAAAAGTATTTTTGAATACTTATTGTTATTATTCCCCTGTATGTAGCTGATGTATCATAGAGCTAAAAGCCAAGAACATAGTGTGGCAAATTGCAGTGACGAAAATAGCAGTTGATTGCAGTACAGTAGATACCCACATTTGTAGCATTTACTAACACCAGCATCACCACCAGATGCACACTTACGAGTTACAGCCACTGTTTTTTTTCAGTTCACTTTTTCAGTAGCTAAAGAAAATCTGCATTGCTGGTTTGATTAGCGCACAATAAGGACATTGTTCTATGGATGGTGGCTATGGATTGCAAAATACACATTTTGACTTAACTGCAATGGTTATTTCTATTCTGTTTTTGTCACTTCAGATCTGTGATTTTGGGGCATCCAAGTTCCTGACTCACACAACACACATGTCCTTGGTGGGCACATTTCCCTGGATGGCTCCGGAGGTGATTCAGAGCCTGCCTGTGTCTGAGACTTGTGACACCTTCTCCTATGGTGTGGTGAGTGACAAGAAGGAGGGGAAAGCAGCATTCTTTGTAGATCACTGTTTTGGCACATCTTGCCTAATTTAGGGTAAGAGCCAGCAATCATCTGAGTGATAGTGTCTTGGACAGTTGTCCTTATTCTTATAATGAAGAATAACTTCTGCGCACAAATGTTCCTCAGTGTTACGACTTGGTCTCAGCTACCAAATTAGAGCCCCTTAAGACTTACTTCCAGCTTCTTTATACAAAGTTTCCACGTTTTTACTAAGATTCTTTGACTCATGAGTCAAAGTTTAGGACTGTTTTTAAGACCATTTCTTTCAAAGATCACACAATGAATGATTGACAAGAACGGTGAGACTCACAGCCTGACCCATTTATAGAATGCTTTTTGGTTTTCAAGGAAAGATTTAAGAGAATAATGCTTTTGATTTATATCCTAAAAACAAACCTATTCAAATTGAATCAAATATGTTCAATAATATATTTGTAAAAATTGCACTGAAGTCACCCAGGGCTTAAAAAACAACTGTCAGTCAACCAGTCTCTCTGACTTTTTCATTTCTGTATTTCTTTTTCTGCGTAAGTAGACAATAAAAGTTGTTTTGACCTTTTCATAAGTATAGCCTCTTAGAAACTGTCTGGCTTTCTTATTCTTGAAACTCTTATGAAGTTTCTGTCTAAAATCCAAACTTTTGGAAGTAGTTTCAAAATGGAAACAGCTTACAAATTGCAGTTCCTATATTACAAGAGTAAATTACTGATTAAAAAGCCCAATCAATTAACAAAAAATATGTTTCCCCAGATTTTACAAGCTAAGCATGCTTATGATTTTATGATAAGTGTTTTCTATGTCAGGGATACTGCAAAATTGATGCAGATTTACAGTACGTATGCAGTTTTCCCCCCTCAAACATTTCTGAGGAGCTGTTTTCTATAGTAAAATACATACATGTAATATGAGGCAGCTGGCAAGTGCAGAAATATGGTACACATATACAGTAGAGCCCTTGGCTCTGGATTTTGCATGGCTCTCCTCCACCTTTTCATGATCTAATTTGATGCCGACGCAGGTTGTTATTTCTGATTCCTGATTTATGTTACTGCTGAATACCAACTGAAAAGCACCTAAATTATCAAGGGAGTACTGTTAGTGTACTTCAGAAATCATGGCAGCCTTTAATCGTTGTTGAAAATCTAAAATTAATCTTTTTGTCTATTTTGTATGTTGCATTTGGCCTCTAAGAAAGGCAGAAAGGTGTTTTTAATGATTATCCATATATGAATATGCACACTTTAGAAACAGATACAAGCTACTCATTCCCTCAACAATATTTATTCTGTGAAAGCCAACCCAGTGTGGCAAAACAGAAGATTCATAGATGTATATGTTGACAGAGCATACATATACAGTATATGCATGCGTATAATTTGACAGTATTATCACTTTGTTTGTTTACTGACCTTGGCTCTTGACTTCTGTGACAGGTGCTTTGGGAAATGCTCACCCGTGAGATACCTTTCAAAGGCCTGGAAGGTTTACAAGTGGCCTGGCTCGTGGTGGAGAAAAACGAGGTGCTCTAGTGTGTGATTACGTGTACATACCATATACATTTATTGACCCTTGGAACTGGGGCATCATTCTTGTCCAGTTAAAAAACCTTCCTTCACACTGAATCAATATTTGTTTTGTGATACACAGTATATTGCATGTCCCTGCTTGGGATCATAGGTGTAAAATATCTTGTTGAGGAAATTGTTTGACATTTTGGGAATTACTCTTATTAGCTTTCTTGAGTTAGATGACAAGATTGATACCACACTCATGTCCGTAGGTAAATATGAAGCTACAGCCAGCAGATTAGATTTTTATTTATTTATTATTTAAACTTTTATTTTAAACTTTTTAAAATTTTCCAAAACAAAAAGGATACAAAAAGAAAAAGAAAACAATAATGACAATAACAACAACATAATTCATAAGATACCTTAAAGACATACATTGAAGACACAGTCAACTTGTTGCTTTATTGTTCATATATTCTCTAATAAGAGTCCAAGGGGCGCCAAGACCATGATCATAGTCTGCAAGGGTTGATGTTGCATTCTTCATAGAAAGCAAATCCAGAAACTCCTTCAACCAGCTATATTTGTTATAGCAGTCTAATTTGCTTTTTTTACCAATTCATTAGTATAGTCCTCTTTACGGAGAGAAAAGCTAGTGAGATTATACGTTCTGTACTGTACGTACAGGTCTTGCTTGTATATTTTCCAGTCTGCTTCCCAATTTACATACAATAGGGCATTTAGGAATATGAACATTCAGAAATGGAACTGATCAGCAGATTAGATTATCTTAGCTTTAACTCTCAGCAAGAACGTAAATATGCGTATATTCCAAAAACTATTCTTTTAAATCAGCACCCCTTCAGCTCATCCTACATCTGACTGTGTGTGTTTCAGAGGTTAACTATCCCAAGTGGCTGTCCTTCCAGCTTTGCTGAGCTCATGAGGAACTGCTGGGCAACAGAGCCAAAAGTGAGTGATCCGCTAGTCACATTAGCTTGCAAATTAACAACATATGTATGGTTCCGTTTGAATCACAGACAAATGTTTGTGTGTTGATTTAGGAAAGGCCAGTGTTCAAGCAGATCCTCTCTACTTTGGAGTCCATGTCTAATGACAGCCAACTTCCTCAACAGTGCAACTCTTTCCTTCACAACAAGGCTGAATGGAGGTAATGTGCTCAGCCATTCTCCCAGGCCCAGTAAATGTATTTATAACTCCTTTTTTCACCAATATACTGCCTCAGCCTAAGGAAATGTGCAACTGTTTTCAAAGAATGATGTGGAAATGTAGCTGACGGGGGCCATGAAGTACAAAAAAAGACTTGAGATTGTGCATATAGATCTTTAATAATTACACTGATAGCTACATAAAGGCATGAAAACCTCCAGAGAATCATCCATCTGGATATACTTCCTCTCTTTACCCATAAGGCCCTAAAAATAATCACCATCTTTTTCAAGTAGAAGTGTTTAATTGGGTTGTATGAGCAGCTGGAGGTTTGGTGAGTCTCAGCTGTTACTTTATTCTCTTTCTGCCTCTCTGCGGGGCTTGTCTGTGCTCTGAGGTTTTTCCTCAGAAGTTGTGCTTGTGGCATCATGTCCAGGCAGCCATCTGCAGGTGGAGCAGGTTGGAGTGAAGCTTACTGCTGGAAAACAGAAACTGAGAATGTGTGATACAGAAAGACAAATTTGTTATAGCTCAAGAGGTTTGATACTATAAGCCTAGCTGGCTGAAAGTGGAAGGACAGGCTTGATGGTGATAAGAGCAGGTGGTAGCTTCACCAGAAAGGGTGGAGAGATATTGTGTTGACCTCAGAGCAGTTAGATCTGTTGGGCTTGTTACTATTGTTCTCAGTTAGCTGATTTGCATTACCCAGAAATTACTAAGGAATAGGTAGAGCATATAATGCAGACTTATAAGTTTATGGTTAAAGTGCTAACTTTCAGCTTGAAGGATGTTTGAGAATATACATGTTTGGTGCACAGTATAGGAATATAGTACTTGGGGGTATGTACGGTATAACAAACCTAACAAGTCTACAGCAATGCTAGCAGCACTGCACACTGAGCTAAATGCTAACATCAGCATGCTTACATGCTCACAATGATAATGCTAACATCCTGTTTGGCAAATATAATGTTTACCATGTTCGCCATATAAGTTTAGTGTGTTAACATGCCAACATTTGCTAATTAGCACTAAACACAAAGTACAGCTGAGTGAGGCTGATGGGTGTGTCAATAGTTTTGCAAGTATTTTGTCATAAATCAAAGTATTGAAGAAATTAAAGTTTTGACCTGATGATGCTAGAAGAAAAGTCAGGGAAGTTATTACAATTCCCCCTGAGGGGACCATGAATGAACACAAAAAAGACAGCCAACATGTATTCAGCAGTGCTTCAGACGGTTAAACCTCAGTTCAATGTCCTCCTGCTCTTCTGCATCATCACTGTTTAGCTGCTCTCAATGCGGATTCAAACAACTTCAAATTAAAGGGGCGAGTCACAACTTGACTGACAGTCATTGTTTCATGTCAAATCCAGTACTTACAGACTGCACTGTACATTGTTTGTACAGACAAAGATCAAATGTCAAGCACTGAGAGTATAATAGTCAAAAGCAGCTGATATAATTTAATGGTTGCTATGTCTTACAACCACTAAATTAATATCCGGTATTGTGCAATCTAATTATTTGTCCTAAAAGCAAATATAGACTGAGTCACATTAGTTATATATCATGTCATATCAAACTAAACAAACGCCTCCTGTTATACTCTTTATCAGACCATTTTGGCCAGACTTGTCATTTCCTTGCTCATCTAAACTCTTTAAAAAAAGAGAATTCTGCAAAGTACAGGGCGATGTGAAGTGCCAAAACATTTGTCGGGAAAATGGGAGGCAAGAGGACAAATTATTTGGGAAGTTGCGCAAGAATGGAAATTGTTTAAAGTGGGAAGCGTGGGTTTAAAAACTATTGAAAACTGGCTACTGAAACACTGGCCCACTGTAGGTTGTCCGGTAAGAACTTGAACCAGAGATATCTGACTTTGAGATCCAGGAAGATTTATTTACAACTCGAACATGAAGTTAACTATGAAGTTGTATTTGATGTTACATGTGAAGTTGGATGTGGTTCTGACTTACTATGAACATTATTTACCAAAACTAAATGTTATAGCCACCAGCATATAACAAGAAACAATACTAAGAATTACATTAATTTCTCTGTAATAACTAACATAAATGTAACATATTGCTCAGTAACACAAACTGAGAATAAGCCACATCTATTACAGCACACATCCATAACGGAGCAATAGTTAATTTCTAGTGCTTAATAGTTAAGCACGTTGCTAGCAAATTGCCTTAATACAACCTGAATATCAACACTTGGCTGCACAAGTAATATTAAACTGGAGTGACGATGCTGGGGGGCATCATATCCTCCTAGCTGGTATCTGTACTCAGGAGAGGTGGCGTGATGTCTCTCTGGCCTCCCGCTGTACTCATAAGGGTGAGCATAACGTCTTTCCGATGAGCAGCAAGTCACTGGGGAGCGGGCACAATGTCTCTCTGGCGTACGGCTATACTCGTAGGAGCGAGCGTGACGTCGATCCGGTGAGTCGTGGCGTACGGTGGAGCGAATGTGGTATCTCTCCGGTGTACTGCTATACTCATACTCATAGGAGCAAACGAGCAGTATGTCTCTCTTGTGGGTCATGGGGTGCTGGAGAGTAGACACAATGTCTCTGAGCTGGCGGATGATAATCCTTTCCTGATGTGGATTCACGTGGATGAGGGCTACGACCGCATGGTGGGTCAAAGTTATCCAAGGAGTTATCACTAGGGTGACGAGTGAATCTGTGAGGAGTGGGCATTTCAACAGCCTCTGGACGAATGAGGTTCATCTGGTTGTCCTCCCGGTGTATGGCCGACGGAGATGGGTTGGGCTGAAGCTGCTGAACTGCTTCTCACAGGTGTTTTATCTGTGCACGGAGCTGGTCAGTCTCCATCGTACTCTATTGCGTGAGTTGTTCCAGCCTGTATACATTCTGCCGGGTCTTGAGGTTGAGATCGTAGTTGCGCAACTTCAGGTCGTCCATAGCAGTTTGGAGGGATTCATGGTTTTGCTTCAGGTCCTTGTTCTGCTGTAGAAACTCCTCCGTTTCGTCATGCGGCTGTACCACCTGACTTCTAAAGGAAGGGAAGAGCAGGTCTTTTAAGCTGTCCTGGCCATCATCATCTGAAAAAAACATGCTGCTGTCTTTGATGATGATCTCCATCCACTGAGGACGTAGTCCTGAAGGTGTGCGGGAAGGGTTGTCTGCCTCTTGGATCGCACAGCTGAGTCTGGCTGTCTTCTCTGGGGGTCTGATGTCTTGCACTACAGTAGACCCTTTATCCGGGTCGAAGGACCATGTAAAAACTATTGAAAACTGGCTACTTAAACACTGGCCTGCTGTAGGGTGTCCAGTAAGAACTTGAACCAGAGATGTCTGACTTTGAGATCCAGGAAGATTTATTTACAACTCGAACATGAAGTTAACTATGAAATTGTATTTGACGTTACATGTGAAGTTGGATGTGGTTCTGAAATATAAGCAAATAATAATGCACATTAATAAGCATCTTACTTACTATGAACATTATTTACCAAAACTAAATGTTATAGCCACCAGCATATAACAAGAAACAATACTAAGAATTACATTCATTTCTCTGTAATAATTAACATAAATGTAACATATTGCTCAGTAACACAAACTGAGAATAAGGCACATCTATTACAGCACACATATCCATAACGGAGCAAACAGGGTAATACACCTTTAATAGCTAAGCATATGGCTCCACAGTGCTAGTCTGTTTACTGGCGATTGCATGTTGCTAGCAAATTGCCCTAACACAACCTGAATATCAACACATGGCTGCACAAGTAATATTAAACAATCTGTACATCTATCAGCTATGCAATAAGAAACACAGCAACAGCAATATTATCAAGGCGATAATATATCTCTCTCTCTTCAAATAAATGTCACGTCGTAACACAGGCTAAACATATCCACATCGTATCAGAACACTTATTGAAATATGAATAAACGTAGCTTTAATGTTTACACAGATAACGAGTCAGTAAAACCCATGACAGTTTAGCAAGTTACAGAATAGTTTTAACTTACGTTCTGGGCTACACACATCACTTCAACAAGTCTGAAAACGGGAAAGGAATGATAAAGAAAAAGTGTGTTTACAGCTGCTGCATTCTGTCCCCTTCTCCTGTCTGAGCGTGAGTGATTGGCAGGAGATCAAAGCATTGACTCTCGTCACTGATTGGTCGATCATCTCAGGAGAGAGAGCGTGTTATTATGGCCTTTTTTACAGCCGCCCCCAGATTTGCCTTGGAAATCTGAACAATCCGGAAAGGCCACATAAGTCTCTAGTCTGGCAGGGCAGGGAGGCGAATGATACGGGCCACCGGGCGCCGGTAGGTGCGATCCCCTACCTTTACTTCAACAGTCATGACTTTATCATCTGGACCAGGACTGATTTGGGAGATCTGTCCAACTGGCCACAATGCTTGAGGTAGTTGACAGTGACACCAACCTGTAGGTCGGCAGTTTCTGAGGTCCATTTCTGGCACGCTTGTAGACCAGGAAGGTAATACTTCATGAAATGTTTCCAAAAGTGGTCAGCCAGTAGTTGACTGTGCCTTCACCTGCGTCAACTGAGTATTTCCGACTCCGGGTACACAACCTGGGGCAGTGATGCATCTGGCTGCCCCATCAGCAGAGAGTTGGGGGTGACTGGGTCCGGATCTGCTATGTTGGACGAGACATAGCAAGGGGCTTAGAATTGAGGATCCCCCTCAATTTCAGCCAAAACAGTCCTGAGTACTTCTTCGGTCACCAACTGGGCACCTAAGGTTGCCTGTAGCGCTTGCTTCAGTCAACGGATCTCTCTCTCCCAACATCCACCAAAATGTGGGGCACTTGGTGGGTTGAAACGAAAGTGGATCTGCTCCTTGGCCAGTTGAACTTGGAGGTCAGGCCGCAATGTAGTGAAGGCCTCCTGCAACTCATGCTCTCCACCCTGAAAGTTAGTTCCCTGGTCTGATAGGAGCTTGAAAGGTTTCCCCCAACGAGATGAGAACCTCCGAAAAGCCATAAGGAAGGAATCAGTGTCCATTGTAGAAAGGAGGTCGAGATACACTGCTCAGGTTGTCATACATATAAATATGATCCCCCACCTCTTTTCCTTTCTTCTTCCTATGGTGACCTGGTAGGGCCCAAAGCAATCTACTCCAGTAGAGTAAAAGGCAGGTTGATGCAGTCGTAGTCTTGATTTGGGAAGATCCGCCATACGTGGCACTTCTGGTTTACCGCGCCATTTGCGGCAGTCAGTGCACTCTCACTGGTAGCGACGAATGGCCTCTCTCCCACGCAGAATCCAGTACTTTCTGTGAGTCTCAGCGAAGAACCATTCCGGTCCTGGATGGTGCAGTTTCTCATCTAGATCTTTGATGATTAGCTGAGTTAGTGGGTGCTGATGGGCGAGCACAATTGGATGGATCGTATAAGTGTCAAGATGTAAACTGCGTCGTAAGCGCCCTCCCTCCATCAGCTGAGTTGTGGTGTCTAGTCGGGAGCAAGGGTGAGCAAATGGCTACCTTTAGGGAGTGGCCTCCCCTCCTTAAGAAGTGAGAGTTCTGAGATGAAGCAATCTTGCTGTGCCTGCTGGACGAGGTGGCTCTCAGCTTCTTTGTAGTCACTGGCTGATGGGATGAAGTCAGCCGCCCCGTGCAGGGTCTGGATGGTGGCTTCAATAAGGTCTGCCAATGAGGTGAATGAGTTGGCATCAGGTACTCTGGAACCAGAGTTTAAGGTGATGCGGTTGCAGAGGGTTGCCTTCCTGAGTTCTTCACTGTCGAGGTAAGTAGCTTGTGGAGTCTCTGGCTCTGGTTCCTCACAAAGAAAGGGTGGTCCCTGGTACCAGCGGCTCTGTGCTCCAAGCTCAGCTAATTTCTTTCCCCTAGTTATATCATCTCCCCGGATTGTTGGTTGTGTTCATGTAGCGCCAGGTTCTGCCTTCAGTCAATTCCTGTATTTCAGCCACACGAGTACCCGCAAAGACTTTGAATCAGCAGGAATCCGAAAGAAGCCAAGTGAGCACACTGGTCGAGTCAGTCCACAGGATGACATGACGGATGGGCAGGGTAAGCTCGGTGGTGAGAACTGAGGCTAGCTGGGCACCTGTCAGAGCGGCACAAAGCTCCAGGCGAGGGATGGTCTGCTTCTTTGGAGCCACACATGACCTTGCTGTGAGAAAGGCCACTTCGACCTTACCTCTGAGGTCCTCAGTTTTGAGGTAAGCTACAGAACCATAAGCCTTCTCCGAAGCATCAAAGAACACGTGAATGTCCCTCAGGCTGTTTGGGTTGTATAGCTTGGGGCTACTGTAGCATCTGGGAAGAGTAATGTGCTCAGGCAGTTCCCTTTCCCACTCCTTCCAGGTTTGGAGCAGGTCATCAGGTAGATCAGGATCATCCCACTCTCTATGTTTTGTCCAAAGCTGTTACACCACCACCTTAGCTCTTGTGGTGAAGGGCACCAGATAACCAATGGGGTCATATTGGCTTGCTAATACCTTGTAGATGATGTGTAAAGTAGTCTGTGGGTAGGTCTGGGTTCTGAGCTTGTAAGATAGGGTGCCAGTGCCAGTGAAGGCCGAGAGCTGACTCCTGGCCATCTGGCTGACCCTGCGCTATCCACAGCTCAGAACTGTCCGACCTGGCATCTAAGGGAAGGTGGCTGATGACTGCTGATTGGTTGCTTGGCGACTGGCGCAGCTCAAAACCCTCTTCTGCCAGGAGCATCTCAGGAGAGAGAGCAAGTGTTATTATGGCCTTTTTTACAGTGGGACTGGAAGAGTAAGGATGGGCTTTCCTGCCTGGGCTACATGTGTTTATGAACAGAAAGTATGAGAACTAGCTTTTTGTTGGGCTGTTGCTCAGCATGGATTTCCA
Source organism: Sander vitreus (assembly GCF_031162955.1). NCBI lineage: Eukaryota > Metazoa > Chordata > Actinopteri > Perciformes > Percidae > Sander > Sander vitreus. The sequence goes on from NC_135865.1 coordinate 15,920,172, forward strand.
CGACACACTGTGCAGCCCCACCTGCTGGACAAAACAACTTCCCCCAATGTGAAGTGAAAATTGTCCTGTCCTTGCCATTCAAAGCATCAGACACAAACTAATCACATTCTGACTGCAGGGAATCACTAGTATTGTTTACAGTTTAATTTGATTTTGTTTTAGTATGTGTCACTGCTTACTGCCCTAGTACTCTAACTGTGATTACTTTCACTAACTTTTACTTCTTTACACTGGGTTGTTTAAAGGATAAGGCTGGTGATATTTAATATTTTGTTATTGTCAACAAATTCAATTAAAGAACTAAACTTAAGCTAAGAGCTCCTTAAAACCTCTAAACCCAGCTGACCTGCCAGTGAGTTACTCATTACAAACAATTGCTGTGCAGCCAAACATTGTTCAAACCCACATAACTTCATTTCAGATTCTAGTGGAAATCCCAAAGTTTCCAAAGATGCCAAATGTTTATATTTAATGAAATGACGTAGCCACAAAAAACATGGACTAATACAAATCTGATATGTCAGTTAACATTAAAGCTAATACATAAAAATATTACAAAGAGGAAACTGGATTTTTTAGGGTTAAAACACATGAGCACACAATGTTGCACTGGATGACACGCTTCTTCATTTCAACAAACACAAGCACTGTGGTTTACTGAGTCAACCCTACAGACACCGTCCTACTGCAAGAAAAGCCTCTAGGGCACCAAATGCGTATTAATCTGCAGCTGAGAATTGTCCCTAACAAATGCACTATGTAGTCCTGTTTGAGGATATAAGACAGCCTTTTTAATATACATATATTAATAGAAATGGGCTTTGAGCTGAGTGCCACAGACAGGGAAGTATTGAGAGATGGACTGATAAATTGTTGGTTTTGGTCTTTTCATGGGAGTTGTTGAAAAATATTGACTCATGCCAGCCTTTAACATAATTGAATGTGGCGATATTTGGTGAATTGTTGACAGTGTTCCATTGCTGTATACTGCAGGTGTGAGATTGAAGCTACACTTGAGAGACTTAAGAAGCTGGAGAGAGACCTGAGTACCAAAGAGCAGGAGCTGAAGGAGCGAGAGCGCCGTCTAAAGATGTGGGAGCGCAAACTCATCGAACAGTCCAACAGCCCGGTGAGTTCCTCTCTATCTCCTCTCCACCTTGATCCACCTTCACGCTCAGGACAGCTGCCATTAACTGTCAGGCGGTCCCAGCAGCAGCACCTCACTTTTACACTGCTGTTCACATGTGTGTTTCCTCAATCACATTGGGAGAGTGAGAGAATTCTTTCTCTGGCGTTATGTGGAAATAGCAAAGTAGTGAAATGAAAATAAAAAGTGTGCAATGAGAAGTAAAGGAAAAAGCATATTATGGGCAGAGTATATTATTGGCAATACTTCACTTACAGTATGTGCAGTGTATTGCATGGTTGCCCAACAAGTACATTTGCATCATGATGAAGAGTGAATGCTGCATTTCTCACTAGAATTCATATTGAATTGTGAGCGTTGCAGAACTTTAGTTTAAGCTTTGCTGTTTGCTCTTGTTCCCAGCATTGTATTATTTGCATGCAAAAGACACAACAGATTATATTCTGGTTTGCACTTTGTGTGTTTCTGTGAACAAAACGTGGTTGCTTTCTCAAAACTGTGTGACCAAATGCCACAGTATTGTACAGTAGAGATAACTTAAACACCTTTGAATTAAGTACACTGAAATTTCACTTTCTTTTCCTATTCTCCCCTTATTGTTCTGTTCTGTTAACTTCCCTTTACCATCTAGTTTTCTTCTTGGGTTGGGATTAAAATTGTCCACTTTACTTATTTATACTTATTTTGTGGTTTGTCTGATTACTTACTTACTTTTCTTTTCTTTTCTTTTCTATCCTCTCTTCTTTTCTTTCACCCCTATGTCCCTTCTCTCTCCCTCTCAGCTATTCTTACCTGTGGCAAAAAAGATAAGCACTCAGTCGTTCTATCAGTCTAAGACGGAGGAATCAAACAGTTCACAGATGTCATGTCAGATCACAACCTCCAGTAACGAGGAGGTGAATCTGCAGTCCATGATGAAAGGCTTTGAGGACATGTTTTCCTTGGACTTTGGCCGGCCTGTCCTGCACTCTGGCATGCAGGTCAACATGCAGGCCAGGCAGAACTCCTCCATGTCGAGCAGTGTCAGAGAAGGACACAAAATCAACATGACTCTGGGGATGGGATGCTTCACTTGGTCTGACGACAGTGAATAAAGCTCTCTGACGCTCTGTGTTGCCACAGCTGCTTTGTCAAATACTGTTATCTCACTTAATGCATTATTGGTGTTATGGAAGCACTATTTGGTAATTAATTGCTTGTTAAGTCATGATTATTTCAATCATTTCAATAATCATGAGAAACACCAGGAATGGCTTACTATTTCTTCTGTTTTGTTCAAGTTGTATTCAGAAATCATAAAGATATTATAGAATATATTTGTAGCCCTCCACCTATGGATATTATGGATGGCATTTAGCATATGCCTAATGTACTGGATGTATAGTGCCATGCTGTGAAGAAAGAGCCACGTGAGCCAGTTGCTTAGAGAAGGCCAGGCTTTTATGATGAAGTGACATTTTGCTGACATTAAGATTGGCCAATTTGTTCTGGATGTGGTGGAGTGCAGTTGTTGAGACGCAGTCTCTTACCAGGATGAAAGTACATGTTTTTTCCACTGACTGACCCAGGTTCAAAACAGCAGGAGAGGGACTTTGCTGTGTGACTGTCAGCTTCATTCTCAAATTTTACATTTTAGTTTTTAAGACAGGCTTGTTTCTTAGGCCTGAAAAGATTATTAAAATTAAGAAAAAAATAATTAATAATAACAAGATTAAAATGCCTTAATCAGATGTCACAGATTTGACCAAATATAGATTTTAATAGAATAATTTCCTTCTGTACACATGTTTTACATACGGTATCACACCATATGGTCTAACTGAATATTAGCCTCAAGACCTGCACTTTATAGTAGAGAAAATCATATTAGCATTAGTGTTCAGTTAGGTATTAGGCTTCATCTGGGGGAAGGACATGCTTCCTTGAGCATAGCCCATTAAATTGTCCCCTTCGCTTGTTATCATCAGTCAGTCTCATGAGGATGTAATCCTCTGTATTCCTGTGTTGTTGCTTGTTAGCATCCTGCCATGAGCTAATATTCCTATTCAAACATCGCCTGTACTCCTGTGCCATCAAGCCCTATACACACTAGACAAGACATAACAATGAACACAGACTCCTACCATTATTTACATTTCCCTGTGTGAAATCCAGACACTTCAGAAACATTCAGCCATCACACTTGTTAGTCATCTCCTCAATCTTTTGCCAATATCATACGACCTTCTTGATGTGACTTATTTCCCTTCACTGTTTTGTCAATAAATCAGTTTCTTTCAACTATCTGCCGATCTGTTTTATGAGAATTATGTCATATTACTACTATTATTGCCAAACCTTTTATGATAGAAGACAGAACAGAGCAAAGAGACTGATATCATTTTAATAAGATTGTAAAATATATTGCTTCACTAGGCATTTACTGTATGTTGAGCTGTTTCTTCTGATATTAACTTTATGCCACTTTGTAACTCCCAGTATTCATGGTCTGGTTATCCATCATCCACTTAGTCCACATGGGGGCAGAATTGTGTGAACTAAACCCAAGTCTTTTCCCCCCAGCAGATTCCACACACACGTATCATAAGCACAAAAATTGTGCTCCTCATTTTGAATTTAAGATAGTGCTTTGAGAAAGAAGCACGGCAGCACATTTGTGAAATTCAATATGCTGCTTGAAAAGTGATGTTAAGTCACTCCAATGAGACTTTGACAGCGGAAGAGTGTTTCTGAATCTGTTTACTTCCGAACTGCAGCACTGGAGGAGGCGGAAAACGCTGCAGGGCTGAGTGGCTTTATGGGGCGGCGGGCTGCACTGAAATGTATGGCAGCGACGGTCTATTGAGACCGGCATTCAGTTCATAATCTGAGCTGTTATCACATGTCGTGGGAAGAAGACAGTGAATGGGGGATTACTCATTCATTTAGTCATCTTTCCTCCAATTTTCCATTGCATTATTTCTGTCATTACACACCAGTCTCATGATCACAATGATGAAATCTTTATTTTGGCTGGCAAGTTTCTGCCTGATTACATTTAATGAGCAATAAATGATTTATCTTTCAAACAGATCACGTTAGTTAGATCAGTCAGATGGACATTTCTGTTTGATATACACCATTAGAGGAAAGTCGTCTTAATCGCACAGCACAATAACCGGAAAAGTAATGTCTTTTGGAAAACATGGAAAACATGGCTATTTTCCATTTTAATAACATTTACTTAAGTCACATCTACATCATTTACTTGTGATTTTTACTTTAAAATCTGTCGGTCATGAATGCACACATTTCATACTGTGTGTATTCATCCATATTCTATTGCTGTTGCTTTTACTTGTCTTGTTTTTATGCAGTTGCTGCCCACCCTTGACATCTATACATGGACAGAGGAGCATGTGGTCAGTATCATTGTATTTACCTCATAACTAGTATATTAATTTAGACTCTCACATACTATTACAATAAAACTAATATATTTCCATTTTATTCCTTCAGTATTTCTGGATGCAGCAAATATTTGGCGCAGGTTTGTTCATTTACTTTATCTTTAATCCGACTTTAGTATCTTCAGACTCTTTATTTGTGATCTGTTGTTTAAAAACTGAGCGTATCCTTTTTTTGTCTCAGGAGAGGGTCCATGTGGCATGCAGCTGTATGCTGACCTGTTTAAAGAAAATCACATCACTGGAAAGAGGTTGCTATTGCTCACAGAAAACGACATGCGGGACATGGGGGTCAAATCCAAAGGTCACGTCATGCACCTCAAGGCAAGGCACAGTTATCCATTAACCACAACTGTCTTATTTCTTTTAATCCATACATATTTTACAGGATGAGATCAATGCTCTTTGATATGTGGAATAACAATCAATCTCACATTTTCTCTTTGGCAGGGAGAAATTGAAAAGCTAACGAATGAGTACCTCGGGTTTGTCCACTTCCCACCTCTGTTGAAGGTATAAACGTTTCTTCTTTATCTTCAGGTAGAGTTGTTTTTTTTTTTGTTTTGCTGTGCATCTTTGGTGCCTAAACTCCCCTTTCTTCCCAGGATGAGCTGGAAAAGGAGGTGCAGAAGAGTAAAACTGTCAATCTGGAGCTGGTGTTTGGGTACCACTGGAAACCAGGAACTGGGAAATCTGTAAGTTTGTAGTCGCACACACGCACGCACACACCGGACACACACACACACACACACACACACACACACACACACACACTGACTGCATCAGCATATTCTGCAGCTGTGAGCATCATATGTAGTTCATAATTTGCTCTGTAAAGGGCAACCAAAAAATTTAGGACAATCACAAATAAATGTTGTATCTTCTTTGATTATTAATTGTTAACATCTTTTATAAGTTTGGTAATAATTGTTCCTTTGTAAATAGATGTACAGAATCATGTTTTTGCCATGATTGAATAAGCCTCCTTGCACTGAAGCTTTGTTCTGAGAATTCATGATGATGGCTGTTATACTGACCATTGAAGGCATCACTAGACATGCATAAAACCAGATAAATAAACATTTCATTCTCAGCCATGTACCACATCCACCTCGACTTGCTCACAGCCCTTTGTTAGGATCTCAAACTGTGGAGAAAGGGTGGCTCTTCACTTGCTGTTTCAATTTAATCAAAAATAGCCCATTAAGCCAGAAGTCATTTTCTTTTTAAAAGGCAAACGTTATTTAATCTTTCAGCTGTTCATTGTCCCATCATAAATAGTCCTCTTTCAGTGTGTTCGGCAGGGCTGAAACGAGCCTGCTAATTGCCTCCCATTTCTTCTGACATGTGGTGGTTTAGTGGGTAGAAAACACAGCAGGGAGAAGGAAACAGGAGGCTGAGAAAATGAGAGCTAATTATTTTCCCCTGCCTGGTGTCAGGTTCCGTGTCAGCCTTGTTTTTACAAACTGGAAGGTTTTTTGCACTAAATAAAACAAACCCGCACTGCATTTTTTTCTTTGCCCGTCTTTGCTGGCGATGTCATGGAAGCAGCTGCACTTCTCAAAGACAAAATGAGGGCCTGCGATTGTGCGGCCACCATCTGACAGCCACTGAGGGTCCCCTACTAATGAGGATATCACCGTGCAGCCAAGTGAAAGGTGCTGAATTATGTATGAGTTGTCATTAGACGCACTCGGGTCCAAGGCATCATTACCAGACATTGTTTCTGCTGGAGTGATTAGACTAGCATGGACGTGGGAGCCCCGGTGCGACCGTCCAGTGCCGACACCAGGCCAGCGCAGGGCCACGGTGTGTTTCTGAGCCAGAGGCTTGCTGAAGCTTCCCCTTTGAGCTGTTTCCAGTCCCTGTGGACAATGCAGGAGAGGGCGAAGGCTTCTCAGATGAGTATGTTAGTGCCATTCCTCTGATGTCTTTCTCTGTGATCACTACACAATGAATTGGCCTGTGCCATCAACCCTGTGTGGTTAAGCGGTGACCTGTGGCTTCAGGGCCAGCTTTTGGGGATTGGCAGAATCATTACTGCTTCGTCAGCATTCAGTATGCAGGAGAAGAGAGCTGGGGAATTGAGATTTGTGCCTCCTAGTGAGGATTTGTGTGCCGGATGCAGCAAGTCATGAGGAAAAACCTTCAGCCTTATCACCTTAAATCGACCAGATTCCTACTCCAAGGAATTAATCCTGGATCCCACAGAGAATAATAACATCAAGTGTTTGACAAGGAATTTACAATGTCTACATAACAATATTAGCTACTGTTGTCATTTGTTTCTCTCTCTGTTATAGTATTGTATGAAATATGACTACTCTCACTGCCATGTTGAGGCATTAGTATAGTACTGATTTCCATCAAGCTCTGTTCTCTAAATAAGGTGTTACACAATGCTTTAGATATTGCACACAAATTGCATTTTATATAATTTCTTGTTTTTCGTGCCCTTGCAATTTATTCATAATATTTTTATGTTATAATTTCTGTCCTCCCCCCACAATAAGAGGCGTTGTGGCCAATAGCTTCCCACTACCGTTAAACTACCTCTAGGTTGTGCTGTTGGTTTATATACAAGAGTGACCAAGTTCTCCACACAGAATAATGCAATTATAAACTTTTCCATGCAATCAGGTGTTGTTTCTGAGTGCACTAGACCAGACCTACATTATCTCACCATTATCTTTTTTCCTTTCAAGGACTGCAAATGGAAAATGTACATGGAACTTGATGGAGATGACGTTGCAGTAACCTACATCAAAGACGTCATCTTCAATGCCAACCGACAGGACGTGGAAATCCTGCGGATGACTAAGGTGTCGTTATAAACACACATGACCACTCATGTTTTAATCAATTCTAAATGTTGTCTATGTTTCTGACCTAACTGGTTGCATTTTAACTATTAGATTGTTGTATTGTTGTTGCCATAGTCAGATTTATTCATGAACTAATGTCATTTTAATGCAGCCACCTTTTGTGATGGACAAATGGATCGTTGGATTACTGCAGGACCAGAAAGTGGACTACACAGTCAATTATGAGGTGAGTCATTTCAGCAGCTGTGGGAGGCACCTCACAAAACAAAGAAAAATATACACGTCAGCTATTTGAAAATGCATCGACTGAAATCACAGAACCCTGTGCGACAAGTATACATATTTTTGACACTAAATATTCTTATATTCTCCTTTGACTTCACACTTCAGAATGATGTCAAGTCACCAAAGTCTACCAGACACAGCTGTCCAGTGATGTGGAGTCACAGTGGTGGCCAAGACGAGATCAAGACTGTGGGGCTAGTCATCGAAACTACACCAGCTAACATCGACTGGAGCCCCATGGACAAGTCTAATGCTGGTAATCGTTTTATTTATAGTTTTGTTGAACCAAAGAGTGCCAAAGCAACAGTCTTCACTGCTGGACAATTAAAGATTGTTGCTGTTGAATTTCCTCATTTCAACATATCACAAAAATATTTAACAATATTGAATACAAAACGACAAAATTGAACAGACTATGCTCCTATTTTTTTCAATGCATATCTTCCTTTTTAGATATTGATCCCACATGGATGTGGAATGTAAGGAGGAGGCAGTTGATGAACCAGAAATCCCTGCAGACGACTGCTGCTCTGACTGCCTTCACTAGCTCTGATGCCTGCACTCTGCCTCAGTTCCTGTCTGCACATGAAAGCCATGGGTTTTCTTATGCTGCAGCTGTGCGTCGCTCTCCAAACCGTGCCCATGGAACTCCTTGGATTGACTCACGCAGCTCCTCGCCAACTACCAGCCTGTCGGCCAAACTCTCCTCGCTTCATCTTGGGTCAAAGGGCAGCAGCCCTTCCAGCACCACGTCAGAGAGCGCCTCAGAGAGGGAGCGAGAGCGCCCACTCAGTGCTAGAGCAGCGCATGACCACCACAGAAACCGCTACTTCGGCAACACATTAGCTGTGGGAGGGGGACAGGGTAGGGGGCATGCATGGACCAATACTAGAGGTAACTATATTAATAATAAAACCAGCAAAACCTCACGACAGCCAGCGAAGCCATGGTCCAACAGTTACAGTTACACACCACAGAACCGCCCCTCCATGATACCAGGTATATTGTCTGTGACAGAAAACCCCAGTGAGGAGAAAGAAGGGGCCAAAGCCAGCGATGGAGGGTGGATCAAAGTGGAGCGACAGAAAAGATTACCACGTCAGGACAATAAACAAGTCAGAGGTCGACAGAGGAAAGGGGGAAGGGGAGGTTGCAGTGCTGGTGGAAGAACTTAATGTGGGCCACACATGAACTGACAGCTTCTTAACATGCACTGAAAAGGTTTTTACATTATGAATTATGTCTGCTTACATGCTCACAAATGAACTGCTTGTTTTAAGAGAATCACACTGATGCCTATGAAGTGTATATGAATGAAAATAAGGTTTTATTTTTTTTAAACTAGCTGCTGTCAGGTTAATATTAATGCTTTATTGTTTTTATTATTATAAAAATGGAAAAATCATCCTTGTTCTTCACTTTCTTCCTTCGATTTAATATCAGGTAGCAACCAGCGTTATGGTTGCATAATTTATTTAATTTTATTTATCAACTCAGTTTCTCTCAAGTAATCAAATAAACTGTTATAACACCCTTACCCAATATACAATGTTCATTTCTTCAAATCCATACTTTCAGAGTTGCCTCTTTGGTATGTATCTTTCTGTGGAGTATTTTTGAAATATAACATGGTCTTCTGATTCCATTGTTTGACAATGGACATATAAGATAAGATACAGTATGCCTTTATTGATCCCCAGTGGCTAGCAGCAGCAGCAGCACAAGGACAAAAGTAGGTCTACAGATAAATATAGAAAGTAAAAAATTACTAATGAGAGGTTTAGCAAACTAAAATAAAAATCTAAATAAAATTTAAAAAAGCTATACAAGAGTAATTAAAAAAAAAATTTACAAGGCAAATGTGACAGTGGTGGGATGTGTTTAGTAGCAGCAAAGTCAGCAAGGTTTAGTGTATAAACAGCATACACCAGACATATATATGATAAGTAATGCTATTTAGTGTTTGTATTAATAAATACTTAATTATATAAATATAATATAGTATATAATGCACTAAAACAGTATAACCAGTAAACATAATGCTATAATATGGGATATAGTATAAGGTAAAAGTAAACCATAAACCCAAAAGTGCAAACTGTTATTAGGTCTGGTGTGCCACATACCAGCCTTGTTATTTTGTTCACGCTTCAATCATATCAACTTCCTTCTGTTTATGTCACCCTGTTTTTGTTGCCAGTCTTTAGAGCTATCTTGTATTATAAGTCCCTTTTATTCAGTTTTAATAAATTCAATGGCCATAACTTCTTCTTCCCTTTTCTATACATCTCCATCATTTAGTCCCATTTTTATTAAGTGTTAACAAAGTGTCATATATTTCTTCACTATGCCCTGTCTACTATAACGTGAAAATGACTGCTGAACTTTAGTCTGAAAATGAAATGACTTTTAAAATGTGGCCTCTTTAGTAGTTGCAAAGTTGGACAGACCTCAACAATTTACCCGCCTTGCATGCAAATTCACAAATAAAGAATTCGCGCCACGGGAAAGTACATGGAAGATACACCGCTCTCATTCCCTAAATGCCTCATACATAAATACGTGTGTGAAGATATCTTATCTAAAGAAATATTGAGCGCATTTTAAAATCTTGATTACGAATTTCGCTTATGACTTTTGCCTCCCATGTCTTACAAAAAGTATATTAAATGTGTTACTACCTGACGACATTTTATATATCTTTCAGGACTTTCCGGTGGCGCGGGAAATGAACAGAGAGGGAACTGCCTGCAGCTGCAGGACCTGATTGTTCTCGGCAGAGCTGCTGCACGGTGTGTTTGTGTCTCTGTTTATGTGCGAAGATTATTAAAAGAAAAATGCCATTCACCCGCTCCAAGGTAAGAAAAGCAGCAAACTATTTCTTAACTTGCACCATTATCAGCAATATCGTGGTTTTTTATCCTCTTGATAATAAACATCATATGATTCCTTTGTAATAGTTAGGTTACCATTTGAATCATACTTTTCCTTCAATGGTTAACGTATTCAACGTTTCAAAGTTCACTGGCTCGAAACATGATCAAATCGAGGATTAAGATTGGGCAAGTAACTCGTATTTAAGTTAAGGAGGTAACGTTAACTTAAATAAATAAAAACTGTTAACTTGAACAGTAGCTAATGCTAGCGTGTTAATATGCACGATCCAGTTAACATGACCTATCTTAACGTTACATTTGGTTAACGTTAGGTTTACAACTGGGCTGTGTCCCATAAACTAAAGTTAGATCTGAACATTAGTGTTACTCTTAACACTTTTATTTGAGTAAAAGTTAAAGCAAAAACAATAACTAACGTTCTGTCTTTTTAAACATTAAAACATTAATATTCGCTGGTTTTTAGCTTATATGATGGAAGCCTTAAACTGAATATTATTTTTGAGTTTTGGACAAAACAAGCAGTGTGGACATGTCATCTTGGGCTTTAGACGTTAAAAAAGTCTTTATTTTGATAGAACAAATGATTACACAAAAAAATAATTGACAGTGAAATTAATCGTTACTAGTAACGTTAGCCTTACCATAAACCATTTCATGTCTAGAGAGCAAGATCACTTGAAGAAACCCAACTGTTGGTTATGTAAATGTTAATTCAGAAGTTGGTGCCTATAATTGTAACACACCCAGATACTCTGGTGTCCACACAGTTCAGAGGTCAGTCACCTGGTATCCTCAGGCAGAAAGTTAACAATCAAGTTTGATAAGCTGTATAGACACAAAAACCTTCCTGTACGCTTTTGTAGCTGGGCTATAAAAATAAAGCTCATGGTTTCATAACTTCTGTTATCATTTACAGAAACTGGCAGCACAGGCTCCATCTACCAGGATGAGTTTAAGGAGCTTCCGCACCATCCCTCTGGTTCCCATGGAAACTTCCTCCTCTTCCTCTGATGATAGCTGTGATAGCTTTGGCTCTGATGGAGGCTTTGCAAATACGGTAACGATAAAATCTCGTTATTTCCTAAAGGAATAGGAATAGTCTTCCTATTCCTGTAAAGTGGTTGTGAATGTGTGGGGTCTTTGCAAAGCCATCTGCAACTAAAGATTGTTTCTGTGTTTAGAGGAACAGCTTAAGACAGACGAGGCAGAGGATGGCAGAGAAACCAAAGATGTTTAAGGCTTCATCAGAGGAGGATACATGCAGCGGGTTTGAGGAGAGTGAGATCAACAGTCAGATGAAAGCCATGGTACGTTCTTAGAAGAAATACAATTGGAACATATTTCAGAACTTCATCAGATGTCACGAAAGTTTCATCTAATCTTTAATTGTACTTTCTTAGAAAGTAGACTCTGAACCTCCGAGACGTGGCCGCAGGTCCACCGTCCTGAAGGTTGCCATGACATTCCCTACCAAGAAGACAGGCAAGAAGAGGCCTGCATCCGAACCATTCCCTCAAATTAAAGTAGAAGACTCCGACTCTGAGGAAGAGGAGAACTTCATGCACAAGAGAGCCCTGAATATTAAGGAGAACAAAGAAATGGTACAACTTGCTCTATTTATTTCACACTAATTACTTACAGCATTTAGTGCTATAAACTGAACTTTGACTAGAACAGCCTCCATTTTAGTTGTGCGTTGTCCATTCATTCATAATTTATTTTTTTAGCTGCAAAAGCTCATGGCAGAGCTGAACAAAGTACCCGGACTCTTCCCAAGACGGATGGCAATGTCTGCATCCACTACGGTAATTTAACCTGACTATTTGTTATTACACATCTCACCATGGAACACAGTGCTTTATCAGTGCTCTGTATTAATTGGTACTATTTGAACTTTAGCCTCGACAAGCACCTCAGCGTGCAATGGGAACTCCAAGAGCTCTTAGGAGAAACCCAGTGCGTTTGTCTCGTCCCCACACACGGTCCCGCTCACTGGTGGACGGACCCCCCAGCCCAACTCCAGAGGAAGAGCCCGAGGACAAGTTTAGTCTGGTTCGCAAAAGCCGCTACAGTGAGGACTATGATGAGCCTGTAAGTCGCATCACAAACAGACTGCATGTCTCGTCACCGTTCACGTTGCATCAAATCTTCCTTATGTAAAGTACAGGCATTAACTACATTTATTTCACTTGCAGCCCCGTCGCCGTTTCTTCAATGGTACCAAGGCCATCCCTCATGTAGTGCGGCCTGTGGATGACATCACGGAGGCGGAGCTGCAGAGCATCTGCCACAATGTGCGGGAAAAAGTCTACAACAGCTCCACTGTAGGTCCCACATTAACTGTAATGCTGAGATGATTTGAGCGGCTGCATCTGCTAGTGGAGCTCTTTGCCTGAAGGTTAACATGTTTCTCTTATATTAAGGGGTCCACTTGCCACCAGTGCCGCCAGAAAACAATTGACACCAAAACCAACTGCCGTAATCCAGAGTGTGTGGGGGTGAGGGGCCAGTTCTGCGGCCCCTGTCTCCGTAACCGCTATGGAGAGGAGGTCCGTGATGCTCTACTGAATCCAGTGAGTACCTAAAACGTACAAGGTTTCACATTTGATCGTGTGTGTGTTGGGCAACCCTGATGGACTTCTTAATCATTGTCCCTGGTAGGAGTGGCAGTGCCCGCCATGCAGAGGGATCTGTAACTGCAGCTTCTGTCGGGCCCGAGACGGTCGCTGTGCTACAGGAGTGTTGGTGTACCTGGCTAAATATCATGGATTTGATAATGTGCACTCCTACCTTAAAAGGTAACTGGAGTATTGCAAAGTACAAGTGTATATGTGTTGTTGTTTTAGACTTAAATGTCAGTTTTTAACACTGAGATTGTCAAATCTTCATTGCAGCTTGAAAAAGGAGATGGAAGAAATCAGCGAGTGAAGTGTGGAGGAAGGAGCTGGACATGACTGACATGCTCTGTGACTAGTTTTACCTACCCACGGTCCAAATATTGTTCATGGTGTCTCAAGCATTATAACACAATGCTTATTGTTCCTGTTTGTGAAATTTCAAAAATATTTAGCATTCGCTGACCTCTGGAAGAGGCACATACAGCTAGTTGCTTTGTTTTTGTTTAACATGTTTTCCTGCTTGTTCTGTTTATTGTGAACTAAAGTGGACAAAAAACATCTTTAGGACAATTTCTCAACCTTAAAGTGTTGACTTGTCCAAACATACCTCTGTGATCTTATGCTTATATTTTTAAGACAATTGCTGTACATATTCCCATAGCATGTAAAAAAGAAATCCCTTTTTATAGCTAAATCATCCTCCCTGCTGCAAAAAGTCAGGCTTGATTAGGTCTACTGTATTTTACATTGTTTTAAATGTACAGATTTTACACTGCCCACTCTGACACGAATTGGCCTCCAAAGGATTCATCATTGTGCCTTTTTTTTCTAGTTGAAAATGTATGCTTGTGTTTTTACAAGTGTAGCCTTTTGTAAATCTGCTGAAAGTGTAAATGTAAAAACAACAAAATGTTTGCTATAGTTGGGGTGTTTTCTAGAAAGGGTCCACTGATCTGCAGGCTGCTGAGGAGGTGCAGGTGGAAAGGGCATAGACTTGGGTCCACTGCCTTTCACTTCTAAACCGAAAGGAACTGTGTGATATACTACAGTGCCTGGTTAAATATCCTTCATTAGATAACTGTCACTAATGGTGTGGAAACAATTAGCACACTCTAATGGGAATCTCATACCTGTAAATCATTTTATTCTGTTAAAGCACATTCTCGCTCTGCTCCAGTCTCTTTGGCTCATTTTCTTCCTTACACTGTTAAGTAGGAATGGTTGAAGGTGCCACTGAAGTGGCAATAGAGTTATGGCCTGCATTTTCTGTTCAGAAGTGCAATACTCTACGCAAAATGACATGAAATTAACCTTTGTGTCGCTCATCTTTGAAATGTACTTCATTCGACCTGCACCAGGACACACTCTGATTATATGATACTGTTTCAAAATAATCATCGGTTGAGACTTATTCTTCAGTGTAATGGCAGGTGGAGGTTATATTACTGCTGCTTGTGTGTATCAGGCACTGCACTCTTGACAGCAAGAGTAATGCTTACCAGTTGATGGGAATATATGTTCTAGTGATGCTTGCTTTGTGTTCATTTGGTTAACTGCACATTTTCATTAAAGCGTTAATCACTGCAAAATCATGTTATCAGTTTCCTTTGACTTGACCATCAGTCGATCCAGACAGTGGCAGCTGTAATTACTGTTATTAAAACGTGGAGGAGAAATCCTAAATGCTGCTGGTGATTGAAGATCTTAAGGAGAGTGAAGAAGTTTATTAACCTTTCCACCACAGTTAGCATGCTACATTCAGTGTTTATAGTGACATTGCATTTTTTAAGAGGGTAAAACTGATATTATCTGGCTAAAAAGTTGACACTTTCCTTGTATGGGCTGTGACTGAACTGTCTGCGCAGGCTTGAATGGGCCAAATAATTACAATTTACAACAGCAACAACAAGCTAAAGGTATTACACAAACAAATTACAAATAACATGTGATAAATTGACCATTTCAAGTTCACAATTGATAAGTTGGAAACTAGTTCATGTTTTTGCATGATAAAAGACTAACACAATAAACAAAGTTGTTCATTATTATTCTATCGATCCGATTGTTTGAAAGTCAAAGCATATTATGTCGACAAAGTCAAAGTATACAACTGGAGAAAAAAAATTATAGTATAGTTTGTCAAAAAAAGTCATGGTATTGTATGTCCAAAAAAAACGTAATTTAAAAGGGCCAGCTGGGATTGGGTATACAACCTGGGTGAGAGTCTGCAGTGACTACTTGTTGGTTTCCTGTTGGCAGCAGTTTTAACCACTGAGCCAGTGTGTCACCAAATAATAAGCTTCATTTATGTTTTTTATACTAAGAAATTAAAAAGTCGTAGTATGGTATGTTGAAAAAGTCAAAGCATATTTTAGTTTAGTTTATTATAGGATCCCAATTAGCTGTGCCCTTAGTCATAGTATAGAATGTTAAAAAATTCATAGTATGGTATATCGGAAAAAGTCATTGTATAGTATGTTGAAAAAAGTCATAGTATTGTATGTCAAAACAGACATCATGGAAAAGAACAGCCAGGACTGGGTATCAAACCTGGATGATAGTCTGCAGTAATTTTTTATTGGTTGCCTGTTGGCTGCAGTTTTAACCTCTGAGCCAGTGTATCCCAATGGAATTTATGTTAAGCTTAATTTATGTTATTTATACTAAGAAATTAAAAAGTCAAAGTGTATTATGTCGAAAAAAGTCAAAGCATAGTTTAGTTTAGTTCAGTTTATTATAGGATCCCCATTAGCTGTGCCCTTAAGCACAGCTACTTTTCCTACATCGTAAAATGTCATAGTATAGTATGTTGAAAAAGTCATAGTATAGTATGTTGAAAAAAGTGATAAAAAAGTCATAGTGTAGTCTATCAAAAAAGTCATTGTATAGTATGTCGAAAAGAGCCATTAAAAAATCAATGTGTAGTATGTCGGAAAAAAGTCATAGTATTGTATGTTGAAAAAAAACAAAGAAAGGACCAGTCTCGACTGGGTATTGAACTTGGGTCAGAGTCTGTAGTGATTAATTGCTGATTTGTTGTTGGAGCAATGCTATCCACTGTGCCACCAAAGTATTCATAAATGTGATGTCGAAAAAAGCTATTCAAAAGTCATAGTACACTATGTTGAAAAAAAGTCATAGTATGGTATGTTGAAAAAAGTGATAAAAAAGTCATAGTATAAAATGTTTTAAAAAAACATAGTATAGTATATTGAAAAAAGTCATTGTATAGTATGTTGAAAAAAAGTCATAGTATAGTATGTTGAAAAGAGCCATTAAAAAGTCATAGTATATAGTATGTCGAAAAAAGTCATAATATAGTATGTCGAAAAAACCTTCATGAAAAAGGCCAGCCAGGACTGGGTATCAAACCTGGGTGAGAGTCTGCAGGGACTACTTGTTGGTGGCTTGCTGGCAGCAGTTGTAACCTATTGTGTCATCAAAGATTTTTTTTTGTGGAAAACAGTAATAGTATAGTATGTTGAAAAAAATTATATAAAAGTCAAAGTATAGAATTTTTAAAAAATCATAGTATAGTATATCGAAAAAAGTCATTGTATAGTATGTTGAAAAAGGTGATAAAAAGTCATAGTATAGTATGTTGAAAAAAGTCAAAGCATAGTATGTCGAAATAAAACGTAATGAAAAGTGCCAGCTGGGACTGGGTATCAAACCTGGGTGGTCTACAGTGATTACTTGTTGGTTGCTTATTGGCTGCAGTTGAAACCACTGAGCCAGCATATCACCGAAGAGTTTATGTCGAAAACAGTAATAACATAGTAAGTCGAAAAAAGGTATGGTATGTCATAAAAAGTCAAAGTATAGTACTGTATGTTGAAAAAAGTTATAGTATAGTATGTTGAAAAAAGTGATAAAAAAGTCATAGCATAGTATATTGAAAAAAGTCATAGTGTAGGATGTCAAAAAAAAGTGATAAAAAAGTCATAGTATAGTCAAAAAGAGTCATTAAAAAGTCAATGTGTAGTATGTCGGAAAAAAAGTCATAGTATTGTATGTTGAAAAAAAAAAAAAAAAGGACCAGTCTGGACTGGGTATTGAACCTGGGTCAGAGTCTGTATTGATATAATTGCAGATTTGTTGTTGGAGCAATGATATCCACTGTGCTACCAAAGTATTCATGTATGCAAGGTTGAAAAAAAGCTATTCAAAAGTCATAGTATACTATGTTGAAAAAAGTCGTAGTATGGTATGTTGAAAAAAGTGATAAAAAAGTCATAGTATAAAATGTTAAAAAAAAAATCATAGTACAGTATATTGAAAAAAGTCATTGTATAGTATGTTGAAAAAAAGTCATAGTACAGTATGTTGAAACGAGCCATTAAAAAGTCATAGTATATAGTATGTTGAAAAAAGTCATAATATAGTATGTCAAAAAAACCTTCATGAAGAAGGTCAGCCAGGACTGGGTTTTGAACCTGGGTGCAGTGATTCCTTATTGATTACTTAATGGCAACAGTTGTAACCACTAAGCCAGTGTGTTTCTGAAAAGCTTGTGTTGAAAACAGTAATAACATAGTAAGTTGAAAAAAGCCATTAGAAAGTCATAGCATGGCATGTCTTAAAAAGTATAAGTATAGTACTGTATGTTGAATAAGGTCATAGTATAGTATGTTGAAAAAAGTTATGAAGTCATATCATAGTCAATTCTTTATAAAAAAAAATTGTCATAGTATAAAGAATTTATGTTGAAAACAGTAATAGCATAGTATGTCGAAAAAAGCCATTAAGAGACACAGAAGTTTATATGTGGATGTGGGGAGCTATTATGATGTTTAGCCATAGATCAAATTAGTATAAAATTATTATATATAGTAATTGTGTTTAGTAGAATATGTCACTGCGGCATGAGTAGGCTGACTTTATGCCCTTGTGGTCTTGGTCTCACAGTGGCTCTGAGAAGCTTTACTCTGTGTAAGAGCAATTTCTGTTTCTAGTTCAGGAGTTACGGTGGCTGTGGTGTGTGTGGGGAGGTTAGTCTGCAGAACATTGACTTTTCCATCTTACACACCCAGGTTGACAAGTGTGCAAAGGGACCTTTAAACCCTCACCATGACTCACCAATCCATTTGTCCTCCGGGTCAGGTCTGCATACATGGTCCAGTACTATGGTGACTTTGAATTCACACAGGATTTTACACACAAAACATAACACACTTCATCAGACTTGATGCATGCTGTGCCATTTATGATGCAGGATAACCACAAACAATGTAATACTACTGTTTCAGCAATGGTAATGGTAATGGTGGCACGCACGCACGCACGCACGCACGCACGCACACACGCACACACACACACACACACACACTTTAATTTACCTGTCATGTTTCTCTTCCTTGATATATGATATGGGTGGTGTTCACAGTCAAAGGTTAGCTAATACGTCCTAGCCCCAATGTGAGCTTCTCATGTATTACAATTACATTAAAGGTGCTATATACGACATTCAGAGTCTGGACCGGGATTGCCTGCACATGACTCTCACTTTGACGTCACAAGCAAACATAGAGGTGGCTGAGCCAAAATGGTGCAGGCTAGCAGTGCTAACAATGGCAACAGTGCTGACAGAGCTAATAGTGTTACTTTAATGGGGGTTAGCTCACACTCACCGGGACGACCTAGTTACGTTCTTGTCACCATGGGCCGCGACAGCGTCATACCGTATGCTGTATGAGCAGTACTGCTGTCCTGGCACGCCCATCCCGGGTAGTGTAGGGCCAACATCCGCTGGTTAGCTTAGCTTAGCATAAAGACTGGAAGCAAGGGGAAAACCATGGATGTATTACAGTAAGGGGGAAACAGCTAGCCAGCAAGCCTTTAAAAAAATGGCGCCTACACAGTGACTTTCAACCGTCATCTAAATCTCGTCAAGAATATGAATTTATTTCCCAAATTGTCAAAGTATTCCTTTGAAGTTTGAATTTGTCATTGACAAATTGATTGATTGAGTAATTTAATTATATTTGTTTAGTTACACTTCTAAGTGACTTTGGGTGTGTGACTAAAGGGACGGTGACCAAACTAGCTCAAGTTTTTTAGTTTTGTAATCAAATAATTGTGTCAATTTACAAATGCAATAAGTTGTCTTCTTCATTGCTGTTTATTCATAATTAAGTCTGTAAATCTAGTGTTTATTAATTACACAACTGTTGACAACAATGAAACAAAACAATAAAATAGAATATTATCAGCAATATTACACAGATATCGACACAATAAACATCATAAAAAGAATGCCTGGTTATATTTTACTAGGCATACAAAAATGAATGGTCATTAGATACATTTGTAGTGTTGTGTTATATTATATCCAGTCCCATTTATATGAGTAGAACATTGTATTTAGGAAACCTTATATAATAAAATTCACCAGAACACTAATTATAGTAAATGGTTAAAAATTACCACCCAGTCTCTGACACAAAAACACAAGTAAATGTAGGATTTACTGCAGTTTTTTTGTATTGTACTGCATTAATACATCAAATCATCAGCACATGATACTAATACTTTGTAACTTCTATTGAACAACTCCTCTTTTTCCCCACCAAAAGGAACATTTCAAAAACTATTATTAGTATAATAAAGATGCACTTGAAAATACTAGTCCTGTATTAAATACCAATGATCATCCACTTTGGGGTGATGAATATTTAGGGAAGTAATTGTTTACAACGCTCAAGCATTGAGCTGATCTGGTAATCAGGCTATGAAATACAATATTTATTCATTAGAGCAGATTTAATGAGGCCTTGCGGCGCTAATTATGAAAACCAGTGTAGCAGTAAATGAGTAGCGCGCGGTGGCGGGCTGCGGGGTACCTGTAAGGAGGTACTGGGGGTTGAAGTGCCCTGAGTGCCATGGCACACTGAGCAGCAACACACAGCCCTGACTGTGGCCGTCCAGCCCACAGCTATACATCACCAGACCTGCAGACAGGTCGCAGATGGGCCCCACATCCCAGCATGCCCTGCTCTCCTACCTCCAGAAATAAAGCCTGGATTTCCCCAAAGCATCTTAATGTCCAGATTATCTGTTTTATCACACGTCAACAAAGTAGAAAATCTCAGGACAGTGGTGCTTCAGGTGGACGTGCTCAGCGCAGCACAGCTTTTAAATATTGTGTCACTGATCTACTGCCAGCCATAAAGCTAAAACAGGTTCAGCACTT
This sequence comes from Sander vitreus, assembly GCF_031162955.1. Taxonomy (NCBI): domain Eukaryota; kingdom Metazoa; phylum Chordata; class Actinopteri; order Perciformes; family Percidae; genus Sander; species Sander vitreus. Next base: position 15,940,582 of record NC_135865.1, read on the forward strand.
ATTCTGCAGTTTCTATTTGTATGCAGGTCTGAAGATATGTGGTAGTATTTCACAGCATAATATGGGTTTTGATTGACTGATATTTTCATTATGGCTGCAGGGTAGCGTGAAGACTGTTAATTTGCTTGAGAGTCCTGCAGGTCTACGGTGATTGTAGTAGAGCCAGAAAAAAAGCTGAATAAATGAAACTCACAGGGCACAATCACAATCTGTGGGTCAAAATCAACTGATTAATTATAATTTGGAATCAATCTGTCAGGCCTCTGTAATAAACACCCTTTCAGGCTTGCTGCTTAATAACCAGCTTTACATGGTACAAATGTGACATGGTACACTGTGGTACACCATGTAAAGCTGAGTTATTAGAGGGAATACATACAAGATAATTGGGCTAAATGCTTTTCTGATAGTAAAATGAGCTGTTAAATCAACTGTTCATACTTTTTTGATGCAGCTCAGCAAGACAACTTTCCACAAAAGCATCTCCCTTCTGGCTCTGACCTCTACATCATGGAAAGTGTAGTGAGGAGAGTGCTGTTAAATGCACAGTGAGTGACTCTGGGTGGCAGGAGGCTTATGACATGTTCCTTTCCTCCTGTTCCAGCCTGCAAAGTGATGGAAACAGCAGTTTGGTCCAGGTGTCAGAGACATTATCAAAGAAAAGGGCTGCCTGCAGTTGCTCCATCTTACAGGAAATTGCCAACTCACCCTAACAAAGAAAGGCATAAGTGCACTTGCTGCTGCCTTGAAGGGGAGCGTGATAAGATGACATTATAAATACAGAATTGTTCATGGAGGTGGAGGGGAGGCACATCAGGCAGCTGAACTTGACAATTCTGTTTTTTATGTGTGCGTCTAAAGCCTGTATGGGTTTATCTAAAACAAAATCAGGTTCTTATCCACTTGGGATTCATACATTTCGTAAAGGTGGTAGGCTGTTATTGTGGATGTTTGTTTTTGAAAGTACTTGTGGCTCCACATAGTTTACAACTTCAGCTCCAGGAAGACCAAAAAAATAATAATGATAAAGACCATATGACAATTGTGCAAATAATCTTATGCACATACAGTGAGTGTGCAATAGTAAGTGTACAGTGAGCTGTAAATAGTGAAGATGAATTTTCATGTTTCTGCACATTTTGCAATATCCAACACAGTAAGAAAAATTAGAATGGGGATTTTAATTGCATACTTCATTGGACACAAAATCTTGTCTTTGCCACCAAAATAATTCAGTCCTTGTCAAAAAGATTTAAAAAAGAAAAGAAAATACGTCTACACAATACATGCTCATGATCTATCGATGCTGGTGCTAAATAATGTTGACATACTGTAATGTAATGCTGCCGCTTCTCATCGTGGAGTCTTTTGATACATAGTTCTCCATGGCACCTGAAGGGGGAGCTCTAATACAGGCAACTTGCTACACTTTTTTCTTCCTCAAACTTTCAACAAGTCTTCAGGAAGTGGAGGAAAAAGTGAAAGGGCTATCACATATAATCTCCCACATATCACATACATTTAATCAAATAAAAAGATACTCTGCAAACCAGGAAACATCAAAGAGTCGTAGAACGTATGACAGAAAATCAGTACACTTTGGTACACCTTACACTTTTTAAGAAGAGGTTGTGACGGTTTTTGCACCTGCAGCATCAGAGCTGAGTATTCAGTGATGTGTCAGGAGGACGATGACATTGTCTGTGCACAGTGTTGTGAAACTTCACATTAAATTCTCTTAAGGAGTCCAGCAGCACACTCTGACTGTAGGAGGGGGAGGGTAAATTGGGTGTAATTATGACCAGGGGAACACACGGCTGTAATCTGTAAATCTATTCTTACCCTAAGTGAGAACTGGTACATTGGATTGATTTTATTGAGATCATACATTATAAATGGGGCATGGAGGATCTTACAGCCTTGAGATGGTGGTGCTCACGTGCTTCATTAATTTTTACTTCATTAACTCTCTCCTTCAGACCCTTCAACACACAATTAATTGCCGACCATGAATCCAGGCTATACAGGCAAATGGACAAGCCCGGGAAGACTTTCAGTGGAGTGGATACACTGAAGCAACGCTGTCAAAACAAATCAGTAACACATGAAATATACATAACCTCAGATCAAGCCGTATTCATGCGCGAGGTCACGTCTTTTTTAGAACTTGTGGCTTTACATTAAAAAAAAACATGTTCAAGAATAAAAGTATTCATTCCAGTCACAATAAAATGAAGTGCTGTATCAATTTAGCTGTCAAAAAGTCATTACAGCCACAGAAACAAAAAGCATGGGTACAAAAACACTGAGGAGAAAGAGTTCACTAGAAATTTTATATGTTTCTTGTTAATTCTGCTATTGACAACTGAGCATTTTGGAACAATTATAAGTGTCACAAAATGCACCAGTGATGGGTTTAAAATCCAGCATGATAATTACAGATTACAGACCCTCGTCCTTACTGCATTCCTACATTGTGCTTACTTGCTTCTGTGTTTACCACTTTACAAAGCATAGGTGCTACAGCAGCCACTTTTTGTTGTACAGCAACGTACTTCAAAATCCCCCTGGGCCCTTTAGATAGGACCATTTGTTTAACATTACAGCCTTAAACCCAACAATGTCAATCAGTCATGAAAGCATCTGCACATGCTGCTCTGCCCTGCTTCACCATTAACTCCAGACGTGAAGTGATGGCCTTCACTAGTTTGCAAGGCAAGAGAAGGGAGTGTGTCGGGAGCTAAAGAGGGATGGTGTTGCTTTGTTTTTGACTTTTTCCTTTCTTTTTTTTTTTAGTGATTGACCTATTCAGCAACAATAGGAGTGTGTGTTTGTGTGTTGTTGTGAAAAATCATCAGTGGGTGCAGAACTCTTGAGAAAAGTTGGAGTGAGACTTGGTGACAGCTTGTTTGGTGTTTTCACCAAAGCTGCAGTCTGTGGCTGTGAGCTAACAGCTGGATAGTTTCAGTCTGAAATGACGTGCATAATTTAAGATGACGTAAAGACTAAAGCAAATACTCTTCTTGTAGTTATGATTTGTGATATGTTTTTTTCCTCCATAAAAACACTTATTGATTACTTCATTAAGAATTATTTTTCTTCTTCACTGAAAAATCTGAATCAGAATCTGTGAATATGCAAACATATTTAACTAGTGGATACAAGATGCCTCCTACTCATTCTTGTGTATGTGTGCCGTAATTAGCTGCCAAACTAGTTAGTAAAACAAATCCTTCTCTTCTGTACACGTCTTAAATTCTGATTTAAGTTAAGCAAAGTTCCTCTTTTTGCAGATGAATGTATAAACAGCATTCTACTGTCAAACTCTGCATAGTAAAGGTCAAACATTCAAATGAAGAAACAATAAGCAACACACATCATACACATTTTCTTAGAGGATGACACTTTGAGGATGAAAAGTCCACAAATGCTGAAGCTTTTCAAGACATTTGTATGTAGCTTGAGTGCATCAGTGTTCAGTCTCATGTGGAAGCTGTGAAGTTGTTCATTCTTCAAACCTGTTGTCAGACTTTTCCCCCCTTAGCATGAGAACAACACACATCAGTGAGCAGGCGCTAAGTGCTTTTCCTCTGAGGCAGCATAAACTTCTTAACATTTCAAATCTGTTACGACAGCTGTCCCGGAGAACATTTGTGAGATCAGTTTCACCACACATGTTGAAATGATGATTCCCTCATTACATTTGCCATCAAACAATATCTCCAAAGCTAACAGTTGACAAAATCCAGTTAAAACATTCGAGGGGAAAGCTCTTAAAGAAAAAATTAATGGGAGCAAAAGAAAAACAGCTCTTAGACAATTAGCACCAGAGACCACTCTATAATCTTGAGATTATTTTCACCACTTAAAAAGCAGCACACATGGTTTGTATTGTGGTGGGGCAGAATGAACAACACTTGAGTGGATTTGATTTGGTCTCCCTAATCTGCATTTCCTTTAACATGCCTTTCTTCTGTTCCAAAATGTCAGTGTTGATCAAATCCAGCTGGAATAAGCCAGTGTGTCATCCCCGTTGCAAAATCTTTCACAAGACTTTTCCCAAGAGGAAAGAATAAAGAGTTTGGTCTGAGGGGTGTTTTTAGTTGTCGCCTGAGATTCAATGTTTATTTTATTTTGTGTGCTTTTGAACATAAATCCCCTTGAAATGAAGATGCATCTTATTGGAATCCCTAATATAGTATGCATAAGTGTTGTAAAGATTTAGCCCATTTTAGAAACATTATTATTCAGATCTACAGACACAGAATACGGTTGGAACTACAGATTATCTATAATTTAAAATATTATGGATCTTCACTTATTTTTACAAGAAAATAGAAAATATCTAAGACCTCCACACATCATATAGAGACGTCTCGTTGATGACCCCAAAACAGACAATCTATTCTCCTTGTATGAAATTATGAATTAAAATAGAGTGAAATTAATCTACAATTCATTTTTTTCTAGAGAACCCTCAGGGCACTCCAAAGGGCCCACAGGGGTCCCCAGACCTCACTATGAGAACCACTATATTGGATCTGGTTAACAGAAACATCCCAAAGCTATGTTCATTTAAATAACACATTGTATTTTTGTGGATAAAAAAAAACTGTAATTGCAAAATCTGAAATCTAACCCTGGGGCTGGTTTCTTAACCAAACATGCTTTGGCTGGTTAGGCTTAGTCACAGAGGAAATGTCTGGCACACAGATTGAATTTGTTCTCTCTGAAGTCAAAGACAGGAAAACAATTAAGTGTCTGCCGCACATTTCACTGTGTACCACTTGACACAGTTTTTCACATCACTGGGGCAATTGTCTGCAGAGAGCGACGAGACAAAGCCATACTTTCAATGTCTCAAAAAGATGGCATTGCTATTTGATTTTGAAACATTTCAATTAAGCCACTGATGGAGATTATAAACATAATGGTGGGAGACTTGCACTGTTGTCTTTTGTGCTGTCACGTCCATTTTCAGAATGGTTACTGCTGTTAAAACCAGAGGTGCATCAGTGGGAGCTTTGGTCCCAGAGGAAAATAGTTTGTGTGTGTGTGTGTGTGTGTGTGTGTGTGTGTGTGTGTGTGGGTGTGTGTGCGTGCGTGCGTTCGTGCGTGCGTGCGTGCGTGCGTGTGTGTGTGTGTGTGTGTGTGTCGCTATCCTCCAGAGACCCTTACCCTCCTCAACCTTCGTCTTTCATTCAACGTTGAGTCCTTTCAAAACAAGGTGAAGTTCGGCAAAGTTTCTCTGCAGAGATGATCAAACAGTCACATCACTAATGGCGATGGGTGACAGGGCCAGTGAATACAGATCAGCTTTAATTGTGGTGGGTCTTACTGCCACTGTCTGTCAATCTGAGCCTTTGAATTGGTGAAAATTTGCTCTGTTCATTCTGTTAAATGACGTATCCAATTAAATGCTTTAGAATTCATGATCTTCAGTCAAGGTTAAATGAAAGCAGTTACTCCTGTCAGTAAGGTGATTAAAAGCTGCCTACATCCGGCACATTTTGTGCAAAAATTTAAATTTGGAACTAAAGCATGAATCTTTATTCATTATGTGCAGTCCTGCTATATAAATGTCCAGCACAGTCGCTCTTAATCACCTTGTTCATTTTAAATCTCACTTTAGTCCTTTTTATTAAAAGGCATCCCAGTATTCAAATGACAGTGTTTTACATATTCGGATGAAACTGTGGAGAATTCAAAGAACTTTCTCAGCAGCAAATACATCTTTAAAAAGCACTTTTGTTTTTGTTCTTTTTTTTATACTGCAAATCCACGTTTGTTGTGGAGACCTAGATGGTCAGCCAGTTTAATATAATGTAAAATAATATTTATCCCATAACCTTTTTAAGTTATGATTGAAGGGATGGAGCTATTCCTGCTCGGCAAAACAAAGAAAAAAGGGATATGACAATCGGTTTAAATGAACAAGCGCACCACAGCAAGGAAATTAATTTCCATCCAGCAAGATGAATGTTGTACCAGGTTATTAATGAGCATATAATGTGCTTGTGCAAGTAAGTTTTCTGTGTCGTGATAAATGTGACGGTGGATGTGAAGAGCGTTGACTAATGAGTGTTGTCCAGGGATCTGATCTCGGTGCCCACTGGGGAGAAAGCCACCGTCTGGATTTCACACTCCACATGATGTTAACACCCGGAGATCCACCAGTTAAGCTGCTTGTTAAAGAATCACCTCTGTCATTTCTATGTTCCCTCTGACCTATCCAGATCCAGGTTCAATTTATACTGTATGTAATTGAAAGTTGTGTACTTCTGATATGATCTTATTTGCTTTGAAACAGCATCAACCAGTAGGCCCTAATAGGAAATCAAAATCAAAGTAACATTTTTCATGTTAAGGGTCCCAAAGTTTTTTGCATCTTTAATAATATATATATATATATATATATATATATATATATATATATATATATATATATATATATATATATATATATATATATATATAAAAAGCATTTGGCACACTTTGTCAGTATCATATGAACAGATCTGAACAAGTCAGTAAGCACTGATGTCCAATTAAACTTATTTTTAAAAAATGAAAGCGACTTTTCAAAAAAAATAACTTTACTAAAACTCCAAAGTGTTAACCCACCTGTGAGTATATGTTTGTTTTAATATGGAAACCTGACTATTATTAACCTGAATATTATATTAATATTTGCTGTGTCAGATTTACATTTCTGGATTGCCTTAGCTGAGTGGTTACAACGCATGCCATATAACTGAAACCTCCCAGGTTCCATTCCGGTCTTGGGGCCTTTGTTTATATATATATATATATATATATATATATATATATATATACCCCTCTCGCTCTCCTCCATTTCTACACTGTCCTGTCGAAATCAAAAAATTACATTTCCACTATAGGTTGTTTGCTTGCAGATGAAGGTATGTTTTTACCTGTGAAGCATATATTATCAAATGAGAGATGGAAAAAAAGTTTTACATCTGTAAAAACTGTTGCGCATAGACAATTACAATATGGAAAAAAAAAGCAAAAGGGCACATGTGATTGGAATTCACATTTGTGTTCACATGAAAAAAGAAACAAGATCTATTGTAAAATGGCTGAGAACGAGCTGCAATTGTGAGGTAGCTAACCAACTTTATACTTCATATGTACAGTATAAAGTTGGTGTATGCAAGAGATACAAAATAAACTGATCATATGAACGCTGTCAATTTGTCTCGTGCTAGCAAAGAGAGTAGCGCAACTCGTCGTAAAGGTTACAAGGGAGAAAGAATGCAGCAGCAGCCAAACATTGAAAAGAACTAAATGAAAACTCCATAGGTCTCTCTGCATTGACTTCTTTAGATACATAATGGGACACAGGCCGGAGGGCCAAGATGCACATTTGAATGACATAAACTAGGCTCACTCAGGGGTTCATGGTGAATAAATAAGGCTATGGATTACATCAACTCTCTTCTCAAACCACTATTCCTGCACACCACTCCCAGTGTAGAGACCATTAAAACTCTAGAAGGGGCCAAACATCAGCAGTTGGTCTCCTTTAAACAAGTCTGACTAAAGTAGAAAAATAAATAAAGCCTCCGGCGCTCCTCTTTAATGTATTCAATTAACTGCGGTCCCTCTAGAGAACTCCAGCGCACACTTGGATAAAGAGAGAGCATATTGCCTGGAGATGAATACGCTGAATGCACTCATTCTGAAGACCATGATTGGAAATCTTCCTCAACAGGTTCTTACTTAATTAAACTTCCCTTCATCTGACTTTCTTTCGCTTTCGAGGAAAAATTGGGAGAGGCACACTAAAAGCCAGGGAAACTTTGTTCGCCATTGCATGTTGTTTATAGGGCAATGGGGGAAGTTGTAGGGCCTGTGATAACCTCCACCATCACCGTGGAAAGTCAACTCAGCCTGAAAGAACAGAGAAGTATATAAAATCTCCAATTCAATCATAGACAATTATGTGGTGAAATGAGAGAAATTCAGCACCCGTCAAGTCTGAGTGGGAGGGATAATTATCTGGCAGTCATTACTGCTCCCATAATAGCATTTAACGACATTCATATACTGTATGAACATATTGCACTTGCTGGAAACATGTAAGTTGAAAATAATCAGACCAAGCTTGAAAATATATGAAGTCCTCTGTATGCGGAGAAATGTAACATGTTCATAATGTCCTTGAGTGAATGATGTGTGTAAGTGTGAAATTTATCTAATTATCTCAAATGTGTCTCGTGAGAATCCTTTCAGCATCCCTTTGTACCTTATTTTCCCTCTGCAGCTCCTTTGTGCAGTAAAGCCCCAACAGAGTTTCCTATCTATTAAAATCAATCTCTCATCACATCGCCTACATCCACCATTTGCTGCACTTTTTCCATAACAAATCAACTTAATCAAGCCCATTAAGTGTCATTATTAGCTATTTATTGTTATCTCTCTCTCAATGTAGAGCTGACAGGTCCACCCCGCCCACGTGTGTCCCCTCTGATACCGGGACCTTTGCTTGTCACAACGGCTTCGCACTGCATTCTAATTGGCCTTTATTGTGTAGTTCTCGCAAGAAAGAGGAGAGATGTGGCATCATCTTCATCACATAGAGCATCTTTTTACTGCGCCTTGTTCGTCAGAAGTTGTTAAAAACAAAACCCCTGGGAAAAAAAATGCACTAAAATGAAGTGATGTGGTGCAAGGACATGGAAAATGGGCATGGAGAAGGTGCCCCGGAATCCTTTTGTGTTTGAGTGTGGTGTTAAACACTGTGGACGCTCCTTAATGCAGCATGGCGAATGTATTTCCACAGCTGTCAAGATGATGGACAGAGGGGCGAGTCAGCGGCATGCTTCTACCTGCACACAATAGATCTGCAGGATGGGAGCGTAGACTGATGAGAGAGAGGGAGGGAGGATATATATGTGTGTTGCTGTGGAGAAGGAGGGGGGTTTGAAGGGTGTGGGGAAGTTTGTCCCATCACAGGAGTTATTAAGTTTGTCTCTTGGACACACTTGGTTTCACCAGGGTGCTCGTCCCTCATTCATAATAGATGCTAATCTGTTCAGGGCTGACTGATGACAGAGCTTCCTGCCCTTCATAGAATTAGTCCTCAGCTTTATCAAAGGACCCAAACTGCCTGCTAATTAGACTCATTTCCTCCAGCATGAATTATTTATTTCCATTGTAATTGATCAGAGGCGATTGTGACGCATCATGCTGCCACCAGTTTTCACACAGATGCGCATGCCACCACAAGTTCTCTAACTCTTAGCTCAGTATATGGATTTTAATGGGAGCAGGGACTGGTTCAACTGCTTACTCACTAAATGAAGGGTTTTCATTGAAGTTTAAATGACACAATATGAATGAGCAGTTTCAACATACACATTAGTATTTCAAAGAGGTATACTTCATTATGAAAACAATCGTCATGCAATACTTATTTAAACGTGTTATGTTTTCATCATTCTGTTTTAAAACAATATTTACATGCCTAGTGGTGGAACGTCAGAACATTTACTCAAGCAATGTACTTAAGTACAACTTTGAGGTACTTGTACTTCTCTTGAGCATTCACATTTGTTGCTACCTAATACTTACCTCTACTGTATTTATCTGATAACTTAAGTTAATACTTTGCAGAAGATTCAATAATACAAAATATAATCAACAAATACATTATGATTATCTGCATTATCTACATTGCACCCAGCAGTATATAAAGTAACTAAAATGAGCTCCACCTTTATCCACTGCAACATTAAAGTAAGGTCACTTAATGCATCAATAGGTATAGTCCAATAATATAATTTATTATTATTCTGAAATGGGCCATTCTGTGTAATGAGTACTTTTACCTTTGGTACTTTCTTTTGATGTTAATACTTTTGTACTTTTACTTGTAACCGAGTATTTCTACAATGTGGTATATTGCTACTTTTACTTAAGTAAAATATCATAAAAATGTAGTACTTCTTCTATGGCACTTCTTTTTAAGAGGATTATTTTGGGCTTTTATTGCCTTTTTTTTGGATAGGACAGCTTAAGACAGGTGGAAGAGAGAGGGGAATGACATTCAGTTGCGGGCTGCTGCGGTAAGGACCAAGCCTTGGTACATGGGGCACACGCTCAAGGTGAGCTACCGGGGCGACCCTATTAATACATTTTTAAAACATTTTCTTGCAGCTCAGCAAGAAAACAATGTCAAACTGAAAGAGGAAATTTTGCCCTAAAATGACCAAAACTTTGCAAGATACCCACTTAATCTGATGGATCATATTAGCTTCAGCTGATCTTTAAAATGCATTTTCACACAGAACGAGGACTCAGTAACTTACATTGTAAAGAAGAGGAACAATTACAGTAACCAGACTTTTAATCTATATATGGGCGTGTGAGTATTGTGTCTAAAAATGTAAAGCAATCATTTAAATGAGAGACACTACACAAAGTTATAAATGCACACTTCCTATAGCTACTTTGATGTTGCAGAGTGAAGGTTTATGGATATATTCCATAAGTTCTGTTCTCCTCATCAAAACATTCACTCCCTAATTACATCTACTTAAGCAATTTTGTCGAGGGAAAAAAATGTTGTGCTTAATTGCATTACTATCTGGAAGGCAGAAATATGCAGAGCGAAAAAACGTATAGCAACGTGAGGGAACTGCTAATTAGTTGGATATTTGGTTTGCATTACCAAATAGCACATTACGCCCCACACAGATAGGAGGCTAAAGTGGGTGAGGCTTCTGTTCTTGAAACTGTAATCAAACAAAGACAGATGTACAGATAAACACTAGAGGGAAAGTTTGGAATAATTGTTCATCTGCTCTCTCTGTTTACGTGGATACTTCTTCTGGAAGAAATCAGCTTGTTATAGACGCTTCTCTCTCTATGATTTCACATCTATAGGCGCCAGGTATCAGATAAAGTGCATATATATCTCCAACCACAATAACTACTGATACGGTTAATAAAAACAGTTCAAGTATTACAATTGCATGGAATATGCAACAGCTGAAATAATGACGGAGTATTGTGCTGCATTTCAAAAGCTTATATTTACAAATCAGCCCAATACAATGTGCTGCAGAAGCCTGCCATTTTCTCTCTCAGAGGAGTTCTGTACACAATAAGGCTCAGTTTCACAATTTGAGTTTTTTTTAGACTTTGAGGCGGTCTTTTAAAAGATGCCCTTCTCGCCAAAAAATGCTCTTTTGCCTCCCATTTCCACACGAACAATAGGAAATTATGTTGAGGCAAGAAAAAGAAATCTTTTATAATGAATACCACATTTAGTGATTGCAAATAATTGCTTTAAGTGGCTTATTTGCCTTAGGTCGGGGAGGGTGACTCCTGTATAACTAATATAAGGATCTGAACCCTCACCCTCACTGATGAGGTCTATTCACAACGCGGCTGCCCTGTACCCCCTCCCAGCTCCTTATGCTCCAACCTGATGAGGAGTGTGTTGTTAAAGTTTCAAAGCAATGATTTCATACAACGATATTCATGCCTCTGTTATTGAAGTGACGGACCGGTGCTGGTATGTTCTGTGGGAGCTAAAAGACACACCAGGAACTGTATGACAGCATATTATGCACAAAATGTGATCAGTGTTGAAACACATTACCAGGTAGAAAAAGCTATTAGTGGAAATATCAAATTTTAAGCCCTGGTGTGAAAAGTAAATTTACTCAAATACTGCACCTAAGTATAGACTGTACTTGTTTTTTAATTGGCGGAGCAAATACTTCTTAAATGCAAATTACCACTGTTTCAGAAGAATATATTATAATTTCTACTCCACCACATTTATTCGTCAGCTGTAGTTACATTGCAGATTAAGATTTGATATAAAAAACACACGCCCAGACTCTAAAATATGTCATACTGTAGATAGAGTTACCCAACAGTATGTGAAGTAGTTAAAATCAGCTCTACCTCAACCAGCGACATCATTAAAATGCTGCTGACATTCTGCATCTGCAATAATATCCCAATAATATAATACTAATACTAATACTATAATATGTATAATAATTTAACACTTTGAAATGGGGCGACTCTGCAATATGAGTACTTTTTCTTCTGATACTTTAAGTACTGCTGATAAGTAACAATCTCTTTCCGATGCAGGACTTGTACTTGTAAATGAGTATTTCTACAGTCTTTTGTTAGTGTAAGAACAAACCTGAATAACTTCAAAACAGAATAACATTGCTCTCAAACTGACAGAAAAAACTTTTTTTGTGCAATTCATGTCATTTATCTTTCACTCTGGCCTCCAGCCAACTTTAAAGCAGTGTGGGTTAATACATTCCTTATCCCAACAGCTGTGAAGAGGTGGATGCAATATGTTTTCCAGTTTGTTGTACCTCACACTGAGCTGTGCATCTTTTAGCGAGTGAAATGAAAACGTTGTAACATAAACTTCATTGCAAAAGCAAGGTTTTCCACATCAACATCTGTTTATTTTCTCTGAACACTTTAGCATGGTCTTGAAGCAATCTTTGGAAATACATTGTGCTGTCTATTATTCATGGACACATGCCATGCAACATGAAGCCTACTATAAACACAGTTTCAAAACAAAAAAACTTGCTCTGTTTTGTTTTCAGCGCTGACCCTTCCCATTCGGCTGTGCTCGGTTACAGTTTCCCTTCCAGAAAAAGGCCTTCATGGATTATTAGCAGTATTCTGGCTGATGGTGGAAAACAAAAATATAGAAATGATTATGCACATTGTCCTCCATTTGAAAAGAGATACCCAGGGAAATCATCAAGAGAACAAAAAAAAAAAAAATTTTCAGGATGCTACTAATTACTTTAGGGTATCCAGTACTCTCTCATGGAATATATCTGTGGCCACCATGTCTGAGGTTTGACCCACAGTTGCTGCAGAAAGCTAAAGCAAACAAGGGACAAGAAATGAACCTCCCATTATGGACAGCTAAAACTGTCCCTGGATGAAAAAAAAAGAACCTGGCCTGCACAAACTAACCACCTGGACAATGACCACACAGACTGTCAGCAAGAATCACAGTCTTCTGTTAAAGAATATAAAAAGTATTCAGTGCTGCAAATGTCATTCCATAAACATCAGATGTTTAAATGTATAAATGTTACAGCAGTTACGGGCAGAACTGCATATTCTACGTATATCAGGATGTGTATGTGCCACTGTCTTGGAATAATGAATCCACATTGAAGTGTAGGTTTGGCTTCTTTTCACGGAGATGAAAACGTCTGACATGGCCTCTTACTCTGCAGACAAAGGAGGACAAGGATGATAACCAGATAACAGTAACACTATAGTCTATTTTAGTGAAACCAAGCTGAATCTGTAATCTAACATAGATTTAACCTTTAGCCAATTATCTTAAAGTGTTATGTGAAATATCCTTCGATTTTCATTTAACTTTGGGAATAAATTGATTTTTAGTTTTCAATTAAATTTTATTTATAGTGTCAAATTATAACAGAAGTTATCTCAGAACACTTCACAGGTAGATTAGGTTTAGACCACACACAGACCCAACAATGTTATGTGTGTGTGTTGTAAAAGTTTTACTATTTTGCTGTCAAACACTGTATATTACCATACATACGCTGCTACATTAGCAATGTTCTGTCATCTTTTTTGATAAACACAGTAATTAAAAAGACGTTTTATGGTGATTCGCCACCACCAGCTCTTCTGTTTGATATTAGACTAACTTGTATGGGGGTGGCTGCTAAGAACTTGGATACCGACCTGATTGGATAGACTTTCTTAATTAGTGAAAATGCAAATTAAAAACAACCAATATTTCGTTTTCGTAATGTTTTCATTTCACATTTTTGGTCATGTATGCATAATAAAAAAAAATGAAAGGCCTCTTTAATCCAGGGTTAGAGAGTGTAAAGTCAGATTGTTCAATGTTTGCTAACTAGCTATACCTATTATTTTGTCACCACTACTTTAGTCTTAATACTACCATATTAACTCTCTCATAAAAAGTGGACTTAGATGACATGCTGTATGTCGGGACAATTTTAAATGGTCTGCTCTGTTTAGTCTGTTGGACTATCTAACCCGAACGCTGTTGGAACATTTGGAGGAAACTTTAAAACAAAGCACAACACATTATGACGAGTGCGGTACATTTGAACATGAATGCACTCTGCAGGAACTGAAGCACACATTTTGGCAGTGGTAGAGTCACACTGAGCTCACCAGGACCATAATATACAGTCGAATATTTCCTGGCAATCGTCTTCAAATATACCTGAGTGCATTTCAGCATGAAGTTAAAGCACATTTACTGGAAATACAGCTTGTTTCAAATTTCACAAATGATAAACATGACTTTCAATCATTTATACATTGTGCACAAAGATTTTTAAATTTTAGATTGAACTAAAATTAAATAGTACTGATTCTTTGTGAACCATTTAACAACTCCATAATGGAAATATTTCTGAAGAAGGAATACTTTTATATGGAATTTATGTGTGCAGGAAGTAGGAAAGTTTTGCAGTTCATATACAGTTCTTTTAGTCACTATAGGAGCCAGCACTTAGCCTATTAGGACTAGTTCCTCAGCAGCACGCAATTAAATGTCTCCATGCAAAATGAGCACTCAGGTCATGTTTAATGGGCAGAGAGCTAATAAAGGTTGGGCTAAGCGGGAAGAATCACATCAGCAAGTTGAGATTGTTATACAGAATAAACAGCTCAAATATAATTCCTAAACATGCACTCAAATGATAACCTGATTTTTGTTTCAGCTGTTCTGATGTTATGAATGTGATATTTGCTCTAGCTGACTCATACAGTATTACTGTTGGTGTTGTGCATCGTATTGGAGGTTCATCAGCTGTAGCTTCATAGATCTGTAGCAACGTGGTTCATATGTTCCCAGTAATAGTGTAGACAAAGAGACAACATGACACATAACATAAACCTTTGAGTCGATACCTTGCTTTTAATGGAGAAAGATGAAAATATCAATACCAGCTCATTTACAAATGCGTTTTGTTGCCCAGTTACTTATAGTTAATTGATTTTAACAACCACATGGGAGAAGTAGCAAGAAATCAATTGAAGGGCCAAGTTAAGTGACTGCATGACAGCTCATATCGTGGCCAATTTGACATAGTCTAATCTAAAAAGACAATAATACAAACAGGACAGGCAGGAGGAGTGAATATTACAGCTGAGTTTGACACCCCACCTCCCTTCACAAGAGCAATACCAGGCTGTCTTGTGAGAAAACATGAGATGAAGTGGAATAAATTCTCCTAGTAAATGTTATTACAAACAATATGCCTTCATGAAAAAGAAAGAGGGAAGAGCAATCTGCGCGGACAGACCATTCTGCGAACCGTTTATCAGTTTGAAATGCTATTTCATGCATTAATACTCCACAAACTGCATTCCCCCCAACACTTTCAGTACAAAAGCCCTCCGATTTATGATTACCAGTCAACTAAGCAATAGCCTGTGGCCCCTGCCGACACACCACTTCCTTTTGCTTCCCTCAACGCCAGCACATCTCAGGGCCCCTGCAGGTTCAGAGACAAGGCTGTCAGGGTAATGTGATCAAGTTGGATGCAGGCTGAGAGAAGCTAAATCGTGGCTGGTGGATGACATTCTTTGATTTTTAACCATTACAGAGTTTTCATAGAGCTGCAGTCAATTTATTTTATTTATTCTAATGAAGAGCATTAGGAGTGCCATACTGTGCTGCACTGCACATTGATCGCCTCGTTAATCACACTTTGCAGACACTCGCAAATCAAGTTCTAACAGCAAGCACTGAATCAAGTGCAATGAAGCATGAGCTCCTTCACAATTTATGATCTTTCAAATTGCATCTTTTCAACCATTAAATTGCAAGATACCATAAATTTTTATCCTCTCTTCTTCAGTCCTGGTATTGATTCTGTCGTGTGAAAAATAGAAGAGTAGTAAATTCAGGCAGTTAGACAGAATTTAAGCCTTGTCTCCAGAAAGGAAACTGAATGGCACAAGGAAGGCTGTTAATTTGCCATGGAGAACAAATATCAGGTGTGATAAAAAATTTAAAGTCCAACAGGGGTTTTAAAGACGTGGCTCAGATGGGTTTCAGTCCTCTACAACCTTGAGTTCTTTTACTTCACTACCTCTGAAATGCCAGTGCACCTTCAGGGTCTTTTACCTACCATTTTTTAAGATTAGGTACCTGATGTGCTGCAGAATTAGAATTAAGTCCTCACCATGCAGCTTTAAAGAAGGACAAACCGCAAGAAGTGGTGAGGACAGGAGCATCAGCAGTTCAAATACGATGCTATATCTGCATGCACATGTATACAATGTCTATATTTCACTTTCTTTTTTCGCTCTGAGCACAAGCAGTCAGGTTTCAGTATAAAAAAATCCCCAGAGTGGTCATTACATTTAACCTGTGAAAATGGATCTTACCTGCCCCATACTGTTCTCAGAAAATGGCATAATTGTTCTCAGATTGCATCTCACTAGCACCAAGCTGTAAGGAACACTTGTCAAACAATACAGTCAAATTAGTTCTCTGTGATTCTGCATGTTGAGGATCTATCCAGTGCATTATATATCTAGGAAAAGAAATAGAAGTGCCATGAAAGAGTCTTAATTAATGTGATAAAGTAAAGCAGAGGCAGGAAAACCAGTAAAAGGCTTCCAAAAGTGAAGGGTTAACCTCTTCACATCTGTACGGGGACCAACTCTTAAGCTATGATTGGAAGAGTGCCTGCTGCTACATGTGGCATGAGAATAACAATGCCTGCTGTATAGGACCCCATCTCAGAACTCAGACACAACGTATGTCTGTGTTTTTTACAATCTGATTCATGTTAAAGGAGAACAACAGCTTGATGATTCAGGTACATGGATATCTTAATGTAAGGAGAAACAGCAAAGGTTGATCCCTGCACATTTTAAAAAGCTAAGACAATTCAAATAGTTTAGCAGATGCAAATAACATTTCCAAATGTCGTAATTTTTTTTTTTGGTTACTCCTTAGAACTGTGGAGAAGAAAGCCTTCACTGACCTCTGCCCAGAGGAAAGCAGGGCAGCCTTATTCATATAGCGCTGTGCCAGACAACTGGAAGACAATGCTGCTCCAGTCACTTTCATGGGAGGTGCAGCCTAACTCAGACTGCACACAATGTGACTCCACACCATAAGAGAAGTAACGCTGGTGAGGCAGCAAAAGTGTTTTTGACACAGACCCTCCCCAAGGGAAGGCAAATCAGCAGAGGAAATAGCACGTAAGGAAAACAAACCATAATAAAAGGCATAAAAGCTCACAAACATTGCATTGATCAGACAATTACAACCCATCTGGCTTGTTAAACTCAATCTGCTATCACACACAAGCTGGCAGTTTGGCTTTTTGCAGTTGGATTGTTCCCAGACCTGCTAACAGCTAAAACTTAAAGTCTGGTTTATAATCAATGTTTTTCTTATTATCAAGAAATCCCATGAAAAGATCAAAACAATGAGTTGATTCTGTTATACAAGAAAGGGCAACAAAGACTGTATTTTCTATGGAGCTTAAATGTTTTTAATGTTGACAGCGATGCTGCTGTTATTTTACAGATCCAGCATCTATGCGGGCAGTCTCACTGATTTGTTGGCATGGGAATTGAAATACGAGAAACAGGAATCAACTGGGCCACATTGTCAAGGTGGCGAGTCAAATCGTTTTTAGCCAGCAAATCACAGATAAATCCATCACAACAAATCTGAACCCTCCTCTTTTTCAAGACCTCCTCCCCTCGGATCAGAAAGATGGGTTTCCACAGTGTTCACGTTTTCATATATCTCATATGCAGTAAGTGCTCTAAATTATAATATAGTACATTAGCTTTAACTGACACAGGTTGGTTCTCTTTCTGATCCCTGTTGTTATTGTTGCCGCTTTTCTTTGCTTTTATCAAATTATTATTAACTTATATTATTATTATTAACTATTACTATCTATACAGCGCAAAGAGTATTTAAATTGTTTTGCTTCTTTTTAAAGATTATTTTTAGGGCCTTTATCAGAGCAGCTAAAGAATGACAGGAAATGGGGGAGAAAAAGAGGGGATGACACGCAGCAAGAGCCATAGGTCAGAATCAAACCTGAGCCACTGCCAAGGACTGGGGGCTGGTGGGCACTTACATGGGGCGCACGCTCTACTGGGTGAGCAAGAGATCGCCCAGAGTATTTACACTTTTAATGTATTCATTTGTCTTATTGTGTTTTTATTGTGCTAATGTTTTTATGTTGCCTTACTGCAAAAATGATTTCCTCGTGTGTGGACAATAAAGGTCTGAATTGAACCGAACTGAAGTACCAATTGTAAAGTATTGTCTGTGTAGCTGAAGTCTGATATCTAGTCTGATTTATGTTAGACTATTTCCTCTGTACCATAGACCTCTATTGATGTGCAAAAACTATTAAAAATAAACAGTTTGACATATTGCTTCATCTCCATGAAAGTGAGCACTGTTTATTTATAATTGATTTTCCATACTCTGTCCTGCTGGTGTAAATGCTCACTAGAGCACCAAGTGTGTATCAATCTGCAACTGAAAATAGACCTGCAAAAATACACATAGTGCACCTGTTTGCACTGTTGTGAGTAATGTTTGCTGAGAACTACATTGCCTAGCTGTTTAAGGAAATGATTTAGCCTTTTAAAAATGAAACTATATATTTTTGATGCATTAAAATGTGACATCTTCAGTAGGAACAAATGGGCTTGGGCTAGGTGCCACAGACAGTCTGGAGAAGTCGGTAAGTATTGCTACTTAGACTAAAGCATTGTTGATGTTTTTCATGGGATTTGTTGACAATAACAAAAATATATAGAATATCTACAGCCTAATTGTTTAAATTGCAATAATCCAGAGTGAAAGTTTAAATCTAAACACAAAGGCATGCTGAACATGGCAGCCAAAACGCAACAAATCAAGCATCACGTTTGGATCTTAATTTGATGATCCATGACTAAGAGACCTTCTGGTGCTCTGCACTGATCTATAGTCCCAGCTGAACTCCACACAATATACCACGTTCCTCTTGTGATGACTCAAATGGATAACTGGACCAAAACACAGTCTGACTCTATAGGCAAGCACATATCAACAAGCACAATAGTGCACTCAAAAATACACTTTCACCAGGCCAACAAAGGGAGTGCTACAGGGTATGACAACTTCTTGTGAACGACAAAATGCCGCTAACAAGCTTTCAAGGGATGGTTGAGTTCTGGCAGATTACAGAGATCTTTATCTTTTCATAAAACGGAGTGCAGCATTTAAGTGCCAATGACTGAAAATACAATCTGAATTGTAAAGTGTGTCACAGCCATTACATGGAGATGTAGGGCCAGTAATGGTGAGAGTAATTGTGTGATGACAGTTTCACTGCACAGTGACATTCTCCAGGGCATTGTCATCATCCCTGACAGGTAATACGGGTCCACTGGGAATTGGGTATGTCTTACAGTTGGAGTTTCTTCTTCATAAACACCCACCAACCCCCCAACCCATCTTTACTTACAGCTTTGTCAAACCCCAGAACTCGCAGTGGCTTTTCAATATAGCTGCAGGTCTGAGTGAGGTAATTAGATGTTAATGTGAAATAATGGAATCATGGCGGGTTGTTACATAGGGAGAAATGCAGACCTTGGCGTGATCTCTAAGTGAAAAGCACAATTGCTTAAAAATCAAAACATGCTGTCAGCGGTTCACCTAAGCAGCAGAAAATGCCCTGACTTTGGAATACATTACAATGGTAATTGCTCTGACAAAATTACCTTGTCTAAGATGAGCCCGACCAGACATCTGAGACATGCATGTCGATTGGCTCAATTTCATGATCATTGGGAGGCTGAAATCAAGGCCTTTATGTGAGAGAAAATCAACAAGGAAATTGACATAAACATCTCATCGGAGACATTATGCTGAATGGTAGAACGAACTTCAGTATTGTTACGAATCTATTTAAAGTGAAGCAATACTTTAAAAGAACAATTCTTCAGGTGAAAACCCGGAGTATTTTCTCAACTGCAAGACATTGGTGTGCGTTAAAATGGAAATCATGTGTATAAATGATTAATTCGATACTCTTGATTATAAGTCAGAGCATGTTGCTCCCTCAAGTGGCTAATTCACCTTATGTATTTTTAATAACATTTGTATAATGTAATGCTTACTTTGTACAGCAGGAAGTCAGATGCAGGAGTTAACTGTTGCCTCTCTTTTCACTGCTGCATTAGCTACCAAACCTGTGCTTTTGCATGTTTAAGAGTAACAAAGGAGGTTGAACAACAGCCAAGACTGAATTAAATGACTTAATAAACAAAAACATAGCATCATACACGGACTCCACCTTTGATTGTTAGTTGTGGCTCTATCTTGTCTGTGCTTTTCTTCACATGTATCAGGATGGGGAGAGTTAAAATGTCTCTAGTGTCTGTGATCTGATGAGGATCACCTTCATCCATTTGAAAGGTGATTTCCAAGCAAAATTGTTTTTCCGAACACATGCTGCTTGAGCCGAGAGCACATTTTTCCAGCATGTTAACAAACATGTAATTTCCATAAACACGTCCAGTAATTGACAGCTTGATTTGGGCTCTGCCAGGGAGCTGACAGACAGTTCCTGGCTGCTTTAATGCAGGCAGCACAGGCTTAAGGCCTCACCAGGATGTAATGAGCTTCTCAGGGCTTTGTCTGGATTAGACCACCAAACACAGAAAAAATCTAACACAAATCCAATTCAATATTCTTTATCTTGTTAAATTATACTATGTATTGTAATTCAGAATTACAGTCAATAAAAAAAACAAAAATATTGTGACAAATTTTACATTAATCATAAATCTAAATACACAAAAATATACAAGGTGCCTGCGGACATCGGCGAGTAAAATACTTTAAAAAAAATGTAAGACTAAAAGTAAAAGAAATTAAAATACTGATTTTCAGGTTAATCATGCAGGAATGTTTCATCTGATTTTCCTCTGCAGGATGGGTAAGAACAGGAACCATGTAAAGGTAAACACTAGGTTCATAGGCTTTATAGGCTATAAAAACTGATTTTAATGTGAAAATATCAAACATGTTTGACAAAAAGAAGAATACATAAAAGCAGCTAAAATGGTTGTTGTAATTAAAACCCCATAAGTTCAAATATTTAAATACAATTCAATTATTTTTAATGTCTTCTATTTGTAATTCTGAATTTAGTACATTTTGAGAATTTTAGGAGCTTGCAGCATTAATTTATTAAACTGTAATTCACATAGTACATTTCCTCAATTTTTGAGTACTATGACACACTATGAAATGTTTCAATATGGAAGTTGCTGGGAAACATATTTATGTTCACAAATAAAATAGATTAACTATGGTGGATTTTGCATCCTCTGGGTGCTGTGTTTGCAGTGGACTCTATATTGAACCATGCAGAATCTACAGGCAAAGGTTTGCTGCTACATCAGCAGCACATTCAGGGCTTTTCTCCTTATAAAAAGCTGTCTGGGTCGAGAGCAGCAGAGATGATGGTGGACACAAGAGGAAAAATAGAGTCTGATAAATCTGTATTGAAGTGTGTGAAGGATGTTAATACATATTAATGGTGACAGGAATATTTGCAAGTGAATACACTGGCAAAGGGGATTAAACATAACTCTCCATAGAAGGGGAGGTATCATCACTCCCATTCTGGCGTGGGACTCGGCCGTATCAGATTCATCCCCATGCACATTGCCAGCAAACACTAGGCCCTTATCTCTCCACTGGGCCTCTCTGGAGAGTTTACAATTTCTCGCTTCGCTGGAGCCTGAGCTGAGCTTGTTACTGGCACAAAGGCTGAGAGGTGGCCTGGTTGAGAGCACAAAGCCGCCCTCACCTCTGGACGGACACATTTCCCTTAGATAACGGACGACTTGTTGGACAGCGGCACTAGAGTGTCCCTATACATTAGTATGACAGCCACACATCGTCCGCACACTGGAGTTCACAACAAAGTTAAAGTTCAAAAAAATACATGACACAGTGACATGGCTTCAGTAAAAGATCCTTATTAATGAGTTGCGTTAGAGGTGGTGGAGGGACGTGAACTCAGCAGATGTGATCTGGTCCCTGGGAGACACTTTACCATCCCGCCAAGGGCGCTATTCTCTGAGGGCAAAAGCATCAGAGACAACGTCCCATTTGCTACTCGGCTGATCGCGTTAACTCCCAAGGGGATTAATGATATGAACACAGACATGAAATTTAGGGTAAATGTGCCTTTTAACCACACCAAAATGTATGTTCGGTCATTTGTAGACGAATGAGCCTATTTAGTAGTTAAACGTATCTGGGTAATGTCCATTACATTTTCCAGCCCTCTGAAATCTTCTCTTTATTCAGCTGTAATATGAAAACCACACACACTGCTATAAATATCCGTTAGTTATGAATTTTATAGAAGCAAATGACAAAAACAAAGTAATTATTTTCTGGGGCGACCCTTTTGGCAGTTGAGACAATGCATTTGAAAAATACTTTATGAACAGGCCAGTTATGAACAGCAAATTAATCAACAACTACTACTCTGACTTTGGATTAACACATAAAGTAGTAAATTACAATTTCATTTCATCAGTGGTAAAGACACCATGTAGCCTGATTTTAGTGATGTAAATTAAAGCAATTTAAAGTAAAACAGGCTTGTGAGCATAATCAGGAGATGATTTTACAGAAAATAATGAATTAGATTTAAAGTTAAAACCTAAAGTACCTAAATATGGCTTGCTTTATAAACAATATGCCTGTATTCTTCCTCTGATCATAAGCCATGTTTACAATAACTTCTATGGCAAATTAATAGATGTGAAAATGGTGAATTAATGACGTTTATGTGACCACAGAACATTGCTGAACAGCAACATAAAGGTACACTCTCCAGTTTGTGACCGATTCAAAATAAATCATTCACACTGGAGCATAGATTGTCTAATAAGTAACCTAAAGCAACACTTACTGAAAATATCCCGAGTTGAAATGATTGATACTGAGATTTCCGGAGAGTTTTTTTATGTTGCACTGTCTCAGACTACAGAAAGAGATCAAATCTAGTACTGAGCAACTGTAAATGGATGTGTTTACCCACAACAGGATACACAGAGATCCACAAAAAATGGTCGGTCATAACACAACAGAAACTGCGCAGATAAAGCGCTACGTGCTTTGTTGAATAAAGGTTTGCATGCGGCCTTGCTTTGCTGCAGAGAGGACAATGACAGCATGGAAAATACAAGTTATTTTATAAAAGAAGAGAATGCCAATATGGTTTCAGTAGGTTTTAAGTTGACAAGTAATATTGGATTGCTGCTTGTCTTACAGTAGGTCTCTCAGTCACAGTAATTTCAGCAGACATGTTGCTGAGACAGCTCTGGCATTGTTTTCTGGGACACAGTGAAATTCTATTTTCAGTTTTACTTGGTGCAGTAATTATCTGCATTGTTGGTGAGAATAAAGAAAATAAAGTGCATGAATATGTGCCGGTCAATTGGATTCTGTCAGTTCAAGCAGAATTGGGTACACAAGCGAGCAGCTTGCCAGCTTGTAATAACGATGGTGTTTGCGTGGAACAATTTCCTCTCTAAAACAGCTCATCAACAGCAGAGAGAGTCTGTCACCCAGGGTACGGAGTGACAAGTCTTCTGCATCTCCGTCTGTTATTAACATGTCTCTTACGACAAGCTCAATTATCTGACACTGCCCGTAATTTCCATTCCTTTTTCTGGCACAATGTAAAGTTCCTCTCCTTCATTTTCAAAGCTGTTCGTTTTGGATCCGGCAAATACTGATATAAAACATGTGTGGGAGGAGGAAGTGAAAACTGAGGGAGAAACATCTGCAAGTCAGAGCGAAGTTGCTGCAGGCCTTGATCATTTCTGATATTTGTTGTTTTAAAAGCCTGAATGCTGAACATTGCTATTACAACAATGTGTTGGTTTCCATTTGAGAATGTGTGAGAATTACTTGTGACTAGAGTCAGCATACAGATTTCATTCACAACTTCCTGTATTCTTTGTGACATTAGCTGATATCAAACCTGATCAAGTGCTCAGAAAAAAATATAATTTGAACATCTACATTACTATTAAAACCGGGCAAACTTTCATCTGCTAATGAAAAGCATGTGATATGATGGAAAGCTCCTGAGCAGCTCCTGAATGGACCTTGTCAACAAAACCGGAACTGTTGAAGGAAAGCATACGTGGGAAGTCTCTTCCAATTGAAGTTCTCTTTGTTAACAAAAGCATAAAAAGGTTGTTGAAAGTGTTAATCAGACCACTGGCTTTGTAATCAGAAAGCTGTATGTGTGTGATGTCTGTGACCTCCACTGTATTGATCCCTGTTCTGTATGTAGTGTAGCTGCACTCATTTGAATGTACAATTTCTAAAAGGATTGTACTAATCAAAAGGAAAGATGATGAAAAAATACAAATTAAGTTGAAGGTGCCTCCTAACAGCGAGTCTTGATTAACTAAATATAGAAGCTTTTGATTCATTCTAATGAACCATTCCAACAGCTTAATGATTGTTTTCAGACAATCAATTTTGCAATCATTTTGAATAACTCAACTAAAATAGAGGATAAATGCCATTCAAATGACTGACCTCATATTGTTCATATTCTGACATGGAGAGAATTTGGGTACGAGACACCTTTTACAACCTTTTATCTTCAAGACTTTTTCTTTTTGGCAAGCGTGGTTCTCAATCTGAAAAGTTCAGGTCAGAATCCTAGCTGGTGGATAGGAGCTATTTTGGAAACGTTATGTTTTAGTGCGGACCCCAAAGGCCTGTTAGAGGTTACTGTACTGCTTCAAATCTTACAGCTAGACCACCTTGGCTCGTGTACGGAGGCATGCATGATAAAAAGTGAAAATGTTCCACCAAAGTGAAATATCGCTGTAAGTGGGAGTGTCTGGGTTGCTGTGGGGGAACGTTAGAGGAAGTGATAATGATGACAGCTCTAACTCAGTGCAGGTGCAGTAAAGCATGGCAGGTTGGTCAATTACCCAGAACCCATTACTTCTCCCCCGAGACCAACCTTGTAATGTGCTAGGTAACTTCGGTAAAGGATTGACCTACTGTCAACAGAGAAATCTCTTAGGTTTTACATAAAGACACAAGTGTACCTCACAAGGTTACGCAGGCAGGTTAAGAGCGTGTTGACTGTCTGAGAGTGCTCTTTGCAAACATGATCTATTATGCAAGAAAAAAACCTTTAAATACAGGTTTGCTCTATCATTAAACCAGTGGAACACTTTCTTTGTACAGAGAACAACAGAGTATTAGAGCTATCGGCAACCTAGGCTCTGAGTGCATTTTATGGTTGGTCTTGTTGGACAGGTTTAGCATTGGCCTGTGGTGGGAGACACTTTGTAAGCACAGAGCACAATACCGAGAATGTAAAATGCATGATATTGTTTCTTTCTTTGTGCCTTTACAGGAGCTGGCGATGGGAATAGGATGACCTTGGGTGCCAGATACATCTCTGTTCCTGTGTCATCTTCAGACAGCCACTGTTTGACCACTATCTACCAGATGCATTCCATCCGACACTTGTAACAATAGTGTAAATGGGAAGAAAATTGAGCTCACCTTAAAGGCGGACTTCAGTCCTCTTGAAGGCTGAAAGCACTGGATGAGTCCAGCGCCCAGTGGCAGCTCAGAGTCCTTGTTTTGCTCCCTGAGACGTGTGTAATCAGAGAGAAAGTCCAGCACAGATTACAGTCTTCAATCAGTCAGGGAGGAAAATGATATGTACATCATTGTCTCTACCGCACATCCCAGGCACTGTCAGCCTGCATGCATATTACCTGTGTCAAAGCTGCCAGGGACATGACGAGAGAAACTGAGAGCCATCACCGAGCCGCCACTCAGGGGGGGTGTCGAGTCTTCGAGCGCAGCAGCCAGATTCAGTCTCCATGGGGACTCTACGCTGACCTCCAGGATGTTGTTGACACCATTTCATGTGCATTTTCAGATACAAAACATCTCCTTTCATATCTGAAATTGTTTTTCAATGGGCTGAATAACACTGAAGGCCAGCTCTTGTCACCAAAAGAGAATACTGAGAACATGCTTGCAGTTTATCCTCAACTCGAGTCCGAGTAAGCTCAAGTCACATTTGACCTTAAGGTGCACAATAAAAGTTATTTCGTACAGTGGGAAAACTACATGACTGCTGTGAGGATTGGCTACAAATTATCCCTCCTATTCTTCTCATAGATCTCAACATCATCTCAATTGTCTCCTCACTAAAAACAGACACATGCTGCGTATAAGTACAAAGAACAACACAATGTGGAAAATTTGATGGTGTCTCATTGTTGTCGATTCAATTTTCACAGTTGGATCTGGGAAAAAAAAACTTACATACAGTAAATGCAAACCAGCAGGATAGAGACATTTTACAATAAAGAGAGCAAAGATTGATCAAATCTGAATTCCACCCTCCTGAAATCGAACATAGTCAGACTTATCATTTTCCTGAAACAAGAGTGTTTAATTTGAAGCTGTGAATGGCACCTTTGCATAGAAAAAGATGATGAAAGATGATTTGCAGCTACACCAATGCACATACACCATACTTTTAAACCCAGTGGACATCTAATTGCTGGAAATGCATGAAAAACTAAGTCTGCAACTTCTGGCCCAGGCTAAGGTTTGCATAATAGCCTCCCTGTCCCTCACCAGGTATCCGTTCACCTTGAGAAGTCCATACCTAAACGCAATGTCAACATAAGCACTTTGTAGCTCGACAATTCTGTTTGTCCTGCTGGGGCTACAGAGGGAGGTCACCAAATTGTTTCTGAAAAAAAAAAAAAAAAAAGGTGCTGACCTTCTGCTAAATTGGCCACACTCAGTAGACAGGGAATATCAGGTTATTGAGTTGATCCATGCTGTGTTTCCCTGCCTGGGGAAAATGATCTGTGCTATCGTCTGCCTTCTACAGTTGATCAAGGGCAAGAATGTGTCAGGAATGTAGAAACACAGGACCCTTTTTTTCTGAAGCTACAAATGTCCTAATGCTTTAAGATAAAAACACCATTAGTACCATGCTGTAAACATAATATTAAGCAGGACAGTAAGTGCTTTTCACTATGAAGAGACTTTCAGTTCATATCCAAGAGGAAATTAAATAAAGGCGTTATGCTCTAAATTCTGTTTCACAGAAGAGACATTGTAAATAAATGCAGCTGCAGAACCCCAACAATTCATTGCACTGTACTTTGAAGTTGTTGATTCCTTGAGAAAGACAAATAATAGTCACTTTGCAAAATTGCAGGCTTATCCTTCAACTGGGGAAAACAGTTAAAATTGGGCAGAAATAGTGAAGAAGCAGCCCACTCGCTGAAGTATTTTTTATATTTGGGACAGTATAATGAAAGAAGTCATTTCTGCCAACAGTTCACATTATCTCCCAATGGTTAAGAACCATAATCCCAATAGCATTTTAAATTCTATCACACATACAGTTGGAAATGTTATTGCATGATTACAGTGTTTCTCTCCCTCTGCATAGTTATTGTGTTTATGCATTTTGCACATGAATTGGAAGAGAAGCTGAACACTGAGTACAATTGCACCGCTATTCAAACTGAGCAAGAACTAAAGCTATTCGCTGCAATAAAACCCCCCAAAAAAACAGTTTTTCTATCACAAAAACACAATACTGAATGTGAATTATTGAAAAACCTTTCTTTTTTACTCTCCAAAATAAGACTCAAGTTGAATTGTGTTTCACTCCTCTTTTGCAAAATTCGCTCCACATAATGTTCAAACTACACCAGTAACAATGAGGAACTAAGTGTGTGCAGTAAACACACATTTGCTCAATAAATCAAAGTAACAAGAAGCTTTGCTGTCTTGCATCAGTTTTTTTATTTATTTTTTTAAAATTATATTTTAATAACTATATACGGAAACTACCTCTCGTTGGCTAAAAATTGTTCTCTGCTCATTTTGTTACAGACCAATGCTGACATACAAATGTAAGTATGTAATAGAAGAGCTACAACAGTTTGTTGACAAAGTTGGCCTTCAATCCAGATGGTCAGTTGAAATGACAGTGGACAGTGTTACGCTCAGAAGTCACCAAATCTCTCTACCTGCCGGGGAGGATCGTCCACTGATGGCAGCTTTTATCTGCCACGGCCAGAAGAACTGTGCCTCTTCCCGTTACAATGCAATGGCACTTTGTCAAGCAAGACAAAGTTATCCTGGCTCTGGCCCCAGACAATCGCCCTCCGTTTCTACATTTCCAACTGTGGGTGTGATTTGCATCATAAAAGCTGAAGGCAGACCATATACAACCTCTGGTAAACAATATTCGAGCACAGAGTATAAATCCCCAAAAAACTGCAGATATTTTCCTGAATCTCAGACCTACGGAATATTTCAAGGTACTCAAGTTTTTAACTGCCACACGTTTTAACTGGAAAAACCACGACTCTGTACGCAGATTGTCCCAGAGGTCTGTGCATCATATAGATTCATTCCTGCAGGGGAGCAAAGATTATTACAATATTCAGATTACCGAGCAGGGGAAATTAATTGGACTAATTAACATACAAGTAAATGATGATACCGTTAACACATTTCATTAATTCAAACTGTCATTCTATGTTCCTGGTGCACTTGGTATTGCATTACAATGAATTAGATTCATTAAATTATGCAAATGAAAGGAACGACAAAACGGACGAGTCCTTTTTAACATTATAGACCACATTTTCTGACTCATTTTCAGCAAATTGACTAGGACTCAAAAAGCATGCGCTTTTCAGTCCGATTTACCAGATAAAGCTTTTCATAGACTACCATTTGAATTATGTTCACAGGCACTAAAACCAGCTAGGCTATAATACATTTTTAACTCCCTTATGCTGCTGTGTTGAGCCTTATATTAAAGAAAAAAATAGCAACAGTACCTAATTAGTAAAATGTCCCATTTAGTGTAAAAGGGGCACAGATAGTGATGCTGCATGTGTGTGCTTCTGAGGGAAGGTAATATCAGGTTAATATATCAAAACATTTACACATAAGACATTATCGCTACTTCTGGCAAATGATAGTGATAGGAAACTTTGTGTACACTTTTAAGTCAGAAACAAAAAAGAGCAGATTATTTAAATGGCTTTCCTGATTATTAAAACAAATATAGATACATCTAGGTCATAAAACTAGAAGCCATTACATCTCATACGTCTGTAGGGTTTGTTCAAAGTCATGAGACAGTACATTGTTCTCCAGCAGCAGAATATGTTCCTGACATTTCTGTGTGACATTAACTTACGGTTAATTGAGAGTCCACACCTCCTGTTGGCCTCTGTGACTTCTGTCTTTATCTTAACAGTGCTACATGAGGCAGGTCAAGGGGTCAAACATACCTCTTATCCTGCTCCCTTGGCTGCAGTGACATCTACTGGACTACAAACCCAAAGAGGAAGTCATGGGGGAAGAATGAACCTCCTGGATTGATGACAAGTCTTCGAAAAGACACAAAACAAAAGGTTTTAAGCAGAAGTAAAAATTCAAACGTGTCTCACGTTTAGTCATTTTAGTATGAAATATGAAGCTGTCCTCAGAGAGCAGACAGTGTACAACCTCCATACATTAAAACAGAAAAAAAGCAAAAATGAAAGGAAATTCAAGTGTAACAGAAAGGTTTATATTGATGTTATTATATGGACATATTTATACAGAAGAATTTTAAGCGATAACAAACCTTCAGTGTTTAGTACAAATTTAATAATGGGGGTTAAGTATAATCTCCTGAAGAGGACGTGTCCATGTGAGCAAAAAGATCACATCACATAATTTTCATTATGTATCCCAAAAAAAAACAAAAAACGGAAATCTAATAAAATATGCCACCATAATCACCGTTCAGTGTGTATTCAATTTAACAATTCAACAGTTGGGGGGAAGGGGTTCAGAGATAAAAATAAAATAAAACATATCGTGGAAGATATAGTTAAAGAAAAAGTATCAACACAAAAACAGAAATATTGTACATTTACTGAAAATGAATATAAAGGACAGGTTCTTGGGAAGTATACAAAACATTTTTTATACAAAAGGATTAACAACAAGATGAAAGTGGTGAGAATAGTGCTGTTAAAAAGAGTACCGCTTTCAGTTATACATTTTTCCAAATGCATGATGGAGCAAGACACTGGTGAGAATTCTGCAAAGCTGTTTCTATAATATGAACAGGGGTTGTCCTCATCGTAAAAACTGACATGGTAGAATTCAACGAGCATTGGTAACATGGTGACAGCTTAATTCACCTCAGCTTTTGGTCCATTGTCAAATAACATTTCTTCACAACATCACCACCATGGCACGAGAAGCTACAGGAGTGATTTACTGTAATTATATCACGCAGACACAAGTCACCCTGAGTTTGTAGTCAAATTTGGCAATTACCTCCAAAAAAATGGCTTCTCTTCTTCATATTACAATGAATGTTTTTTGAAGTCCTCCAACAAGGTTTTTACAAAAACACATTTAAATTACATATAATGGAGCCATTTGAAATATTTTGGACTTTTAATATCACAAATGCATTGTCTAGGTAAAGCCCAATATAAATAGCTGTTCAGTCAAAATATTTAATAAGCAAATAATGTGTATCATATCAACAGTATATGTTCAAGAGGAATTACAATACAAAATTGTGATTGTTTTGATTTTTCACCTGCAAAATGTAGCAGATGTGAGCAAAGTTTTAAAAAAACTGGAGGAAGGAGGTCGTGCTAATTTGCAAGCAGACTGACTGCAAGCAGGACACTGAAAAAAATAATGCATAATATTGAAACAAAAACGCCATAACATGAATACATTTGCATGGACGTAAGCAATAACATTACTTAGCTGGATAAAATTAGCTCTGTTGTGAGATTTAGTATTTGCTCAAAGGATGGAACAAACCAAGGACATCATTACAATATACCACCAAAAAAAAAGGCGAGGAGAAAATCGCTCAACTTACCAATAATTATTTGTGAAAAACACATTAACAAAAAAAAAAAAGTAGATTAAAAACAAAATGGCATCCTACATTTCCGACGACACAATATTGTACAAAATAAGGCATTTCCTTGTGTGTTTACTGCAATGTCTTTTTCCACCTTTATCTTCTTTTAGTCTCCACTATTAGTCCTTAATAAAAACTGAGTATGGACATGGACTGACTATTTCTGTGTTATATATATATATATATATATATATATATATATATATATATATATATATATATATATATATATATATATATATATATATATATATATATATATATACACATACACACTTATAATTTTAGTTTTTCTTCGAAACTTGAAAAAAAAAAAAAATGCAGGTAGGAGTATACAGTATGAGAGAGGTTGTAGAAGTTCATAAGTGGAGTGTAAATCACTCCATGACATCGCTGGCTGCTACCGTGGTGACGAGCTGGAGAGGGATCTCTGCGTTGGCCAGGATGTCCTGGGCGTTGCTGGAACCCTGCTGGATGTTGGTGAGGATCAGGGTGGTCCCGCCTGCCGTGGTGATGATACTGTCTGAGGACCCCGCCGATTCCATCGAGGCCACCACAGTGCTGCCAGAGTTCACGCCTTTTTTGTTCTGATGAGTTTTAATGTGCTTCGCCAGGTGGTCGCTCCGCATGAAACGCTTGGAACATTCTGGGCAGACAAACTTCTTCTCTCCTGCCAGAGAGAAAATATAGTTTAAAAGATAAAGACTTCGATGCTAAAGACATTTGGAGAGGGTCAAACATGGCATATATCTGGAGGATATGCTTCGTAGGTGAGGAGATAAGTTGAAGAAAGTGGCACTTAAGTTCAATTTGTTTGTTTTATGAATAAAATAATACATACACTTAAGTCTTATTGACTTCTTATATGAATTCTTATTAAATACATTTGTATTGTGTTTTAAGTTGCTGAATTCCAACCTGTCACTGACAAAACTGACAAATAAATTGATGACCAATTTATACTATTTAACTGATTACAATTATCACCAATTAGAAACACAGAATGGTTGAATATCTACTTGCAAAGTTAACAGTGAACACTAAGTCTTAATATCTGAGCTTGAAGCTGACAGCATAATGAAATGCTACTTTAGCCCGTACTGTCAGAGGCCTCACTCAGCCAATGATATGGCCAGGGTTTTCTCAGGGTCTATCCTGGCAGTAAATCATTGTGGCATCAGATACTGTGTATCATTATGTTGTCCTGGTGCATTTGACATTTGATTTCTCATAGGCTACTACTTCTTATATTTTACCCCATGAAGACAGATGGCAACTGCAGGGAAATATTCTATAAAATTAAAAACAGATTAGGTGAGCTAAACAAGAGTGTTCAGATTCAAAGCGGAATCACGGGATGAAAATTAAACCATAAGGCTAAACTCTTGAAAGCTACAGCTCATTACTAGCATCTCTTGTAATGTTTTAGTTATGTAATCTGATGTTAACAGATCATGCAAATTAGACTGCAGAACAAACTGTTTAAACCCCATTCTGAACTGGAAAATTACCACCAAGTCTGTGAAATCTTAATATGTTTTTTCACAATGGCCTTCAATACTAACCTGACATTTTACATGTAAATCCAGAGGGGAACAAACACTGTTATTTCTTACATGACTCACACTTTGCAGGGCACAAATTAACACATTTTACTGATTTTACTGATGTTTTCCTGAAGTGCAAACAGTGAGGGAGCAAAGAAAGGGCACCTGTGTGTGTTCTCCTGTGTCTCTGCAGCTCGTCGCTGCGTGTGAACCTCTTCCCACAAAACATCCAGCTGCAAACAAAAGGTCGCTCCCCTGAATGCCAGCGCAGGTGGGCTCGCAGGTGCGATGTCTTTCCATATACTTTCCCACAGCCGGCAATGTGGCAGATGTGCTGCTTTTTCTTCCCCGTGCTGGATCCTCTGAGAAACACAGGTATGGGTAATTAGGGTCCTGATGATGTTGATTTCCTATGCAAAGCTGTACAGTATGAAGTCAGGCGTACTCACCTCCCACCTGACTCTTTACAGTTGGGGCAAGTACACGCCACTCTGCGCAGCCTCTTGCCCTCCTGACCCAACTGATCCTCCTCATCCACCAGCCTGACGCGAAGGTGGGACAGATCGCTTGTGTTCAGGGTGGAGTCGGTGCTTAGCTGCCACTCTCCAGAGTCGGGCTCTTCTTTTATCCGAATCTCTGGAGTTAATGTGTATGTTAATATTAAACTCTGGTAAACTTATCAAAAAGCCTTCACAGTGAGAGCTGCTTTATTATTGCATGTGACTGACAGCATGGCATCAAATTTTACAAGTAAAACTCCATATTAAGCACAGTGATAAAATAATTAGTTGACTGACAGAAAATGTATAAATGACAATTTTTATAATTCATTAAATGTACCGTGTAGACGTTTTAGCCCACATGAGTGGCAGAAAATGGATGGAAGGACTTAGCTACAATCAAAAACTTCATCACAATGTTTTGATAGCTATAATTACATATAAATCCAACACAAATCGGCTTTAAGGATACACACTATGTATTTTGTTGGGATGCTGAACGTAAACAAACTGTGTTTATAATGAAAACTCCAATTGTTTAGATAAATTATCAACTAAAAACTGCCAAGCATTTGCTGCACACAGCTTCTAACATATGCAAGCTTTGTTGATTTTCGCCATTTCATAAATTTGTATCATTTTTAGACTAAAATATAGACCATTTTCCCAGAAGACATTTTTACTTGCCATAGTAACCGTTCTTTTTAAAGTGTCCCAGTAAGCCATGACAGTGCGACAGTGAGCCAGCATGCACAATACCAGGACTGTGAAACTGAAGCAGCTAAATGGAATTCAACCGTCATTCACTTATGATTAACACCTGTGCTTTTCCTGCTGTGAGATGTCAAAATGTCTTAAGTAAGGGCCTATTGACTGATTTAGCGTTTAAAAAAAAAGTTAGATTAATTAACAATAACGTTGATCATCAGTTACATCCCTACAACAGTACAGATGATTTTACACAGATGGCACTTTGGGCCGTCAGCTTGGAGCAACACAATCAAACGTCCATTCACCTTTATTGTATTAGTGTAATAAATGCAGTAATTATAGTAGGGCAGTAAAGGAAGTCATTTTCTGAAGTGGAAAAAACTTTTAAATATAAATGCAACAATAATAAGTACATTATTAATAAAAAAAGAGATACTGTACCTCCAGGGTTGTCTGCATCTCCTTGTTGGGCCATTGTGTTGACCGTCACTGTCTGCAGGTTGGGCATCTGTCCCGTGCTGATGCTGACTGGACTGGAACCCAGTGACAGGGTCTGGACTGGAGCCAGGGTTATCTGCTGGGGTGGTGTTGTGGGCAGCTGGAGGTTCTGCAGGTTCTGCACTCCCTGCACCTGAAAGGTCTGCCACTGTATCTGACCTGACGGCGTGACCGTCTGGGCTTGGATGATGAAGGTTCCCGGATTGATCAGCTGCACGTTTTGCAGGTTCTGCCCGCCTGTCGCCATGGACTGGACCACCTGACCGTTGGTGGTCTGAATAGGCACCTGCTGCAGCTGTATGATGGACTGAGCTGAGGACACCTGGATGCTCTGCTCTTGGTTCTGTTGGATGAAGCCCTCCTGGAGACCAGAACTCGAGTCGCCTTGCTCTGTAGCCGCTGATGACAATGAAGTGTCTTGTGTCAGCAGACCAGATTCGTTCGCTGGAATGTGTAGCTGAGAGGAAGACGTTGGCACATAAATCTCATGATTTGCATTTGAATCATTTACTTGTAGTGTCTGTGAGAGGTGATTATCTGTCTTCGCCAGACTCTCTGAGCCATCCACAGGCTGACTCGTCATAATAAGCTGGCCATCAGCAGTGACCCCTGTTGCTATAGTCTGAGCACCAGAGAGGCCAAGGGAGTCCAAGTCCACACTGTTAATAGGAACAAAAGTAATGTTCCCAGGCAAACCCACAGGCACATTAGTAACAACCTGACCCTGGTTGTTGAAGGTGGAGCTGCTAAGAGAAACCCCCTGGAGCTGCTGGACATTACCAGTCTGTGATATGAGGTTCTGATTGTTATTAAGGATGTTTGCAGTTGATGTTACACTGAGACTGTGGCTACCTTCAGGCAAGATCTGAATCTGCCCCGTGGCATCCTGAGTCAGAGTCGCTCCATCCACGCCTGTTGTGAAGCTCAGCTGTCCATCTGCTGTCTGAATTTGAGGAATTACTTGGTACTGAATGTTAGGCACTGAATTGGCAGAGGAGGCGTCTGTTCCAGATGTCACAAAGATTGGCTGACTCTGTAAGTTCTGGAGAGGAAGAACATACTGTCCGTTTGATGTTAATATTCCTTGACTTTGGATCTGTATCATTCCAGATTCATCCTTTGCTGCTGTTGTGGGGGTTAACACCTCCCATTTCTCTGTCCCAGTTAGTTGCGTAGATGGATCTGATGTCTGAGAAAAGAAATAATTGACATGAAAAAAAAAATTTACAGGACAATTATGTTCTAGACTTTGTACACGGCTATGCTACTAGCAGTTTACACAATCAGCATCAGAAACATGAGGGAACAGAGGGCAAAAAACATTTGAGTCGTAAGAGCTGAGTGGGCAAGACATTTAGAGTTTTGTTTTACATATATGTTCCTGTTCTTAGCAACTGGTAATATATGGCTCTGTTCACACCTGTAGTATGGTTCCCTTGGTCTAGGACAAACAAAATAAAGATCCATTGTTGTAAGAATGTTAGTTGTATGTAAGGTACATGCTGATTAATTATGAATCATGACAAATCAAGAGTTGTATGCCTGAAGTCTGACAGGTAACTCATACATTAGAATGTCGGTGGCCTGTCATTCTGTATCATCAGTGCTAAACTGACCCATGAAGAAAATTGTATGGATGACAGCTACTCCTGCTGCACCTAACTGCACTTGACGGTTTTATTTATTTTCTCTGGTGGACAGTGATACGTTTTCATGCGGTCTTGATGCAGTTGTTTAATTCACACCAGATTTTGAATGACAGTATTTTTATCAGCCAAAATTAACCTAAGCAAATGGGCAAACACAGAAGAGTTTGTGTCGACTGTATCAAACAAGTGCTGTGTGAACACAACCAGAAAGAAACATCATAGGTTTTCTTTTATGTTCTGCTTATGTTCTGCTTTGTCTTGCATGAACAAGGCAACTGTCTATTGTTAGTCTACGTGTCTGTAATAACAGCAGGACAGTTGAGTGTGTTATCTAAACTGTTAAAGTCAGTTAAACAGGTGAGGGGAAGATGTCGGTAGCCTACTGATTACAAACAGGCTCGGTAGTGAACAACACGCTAACGTGCTGACAGATTCTGTGTTTTTAGCTAAGTTGGGCCAGAGAATATTAAAGTGCCCATATTATGAAAAAAAACAAAACTTTTTTCTGGGATTTGGGGTGTTATTTTGAGTCTCTAATGCTTCCACACGCATACAAACTTGGAAAAAAAAACATCCATGCTGTTTTGAGTGAGATACGGGTTTCTGAATGTATTCTGCCTTCAGTCTCTGGGTGAGCTGGTCAAAATCGGCACGGCCGTCTACGTCATCACCCGAAACATTTGGTGTGTGCTAACCACTTTAGCTAATACCACATCAGATAGCTGTTTCTCAAACTTTGGTCAGTACAAGGCAGGATTAGCCGGGAGACTTCTTCTAAACGAGGGCGCACTTCCAACTTTGCGTGGAATACCTGCAGACGAGGGACATGCAAGTAGTTCTATAGTGTTGTAGCAGTGTTTTGTCATTGAGAACGAGGTGGCTAACCGCTAGCAGCGCTAGCTTCTAGCTAGTAGTCCTTACCTAGCTACTGCGCATGTGCGACTCCCAACAAAGATGGGACAGAAGTGAGATGCCTCACTCTGTAGTAAAAAAACAGAGAACTCAACACACAGGGTGAAAAGAGGAGCTGCAGCAATGCGCAGTACAAGTACAGTACAGTGTTTTTTGAAAATTAAACCATGTAAACCTATTCTGGTACAACCTCTAAATACAATTATGAACCTGAAAATGAGCATAATATGGGCGCTTTAAGTTAAAACAGATCGATGATGCTGTTTCGCCCTCATTGTTCTCTAAGCATTGCATCGGTTTAAAATGCTACATTGCTTGTCAGCAACCAGCCATATGGTAACTTAGGAAGCAATTTGGCCTTGTGTACGCTGATTAATTTGGCACGCAGTTAACAGACAAGTCATAATTTTGTTGAATAAAAACTCAACTCCTGACATTTGCTCCTGGTGTTTTTAACCACTGTTTTGGAAGAAGGAAATAATGGGAGTAACAGGCAAACCAGCTTTAAAAGTAAGTGAGTATTTTCTTAATAAATAAATGCTGTGGGGTGGATCTAATTGATGCTGATGTGAAGAGTGGTTCATGTGGATTTGGAAAAGTACACGAACACTAAAAACAGTAACACTAAAAGCTACACTCCCACCACCAATTTTGCTCAGCTGTGACTGAAGGCTTTACATCTGCTGTAGTTGTGTGATCTAGCAGAGGTGCTGATTTACCACATCTGCGGCAGAACCTCTGCACCTCTGATGACGGTGACACAACCAGGTGGTTGCTAGCAGACCAAGGGATGATGGCTGAGTGTCCTTCCCACAAAAGGTGAATTTAAAAAGGTAGAGAGTGTGTGGCCATTAGTCTGTGCCACATATAAAGTATCATTGCAAGAGCAAAGGATGAAGTTAGAAGGTTAAAGGACTTTCTTGCCCGTGTTAAGCGCCCCAGGCAGCATCGAGACAATGTTTAGGTCTGACTGGAGTGTACAGCCTGTCACTTCAATCCTCCTAAGGAGGCGGGATTTGTAAGATGCCTGAGAGGAAGTGTTGCCCGAGAGGTTCTAATGTGTTGAACGCGTTAACTTCGGTAAGCACCATCACTCCGTTTCTGGAAACCCAGCGACGGCGTATAATGAGAGTCATAATCCCGAGAGGGAAACATTACCTGATTGCCCCCGCCTTGCTCCTGCTGCAGAAAGTCGCTTTGACTGCTGTCCACGTCCAAGGCAGCCATATCTTCTGGTTTCATCGGCTGTTCTGGGGCTGTGTAGTAAAAAGCATATAGCTATGAGTGGGAGCAGCCGAAGCTAACGTTAGCTAAACAAGCCTGATACTCACATAACTAGAGGACTAACGTTAGCCAATAACGTTGTTGTAACGACAGTAGACTAGCCAACAATAAAATCACAACCACCGCTACCAACTGAACCAAACTCCATAGAGAAAACCGCGATGTAGCAATAATTAGTTTGAAAGAGAGCTCATTAGTGATGTGTCCTAAACAAGCTAACGAGCGCAGAGTTAGCTAGCTACTAACGTCACTGCTAACTTAGCCGGCGATGGTAAGCAATACAAGCACCACTGCTAACGTGTTAGCATGCTAATTCAGCCAGAGGATGCGTGTGGTAACGTTAGCTTGTTAGCTTACGTGGGTGAAGAATAAGATAGATATTACATACCAGTCATTACGTGCCTTGTCTTTAAACGGAAAGTCCTGATAGTCACAAGCCACCGGACATTATCAGCAAATGAAATTGATTGTATACGCGTAGAAATAGGTGATAACTGTCAGATTTTTTTCTATTTTGATTGACGGGCGGTAGGTAACACAAAGGGTGGGGCCTCCAGTGTTGACTGGGAGTATTTGCGTCACAAACAGGAAATCCCGCCGTCCTTCATAAAGATGATTGGTTGTTCGTTTTGCACACCGTGTTATTATTTGTCAGTCGATATGTCAGTCATCCTTTGTTGGATTCTTTTCCTGTTTATTATGCATGTTCAGTTTTACAGTACTGGTAGTGAGGATTGTAGTTACATTGTTTACTTTCAGTTACATTCTTGTTACCAGTGAATCAAACCTGTTCAGTGAGATGGCTGCTTGCAAAGCCTGTAATAGCAATCAGAGGACATATAGATAAGATATAGACAGAGAAGTGCAATCACTTTATTTTCCAAATACATTGAATTCTTCTTCTGCATTTAACTCATCCTATACCTAAAGCCCAAGAGCAATCACCAGTCCACTAAATGGCCTGCCAGCTGTCACATAGACTTCTGCCAGGAAATACCACTCTGGCATAGGCTAATCAGTAAACATCGAACCCTATGCCCATTTAAAATACATTTAAATGTATTGTGACATTGATCTATAACCTGTTGCACACAGTTTCAGATGGTCTCAAAAAGGTTATGATGGATTGAAGTATGTATTATCACTCCTTTTATCAGGTGTTGTAATTTAACAACAATACAAAAGAAGGTAGTCTAATGCACCAATCCAGTTCTCTCTCTATCTCACAGAGATCAAATACCAGTGCTCTTTTTCCCAAATGTAAAAACCTGTATACCTCACTGCAACGTGGTTATTGTAGGTATTTTATTTTATTTTATTTTATTTTTTTACAATATGTAGTGTAACAAATGGCATTGGACTGCTGTGGCTTTAAAAACTGAGCCGGTGGCCTGCTGTGACGGAATAAATGTAACTGATGGTGGAAACACTGTTTAATTTAATGATGATTGGTCAAGTTATGGCAGATTAGATCAGTGTATCCCTATTTTTAAGTTAACGAAACAGATTTACTCTATTTAAGACACTGATTTTGACTCTTTGATGAATCTAAATGATGCCATTTATCATGGCAGGTTTGCTCTCATGCGTTTCTACAAACTAATAGTATCCTTTTCTTACCTGTGAATAAGAAAGTGATCAGCAATTGAGTTTTAAAATGTGTGTTGATTACTTAGGACAAAAAGTGACACAATCGAGACACAATCTGAGTTTGTATTTGACCAGATTTATTCCCCTCCATCTGATTGTGCACAGTACAACATTGTGAAAGTGCATTGAAATGAGAGCCTGCATGCTATTGTATCTGCTCTGTGCCTGTGATGCTATCAGGACCCCACTTCTGAGTATTATTTGTGGTGTGTCAGTTCCTCACAGTGCGCGACCGCAGTGAGGCTATTCCTCTCAACCTTCAATTCAAACTTGGCCCATTACAGCCAGACTACAAAAGCACTTTCCGTGCACTCAGAAGCTCACGGCAGTGAATGGTGGATATTTCCAATCACTCTGCTGTCAATCCAAGTGTCAGGTAAACACAGGCCAATGGAAACAGCTTTAGAAAAACCTTGCAGCTGTGTCTGTCTTACTCCAGGAGTCCTTGGAAACGTATCAACAATTTCTACAAAGACCTCCAAGTTAAAGAGAAAAGTCAAATATCCTAAAAGCAGCTCAAATGCAACACCCTGGTGGACAAAGTGGCCTACACGAGATACATAACTGTCATGGTGTTTGTCTTCAATCCTGTGAGTGTTGTCTCCAGCTCGAGCTACAAACAAAGGAAATAAGATTGTATTGACAGAACTTGTATTCACTTCATGAGAAGAATCTGTGAAGTCTGTAGAGCAATTACCCAGTGGGAGTTTCAGCACATCTGTAAGGATTCAGTGTGATAGATATAACTGTAAATAGGGGCATCATTGACCTTCTCACTGCACAGACCCTTTAGCTTTCAGCTTTCTTTCAGTATTGTTTGAGGAAATATGATATATATTAGATTGCATTTTATATTAAAAAAAATCTTCACAGAATAAATTGATTAAAAAATATTAATCAAAACTTTATTTTTCAATGCAAGAGCCTCTTCTCTTTAACTTCTAGGAGTGGACATTCTTCAGAGCAGAAATGTGAAGGATAAGAGGAGTAACAGAGTGAGTCCATAATGGCTTTGACTGTTTCATATTAACATATTGACAGTCGTTTTCATAATGGCCAGTCCAAGAGAGAGTGACCCCACAGAGAGAAACTGCCCTGCTGGAAGCACCTCGTGGGACGGTGTAAATGGGACCTGAGAGAGAATTGAAACTGGTGCAGCACAGAGAAATGTGGATGGAATATCAAATGTGTGTTATAGACTTTAACTCTGAAGCACCTGAGAAAGAAACAATCATACTGTTCTTTGTTTGAGTAACTGAGAATTTACCTGTTAAACATACAGTAAGAGGTGCATGATAGGTTTTCATAATAATTATTACTGTGGAAGTTCAACATCTTTTTAACATACGGATGTAAAATATGGATGTGTTTATGCATATGCATTTAGTATCAGAATCAAAAAACTTAAGCAGAAAAACATTCAGCTTTCATGTGGTAAGAAGTATGAAAATACATATGTATATACATTATCAACTATTAGACAACAAACATACACTTTACTGTATATACTATACAGAATCATTGTTGTAAACAGGGTTTGAGGTCTGTTTGAAGTGTGTATCACAAGCATGGCAGTGCAAAGGACTCTGAATAAATATGGTATATAATACACTTTTCTATGTACAGATGAGATAATGTTTGTTAAGAAGTAAATTTACACTCAGTGACCAGTTAATTAGGTGCACCTGTATAATCAAATGCAATCCAATACAACTGTTCTGCCATTAAATCCACTTTTATAATGTTGTTTTGTGTAGTTAAATTATATGTTTTAACATTGAGGTGGTGTTGTTGTACTGGACAGCATTATATTCAGAGGTGCATCTAAGTTTCTGCCTCCTCTATAGTGCAGTGCAACACCTTTAACTTTGACCTCTGTAATAAACATATAATTGAACAGCCCACTTAGACTAACAATAAAAAGTTAACATACAGTTACAGTATGTATTACAGGGTTATTGCATAGAAGTTGTTTTTGACTATCACATGGCTGGTTTAATTGTGTGTGTGTTATGGCATGAGTAAAGAAAAGAAACATTTAGAAAATATAGTTTTAATGCTTAAATAGTATTTTGCTGCATTTTGTGTGCAAACTTAAAAGACTAAACTTGTTCCAAAAATGCTATAATACCACAGGTAACCATTAAAAGTAGTTCAGACACATGCAATGAGAACTGCAGATGCATGCGTAAAAAACTAAGCTGTTTATGGCGTTCTTTTCTCTCAACATTATACTGGCAATGTTTTATCACTCTGACAGAGATGGTAATAAATCAAAAAACCTTGTTTCAGTACAACACAGATGAGAGGAAATTGTTGCATAAACTCATAAATGAACATAATAAAAGTGTTATTTTAGTCAAATTCTGATTCTATATTGATTTCATGGCTGTTAGTATATAGTACATGTGTCAGACTGAGGAGTCCTACAATAGCAATAATTACAACATGGCAACACTTTTATTGTCATCCAAAATAGAGATAATCTCCTCTCTGTAATGATATGATACAATGCCTTTACAATACCCATTGAATTTCCCAACACAATCCCTTGTGCATTGTAACTGCTCTGAAAAATGGTGTTGTTATTTATATGTTTATTTGTAATAACTCATACATTCCTTTTTTAAATTCTTCAAAGGTCTTTGGTGTGCACGTGATTTACAACAGCTGGCCGTGGTCGGTTTTCCTGGGTGTGTGTGTTTGAAAGTGAGCTTTCCATTCTGTGCCCTTCTTGGTTTGATGCCACTGTGGTTTGCCTCGGGGCAGAGTGGCACCGCTTGATTAATGGTGCTGACAGAACATTTGTACCAACAGAGAATCTGTCACATTTCTGGACTTGTTTTTATTATTTAGAGGTTAGACCAGTTAGACTGCTTTAACAATCCACCTACGTCACCTGATAATGTTTATGAATACTTGCATACACATTAACTGGTGCTTATGTTTACGTGAATACTTTGAAATGTGTTCCATGGTGTCAGGACAGAAAGGACACTGAATGACTTTATAATTCATTAATTCTTGCCTCTCCTGTGACAGCAAAATTCTTAGTATCCAACCCTGAAATAGTTGAGGACGTATAGAACAAGAGACTTTGTTATGGTGTTTGTTCCTATACAACATCTGCATGATTCGAAATAGCTTTATTACTCGCTCTGAGAAGATTTATTATCACTTTATGAAAAACAAAATAGTCCACGACCCAGACCACTGGGAACAACTCATCAATCCCTGGGCCTCAAAACTACAGAAGATGAATAATCTTCTATGTGGGGTTTAGGTTGGCCAACACCACCACCACCCCGAGAGGAATGCAAAAACAGTTTTGTCTCAAGCCCTTATTGTGCTCTCCAGAGGATCTGTATGGTTTCACTTAGAAAACAGTGAGCCAAAAACAGCCTGTTGTATAGAAGATATAAGTATATGAGAGCTGTAAATGTTAGTAGCAGTGACTTTCTTGGTCTGCTCCATGAAATATCATAATAAAGTGATTAAAATCAGTGGTTAATGCTAAAGTTACCAAGCAAAGTACGCTTATTGTTATTTCATACGCGTTGTCATCCATCACAATAAACACTATCCTATATTTTGCCACTGATCTCAAACCTTAAAGACTATAATCCACCTTATTTCCATGACAAACACTGTTCTTTGTAGTGCTAGCAGAGACACGGTTCCTTTCTAAAACTTGGATATGCAATACTATCTCTGTGAAATGACCATTTTTATTCAATCTTTTTGTTCCCATCAAAAGGCCATTTTGTTCTCTGCAGTCTTAATGGTTACACGATATTCACCAAAGCACTGCTGATCTACAGCTCTTTGTTCGGACTCCCACAGAGAATACAATCTTACTTTGGAGCACTGCGGCTGCAGCCATACAATTCCATCAGCATAAACGCTTCACAAACACTTACACACAAAGTATAGGGGCGAGAAAAACACTACTTCAGACAACAGGAATCGTTTTCTGGTTGTGGATTGTGTCACCTTCTATTTTCATACTATACAGAATATTATAAAATGTGTACTTTTTGTGGAAAATTCGGTTTGACTGAATATTTCTTTTATCTATTCATAGGTGTGTATTTGCCTTCATTGTTCAGGGACAGGAAAAAAAACTGTAAACATAACAAGGATGCTATTTTTGTCAATATTTGAGGATTGTAGCGGAGTATTGCAGGGACAGCTAAAGAGAGGACACACCTATTCATCAATCATAAATTAAATGGAAATTGAAAATGAAAGGTTACCTCAATCACTTTACAAATAATCATTTAAACTGACCAGTTCTTTTGGCCGAAACACCTGCATGTGCCCTTCTAAAATCAGCATCACTTAACAGATTTAATTATAATTGTCCCCTCTATGCTACAGTCAGTGTCAGCTGTGTCTTTTAATTCTCTAATCAGTGGTCGGCAGGACCACTATCACCATCCCCATGCAGCTTCCCACTCAATACAGACATCCCAAAACACACACAGGCTGGTTTTGTCAAATGTTTTATTGAGTGTAGACATCTGGGCTACTGTAAAACATGCATTATCTGCAGAAG
Organism: Sander vitreus; assembly: GCF_031162955.1. Classification (NCBI taxonomy): domain Eukaryota; kingdom Metazoa; phylum Chordata; class Actinopteri; order Perciformes; family Percidae; genus Sander; species Sander vitreus. The sequence continues at coordinate 15,985,006 of NC_135865.1, forward strand.
GGGGAGAAGAGCAGGTGGCATTGTCCCCGCTGTCAGCTGTGTCAGTGCTGGCACCCGTGATGGAGATTAATGAGGTATCTGGAGAGTAATATGCTCCTTCAAATGCTGCTACGATTTGAAGTGGGGGCCGATCCTGATCTTAAATAGCAAAGCTGTCAGAGTTTACTGAACCTGTGCTTTGGATCAGAGGGGGGATTTGATCCTACAGAAAGTGAGTGTGGCAGTGGGTATCAGGCCAAAGAGAAAAAGGGGGTAACAAACACAAGTCAGTTACATAAACAAACAGATTGTTCTTGTGTCACTTTTTCTTTGGTGCATTTGGTGCGTTAAACTTGAAAAAAATGATGTCTCCATCTTCAACAACGTAGTTTCTCCCCTGTTGTCTGTATTTCCCTGCCGCCTGTAAAATAACAAAGAAAACACTAATTAACAATAGAGCACATTGTGAATAATAATTGGAAATAATAGTTCAGTATCCAATCTATTTTATCACCTACAAATACTTTACTTTACTCCAATTGCAAATGTCATATTCTCGCACTCTCTCTCTCTCGCTCGCTCGTACGCACGCACGCACGCACGCACGCACACACGCACACACGCACACACACACACACACACCCATGTTTTCTTCAAGGGGTGCCTGATTCCCACTAGGTAAATAATTCTTCTGCCCATTTCAGTTTCATGTGCACGAGCACAAAATGTTAATAAGTCTTTGATTACAGCACTATCAAACTTCTCAAGGAAACAAAATAAGTTCTAACATTTCTTTTGTATACAGTAAGTGTTTGTTCTCCTTCCCGGCAAACTCAAAAATAATTGACTTGAAGTGCTAATACAGACAGGTTTATGCATTCTGGTTCTGCACAGCGCACAATTAATTAGATAAATCAATGTCCCTTTAAAGGCTCAGGAGACCATTTAATCCAAGCTCAATACCACCAGAAACACTGGATGGAGAGGGAGACAGAAAAAAAAATCAATGGCTATTTGTGATTCCTGAGTATGTATTAAACCAGACACGTCTAACTGGTTCATTTGCACTTGAAAGCAGCCATCTGGAGCAGCAAGCTTGGCTTAAGCAGATATGATTACTAATAATGTGATATCCCCATACACTGGCCCTATTCAGACAGCCTATTCCCACAACTGGCATTAAATAGGACAGACTTTAATGTCACAGTCAGAAACGCTCCATGTTCTTATGAGGCCCAAAAAGGGATTAGTAAGAGAGCATGCAGTAAGGACCTGACACTCAGATCTCAACCTTGGATAACAATGGTGGAACTCCCCAGAGACTCACACGTTTCACCCTCTGTTTGCAGCTTACGATGGGTGTGGACAATACACTGCTGCTGCATTAAATTCTAAATACTTATTAAAAAGGCTTGAATAATAAAGAGATTTAAATGTTTTCATAGTGCTTCCTTTCCACACTGGTCCCTGCACGTCCTGTGTGTCACCATAATTACATTAGTTGAGTCTGTAAATGGGCACATGGAGTTGATGATGCAATAGTGGGACAGTAACATCATGGCTTACTGCTGCTGTCACACAAATGTCACACATAGCGAGGTTTAAGTCACTTCTGCTTTCATTTAATTAACTGAGGATTCAATTTGTTGTCTGTACATAAATTAAAGTATAAAAAAGAGCATCTTTGATATAAAAGGCATCCTACAGCGTTGATTAAAGAATTATTAACTATGTACCTTCAATTGCAGTTTGCCAAAAAAAAACAAAATGAATGCCAAACCTAAAACATTTGTAGTAGAAAGGAGAAGCATTTTGCAAAGTACTTGCTGTAGTTGGTGCCCAGTTATTGTCTTTACAAATTCTTTTAAGTTATTACATTTGACAACAACCCACACTACAGTTAAAAGGTGAAAAACAAACACTGGCCATCATGAAAATAAGATATGCATGTTACATTTCTGTGCTACCCATCCATGAAACAGACCTTATTTGAGGAATTTCACACTTTATTTAACTTGCCGCTTTATATCACTGTCACATGCCTACAGTGGATTGGGGATTTGGCAACAGAGAGCTCTAAGCTAACAGCGCACTCTATAGATCTGATAAATGCCTGGTGAGGTGACGAAGTGCTACCTCTGAGCGACTGTGCTGAGCCACGAGCAAGAGCTGCCATCAGCCAGTTAAGACACATTGTGATAAAGATATGCACAGCTGGAGCAGAATGGCAGTGTTTAGAGCCAGAATCAGTCGGCTTGTCAGGAGTGGTGCTGGAGTGTGTGCAGTAATTTCTTCCCCTGAGTAAAGGTGAAGAGCAGTTTTCAGTAGGAGCTGTGTGGTGACTGTCAGCTCCACTGATCACAGGAGACTTCCCCTCATCTCCTCTGGCACCCTGACTGCTCACCTTGACAGCGCTCTCACTGCCTTCCTCTTTAAAATCCTGGAATTTCATTACTTCCGCCATAATGAAGCCCTTCTCAAAGTCGGTGTGGATCTTCCCCGCAGCCTGTGGAGCCTTAGTTCCTTTCTGTCACGAGGAAGGAAAAGAGAGGACAAATGAATTGTTTGGAGAAGATGGATTACAGCATGCGAGCGACATGGTGTTTGATAGGGTGATAGCGTTGTGAGCATCACTCGGAGGTGTTTTCAGTCGGGGTATTCTTGCCTCGGTCCTGATTTCTGGACAGCTTTCCACTCGGCTGTGCCCTGCTAGGGCAGTCTGGATACCGATAAGGACCCAGCACTGCTATCAATGCCTTCTGATTCCCATTCCGTGGTGGTATTGATTTCTGTCCAAGCAATCTTGCCTCATTGTGGGTCGCTGCTCGGCTCTCTGGTCATGATAGCAAGAAGACCCAGTGTTGCAGTGAGAGGCCAGGGTGGTATAGGCCTCATTGCTTTAGGCCTTACTATTTTGGCACAGCAGAGTTTGGTCACTGAAATTCATTTCAAACCTTCAATAATGTAAAAATGTCTTTGAATGATGATTTTATCTCCAAAACATTAATTTAGAGGTGCCCCTAAAGCTATTTCAGATGTCAATTCACAAAACACCAAATAACAATTTAATAGCTTTATAAATTCTTTGTACCTTGAAGACTCTTTAAAACTCTATAAGACACACAAATGGTGACTGATAAAATGTGCAATTTATATGCACTGAAATAATGCAAGGCGGAAATGACAAATGACCCAAATAAGTGACGTGGCTGCTGTGTATCATTATGACTCCTGCCTGTCGACCTGCTCGCTCTCTCTCTCTCTGCTCTGCAGCTCTGTGCTCAGGAACTGTTGAACAGTTTTAATTATGTATATAATCAGGTTGGGGTCAACATATTTCATGCCAAAAGAATGATGCGTATTTAATGACTCTAATACATTACCATCTCTTTGCAATCTCATTGACGGAGTGCTTGTGAGTTTAACTACCATTAATCAGCATCAAGGTTTGTCTATCTGGAGAAAAATAGATTAAGGGAGGGATTTTTTTTTCTTCATATGGAGCATTACAAGAGATCCACATTGTCCTAGTTAAGAGCTATGCAGAGCAGGCTGATAGATAATGGTCACCTCGAGGCTGCCTAATAAAGCATGTTAAAGGACTTAGGAACACGACATTACTGAGTGTAGTTTTTACAATGCAAGATGTATTGGCTTAATATAGTTACTCACTGATGCTTACCTGACTAAATGCCCCTCAAACACAATCAAGGCTGGCTGTAATCAGTTATGTCGACGAGGACAAGCGTGTTTTTGAGGATGCCTTTGAAGTGTTTCACGACTTTTTTGTAAATAGCGAGGACATCAGTCATGCTGAGACGAGTGTGTGCATAAACCCGGTGATGTCACCTGACTAAAATGTAATGTGTCCTGTGTAAAAAAAGAAAAGAAAAAGGAAGTGAGCTCACCTTCCCCTCTGGCCTGTACAGTCTGAGAAGCCATCTTAAAAACATTTACCAAATGGTTTCTGTTAACAAACTTGCGTGGACCTGTTTCATATAATTTGCAACATTACATTTAATATTCATATAATTCAAATAATAATCAAATTAGTCTATTTGAAGGGTGTTGTTTCTTACATTGAAGTTTCATATTCATGTGAAGTACAGCACTAAATAATTATCTGATCCAGTCAGTGGCAAAAGAATACAGACAATTTGCTGCACAGAAATACAATTTGCATTTCTGATCAAAATATGAATATTTTTCAGCATGGGGCGTCCTGTTGGCAGGAGATCTGAGGCTAATACTGTATAACTTTGATGTCCTGTGTTCATATCTGACCAGAAGGGGTTTGTTTCTCTCACTTTTTTAACTTCCTGTTTCTCTTCTTCGTAAACAAAGTCATAAAAACAACACCCTGAAATAATCTTTAAAAAAGAAAACACAGTATGGGTTAATGAGTCTGTATTTTGTTACGTTTTGCAACATAACACCAAAATATCAGATGATGTGATGAATTCCTATATTGTCACTACATATTGACTCTAAACCTGAAACATAAACACAGTTTGGCAGTTTGGCAACATAGAGATCTGTTATTCATATTTTGACCTTCCAACACCAAAATACTGGAAATGTCTTACGATATAATAGCTGGAAATGAAGTTTAACACATGTCAAAAGGGATTTATAGTGAAACAAATTTATTTTTGCCTTGTGCTTTGTTTTAGTATCAAATCCCTGGATCTATAGTTGGTGTTCAGACTCAGAGCTCATATTCCAGCTAGTGTTGTCCCGCCGTGTTTACCTCAGAGGTGGGGCGCCTTTATACATCAATCTATTTTGCACTTCAGGAAAATGAAATGAAATTGTCTACAGTAAAATGTTTGATTTGGTGGTGATTATCTAGTTTATAATAAACCGGATGCTTGTTCTTAAAAGTTCTTTACTTTTGAAGAGAATAACAAGAAAACAGGTAGAGAGCTCAAAAAGATCTATTGGCTTTTTAAACATCTTGTAAAAACGGTTGTGTCCTGTCGAAGATATATGATGCCCAACACAAAAACAGCTTCTCTTGCCCTGTAAGTTAAAACGTAATGTCAATTTTAGAGAATTTAAAAGCAGTATCTGCAACGATAACCCACTGCTTTTCTCTCATTGCTGCTTCTAAATAAACGTAGTTTGTAGCAGCCTATTCAACAAAGAAATTGCACAGACACAACCTGGAGAATTTCCTGATTATTTGCTATTCAAATGTGAAAGCTGAAGTAGTTCACAGTCAGGAAATAAAACCTTAATGATCTGCTTGGCAAGAAGTTCTTTGAATAGATGTCATTGTGGAAAATTGCAATGTTTTTTGAAAATGGTCATCCAAGTTATGATTATGGGATTGAAAGTAAAAAGTGAAAAGTTTGATTTCAAATGGATGATTACGTACGACAGGATACAACCCAAATCTTTAGTTTTCAAAAAGTTTCAAAAAGTGTTTTTTAATGCCTACATTAACCTATAATGTGTAACTCCTGACCAGTGAAATACCATATTATATCTGCCCTCTATCCCTCTTTTTTCTCAAGAAAAAAAACATATTTCTTTACACAGTACCAGCATGCAAAGCCAACATCTGTATTGATGTAAATCCTGTGATCCCGTTGCACAAAGCTCTTGGCCGGCCGGGCTCAGTAAACTGAAACACACAGGGAGGAGGAGCCCCCTGCAAGGCCCACAAACAGTCGAATGAAAAGCGGCATCAATTTTGGCACAGACAACCTCCGTCACACAGATTAGGCAGGCACAATGCACAGGCTCCTTATCTCCAGCGGCAGGAGGAGGGCAGGCAGATCTGCACAGGATGGAAACATTCTCATGGACGTAATGGGCAAAATCAATTGTTGCCCTCCTCAATCAATGTAGCCCCCACTTTCACTGTTCAGCAGCTCACCAGTAATTGAAGTTATCCTTGGCCTGTAATGACTAGCTAAAGCACAACCATGACAAAGTTGAAAGTGTGTGATATCAGTGAGGGTGCCAGCAGGGTGGAACGTGGGACACTGTGTGTGTGTGTGTGTGTGTGTGTGTGTGTGTGTGTGTGTGTGTGTGTGTGTGTACAGCAGGCAGCAGACTCTTACCCGAATGGTCCATGCACGGACCTCATCTGGTCCAGCAGTGAAGAAGTACTCCAGCAGCAGGGCTGCGTAGCCTGCCTTGATGATTTTGCTCAGGGCGCTGGTGGAAAGAAATTTCAGTTTAAATCGAGGGGTCTGAACTGTTTAAGTATTATTTATTGTCACTGATGCCGAGACAAAGTTCACTTCAGTGGCAAGGCCCCATTCATTTCAATATATACTCATTAATGAATAAGATGGGTCACTTTGTTTCACATAAGACATTCAACTCTCCAATGGTTTCTTTGATTAATTAGAAAGCTTGTAGACTCATTTAGAAATTTTAAGAATTCAACCCGATGCCTCGTTCTGCACCAAGAGAAAAAAAAAAACATCTGCTGTCACAATTTTTCTCTCCATAGAGGTTTTCACACGAGAACAATACACCCAAAATGCCCAAGTTATAATTATACCTACAGATGACAGATGACAGTTAAAAACTTAATTTAGAGGAAAACCCTTTGACTGAGTTGTTCAGTAAGAAGAGGAATCCTTTGCTTTATAATGGTAATTACTCTGCCATTTATTATTCTATCAGCACATGCAATTAAAGGAGTGCATGGAGGACACAGCTGATAATAAAGTGTGGGGAGACTGAATGCTAATTAACCTCTGCGTCTTGTGCTCTGTGCAGTGCTGCTGCCTCTCCTCTTCACTCTTGTCCTGTAGCTGGCTCTCCAGGGCGCTGCTGAAGGGGATGACCATGGCTCCAGGGTCATGACTGTCCACCCACTCCTTGATTTTCACCAACCTGGTAAAAATCAGCAGCCACAAAACCAGTTGGAGGACTTGATTAACATGAAAGTATTTGTTATCTGCTGGTATATTCATATTCATGAGAGCAGCTGAACAAACGAGTGTTTGCAGGAGACTGCAGTCCAAAGGTGGCATTTCTTTTTCTTTTTTTAAGATTATTTTTTGGGCATTTTAGGCCCTTATTTGTATAGAACAGCTTAGACTTGAAAGGGGAGAGAGAGGGGGAATGACATGCAGCAAAGGGCCGCAGGTCAGAGCCGAACCCGCGGCCGCCACGTCGAGGAGCGAACCTCCACATATAGGCGCCACCAGGTGAGCTACCCAGGCGCCCCAAAGGTGACATATCTTATAAGGATTTTGACTTTGTTTTCATAAAAGTTTTCAACTAAACATTTTCACTTGACATGTGCTTATACGAAAGGGCATAGATCCACAAAGATGATTTTGTATGTGGTAAAGAAATGGACTGGAAATGTGAAAAATGAAACATGATTTGAGAAAATACTTGAAAAAAAGTTGATTTGTATTAATGAATAAGATTAAAAGGATTTCATTACAAATTAAGTATTGTAAGACAATACTTAACTAATTGTAAGAGGACCATGCCTCATGTTTTAGAAGCTGATCATATCTTTTGTATGAAAAATAATCTGCAAAGTAACTGTAGCTGTAAAATAAATGTATTGCAGTAAAAAGTACAACATTTCCCTCTGAAACTTATGGAGTAGAAATATCAAGTAGAACAAAATGGAAATTCTAATACCTCAGAATTGTACTTAAGTACTGTAATTGAGTACATGTACTAGTAACTTTCCATCCAGTTCATAGCTTTTGCTTAATATTTACTATAACAGACAAACAGTTTATTCACCCCAGCTAAACATGTACCATAATGCCATGAAGGAGAAGAAAAAAATAACCGTTAAGTGTCTCCTTACTCATAAATGCCTTTGTCATTCTCTTTACCACCTGAGTGTTTTCTTTCTTATTGTCTTCCAGTGCAGCAGGACACCTGACATTGCAGGACAAAGATATCCTCACACTTAATGGTAACTCTCAGTCAGGACAATACAAGGGGGTTAGGGCAATTATGAGATTAGAACCACAAGCTCTAAGGCTGGGATTGGACAGGTCTCCAAAAACAGCATCACAGAAATCCATTTTCACACGGCGGCCCTGACAGAGCTCCTAGGCTGGATTGATTCTAAGGGGTCCCTGTCATTATCTGTAATGCTAGTTTCCTGTTTAAAGCCCATAAGAATCAAAGACTGGGAGGGACCGACCACCTCAATACCACATCTATTCCAATAACAATGTCACTGCTTTATCACCTACAGCACCATATCACTGCCCCAATGAGTATCAATATACAATATATGACAGGGAGAGCCCAGTTTTTGCTTTGATTGGACAAGCTAGAATAACACTACAGGGTAAATTCGAAATGCCTCATATGCTACTTTGTCTGTTCAGATGCACATCTATTAAGAGCAGTAACCTAATATTTCCATGTGGAGCTGACATTTGACTGCCACTGCAATAAGGTAGTCGCCAATGTCTCACCAATAAAAAACAGAAAAATAAAACACATTTAGTCAAAGCCAAAAAAGCTGATAAAGGAGATGGCGGGCGCTCCAATAGGGGAAAAAAATACAATCTGAGATAATAACAGCTGTAGTTTGTCACTTTTAGCAGCACAGCTGTCTATTTGGTGGCACGTTATTTGCATTCCTCAGGTATTGCGTACTCTACAGGCGGCTGAATAATGATTCACAAATCACTCTCTCCACACCAGTCAAGGGCTGTGATCCTTTGAATAGACCATTGTACCTGAGACTGTAATTGGTGAAGACTTGACAGAGCTGAGCCAAGCCAGCCAAGTAACAAAAAGGCTCTTGGTAGAAGGCTGAGGGGTGATTTTAATAATGCGAAGGCGAGACAGAGAACGTGAGCTGCAAATGAGCATGGGGGTCTCTGGGTCCTTGCACTGAGTGACACAGGACCAGACAAACACCTTGCCACAAGAACATGAAACTCCCCCTTCCCTCAATTCCAGAAACAACGTAGTGTCAATTAAGAGCTTTGATGCTCCGTCAACATGGCTCCCAAAACCGATTCTGTCAACTTCACCGCTGTCTACTGATGCCACTTTGCAATTTGTATTTATGTTCTTTCCAATTATTTGTGTGAAATTGTATGTGAATGTGTAAATTTGGAAATGTTTATGTAAAACATGCTGCAGATGTTGTTTTTTTTTTTTTTTTATCTTTCAGGCATTCAAGAAATTCTAAATCATAAAGGTCTTCATGTAAATCTGTATTTCAGAGAAAATCAAAGTGTTGACAAGAATCATGTTTTCTATACATCAAGGACTGTTAACAGTTAAATCCGCACAATGGCATAGTATCAGTATCTCCTCTCTTGAAAATTGACTTTTTAATGCAGCATCCTCATGTTTGAAAATTGGAAATACTCTATGTGGATTTGTGAACTTCCATAATATAAATAATATATTTGTTCATGTAAAACATTTAGAAGGGTTTTACAAGTCTAAGCTACAAAAAGAAAAAGAATTCCAGTGAGCGAGATTGTGTGTGTGTGTGTGTGTGTGTGTGTGTGTGTGTGTGTGTGTGTGTGTGTGTGTGTGTGTCTTGTCAGTCTCCCATTATGAACCAGCACTGAGTGCCATCTCTCACTGCTCGCTAATAGAAAGATTCAGCACTTTCTGGTCTTGATATCCCTCTCTGAACAAATGATGCCTGAAATTTTTATTCTTTTTATAATGGAATTCCAATGGCCTTTGCTGCAAACCAAGTGGAAATTTTTGCATATCAAGTGGGAAAAATTAAATGTTAACCACGTTTTAATGTGATTAAGGGTGACAGGGACATTATTTCTGCTAATCATTCACCAGCTTGAAGGCTCAAACAAAGCTAAGGAACAAGCCATGTTTGTGCTCTTCCTGCTGCTCTCGATTCAAAGAGAAAAATAGTTCTCTAATCAAACTTTTGCAAATCTAAAACATTTTTTTGTTTGTTTATGTTAACTGATAAAAAACAAGGCACTATATACTATCTTACACCTAGATAAATATGCCATATTTGTTCTAAGCTTAAGATTTGATGCATGTTGTATTTACAATACATCCAATTTAAAGCACAATGTAAAATGAAGGTAAAAAAACAAAAACAATTGGAGCTTCCACAACAGGCTGGCTCTGAATGGAGATGTCCCGCAGGGGGCCACCCTCTGGGGCTAGTCTATTTGTCTTTTTGTGTGGGAATCCTAAGGGGGGAATAATTCCTGTGTTTCTCCATGCCTGGGGCTTCCCTGTGCTTTGTCACAGCTTTGATCTGCTTAAAAGGCTCTGGAGGGGAAAACAATGGGAGTTTCTAAAGTACAGGGGCAGCTACCTGAGACAATGACTTGGACCTGTGTCTGACATACATTCATACAGGTTGGCTTTATTAGCAGTGCTTAGCCAGGTAAGCCTATAAAAGGTGGGCCATCACCTCCAGTTTGAGTGCTCCTTTCAAATGCAATTGAATGCTGACGGAACTAGAGAATAATCCACTACCTGCATTCACCACAGCTTCATCACTGACACACCCAACCTGGTGAGTGATGAAGGGATCAGCGACAGGCGTCTGGGCAGGCAGGTTTAGATAATTTAAGAACACTGGCCAGGTGTGCCCAGTTACTGCAATGGCACCTCAGCTGCACACAGTACCAAGGCAAAGGGCGCTGGGGCCGCCCCAACCAGCCATATGTGTTACTGGCTTCTGCTGGCTTATATGCCAGGCACAGACTCATCAAGTCATAAACCTGGGGTCCTTTCTGTTTTGCTGGTCCCCAGTTGCAGGGACGAGCATCCTAGAGAGTTAGGATGCTGCGCAACACAGCGCATACAAACCGCCTCCTTTTTCCTTCCTCTGTGAAGGGAGACAGATATGAGAGGTATGAGCTCATGGTGGCTTTTGAGGCTTGGAAGTTGGGGGCTCTGTGGGAAGCTTTTCATCCTCCCAGCGGTGAGCTCCTGAGCAACAAGAGTGCAGACGCTCTCTGCTCCCTATGGCCATGGCTGGATTGAAAGGCATTACACATCAGTCTCTGAGAAGGAGATCTCTCACACACACACACACACACACACACACACACACACACACACACACACACACACACACACACACACACACACACACACACACACACACACACACACACACACACAAAATCTCCAATATTGTGAACTTCTTTCAGCCTTCAAAGCAATCACACAGGCTGGAGGAAACAGAACCCAGCGCAGGCACAATGGGAGCAGCCTTAATTAAGAGCATCATCTCACATCATATCTTAAACAAACCTCGAGGCTGTGCTGGTAACAAGCTTTTTTGAAGAACTTTTTCTTTGATAACTACACCCATTAAATTTTTTAAAGACAAGACTTGTGACTTTAAATGTTTGCACATGATAGATAAAACTCTAAAAACCCATCTCCCCTAGTTTACGATGGTTGTTGAGAACACATTATCAAAGCTATGGCCTTGTTTAAGGGTATTTGTGAGAGGGGGGTGACAAAAAGGCAAACATTTGAAATTCAAACAGTAACCCAAAGGAGTACATTCAAAATCACCCAAAATAATTCTCTATATGGGGTATCCATGCTGTCATTCACAGCAGTTGACTGGGCGAGAGAAAATAAGGGGGCTGGGGTAGAGTGGGGGGAGTCATCAAGATGTGACAATCGTGACAAGAGCAGGCAAAGTGTAGCGCCGAAGAACACCACACGGATTTCTCCATCTCTTTTTTTCCCCCAGGATGACAGCTTAATGTCTACCACATGCAATATTTATTCTCATCGTGTGTCAGACTGTCTAGCTGTCCTAGGGAGTACAAAGAATGCCACTTATTAGAATAAAAGCAGAAGGAAGGTAATCAAGGGCATATGTAACATCAGCCAATCATGTCCCCTTCCAATCCCACATATTTTTTTCCTCCCCCATTCATAACATTTCAACAATAATCCTGATAATAAGCATTTAGGAGCTGTATGTGGCAACACTAAATTCATTTATTTGTCTCATTAGAGCTGCCGAGACCGCAGGCAACTCACTGTGGGATGTGTGTTCAGGCTTAACCTTATCACAATGATAATAAAAAGCACAGCTCAACAAAGCCAAAGCTATCAAAATGTATCATTAGACAGACTTGAAACTCACAGACATTTCTTTTTATGTCTGCAATGCCAAACATTGGCTTTGCAGGAAAACAATTCCCAGGGCGCCTTCAGAAGAAAGCGTACATGTTGTACTGCTACAGAGGTGTCTACATACAGTACACGAACTGCAGGAGATTCACTCAGCATTAGCGTACTTGGCTTAGGCATGATAAATGAGGGGAAAGTGACAATCGCTATTGCATTTTGGAGAGCAAACTGATTTCTTGCAGGGTCGTTAAAGAACAAACAAGAACAGTAAATGTCTCTTTTAGTCTTAAGTTTAGGGTCTGTCTCATTAGCTACAACAACAGCGCTGTGTCATCCCCACCAGGACACAACAAAGACAACGGGCTGACATGTCAACAGTGTCCTTTCATTACCTGGACTAGGGACAGTCAATAACCAGGCAAACTGGACCAACAGGACTTTATTAGCACCATCTGTTATAGTTTTACTATATAGCCTCTCCTGTTGTTTTCTCCCATTGAAAGCTAGCTAAAGGCATCCATTAGGACTGACTGTGGGTAGTAGGGTACACATCTTACCATGGGAAAGTGTTTTTCAGGATCCCACACGATAAATGGATTGTGCACAAAAATAAAAAAAGGAGCAAGTGATTGTGTATCTCCCTCACAGCTTTGAAAAAGGAACTCTAACTCCCCAGATAGTAGTTCCTAAAAACTTGTATGGAGTCAGTGGTTTTGCACTCAATAAAGTTTCAGTTGTGTTTATGGGAATTATGGTTTGGAGTAGCTGAAGTCGACTGCAGAGACAGCTTTCATGGAGTGGCTTCCAGTGAATCATAATAGTCTCCCCCCCCCATCTCAGTTTTTCTTCGGTCTCTGAATCTTGACGGGTACTCACAAATGGCTGGCTGTTTGTCAAAAATGATCACACAAAAAAGAAAATGCATTTTTAAGTTATTACTTGGCTTCTTCAAAACCAAAAAAATGCATATAACAAAATACAAGGCAACACTAAAGCTGAGCAGATGAAGGATTTACATGATCTGTTTGGAGAAGGCTTGAGGGGGAAATAGGTACTGTATGAGCTCTCAAGACAACTGACATGCTGTCAGGGCTTCCTTTACTTTAATTGTCAAAGCGCCTCCTACAGTGTGGCCGGGTTGGCTCAGTGGGTAGAGCAGGTGCACATAAACATAGAGATTTATGCCTCGCTGCAGAGGTCCAGGGTTCAAATCCGACCTGTGACGATTTCCTGCATATCTTCCCCCTTTCTCAACTAGCTGTCCTATCCATTAAAAGCAGAAAAGCCCAAAAAAATAATCTTAAAAAAAAAAAGCTCCTCCTACAGGCCAACTAGAGTATCAGACTCAGCAAAGGCATTTTCTTCTCCTTTTTATTATAGCACCAAAGATGTCAGCTTGTGTTTTCACTGCATTAGTCACTGCAGTGAGACTTCACCAGAGGTTTAGGATTACGCTGATGTTATTCCATATTTTTCTTATTGTCAAAAATCCCTATGAAAACGGATCACAAATATATAGTTTGATTCTTTAAATATGCTTAATGATTTCCTGAAATGGCTGGGCACTGTAGTTTTTAGCAACCATAACTCAAGCAAGAGTACACAGTGCATTTGTTGTTGTATGTATTCATTGATAGGCTACACATTTTGTCTGCTAGTGAGTATTTACGACAGTGAATGTGGGATTGATCCAAAATAAACTAGAGTGTTCGATGTTCATTGTAACAAAGGAACATGTCACTCAGTGCAACGGTGTGGCTCATCAAAGTGTTTTTAATAGTGGAGCTCTATGGCACAGAGGAATAAGACGCAGCAGGCTTTGGCTACACAGGCAATACTTTATAATAGTTTGGTTTTTCATTATTGGTTTTAAAGGAGGGAAGGGATGAAAATGGATAAATATCATCACACAGCAATCAGAATATGCAAAACAAAAGAACACAAGGCAGCTCCACGTAAGAGCATACATGAAAAAAATTCATATTTTTAAAAATGGAGCACTAAAGACAAAATGTTGGGTTAGGGTCTTTTCTCATGAGATTTCTTGACAATAAGGAAAAATACAGAATATGTATTGCCAACTGTATCTTCTAACCTATGAGTAAAGTAGACCGGGCTTGAGACAGGGTCTTGCTTAACAACACCTTAACATGAACCAAGCCTTTTTCCAGAGATCAAACCGGACAAGGACTTGTTGATCACAAGTCTCCTGAAGTGGCGAGACACACTGATTGTTGTCCAGACACAAGCTGTCTTTTCAACATCATAGTCTGAAATGGCTGAGAGTACACGCATGGCATGTGATTTTCTGAATTACACCATGTCAGACAAATATGTGGGGAATTAATTATGAAAGATCAATCTATGCCTTTGTGGCAGGAAAGAAAAAGATAATTAAAAAGGCTGACTGGAAGAGCAGCTGTGGCATGTAACTATTTCAGTTGTGGTTTCCCAAACATAAAGACAGAGGTACCTAATGTAAGACACACACAAATAATGTTCAAAGAGATGAAGTATTCAATACGTAAAAAGGAGTGCAATAATAAGACTCAAGGAACATCTATACAGACTAAAGAAAGAAACACACACACGCACACACACACACGCGCACACACACACACACACACACACACACACACACACACACGCACACACACACACGCGCACACACACACACACACACACACACACACTCTTAATAAAAGCTCCAAGCAATGGTACCCTGCAGTTCTTACACTCACCAGGAGAACCCACACGGCAGAGGCACTCACAGACAGGTCACGCTGGCTGGTTTCTTTAAAGGTCAACTCATCTACTTAAGAGGCACCAATTTACTTTAATGCACATTGTCCAAAAGAATAAGGAAAAAAAATAGAAAAAGAAATGACAAGAAAGAAACACATCACAGCATATCTGGATTATTCTCAACTGTGTTTTTTTACCATTCCAAAATGTGACTGCTCTTAGTTCTCTGAGGAGGATTGAATAAATATCTGATATCAAACATATTAAAAGAAATAAAGACTGATAAAGATGACGAGACCACAAGCTTGTAAAATAAACAATAACTTAACTGACAAGTGAAAACACGCTAACACTGGGCAGGCTGCAGCCACCACATCATCAACAGTGCTCTAATGACTCTCTAACACACAAACTATGTGGCACAGAGAAAAAGTCTTCCAGGCAGCTCACTGACGCCGAGGAAAGAGGAGAAAGCCTCTTGATAGACTCTTGTAGATGCCATTCCCTATCACGCAATGCCTCTCAGTCATAAACACATGACAAATGCGGCCTTAATCATTTTTTACGAGCGGGGATGTGCAGGGGGCAGTGCATGGTTTGAGGGGAGAGGGGCGCGGTGAGCAGCAGGCGGCCCCCTCTGCACAGAGGAGAGGGTTGTGTGGTAAAGTCTCCTCTGGAACATCACTCGGCCAGCGAACCTTTGATCTCCACACCGCAATTACGCCAGCATCCAAATGAGCATGGAGTCGCCTCTGAAACAGACTTCAAACATGCACATGTACGCATTCTCATACACATACACTGTATAGGATTGGAGCCATGTGCTCCTCTCAACAGTAAATGATGTACTGTCTCCAGCAGAGAACCTGGGGATGAAAGGAGGCCTTGCTCCTCGTCTGATCCCTCCATTAATGATGCCTTGCTAAAGCTAATACTGTGTATTCCTGTCTAAACAAGGGCAGCTTGGTATGTGGTTCCCACACTCCAAACAGGATGATCTTAGTTAACATTGGACTGTTTATAGAGGCTCAAAAAGTTTGATAGAACTACTGTATTCTACCATGTGAGACAAAAAGCAAAGCATTACTGCAATAATCAATTTTGTGTACCTGCAATTAAGTGTCTGTAATAATGAAATCAATTAACTTACATACATTCAACCCATAAAATAATGTTCGGTGGAGCATGCTGCTAAAATTATTAACATAAACATAAAGCCTGAGTGGCAGCATGCACTGAACAAAACACTGAGAATATAAAAGAGTACTTGAAAAAAACCTGTGAAATGGCCTGAATGGATGTCCTGAGAGACACGGATGAGATTGGCTTGTTTGCCTCATTCAAGGATTCGCCCTCTTTTCCTCCACACATTAAAGCTGAGATTGCAGTTTGTCTTGCTGTTTGCTTTGAATAGTCCTTAACCGTATCATCATCTCAACTGTGCTGGTGGAAAAACACGGGAGCATGGCGACAGCCAAATGGCAGTCTGGCGTCTCTGCTGCAGACTAGCTGCCATTAGGGCTGAGAGCAGCATTTATTGTACAATTAGAGCCAGCTAGATCTACCTGTAATCATCTCCATACAGGTGTGAGCCCCTCTCTGGACAAGGGAAGTGACTCATCACTTGTCAAACATCAACATTTTGATGTCAGCATTGTTCATCGTGGCGCCCTCAGGACACCTGAGCACTACTGTTTGGCTGCTTAAAATGCTGAAGATTTATTGCGTTTGACATAGTTAAAAAAAAAGGCACACACACGCAACATGAAAAAAAAACCTCTTCCTACTACTGATGACAGATGTTCCACATGCTATGAATCATTTGATTTATGAGTTCTCTTCCCCCTCCTTCTGTCTGACACTCATAATTTCATGTCAGGAACATTTTAACAAACAGTCATAGGTAAACAACTTCACTTGTAATACAACGCTGCCAAGCAAAGCACTAAAAACAAATTTTGTACAAACTGACACCATAAGCCTAGAGGGCAATTGGAAAAGTGCCATAGCAATCCACAAGTTAGTGTTATTGACAAAATGGTTGTGGTGTGGAAAAGTAGCCCATTCAGATATAATGGATGTCTAACAGCAACCTTCTAGATATGCTCTCCCTGTGGCCACATTGTGACAACATTACTATACAAAGTGTTTTTGACAGAGCTGAAAAAAAAACAACGAAGAAGTATATTTAGTGCATTTACGGTCATCCTCAGTAAGTTCACATTATTAATATTCTTGCACGTACAAAGTAAAAAGTGCATATGTCATTTTTCTTCAGTTGTTATTGTGATGTGTGGGAATTGTATGGCTGTAAAGTGATGCTGGTAAAACTACTTGAGCAACAACATGTACAGACAAAACCAAATGTTTGGAGCGAAACATTTTTACATAGTATAATATTCCACCAGTGTTATCCTTATGATTTATTGGCTCTCTCCAGATGATATTAATTCCTTGTTTGGCTTTGAATGTTTGTTTTTAGTCCTTTAAAAAAAATATGACAAATTTGGATGGAAAATGGGGACCATATATGTGTATGTCCTTGTATGTGCTTAATGAAGTGCAGAGTCTGGTTGGGGTTTGCAGAGCTGGATGTTGTATTAGAGCTTACTTAGTGCCACCTCCAGGCAGATCCTCTCACAAAGATACGAGTGTTTCTGTCAGCAGGAGACCGCAGTCAGTGGATCAGCGAGGCCAACTCACACTCACTTCTCACACTCTAGCACACGCATACGCAGACGCATGCACACACAAGTTTTATAGCTGAAATGCAGATTCAATCAAAGTTAGTAGAAATCAATGTAACTCTGTACATAAGTAGAAGGAAAGCTCTTTGGTGATGATTAATAAGTGCAATGAGTCGGCTCCCACCTTTCTTCGAAGCACTTACCATTTGTTCTTTTTCCTGATGTAGTCTTTCTCAGAGAGGTTAACGAGGTAAATCATTGGTTTGGATGTCAAAAACAAGTATTTGTTCAACACTTCGATCTGTGACAAAGACAGAAAGGGCAAGTACTGAGAATCCAAACTTTCCAAAGTAGCCTTTGAAAACAGCACAGACAGAGTGAAGCCAAATCAAATTAGGGTCTGGTGTATAGGCGCTGTGGGGAGTGACTATAAAGCCTCTAAATTAAGATCAGCACGGCCAGATGTCATTAGCTTGTACAAAAGTAATGTCAAAATACAACCAACAAAAGACTGCATAATATTAACTTGTGATTTGCACAAATGGAAAAAAAGAGGAGGAAACAGCAGTTGTACTTTTAGGTCAAATGAAAAGATTACCAAGATAAATCACATTAATAAATTTGACTGTAACATCAAAGGCTTACCTCCTTGTCATTCCAATCGTGATAGTAGCGGACGTGTTTCTTTTTATCCATTACCCAGCTCTTGATTTTGCACATAACGTCCTGTTTGGGGTTTAAAGAGAATGAACAAGAAGCCATTAAAGGAGATGAAAAAGAATATAAACCCAGCAGGGTATGGGGTAATTATTTCCTAAATGCATGGCATCCTGATGCCAAAATGAACAATGGCTGTGCTCGCATTCAAGCAGGAGTGGCCTGGCTTTGACAGAGATGGCATGCACAGGGCCCCCTTCCCTCCTTTAAATCATGACAAAATGCCTTCTGGGGTGTCTCGCTTAAAGTCGCAGTTTTGAACATCAATATTCCATCGGGACTGTTTAATGAAAAGAAAAGAGAGAGGAAACTGAATTGGAAACTAATTGGAACTTGGTTAGTTAGGTGTAAATTATTGGTCCTTCCTCAGGCACTTTGCAGAATGTAGTTATATACTGAATAAGCACTAGTGAGGTACAGAACTAATCATTCACTGTTTCCTCTGGAGAAAATATTGAGCATTTCCAGCTATGTATGCAACATTCATTGCTGAGGTACTTGTGGGTTGAGACCACAGGCAAGACTGGGTCTTGACAGGATCTGGAAGCGGAAAAGGGTGGGAAAATGGGAGGGAGGTAGTTATAAAATTTGTAATAAAGAAATTGAGCCTATTATTGTTTATCCAGCCCCAAAGAAATTAGCGGAACACATTCTTTTTGTTCCTGTCAACTTGACCTCCCCCTTCGTATAAAAACTCCCCCACCCCCTGCAACACTCCCCTACCTCCTTTTCCCTCCCCAAACCCTTGCAGCACTTCACAATCACACTCCCTTTTGAAAGAACTGAGGAAAAAAATCCTGCCAGAGCCTCAATTACACAATGGCAGAAAAAGCTCCACACACTGACCCCCAGCCAGCTGCATTCACTCTCTGCACATCTCTCTCCACAGGAATTCTAAAGGCCTTTTAGTCAGGCAGCCAGAGTGCAGCCAGCGGGATAGAGCGCAGGAAGAGCTGCATACACTCCGCCCGCGCCGTCCCAAGTCTTCACAGAGAGATTAATCATCTGTGAAATGGAAACAGCAAACGGCCAGTGACACAGGCTGAACCCGCTCCAGGTTTCCCTCATCAGCTCGCAGCCGCCGTGCAGCGCTCCTCTAACAGGCAGGTGTTAATAAAAGGCATATAGGTCCCACAGGGGTCAAACACATATGCCTGCCACCATGAAGCGCCGCTGGTGGGCCGGCTTCTTATTATTGTTTTGTAAGGATAGGGATTTTGAGGATTCACACGAACAAAAGCAATGAAACATTGTTCTTGTAAACACAGCACCGGAAAAAATTATTTAAATCTTTATAACAACGCATACATATAAGCCCTGTGCTGCAGTTTTGCTGAAATTCACAATGGAATATTCAGTGAGAACCACAATATACTATTTTATAATAAATTCCAAATTTCTGATTTTATTTTCTTACAAAATCACATTTTCTTAATATATTCAGCTGTGAGCTGCAGCAGTATGAAAACTCAAACCAATAAAACCTTCACAGTTTTTTTTCTCCGTAAATTCTCCACCTAGTATCTGATAGAACAGCAATCCTTTCGCTAACAGATATTCTTTTTAGTTTACAATATTAATCATCCCCTTACTGTATGTGTTTTGTCTTTCCCCAATGTCTTCTTTCAGCAGGAAGTACATAGAAGAAAGAAGCAAGATGCCCTCAAAACACTTTATGTTTCATTTGTGTCACAAACCACAAATATTCAACTATTCAAATATTCGTTATCCTGTGCACAAGGTATTACACTATACCACATATTAAATACTAATATATACATTAATTCTTTCTCAGAGTGATATGGTAAGGTAGTGTTTATATCTTGTTTAGTAGTAATAATATACAGGACATTCCCTACACTGCCTACATTTCTCTGAAAGAAGCTACTATATGCAAAATAGATATTTGTGTGGTTTTATCATATTTACTCCAGAATTTCACATCATTTTAATATTGTTTTTCTCATATAACAAATCACTAATTTTATTTCACCTCCACTGACAGAATAAAAATGTGAAAGATTATATTTAAAAAAACGAATGTAGAACTTTTAGGACATTATACTATTGTGTCCACTAAACCAGCTCTATAAGTGTGAATGTGTCATCTTGAATCATATCAGGTATACTACTTCAACAATAAGCAGATATGTAAATGGTAAAATAATTCTTTAAATGTACTGCAAGCAAGATAAAAGCAGTTGTTGCTCATGGAATTTCAGGCCACATAAAAACCTGTAGAGCTTATAGGAAAGTGAGTGCAACAATGGAAATGACATCTGATTTCAAATGTCTTGCAAAATACTCAGCAAAGAGGAAAATCTGGGGAAGTAATCAAAATCTACACAGAATTCCCCTTTATTTAATACCATGTTGTGGCTCTACAGAAGAAAATACAAGCACTATTGTTTCTTTTAAATGTAAATTTTTTTAAACGTAGTCTTGATACATATGTTCTGCCTATAGATGCTTACATAAACATGTATATGTGTTTGTGCACAGCTGAGCATGTCAAACGCCAGGCACAGCCTGTGAGACAATCACACAATCCCTCCCATCTAAAAGCTTGCTGCAGCCTTTGATAAGCACCATTCTTTGCCATCTAAAGAGGTCTTCTATAGATTTCACTTGCCGACGTGTGCACAACCTTTGACGTAATTTGAAGTAATGTATCATTTTTATTCATTGCCCAAAATTGTTAGCAATTATGTGTGTAAGCGGCCACCTGCCTAGCCTGAATGGCTCCTGTCTGTGGGGCTACAGGGGTGTGGGGAAGTGCTGTTGGCTGTTAAAGGGGGGGTTTAGTCTGAGGGGAACCAACCAAACATGGGGCCTCTGCAGCAGGTGAAAAAGCCCCTCTCGTTAGTGTAATGAGTGGTCAGAGCCTTGGTGTGTCGGGGCCTGAAATTGGGCATGCCGCTTCAAGTGAAAGGCCAGATCCCCTCGCATGCTAGCCCATCCTATTCTGCTCCAATGCTGGAGGGGCATCATGAGACATTTACAACCAAATCGTTGCTAACGTTGGCTACTCAGCCTCATTACCTTAACAATATGATAATCTGAAAGAGTGTGCATCCACATACATTTTGATCTGACATCCAGGATGTGGATTTTTTTTCCCCGATCTTACCCTGCATTTGGCCCTGTAGCTCACTGCATATAACTGAGCAATCCTCTGTCAAGTATATTCTAAACATTTACGGTATTCATAGCGAGGTATTGGCATATGTGTCACCCACTGTATGGCCTTATACATTTTCCTGAGCTGCTGTAGGTGTATAAGCATGAGCAAGAGCTGTGCCATGATTTGAGTATTACTTAAGATGAAAAAAGCGGTGTGGAAACACTTTCATTAGCCCAGTGCTGTGACCCAGGGTCAGCAGCTGAATAAGTAACTCTCTATTAATGATTTCTACAGCAGAAAACCCCTGACCCCTGATCACTTTCAATCCAAGAAAGGGAAAAAAATGGGGCAGGGGGAGGGGTGAGACCTATTGGAGGGAGATTAAAAAAACATACTTTTTTTCTCGTTGGCCATGCGTGTGGAAGGGTTATTATTTGTGCCTTGTTGTGAGGGGGAGCAGAGGGCCTGCTGGGACACTGACTCACATATTCTGGTTTGAGTTTCTTGTCACCGCCTCTAATGGCCGTCTTCTCAAGCTTGTCAATAATAGGGCCGATCATCTCCTCATCCTTTAGCCTCAGCTCCTCGTGGATGATCTCCATATCCCTCACTGGGTCCACTGTCCCCTCAACATGGATGATATCCTCATCCTCAAAAGCACCTTCAGCACAAACACACAGAGAGAGCATCAGTATAGAATTTTTTTCAGCAGCAACAACAACACCACTGCCTTACATAAACACATATAGAACAAGCAACAGAATCAGAGCCACAGAATCAATGAAATTGACTTCTTGAGATTGAATGTGAAACAGTGATTAGATTTTGCCTAAAAAATCACTAGCTTTTTGCAGAGAATATGGGGAACATTCACATGAAAAAGCATAGTGGAAATCACAGGAAAGTCATAACAAATACAATAAAATATACTGAATCTTTCCTTTAAGTGTGCAAGTGTCAGAACTGTAAGAAACCAGCTTACAATGTCAAAGTAAGTTCCACTAAAATTAGCTTTAAGTGCAACAAAACAGGCTTGTGTCAAACTGCATGACGTAAGGGGTGTCTAGTCATGCATTATTCTACCACACGATTAGCCATTAAGTTAACAAAAATATGAGAAATAAACAAAAGTGAGTACGATTTAAAAGAAAAATGTCAACATTCATAGACAACAGACGACAGTCTTTCCCTAATCATTTGCGTCTTGGCTGTGCTGGTGATTAGGTAATGAGGCTCTGAAGCAGGCCATTTAGCCAGCAGCGGCTCTCAGGACTCCTTCTGATACTCCAGAGAGGGAGGGGGTGAGGGAGGGAGGGAGGGGGACATGGGTGTACATCTGTCACATGAGAGTGACAGACTTTAACATTACCAGTGGCAACTGTTGTGGACCGCACTATGTTCTTTCATTTACAACGAATACAGTTGGTGCACAGTTTGTTTTTTAAAATGATCACTCATTTTGCAATTTTAGAACACCTCAGTGGTGGAGGG
The DNA here is from genome assembly GCF_031162955.1 of Sander vitreus. Classification (NCBI taxonomy): domain Eukaryota; kingdom Metazoa; phylum Chordata; class Actinopteri; order Perciformes; family Percidae; genus Sander; species Sander vitreus. The sequence goes on from NC_135865.1 coordinate 16,007,818, forward strand.
AGTATTTGGATCCTTTATTTAAAGGGTCATTTCGGTATTTTTTAATCTGGACTCTATTTTCCCATGCATTTGTGTCTAATTGATTAATATGAACAAAAATATTTAAAATTAGTCCAGTAATGAGCAAGAATGCTGAAACTGGCCGCTGCTAACCGGGCTGTAATGTAATGCTATAGGGCAAATGTGCACGGTCAATGTACTGTACGTCCACTAAAAGTGCTTTTTTGCAACTGACAGGCTCAGATTGTTAGAAGTGTCTGACTACATTATGGAAAGATGGTGAAGTCTCCTTCTGAAATCAAGGTGACTTTCTGGAAGACAGGATAGCGAATGGGGAGAGAGGAGTTGAGAGGAGTTGGTTGTTTTTAGTACAACAGAAAGCGTAGTTTTGTGTTATCTAAAAGATTTTTAAGAAGTAGCACGGAATGTATAACTACTCAAGTACACTACTTGAGCAGTTCCACCACTGGAGAAGATCCATGCTAGACTTATACAAGTACTGTATAGGATTTTAAATATGGCTTAACAAGTTTTGTAACTCAGTTAACAGTAACTCGTCAGGTTTTACACTTATGGGAATGCCATCGCATTCAACAGGGAAGTGGATGTCAGGTGAATGATGACTTGGTTTAAAGTATTGCCATGTTGAGGGACACTATGTTTGGAATGTGCATGGTGGAGTCACTAAACGTTATCAACAATCCATATTCATGTGTTGACACCTGAACAGTGAAGGTCTGTTGACAGGTGAGGCCCTGCGAGATAATAACGTCACCGAAGTGATTCGCACTATTCATCACAAGGCTGTCACATCATCTCTCAACAAGTTCTAACAGTATGTAAGAAATATTGATGATTCATATATGTGCTTAGTCATCATGGGCAACAACATACCTAAGATTCAGGCAAAACTTTGCAGAGCTACATTATGTATGAAGTTATCAGACATATTAGTCTGAACAGTAAAGTTATCCCCTGCATCTTCACTAATCAGATAAATGTCCTGGTTGTCTACAGATGAAGCCAGATATTTCACTAACCTGAAACAGTTCCATCGAGACCATCTCTAAGTGTTTTTTAGCTGCATGGCTCAAGGGATGGCACTGACAGTCCACCACTTTGGTCTAGGCTGAAATATAACAAGTGTTGGATTGATTGCCATGAAATTTTGTACAGACATTCATGGTTCCTGGAGAATGAATTGTAATAACTTTGGCGGTTCCCTGACGTTTCTCTAGTGCCCCCACAAGTTTAACATTTGAGTGAAATGTAATGACAACTCAGCAGCTCCAGCAGGGGACCCCAAACTTCCCTTTCCCGAGCCACATTAACCAGCTCCGACTGGGCGATCCCGAGGCGTTCCCAGGCCAGGTTGGAGATATAATCCCTCCACCTAGTCCTGGGTCTTCCCCGAGGCCTCCTCCCAGTTGGATGTGCCTGGAACACCTCCCTAGGGAGGCGCCCACCTCAAACCACCTCAACTGGCTCCTTTCCACGCGAAGGAGCAGCGGCTCTACTCCAAGCTCCTCACGGATGACTGAGCTTCTCACCCTATCTCTAAGGGAGCCAGCCACCCTCCTGAGGAAACCCATTTTGGCCGCTTGTACCCTGGATCTTGTTCTTTCGGTCATGACCCAGCCTTCATGATCATAGGTGAGGGTTGGAACGAAAACTGACCGGTAGATTTTCGTCACAACGGTGCGATAAATTGAATGTAACACCTCACCCGCTGCGCCAATTCTCCGACCAATCTCCCGCTCCACTGTCCCCTCACTCGTGAACAAGACCCCAAGGTACTTGAACTCCTTCACTTGGGGTAAGGACTCATTCCCTACCTGGAGAAGGCACTCCATCGGTTTCCTGCTGAGAACCATGGCCTCCGATTTAGAGGTGCTGATCCTCATCCCAGCCGCTTCACACTCGGCTGCGAACCGATCCAGTGAGTGCTGAAGGTCACAGGCCGATGATGCCATCAGGACCACATCATCTGCAAAAAGCAGCGATGAGATCCCCAGCCCACCAAACCCTCTCCACCCGACTACGCCTCGATATCCTGTCCATAAATACTACAAACAGGATTGGTGACAAAGCGCAGCCCTGGCGGGGCCAACTCTCACCTGAAACAAGTCCAACTTACTGCCGAGAACCCGGACACAGCTCGCGCTTTGGTCGTACAGAGATTGGATGGCCCCTAGAAGGGACTCCCTCATCCCATACTCCCGCAGCACCTCCCACAGTATCTCCCGGGGGACCCGGTCATACGCCTTCTCCAGAGCCACAAAACACATGTAGACCGGTTGGGCATACTCCCAGGCTCCCTCCAGGATAATTGCAAGAGTAAAGATCTGGTCCGTTGTTCCACGACCAGGACGGAATTCGCATTGTTCCTCTTCAACCTGAGATTCGACTATCAATCGAACTCTCCTTTCCAGCACCTTGGAGTAGACTTTACCGAGGAGGCTGAGAAGTGTGATACCCCTGTAATTGGCACACACCCTCTGGTCCCCCTTTTTGAAAAGGGGAACCACCACCCCGGTCTGCCACTACTTAGGCACTGTCCCAGACTTCCACGCAATGTTGAAGAGGCGTGTCAACCAAGACAACCCCTCCACACCCAGAGCTTTAAGCATTTCTGGACGGATCTCATCAATCCTTGGGGCTTTGCCACTGTGGAGTTGTTGACTACCTCAGCAACTTCCACCAGGGAAATTGACGACAATCCCCCATCATCCTCCAGCTCTGCCTCTATCATAGAGGGCGTATTATTCGGATTTAGGAGTTCCTCAAAGTGCTCCTTCCACCGCCCTATTACCTCCTCAGTTGAGGCCAACAGCATCCCATCCTTACTGTACACAGCTTGGATGGTTCCCCGCTTCCCCCTCCTGAGGTGGCGAACGGCTTTCCAGAAGCACCTTGGTGCCGACCGAAAGTCCTTCTCCATGTCTTCTCCGAACTTCTCCCACACCCACTGCTTTGCCTCTTTCACGGCAGAGGCTACAGCCTTCGGTACCTTGCAACTGCCTCCGGAGTCCTCTGGGATAACATATCCTGGAAAGACTCCTTCTTCAGTTGGACGGCTTCCCTGACCACCGGTGTCCACCACGGTGTTCGTGGGTTACCGCCCCTTGAGGCACCTAAGACCCTAAGACCACAGCTCCTCACCGCAGCTTCAGCAATGGAAACTTTGAACATTGTCCACTCGGGTTCAATGCCCCCAGCCTCCACAGGGATGCACGAAAATCTCCGCCGGAGGTGTGAGTTGAAAGTCTGTCGGACAGGGGCCTCCTCCAGACGTTCCCAATTTACCCGCACTACCCGTTTGGGCTTACCAGGTCTGTCCTGAGTCTTCCCCCACCCCCTGACCCAACTCACCACCAGATGGTGATCGGTTGACAGCTCCGCCCCTCTCTTCACCCGAGTGTCCAAAACATACGGCCTCAGATCAGATGAAATGATTATAAAATTGATCATTGACCTTTGGCCTAGGGTGCTCTGGTACCAAGTACACTTATGAGCATCCCTATGTTCGAACATGGTGTTCGTTATAGACAATCCATGACTAGCACAGAAGTCCAACAACAAACAACCACTCTGGTTTAGATCAGGGAGGCCGTTCCTCCCAATCACGCCTCTCCATGTTTCTCCATCATTGCCTACGTGCGCGTTGAAGTCCCCCAGCAGAACTATGGAGTCCCCCACTGGAGCCCCATACAGGACTCCACTCAAGGTCTCCAAGAAGGCCGAATACTCTGAACTCTTGTTTGGTGCATATGCACAAACAACAGTCAGAGTTTTCCCCCCCACAACCCGCAGGCTTAGGGAGGTGACCCTCTCGTCCACCGGGGTAAACTGCAACGTAGCAGCGCTCAGCCGGGGACTTATGAGTATCCCCACACCCGCCCGGCGACTCACACCCTGGGCAACTCCGGAGAAGAAAAGAGTCCAACCCCTATCCAGGAGTATGGTTCCAGAACCGAGACTGTGCGTATAGGTAAGCCCACCAGCTAACCCCGCGACCCGATACCGGATAAGCGGACAAAGATGGATGGATGGATATTGACAACTGGCTTGCCATATTATTTTGGAGACATTTCTGTTTTCCATAGGACAAACTGTAACTAGCATGCTAACACGTTAAAGTAAGATGGTAAACAACAGCATGTTAGCATTGTTATTGTGAGCATGTTTGCATTATGATGTTAGCATTTAGCTAAAAGCACAGCCTCACATAGCTGTAGACCTCAGAGACCAGCTCAAAGTGTTATTTAACTGTAAAGGACACTAAATTGTTACCTGAACCAATATAAAGACCTCTAATGATCTTCCACATGCACAGAATATCATATCTTGTTCTTCTACTAGATTAAGATGTGACACACTCTTGATTTTTTCTAAACTAAACTATTTTTTATAATTTAGCATCACTCATTGGTCACATCTAAAACATTAAAGCTTAACAAAAATGACAGACAACCAAAAATCCTTATTACTCATGTGAGTCAACAGAAGCTGTAGACTTTTGTGCAAGCTGTCATCCTGTGCGTTGTCCTCATGGTAAAATGAACTTATCCAATTACTCTTTGCCTAATCAGGCTGTTTTGGTTCCTCTCCTCTTGCAGAGGTACTCCACAGTATAAACAGTTCACTTACGCCGCACAGAAAGGGGCTAATCAGTGGAATTATTGTTTTGCTGCTCCAATTTGCCAGCTCCCTGTTCAGCACTGATTGGAATGAAAATTTGCTATTGTGTCTGCATGAACTCAGAAAACATAATGCAATGTAATCATTTTGTTAGCTGCAAGAACATACATATATTATAAACAATTATGATGCACAGTTTTAATATACTGTGTTTAAAAATGGAAAATGCATACCAGTCTGTTGTTGAATTTAGTACATATTAATGAGGAACCAAGAGGTTTAAAACAGGTTCACGTGGTTAATAAACCACTCATGATTGGTACAAATCACTGTTAATGAATGCATGAGAATGGCTATATGTCAGTCCATTTATTAAAATGTTTAAATGCCTAAAGCAAGCACAATCATTTCGTAACACATTTCTTACTTTCTTAAATAAGTAATCGGCAGTTTCTAACTATTGTTATACATCCCTAATAAAACGCTGATAAATCAAAATTTCTAAGTGGCTTTCAAAGAGCAGGAGCAGCTGATCACTCACTATTTAGTCATCAACTGACACTCTCCTCTGACTGCCACATATTCCAAAGTAATTTGCTTTAATTAATTTCGCCTAATTTAACATTCAAATCTACTTTACCAACGTCCCATTCAAGGCTTAGAGCTGGAGAACAAATGGACGAGGTGAAAGAGAGGAGAGAAATCTGAGGGGACAATCTTCACAATTAGTCCTTTAACAAATGGGTCTGGGTAGGGCTCTGTGAAGACAGCTCTTATGAGTCTGTGGCGCCAAACAAAGCCACATGCAAGACAGTTAAAACAGACAAAAAAGAAGAAAGAGATCGGAAAGGCCCAGTTTCAGGAGTCAGGTCTGTCTTACAATTTGAATTTTACTGCTTCATTTCAAATTATGATGTTTTGAATACACTATTAACAGGTGCTCCTTTATTGACAGAACAAAAGGATTAGTCTCTAGAGGGTGAGTGGTGTTCAATGGCATGATTAGGGATCAGACTAAGTTCTGCAAAATTATGGATTTAGAGCCTAAGCGGCACTGCCGGCTGGTGCAGCCTGAGAAGATATAACTCCATGAATTGACATTTACAAATGAAAAACATCTAGAAAATAAATAAATAAATACATTTTAGTAACAATGTCTTTAACATTGACCTCATGCAAAATGTCACTCAACACATTTAAGAACATATCTTTTAAAAATACATTTTAAATTAGAAATCTTTTTCCAGTTTGTACAAGTTTAACATATAAAACTACCAAGTGAGCTCAAGCTGGCTTATATCATTACTTTTCTGTCAGGTACACAGACAAGGCAGTCATCTGAGTCAAGTCAAGATCAATACTGATTGAGCTGCTTCCTCTGATGCTGCTACCTGGGAGCATATGTGGTCAACATAATTCAGTTAAATTACAGTATTCATTGACTTCTAACTTCCTGTGCATGTTTTCACATGCAAGATGGGTAAGAGCACATCTAAAGAACTTGCATTCCTTGCACTGCTTTTAAAATGTCCATGCAAACTAAGTGCCGCAATTCTCCTGGTATTCAAAGCAGTAAAAGCTATTTTACGAGTCTGTCAGAAAAAGCCCATTATGGATGTCTCCCTAACATAGAAACACTGGCAATGCACACAAGGGTATTTATGTTCAATCAGGAAATATCTTCTTGATATTAATTTAAGGATACATGAAATTGACAGCAATTTGTACACTGCTTCTGTAACAGAGTTTGTGGCATATTCAGCCTTGTTTATTTGCGTATGTCAATTATGGCAAATATATTGGCTGCTAAAAAGCAGTTTCACACAAGAAAATGGTGGGTTTGAGCCCATCAGAGAAACATTCATGTTTTCTACATGATCCCATCTTCCAAAATAGATCACAGTGAAATCACAGGGCTCGATTATATGAATATCTGTACCTCACAAGGTGTCTCCAATTCCTATATAATCTACTGTCAACTGCAGTTTCTCATACCAAACTGAGTATTACAGGTGCATCTTTCCAAAATGTTTGATATCACTGACTAAAAAAAATTACATGAAAAGCCATTCAGACAAGCCTGATCTGTGTGTAGTTGAAAAGTGAATGTACTGGCGAGGCTCCAGTTTTCATGAACTCTGACAAAAAACTACAGTGTTAATTTCCCTTATCATTAGCTTAACCTCTGTGATTCCATTTATTTTGTTAAACCATGGAGCATGAGAGTGCATTGATTGAAAGGAACCGCCATATGCACACTACTGTTGTCCCACATCATTCAGAGAACAAACCTTTTTAGATCCTTAACTACTATAGTGCTGCTGATTGCACAGGCACCAGCAATTTCCTAACCAACCGCCACCTGAACAATGATGTGTTCAGCTTTCAGGCCCTCCAGCCTTTCAAAGGTGAATCATTTCACAGTTTGGAGCGAGATCTCCATAGCAACTCCTCTTTGAAGGGTTTAGAATCACCATCCAATAATTCTATGATCATCGGGCCTTGCCATTCCCAGTGGTTCTTTTCACAGCGGACAGGCAAGGGGGGCATGAGGAGGAAGCAGGAAGATTCTACAGTCTATTTCAGGCAATTCATCTCGCAGCCCCATTAGAATTCAAAATATTGCGACCTTCAATCACCGGGCATGTTATCTGGAGCTGTGGCGATCTCCAGTCAAGATGGGTAGACATTTTGCTCTAATCATCCACAATGAGTGGAGGCTGACAAAAACTCTTCATTCTCGCTGAAGCAAAATGCTCATTTAAATGCTGTGACAGCACCTTAATACACCCCCGAAAACACACAAAGGGAAGATGATCCCCACAGCTAAATGATCTAGATTTACAATTGCAACAACAACTAACATAAACAAAGTAACACGCACTGCACAGGGAAGCTTATTTTAGTGACTGTTTTGCAATGCAACATTACCATTTTTCAGTAAGGCTAGGACCCAACTGAGACTGTTGTACAACACAGTGTATTTTTGTCCAAGTGTGGAAAGTGGGTCGCTTGCTTCTTATAAACCAGTTAACGTTTCTACAGCAGAGTGGATCATGGCTGAACATTGAAAAAACAGATAAAGAAACAATATGATGAAATCTAACACTTAAATGCCACAATATATAAAAGTGTGTAAAAGCACCACTTAGACTAATTAAATGTACAGTAGTGACTTGATGAAAGCCAAAGCCCCCACTGCACTGAGTCCAACATTAACACAGACCATACAAGTAAATATTTGTCCAAAATTGACACTTGACTTTTTACCTTGGCATTTGTTCCCTCTTTGATAATGTAATGTCATTTTCATCAGAAGTATTAATTTGACAAAAAAGACAAGTGTTGGCTCGATGGTACCTTGGCAGAAAACAATATTTGATAGAGGCTTCGGAAACCCAGTGTTTCCTACTAATATACAATTATATACTATATAGCATTTTACTATTATTATTACTATTCAAAGATGGAACATGAGAGATGATGGATTAATATGAGAAAAAAAGCTTCCAGCTATAATAAAACCTGTGGGCTAAAGTTGGGAAAATGTTTGTTCAGTAAAAAAGTGTTAATGCTAAGCTAATGATAACAGCGTATTAAACTACCATTACTGGAAAGTTATTGTTTACTTCCCTCCTTTCAAAGATATGCTATTTGATCCCATATACATCCATGGCTCTTCTCACTGTTCAGCATAGCCTACATAAAAGGATACATCTGGTAATATTCTATATTTTTCTTATTGTATTGTCAACTAATTGATGGATTTTCGTGATACTGTATGTGATCCTGCAATTATCGCGTGATCTTGTGTTATCGCGAGAATAGAGCTGCCGTGCAAGGTAAACACACACACCATCCTGGTGCAGAAAACATTTACCAGCATACCAAATATGTATTAATCCCCTGCTGAAAATAGTGTGTTTGAGAAATGTGTGCTAAAACCACAGTGTCTAGTTGTTGAAGAAATATACTCAGACTTTTCTTTTTAAAATTAAACTCTATTTGTACGCCTATTTCTTAAAAAAGATTTCCGTCTTAAGCGGTATGGGTAAAAGAGTCTGAAAGTATTCAGTAGTGAAAGTATTACGTTCACTAAAGAATTGTTGGTTTATTCTTTTCATGGGAGTTGTTGGCAATAAAAAACAGCCAAACAAATTGCGTCTCGTTAGGGATGGAAACTAGTATGACAAAAATGAATGAAAGGAGATATCACCATTAGGCAGGGCAACACCTAATACTTTTAGTGAATAGGTTTAGCTAGTGAAAACACTCAATCATTGACGTAATTTCTGTAATTTTCTGTCACAGCCCGATCTGTGACCTCTAGACTTTCCCAGTGTTTCCTGTTTGTTTCCCTGTCGGTCTTTCCCTGTGTCTCCTCCTGTGTGTGTGTGTGTGTGTGTGTGTGTGTGTGTGTGTGTGTGTGTGTGTGTGTGTGTGTGCGTGCGTGTGCGTGCTTCTCAGCAGGGGCATGGCTCAGCAATACCTGGCACACCTAACTCCCATCAACCATCAAGCTCAGTATATGAAACCCGGCTCTCCACTCACTCATCGCCAGCTTGTTCTGCTTTCTATGTGGTAACTCTCCAGGCCCTTATACTCCAGTGAAGAAACTTATTTGATCTGTTGTTGCGACTGTGCTAGGAATATTCTCACCTGTGTCTCTTCCACCTCTAGTACCTGCCTGAGTTAAGCCTGCCCCAGCTGTTCCTCTGCCATACCGTGCCACAATACTCACCAGCCAGCACCACTTCCCCACCACCAGATGCCATCTGCTTCCACCAGGATAGCCACCTCACCTGTTCACCATTTCACACTCCACTTGCAAGGACCAAGGTTGGCTTAGGCCAAATAAAAAAACGTTCTACTCTAAATCCAGTGTGAGGGTGTCTGAATCTGCCTCGGGGTCTAAACAAAGCGAAAAACCAAATCGTAACAATTTTCATTATTTGTTGGACATACAAGATCTCGTCACAATGAGGAGATTGAAAACATGCCATAGTCATAACTTTTGTAAATGTATTAACAATTTTGTGCATGTTTTCACAATTTGTTTTCTATTTTCTGGCTCCACCTTTATATATAAATTGATTGATTAAGCACTGGGAGGATTTCCTTCTTTTAAAAATTTTGTTGATTTGTTTGATTTGTTCACTATAAGCGATTAGTGGGCTGCCATCTGCATGATGCAATAACCAAACACAACTGTCCTACCAGATTCAGCAAAGTGAAGCAAACTTATTCAATCACTCACTCTTTATCATCGGATTCAGATATTCATCAGGCAATGATGATTCACGTGGAAGTCAATGAGGATATTAGAGATCCTTAAATAGTAAACATTGTTAGAGATGTGTGAATAGGACCAGTTTCAGGAGAGGCACAAATGTTGACTGACTTTTGATTTGATCACATTAGCCCCAACACCAAAACTAATATAGACAGTTAGCACCTAGAAACACTCCCAAAGTGTTTGACAGATTTGATATACAAACTAACACACAACTAAATCCAACTAAATAAAGTTAACATTCTCAGATGCAGTTAACAATAGTTACTTATGTTTGTTAACATACATAATTGTACACAGGAGTAAAATAGGCCTATGTCTTTATAATTAGTTGTAAAACACAAAAATCCATATTTCCATAAGTCTGTCAACAGTCTGTCAACTGTGGCATTTTATGAAGGTGTTTTCCAGGTATCCAAGACTGCAAACCAACTAAAGAACTACAGTAGTAGCTCATTGGCTATTGGTCTGTTAGATGTTGTACAAGCTGCTGCTGTTACCACAGCTGCAGTTGCTGTAGGCAGTGGTGGAGTGTAACTAAGTACATTTACTCAAGTACTGTACTTAAGTACAAATTTAAGGTACTTGTACTTTACTTGAGTCTTTTCTTTTCATGCCACTTTCTACTTCTACTTCACTAAATTTCAGAGAGAAATATTATACTCTTTACTCCACTACATTAATCTGACAGTTTTAGTTAATAGTTACTTTAAAAATAAAGATTTTTGCACACAAAACACGTCTTTTATAAAATATGTTTTATTATAGATTAAACTACCCAACAATATAACGTCCTACAAGTACAGCTGAAATTATTAGATTGTTTCCAGTTTCTAAAATGTGAGGATTTCTCTGCATTGAGTACTTTTACTTTTAATACTTTAAATACATTTTTGTGATGATACTTACATAGTTTTACTTAGTAAAATTTTGTGTTTTTACAGTGGGGTATTAGTACTTTAAGCAGAATACTTCTTCCACCACTGGCTGTAGGCACACGTCCAGGTTTACATTTACAATGAATTTTGCAACTGAAAAAGTATTCACTGTTTGTAACAGAGATCTTTGCAGATGTGTTACATCTTTGGTCTGTATGGTACTGTATTAAGCAGAACACTGCCAAACTGAATGACAATTACATACCAACACTGCTGGTTTTTGCTAAATGCCTTGAACAATTAATTAGTTGCTGAACAATTGATTAATCAATAAACCAAATGTTTCAGCTCTATAAAGAATACTGCAATGTAACATTTATACTGCTCTATAGCTAAGATCTCATGTAACTGATCAGGTTTTGTTTCACTAAAATCCTCTAATATTGTTTTATAAAATGGGAGAACTTTCTTGTGTCTGCTTCAGGCAGTAGCAGAGGAGAGGGAAGAGGCTTAACTTAGCCAGGAGTACAGGTGCTGAAAGCATGAATATCCCAATGAGAGAAAAGTCTACACCAAAAATAACAGCTACTTTCCAGTCGGCTGCCCCAAACCACAGCCAGTCTCTAAAGATAAATGTGCTATACCACAGTACCTTAAGGCTAGATTCTTACTGAGTGTCGTGCAACCGTAAATAAGTCTTCATTAGAAGTGAACCAGAGCATTCCTGCAGCAATGAGGGGGACACTGTGTGAGCATTCAAACATCTAATTGCTGGAAACCAAACATCTGGGAATAAGGCCAGGTGAGCTGGCAAAGTAGCTAGCGGGGAACAGAAGAGCAGATGAAGTAGAACATGTCTGTGTCTTGTCTCAGACAGTGAGGATCCAGTTGTGTTCCAGTCACTGCAGAAGCACTGGGAACACTTAGCCTGCAAACCATTTTGTTATGAGACCAGGCAACACCAGCCATTCAACAGAATCAGCTTTCAGGATGTCATCCTGCGCCTTAATAGTAGTTGGAAGGTATTGTTGAAAGCAAATCCACTGTTTACACAGGCTTTTCAAAGTCATTGGTGGTTTAAAAATATTCAAATCGTGCACACCACTGGTGGAATTTTGAGCCATAATTTGGAAATTCCAGTTAGACTACTCTCTATAAAAAAAAAGTTGAATCTTATAAAAAGATGTAAAGACACTATGGCCTGTTCTACCTTTGTAAAACCTGTTGTGCACAACTGCTCAAATTTCACAACTTTTAAACAAATGATTGTAAACCAAATATAGGGAATAAATCAATTGCTTGTGTCCTCAGTTGGCACTAACAATCACTGTTTCATGTTACTAACGCTGAGCAACTCTCTGTAGTATCTTTATAAACCCTTCTGCTAATTTCCAGACAAATAAATATACCACTCCAGACACAAAAAGTGTGATCCCCCACAAACATATAATCAAGCTATATAAAAGTAGTGGCTTCAACATTGCAATCTGCCTGACACCAGATAGATATAATTATAAAACAAATCCAGCTATGTTTAATGGTTAAGTTGTGAAACATACCACATTGTTTCCAAGGACTTCACTAAAGTGGAAACAATGGCATGCCAAAGCAGATAGATGTAAACACTCCGCGCGCGCACACACACACGCACGCACGCACGCACACACACACGCACGCACACACACACACACACACACACACACACACACACACACAAGAAGTGTTCGATCTCCCTATTTATGATAGTTGAGGATGTTTGTCTTCTTTGTGTGAGTAGAAACAAAAGAGTTGGTTATAGGAGAGAATCTGGCATATACATTTGGCCCATATCAAATGTTAACTGTGGTTTGTTTTAACAATGTACATAATATTAATTATTAATTCTTTCCTGTGCCATACATGTTTAAAGGCCTATTATGATTACTGCTTTGTTTCCCTTTTTTCGTGTGCATTTATTTCCTCTTTTGTCTTTCTTGTCTAGTGAAAACTTACATGAATATATGCTCTCACAGATTTACTAACACTAGCGCAGTTTAAGCTGCGTCTGTTTATGCGAGTTCGGTAAATAGCACACGCTATGCTTCCTTATTTTAACTTTTCAACCATCTGGAAGGCTTTTAGGCAATTCTCCTTCACATTCCATTGCAAATTAAATACTGTTTCGTTAAAAAAGGGTATATGTGTAAATAAGCAAACAATAAGTAACAATAATGTATATATTACGTATTACAAACACATTGATGGTTTTGATCATTTTTTGAGGGTTTTGTTGACAATCGAAGAATGTAGAATAACACCAGCCTTATCCTTTAACTTGAATTGTACCAAAAGTCATTAAAAAATGAACTGACAACAGACCTGTTTATCTCCCCTTACATGTCTTGTCCACTCTGTAAATCATTTCACTTTCAGTTCCACTTCTCACTAACTACAGAGTCAAAGGCTATTTGAAAACTGTACTGGACAAAAAATAATATACTTGTCCGTGATACACAGAGACAGCTTACAAAGAATACAGCAAAATGGTCTTAATCTTAACCCTTTATGTCCAGCCTGCCACCACTGACTCTCTAATCAGAGCTCCTTTCACACAGTGGGAAAGTCAATAACAGCATTCAATCAGTAAACAAATTCAGCTATTTTTAAAAGGGGCTCTGCATTAATTTCAGTTGCTGATATTTGATTTATTCTAGTGTGTAACGCTTTAATTGTGTTAGACAAAAGACGAAGGAAGTTGAGGAAGACCTGGAAAGTAATTTGAAGCCTGCCTCACTGAGGGACAGAGTTAATTTAATGAGATAATCACATCTAGACATCGACAAAGTCACAGAAGGCAGTATAGTGAAATATACAGTACATTATTTGTATTATCATTACCACTTTTATTATTGTTGTCCTTTCCGGAGTGCTGTGGAGTCAGGTCTGGGTTTGTGCATATGCACCAAACAGCAGTTTGGAGTGTTTGGTCTTCTTGGAGACCCTGAATGGAGTCCTGTATGGGGCTCCATTTGAGGACTCCATAGTTCTTCAATGCGCACGCCTCATTGGCAATGATTGAGACACCTGGAGAGGCGTGATTGGGAGTAACAGCTTCCCTGATCTAAACCCAAGCGATTGTTTGTTGTTAGACTTCTGTGCTAGTCATGGATGGTTCGTACATAAGATGCTCATAAGTGTACCTGGTACCAGAGCACCCTAGGAAGAAGGTTGATGATTTATTTTGTGATCGTATCGTCTGATCTGAGGCCGCATGTTTTGGACACTCGGGTGAAGCGAGGGGCGGAGCTACCAACCGATCACCATCTGGTGGTGAGTTGGGTCAGGTGGTGGGGAAAGACTGGACAGATCTGGTAAGCCCAAATTAGTAGTGTGGGTGAACTGGGAACGTCTGGAGGAGGCCCCTGTCAGGCAGATCTTCAAGTCTCACCTCTGGCGGAGCTTTTCTGGCATCCCTGTGGAGGTTGGGGACATTGAACCCAGGTGGGCAATGTTCAAAGCTTCCATTGTTGAAGCTGCAGTGGGGAGTTGTGATCTCAGGGTGTTAGGTGCCTCAAGGGGCGGTATTCCTTGAACACCATGTTGGACACCGGTGGTCAGGGAAGCCTTCCGACTGAAGAAATCCTACCGGGATATGTATATGTATACTGGAGGCTGTTGCAGGGCACCAACGGGCCTGAAGGGCTGCAGCCTCTGCCGTGAAAGAGGCAAAGCAGCGGGTGTGAAGTTCGGAGAAGACATGAAGAATGACTTTCAGTCGGCACCAAGGAGCATCTGGAAAACCGTCCGCCAACTCAGTAGGGGGAAACAGGGAACCATCCAAGCTGTGTACAGTAAGGATGGGACACTGTTGATCTCAACTGAGGAGGAACTCCTGAATCCAACTAACACACCCTTTATGGTAGAGGCAGAGCTGGAGGATGATGGAGGATCATCATCGTCAATTTCGCTGGTGGAAGTCACTGAGGTAGTCAAACAACTCCACAGTGGCAAAGCCCCAGGATTGATGAGATCTGTCCAAAAATTCTCAAAGCTTTTGGTGTGGAGGGCCTGTCTTGGATGACGCACCTCTTCAACATTGCTTAAAGTCTGGGACAGTGCCTTAGGAATGGTAGACCGGTGTGGTGGATCCCCTGTTCCCACCTGTGTCCAGGTTCTCAGTAGTATGTCGGACTCGTTCAAGTGAGGGTTGGCCTCCGCCAGGGCTGCACTTTGTCACCAATCCTGTTTGTCATATTCATGGACAGGATATCGAGGCATAGTCGTGGTGGAGAGGGGTTGCGGTTCGGTGGGCTGGGGATTTCATCGCTGCTTTTTGCAGATGATGTGGTCCTGATGGCATCATCGATCAGTGATCCACTCACTGGATCGGTTTGCAGCAGAGTGTGAAGCGGTTGGGATGAGCATCATCACCTCAAAATCTAAGGCCATGATTCAAAGCAGGAAACCGATGGAGTGCCTACTGTGCCACCCTGGCCAGGGAACACCTCGGGATCCCCCAGTCAGAGTTGGTTAATGTGGCTTGAGAAAGGGAAGTTTGGGGTCCCTGCTGACCCCCTGACCCGACCCCAGGTAAGCGGATTATGATAGATGGATGGATGGACTATTATTGTTGTCAACAGTATTATAAAAAGTATTATACTTATTATTAGGAATGTATGCAGTGTGTAAAAAACAAAAAGGAAAAGAAAAAGAAGCCTTTAATCTTCACAAGATTTATTAATAACTTACATACCTCCACTGTACCTAAACTTAAAGGGATACTTCACCGATTACCATTAAGCTTTGTATCAGTAGAAACCCGGTAGCATTTTCGAATGACCGTGCTTCCCTCCCTCATGTCCCCTTGAGGCGAGCCTTCTCTGTATTGTGGGTCTGGAAAAAAGCCTCTGATGACGCAAAAATCGCCATTTAGTGTCATCGGAGGCATTTTTACACAGAGTCTATGGACTACGGCCAGCTAGTTACAAATGTTTTCAACCCGCCCATAGGGGGTGGGACTGTCACTAGCCGATGTGACTCCAGTGTCAGCCATCTTGAAGCTAAGCTAATAACAGGCTCTCTCTTTTCAGTAGCAAACTTTTACAACAATTATGTGCATTCAAACTACCGCACATGTGTACCATCGGGATACATTGGTACAAATCGGAGAATATGCAGGAAACTTTATTACAGACGGAATACTCGACACACTACGCGAGCTTCGCCTGCTACGGAGACCAGCACCTCAGCCAGCGGTGTCGCTAGATGCCGCTAGCCGGGTAAGGGGACATCTAAAGTGATGTGCGTGATAGTGGAAAAGTGGGACGAGGGCAGGAGTTCGAGCTAGGTGGAGAGCTAACGCTAGCCGGCCACCTGTCTCATCCATCCTGCTTGCAAGTGTCCGCTCATTAGACAACAAACTGGACTACTTCCAACTTCAACGAAACTCCCAACGCGAGTTCAGAGACTGCTGTGTTTTTGTTTTTGTGGAAACATGGCTGAACAACAGTCAGTGTTGGGGAGTAACAGAATACATGTACCGGCGTTACATATTCAGAATACAAATTATGAGTAACTGTATTCCGTTACAGTTACAATTTAAATAGTTGGTATTTAGAATACAGTTACATTGTTGAAATCAATGGATTACATACTTCTCTGTTTCACGAGTTTATTCACTCTCGCAACTCCATGCATTTCCCAGAAGCCCCAATATGAAAACGAAAAAGTGAGCTATTTACGTGATCACTGATAGAGGTAGAAATGGAGCCGGAACCGGCACAACAGAGCCAGGGCAGGAATGGTTTCTATCTTGGAAATTCAAACAGCATTTCACATTAAAGAAAGAGAAGGGAGAACGAAATATAACTGTGCAGTGCAACCTCTGCTTGCCAGCAACCAACTTCCTTTCAGCGTCCAAATTCCTCCAACCTGAAGAAGCATCTTAAAGTAAGGTTTTTTTTATTTTTTTTTTTTAATTAGCCAAGGGTAGTCGTCTGCTGTAGTTTTACTGGTCACCTTGCTATTTTGTAGTTGACGTGCGACTTTACATTCTCCTACATGCTGTTTTACTATCCCCAGAGCCGTTGAAAGACTAGCCCCGTTTGACATGTTAGCTAACGTTAGCTAAAATTAGCTCGTGGTAGCTTAGACTGCGGTTAGATTTTTGTAGTATGCAGTTCGGGACTACAAATACAACAATCTATCTGCTTGTTTAGGTACACATTCAGCCAGTTGGAACAGAAGAACACACCAGAATAGGCCTGTTTAGTAAGCTGTATGTGATGGCCGCATTCCTACACTTATAAAATGCAATTCAATGTGGAAGTAATCCAAGTATTCAGAATACATTACTCAGATTGAGTAACGTAACGGAATACGTTACAAATTACATTTTTGGGCATGTATTCTGTATTCTGTAACGGAAAACGTTTTGAAAGTATCCTTCCCAACACTGACAACAGTGTACTGGACTATCCAGCTACCAGGCCTGCTAGCCCTCCGAGCAGATGCTGCTCTGTCGGGTAAGACTCGTGGAGGTGGTGCTGTGTTAACACGGACACGGACTGGTGCAGAAATGGGGTTTATCCAACTACTGCTAACCGCTGGTGGAGTTTATGACTGTTAAATACAGACCATTCCACGCAAATTCTACCAATGCGTTAGCTGAACTTTACGGAGCCTATAATGTGTGTGCGCTAAATGTAGCCTGTTTTGTATGTCATTTTTATATATTTTAAATGTGTAACACCACTTGAGCCACGGTGAAACATTGTTTCGTGTATATGGTTCAAATGACAATAAAACACACTTCAGTTGAGTTGACTGTCTCACTGTCTATTATGTCTGTAAATGGTAGGCGTGGCTTGGGAGTGGACTTGCTTGGAAGTGCATTCTGGGAATTGTTGTCTTTCATCCACATGAGCCAAAAATAAATTTTCTGGTCCTTGGTCTAGAAGGCACCAACTTCTAAAACAAATTTCACATTTCTACTACATAAATGACCCAATTTAATACATATTCATCTCTCCAGCAGTGAAATATCCCTTTAAAGCAACACTATGTAACTTTTTGTGCGAGCTGTAGTTCCAATGAGACAACCTGGAAGGGGACTGAAGCGGCGGGTAGCGTGAGCTGTAGTTCCAATGAGACAACCTGTAGGGGAACCGAAGTGGGAAAAGTTACATAGTGTTGCTTTAATCAAAAGTGGCATTAGGAATCATATTACAATATTATGTGGTGCTCCTTCTGAAGTCTCTTGTTATGTTTCCAAACCTCAAAATGTGCTATTGATTGTGTGAAGCCTAAACTAGGCACAGACCCTTTCACTTCTGTGATTCTTATTTAGGGAGCCTCCCAGTAGGAAAGTGAGGTCTGACTTGACTTTATTATGACTATTATGTTGCTCTTGGCACGCACCAGACAAGATGCCCTACTAGCAAAGCTATAGCACAACTAAGGCATTTGCTTTCAAATAGCCAGTACTGGGTATATTAAGTGTGACCAAATGTTGCCAATGCAAGTGCTTTAGCAGTATAAAATACTGTGATTTGTTGATGATATGAAAACCTATGAGGGAGAGCAACCCTCAACCTGTGACTCACGTGTCATGTGGAAGATGCCGTCACAGGCGCTGATATGGGACAGGAAGGCATTTCCCAGGCCTTGTCCAGCATGAGCACCTTTCACCAGGCCAGCAATGTCAACAACATTAAGGAATGCTGGGATTTTGCTGCAACCCAGGAAGTAAAAGGAAAATATATCAGTCATTTAAGACTTTAAACATTATCAATATTATTTTAACAAAAGCAGAAACCACTAAAAGGTTTCTGAAACTCTTTGTCAGATTAATCTATGATTTTTTGGGACTGTAGTTTGTGATGTTGTTGTATTGGATTGCATTGGAACAGTTTTGAACAGAATGTTATTCTTTTCAATATAGTGGTATTTAATACAAAATTATTCAAATTATATCCACAAAACGTGGCATAGAGTTTAGTCAAGACAAAAATAGTCAAATAAGTCTTAACACAGAGTGGACATCTTAAAAGATAAGGCTAGTGTTATTCTAGATTTTTTTATATTATAAACAAACATAAAAGAAAACAAAAACAATATGTTAATCAATCTCTCAATACTTTCTGACTTTCCTACCATGTCTGTGAACCTCAGCTTCAAGCAAATTAGTTCCAGCCGAAGATGTAAATCTTTAAAAATGGTTAATTTAAAAAAAAAAATTCAGTCGTGCATTAATACACATTTGGTTTTCTAGAATTTACAGCAGAGCAACAATTTATATGTGACTGACTCAAATTAAACTACAATGCCCATGTTCACAGGCGATTGCCTGTATTTTATATTATTATGGTCGCTGGTGTATTTATTTATTAATAGCAGTGGACTCTGTTCTGCATGTATTTAAGTTACAGTACAGAGCATATACAGCATAAGTAGGACAGAACTCAGTTCAAGCAAGCTTATGAGATTCATACTGCTCTTTGAAAAGTAGGAGCATAGTTCTTGTGACTAAAATTCATGCACTTAAATGCTCTGTGCTATTCAACATACCAATTCTTGTCATTCAAAAAGGTATATCTCGCTAGTACTTTTTCAGTATAGCCCAACAAATCTGAATTCATCCTGCTTTAACAGCCTCTATAAATGTGTATGATAACCAGGTGTTAGGAGGTTTGGATGCTTCAGCTTTTCCCTTAACAGAAAACCTTGGAGTAGAGCAGCAATCATACATCATACAGAACTGGCAGCTACATGTCAACAACATTGTTATGTTTTCTCATACCTATTGCAAGAAGACCGTCAGCAACTACACATCTGAAGTGTGAAAAATACGTGAACGATGAGACCACATACCTGGGAGGTTTGTGGAATTGGCAGAGGAAATCATAGCGTTCATCTGGAATGGGCACTCTGCTTTCATTTGGGTCAATGGTGCAGAAGGGGAAATTTTCAGCTGCAGCCTGACTCTTTGTCAACACGTTGAAAAAGGTTGACTTCCTGAAAATAAAAACATCAGTGAGGTCAATCCATCTAAAAGTGCTGCTGTGCAGAACCTAATGGTTCGATAGTATGAAACACTTCAGTAAATTATGCAAGAATGGCTTTTTGCACAAGAATGAAAAGGTTATTCTAATGGATTGAATATTTGAGCGCTTAAAAAATACTCTATGAAATACTTTGCCCAATTACAAGGTCAGATAATCCCATAATAGATCAATTGTACATGAAATCGAGGGGCAAATTACATTTCTGATAGATCTCAGCTGTTGAACGGGATCAGCCAAACGCCGCCCCATGTTATGATCACAGAGGGGTTTATTTTGTATGGCACAAGCAGATCAAGTGTACTTCAAAATCTACAGACAATGGCAAATGTCTAAGAGTAATAATGGCATGGCAGTTAACTATAATCCAGGACTTTCAATTTGTATCCCCTCACTGGATGATTCACATTGAAATGATTGTTTGTCAAGTCCTATAGGCATGAAATTGCACAAGATTGGTAAAGTGCATGCATTAATTCCTTATATAAAGATAAATTGTTTCTCTAACATACTTCAAGGCTATCTTGGGTCACCTTGGGGGAAAATAGATAGACAAACCATGGTAACACTACAACCATCATCAGGTGTAAAAACATTCTTAAATAATTGCACAGCAAATGACTTACTTACATATTATAGTGCAATATGCTGGTCAATGGGTAAAGTGATGTGTATTTGAAGCCAGACATTAGTGTGTTTTTCCACTGATGGGTGGTAGAAACTCCTTATAAGGAAG
Organism: Sander vitreus; assembly: GCF_031162955.1. NCBI lineage: Eukaryota > Metazoa > Chordata > Actinopteri > Perciformes > Percidae > Sander > Sander vitreus. Next base: position 16,028,407 of record NC_135865.1, read on the forward strand.
TAAGACATCCAGCATAGATGGCTGGGCCAAATATCAACCTAAAACTTTTGTCTGGGTTTACTATGAAGACTATGAATGTTGCAGACAAAAATATGCATTGTGGAATACAATGACTACATGGAATACATGAGGATTGAGCAAACTGTTGATTGATGAAGACTGAGAAGTGGATGAACTCTACATGTAATAAATATTTGTCAATTCACAATTATTGTTTTTTAATAATAAATCCAGGTAATCAAAGTCTACTCAAAAGTTACAAACAAGCTAGGCTTTCTAGCTAGCTAAATCCAAATCAAGTATAAAAATTGGGGACACTTAATGACGTTTTCTTTCACTACACAACAATTCATTCACTCTGCAGTTATAAATGGTAGTCAATAATACACAGTTGTGGCCTAGGCAACGAGAGAACAAGTAGATAGATTATTTTGACATAAATGTGGTATGGCAGGCCACAACCTCAAAGAGTTCTAATTCTTATACAAGGAAAAAAATGTGGTTCTGCTAGGGTAAGGGTAAAAACACTGGACTCTAGAGAGTCGGATCTTTGTGCAATATGCTCAAAATCTAGCAGAACAGCTAAGACACACTACATGTCAAGAAGCACAAACATAATATAGTGTTTATTCTCTGTTATCAATATCCAGTATCTGAATATATAATGAAATGAGTTCTGTGAAAAATACTCTCAGCCTGTCAATGATTTATAGCAATATCTGTGGCCTCAAGTTCACTGATTCAGAGCAGTAACTGGATGACATCTCAACATCCTGGGCCTTTCTGTCCCTTTAAAACCTGCAGTTTTTAGCCCCAACAAATCTTTCTAGGCTACTTTGAAAAACAACAGTTCAGCTAAAAGTGATTCAAAAATGTTTTAAGGAGCTGCACAATAAAAATGAGAACCTGTCAGCTGAACAGAAGATAACCTAACACTGTGGCCATTCCTGTGGCTCAAAGGGGGCTGCAGGAAAGTAATGTTGGGTCTGCCCTGTGATTACACTCTGTCACTGATTTTGCTGAAGCTCTTGGTAGATGCTGACAAGGTGGATTTGTCTGACCAGGTCTGACATGCAGACAGTGTGTCAGCCTCCTAAAATACATGGCCATGTAGTACAGATTCTTGACAAGTAAAAATCTTTCACAGACTGAGTAACTCTTTGACACAGAGGTTCATATTTCAAAGAATTGAAATATTCCTCAACTACCTAACATGTTTTCATTCTTCACATCTATTAATTGTGTTTGATTACATTGATTTATTGACTAACAATAATTTGAAAACATCTCAAATAGACTTACATACTCCACATTTCCTGTGTCTATGTCTTAAGTATTTTGCCTTTAAGTTACTGTCTCTTTGATTTTACTGTTAGGTGCTCATTGTGAACTTTAGTTACATATACACCTCAAACACACCCTAGCCACTAACATTATATATGCACCCTCCTTCTCCCATAAAATAGCATAATTTGATATAGAAGAAAGAGACAAGATCTGGGACTCTGTTTTACATCTTGCAACTTATTCTCATTCAGTTTTCAGCTTGCATTCTTTCAGTTCATTGGGCTGTAGAGTTTTAGGTTAGCTAGGTTATGTCATACATGCAAGACACCAAAGCATATCTCGCACATTACAACTAGTTTTGTAGTTGTAAAATATTTAAAAGAATGACATAAGATCAATGATAAAAAATATAACAAGGATTTTTATTATTCTGTCCATGCTGGACGTTTTTTCCAGTTCCATTCAAACTAATCTAAAACATGTTTTTTTTTCTGTAGATTACAATTTGATTAATCTTAAAATGTATTTCCTACATAATTATTGTCTTATTATTGTCACTGATTGTACCTGATTGTACCTGTGAGCTTCAAGCACAACCCATTCTCACTCCCAACTTGTAAAATACGGACACTTGGTCATTGTCTCTCAGTGTGAGATACGACGCAATAAGCACCCTTCAGCGTGTGTATGGAACGCACCGGGCAGAGCAGCAGCTTCGCAGCGTGTGAAGATGACGTAGTAATAAGAGCGACGATAGCGAGTAGTATGAAAGCACAGAACTTTCACCCCAGGGACCGGGGTTTGTGTCCCATGTGTCACTGGACCGTTTTATTTTATAACCCCACCCACAATCTTTTCCTAAACCCAACTGTCGCGTTCTTCTTTTCCTAAACCCAACTGTCACGTTCTTCTTTTCCTAAACCCAACTGTCCCGTTCTTGTACCGTGTGTCACGTAAACATACCTTTTATAAGCCCACCCACGACCTTTACCTAAACCTAACTGTGTCAAAAGTGATGGCAATAGTCCCGACCCAGTGCATTTAGATAAAATGCGTTTAGATAAAGTGTGTTTAGATATTACGCTAAAGAAGACTTCTAGCGTCAATAACAACGCCAAAGGCACCTGACCAAGCGTCCGTATTTTACGCGATGGGAGTGAGAATGTGTTGTCAAGCAACTACAGGCAAATAGCCATGTTGAAAAGTACTATTTCATGCAGGTTTAATAGTGTCTGACGAATGAAAGCAGAAAGTTGGGTTGCTTTGTACACGCAAGTGAATTTCATACAATTTCCTCAAATATGTATTCCATGTACTGTAGTCAATGTGCTGTTTCTGTTAAGATAAGATATATTTTATTATCCCGAAGGAAATTTGTCACACACACACACACACACACACACACACACACACACACACACACACACACACACACACACATTGATATTAGAGTTGCATGATCTGTTGCAGCAGAGACTGGCCTGCAAGGTGCCTCAGTGATATTGAGAGTCCTGTGTCTGAGTGTTCACTTTGTGATGTGGTATCTCACATGACATGCAGGTTAGGTGAGCTGGAAAGACTAAATTACTTGACATATGAATGTGATGCTGGTGCATGCAGTGTGAATGGTGAGAAGGCGACACTATCTATGTAAATAAAAACCCTTTACTTACCCAACATTGGGCAGGCCAACAACTCCTATTTTCAATGAAGTGCCAAACCTTCCAATCAGTGGTGGTGGCTTTGTTGCATCATCTCCCTTTCCCTAATAAAGAAAATGTGGAGATGTCTGCAGTCAGAACAAGCCACATACCATTACATAATCTTGCATGCTCATTTTTTGTTGAATGGAGCTATTCTTCATAACCTGCACCTTCTTTGGAGCCATTTCCCGCTGTTAAGCTTTTGCTGACTTCCACAACAGCTCACCAACTCAGAGAAAACACCACATTCATTGACAGAACATGTGCTAAGCTAAGTCCTCAAATGTAACCAGTCGACCGCACTTCAACTGGCTCGCTCCCCCGAGTTAAAAATAGAACATGCAGCCTATGGAAATGAAAGTTGACACTGTACACTGGCAAGCTGACCTGTACTTCCAAATTTAGCTGTTGATAATATCGACGCAGGTTGATGAGCTGCTGTGAGATCAATCTTACACAGAACTGTTGCTTGAAATGTGTGTATTGAAAGTGTAGTTAATCTTTAACAGAGGCCTGACTGTGTTGTCAACAGCTGCCTGCTTTCTATTAACATTTGAATCATCTGTCTTGACTGTCGTCCAACTAAAGACATCCACGAGTTCCGTCTCTATACAGACAGGGCCGAGCAATTTTGCCATTTCCCCTTATGTTATAGCTCATCAACTTCCTACAGCAATAAATCATTTTGTCAAGCAGTTTTTTTTGCAGTGCACTTTAATATGTAAGAATTGTATTTCCTTGCTGTTGTTTCTATTTACCTGCCACCAAAATAAACATTGAAAACCCGCCAACCTCAAAGTGCAAGAACTAACTTATGGTAAATGACAGCTGAGACACAGACGTTGTCATTTAACACAAAAGGAAAAATACTGTTTTTATCTTCATCTTTGCATTTTACAAGACAACACAATAAATGTCACAACCCAAAAACATCTGCAACAAAATGAAGATATATTAAGTTAAAGCATCTTGACAAATCTCCATACTTGTGTCCATTTTTTCAACTCAATGAGCATCCTTTGATGATACAAGTAATCGTATCGTATCTACAACATCGTACAGCGTCCTCTTCACAGAAATAAAGTAAACATTCCTTGCACTCATAGTTTCCTCCAACCCCCCTTTGAGAGAAACAGGTGTAGCCACATGAGCACACAAAATTAAAACAATTAGTTAAATGTCCTCAAATAAACTTCCCTCAGCAGAAATACAAATTAAAGCACACAAGGGCACAACCAAAAACCACCACCCAACCCAGCAGCCTGTCTGGTTTAACATGCAGAAAATGAGGCTCTAATAATCTGGATTTGAGGCAAGTGAGGATGGCTTTGTAGAAAGAATTCAAATGAATAGGTCTGAATTAATCATTTATCTTTTGTTGATGGATGCACCCCCACTTACTCATCACAATAGATGCAGAGCGTTTTGTTCAACAAAATAAATCATTCCCATTGTTTAAGGTACATTGATCAATCTAATGGCTTGTAATAGGCTCCTAATTGCCACTGAGAAGTGCTCACGAATGGAGTCCAGAATTACAGATTCAACTCAAAATTCTCACTTGAATGACAAGGCGAGATCATGTTTTCCCCTTTTGTCTCAAGTAAATATCGTCTGAAAAATCACTATTATTTATTGTTCTAGGTTACTGTGACAAACACATTTCCTTTCGTATACATTTAAGGTACAGTATTTAATGGTGCATAAAGACTGATTCCTATGTAGATTTCTTTGTTAGGATCATTATTCCAATCTGAACGGTCACACTGCTATTTTTTAAGATAGCCTATTACTACACAATAATACTACATAATAATCATGTCCACAAGAATATTATCATTTGAACAAATGGACAGAAGACTGTAATACATATCTATTATCAATGGCAACTAAATTCAGTGAAATCATTTTTTTTTTTTTAATAACCGTTAATTCTTAATTAAAGGGTTAGGGTTATTTTTTATGTTATGAAAAAGTATGATGAAAATAAATGCCCTAGCATTCTGCATTCATTTTCATTTAATGCTCGAATTAATATGACTTCTTTAGGAACAACCAACTTTGTTTAAATGTAGAATAGACATTTAATACTGTTAACAGCACTCTGACAATTTGCCATGATTGCAGAAATGATTCAATTTTCTTGGCAGCGCTCAGTATTTGAGACTTATTTTATTCACTCTTCCAAAGGTGGTGGTTTTAAAGCAAAAAGAGTATTTGAACAAATTGCGCCTGTGTTGACTGGCAGCTTTCATACTCTATAATGGAGCATTATTGGCCCGTTTTGAATACTGTAATGCACATCTTTCGGTCAAGCATTTCTCTGGAAAATTGCTTTAACTTTTAAAGGGACGCTGGTTCACGTCAGAGCAGGTCAATTTTACATTATGCCATTATCCCCGGGCGCCTTAACAATACGCGGCTTATGGAATTGTGATATTAAAAGAAAATAAGTCGCGAGTTTAGTAAAATTGTTGAAACACGGCATCCTCTTAATTGTCCTCAATTTAATAAATGAGTGATTAGAGTGGCATTACATTTTATTTCTCGGTTGCAAGACACCGTGCCTCAGCAGCTTAATGGAGATGACTGGCGGCCTTACAGCAGGCATCCCCTGGAAGCTGAAACTTTTTTCCGCTTATAAAATACTTGCCTTTTAAAAACACACACTACACGCGCTGATGAAGCAAGCTGTCATTTGTAATTAACCCCTCACCTGCACTCCCCCAAAAAGTTAGCAGTTAGCAGTTAGCAGCGCGTATGGCCGCGCGTGAACACGACCACACGCACGAGCACAGACGCGCGTATATTTTTTTTCTGGAAGTAAACAGACTTGATCCATTACGAGTCATTATCTGTTTTTTCCTTTATGTATTTGTGGACTCCTAAATGATCTAACCGCGGTTGGAGAGTGAGTGAGGTCCGTCCTCTCAGGCCTGTTTCTGGACGTCTTTACTAAACTTAATCCATCGGTGATTTTCCAATATTAACACCAGCACTTAAAAAAAAAAAAAAAAATAGGATACAGCATATAACACCAGTTAACACACAAAAGCATGCACTGGCTCAACACTGTTCTGATAAAGTCATCAACAGCAGCAGCGTCCATCACATTCAGAATACTATGTGCTTAAATAGCAACTATTTCTCAATGACGTGTTGCGCATGATCTGAATATTGAAAACTCCGAATGGAAACCTGGAACTATACAGAATTCACAAACGCTTCAAAATGAGTGAAAAGCTTACCTCTTGGAGAACTGACGTGTGAACTCAATTCTGCAATGAAAGGAGACATTGAGCCTTCGTGTGAGAATACATAAAAATAACTGTATGTATGAAAAAAATACAAAATCGTGGCTTGTATGACAGTATGAGCAGAGGCTGCACTACAGATGATTGACGGCGGGGTTTTTGGTGTTTCTGTCTGCGGTCGGGTCTCTCATTGGCTGACTTCATCCCCAGCTATGAATGCGGTCATTAGATTGGCTGCGCCTTCTCGCCAGCTGTACTTCAAAGAACACGCTCTGTACAACTAGGTAGTGTTGGGAGCCGCGAGCCAAGAGAGAAACCGTGTGACCTGAGTCAAACACGGTGAGTCTGAATCAAATTGGAGCCGTACAGCATTGAAATCGCGAACACTGTCATCACAGCACATACCCTGGATATGGCAACGTCTATACTTGGGGTGAGTCCGACTTTTTATTTATGCGCAAAAGTTGTGCGTAAAGTTATGGTAGCCTGCTCTCCTCTGCTGTTTTTTGCTTTCATAAAAATACTTGCTTTCAAGTTGGCTACTATGATTTCCTACTGTGTTAATTACGATTATACTTTACTCATTATTATTAAAAACAAACGGTTAAATGTCGATAAAGGCATCTAGATGAGTGTTTGTAGTATAATACTCACTGAATGTTCACAGCAGATATCTGACGCAGCTAATATTCTGAGAAAGTTTGTAAAAATGTTAATCGTTAAACGTTAAATACTTGTAGGCTACGTTGTTTTATTTGTTCTACGCGTGTTAAAACATGTTTCTCCCCTCTCTCCAAACACATTTATCTCAGCTCAAATTATAGTAAGAATTGCAGTTGTTTTTCTATAATGTATTTGTTAAAGTCCTGTGTTGTTTCCAGATATCCGGGCTAAACTAAAATCGTTCAGTATTTGTTGTTGCCCGTTTTAAGTCCAACCTTTGTTTGTGTGTTTCAGGAAGAGCCACGGTTTGGAACTACACCTCTAGCTATGCTGGCTGCAACTTGCAACAAAATTGGCAACACCAGTCCTCTTACAACTTTACCTGACTCGAGCGCTTTCTCAAAAGGTGGATTTCATCCGTGGAAAAGATCCTCCTCCAGCTGTAACTTGGGATCCAGTCTGCCCGGTTTCACAGTGGCAACAAGCCGCTCGTCGACAGGACTAACACCGACCAGTGGCACAGGCAACAGTGCCTTTTGCTTAGCCTCCACCTCCCCGACCTCGTCTGCATTTTCCACAGAGTACAGCGGTCTGTTTTCCAACTCTGCGAGCGTCACATCTCAAGAGTCTGGACAGTCAGCTTTTATCTCCAAAGTCCACACATCAGCAGAGACTCTGTACCCGCGGGTGGGGATGGCGCATCCGTACGAGTCGTGGTACAAGTCCGGTTTCCATTCGACCATCTCTGGCGATGTTGCCAACGGTGCGTCCTCGTGGTGGGATGTCCACACTAATCCTGGCTCGTGGCTCGATGTCCAGAATCCTGCAAGCACCCTCCAGACCTCACTGCACTCCGGGACGCCTCAAGCCATCCACTCCCAGCTGAGTGGCTACAACCCGGACTTCTCCTCGCTGACGCACTCGGCGTTTAGCTCAACTGGAATCAGCCCCACTGCGTCTCATCTACTGTCCACCAGTCAGCACCTGTTAACACAGGACGGTTTCAAAACAGTCATCCCCACTTACACAGACGCTTCTGCCGCCAACGCCATGATTTCTGGGGGCAGTTCAGGAATAAGTAGCTCCTCCAGGTCGTCCCGGCGGTACTCCGGCAGAGCAACATGTGACTGTCCGAACTGCCAGGAGGCTGAGCGGCTGGGACCCGCCGGGGCCAGCCTGCGCAGAAAGGGACTCCACAGCTGCCACATTCCCGGCTGCGGTAAAGTGTACGGAAAAACATCTCACCTCAAAGCGCATTTGAGATGGCACACCGGCGAGCGGCCTTTTGTCTGCAACTGGCTTTTCTGTGGCAAAAGGTTCACTCGGTCCGATGAGCTCCAAAGACACCTTCGCACCCATACCGGCGAGAAAAGGTTTGCTTGCCCGGTATGTAACAAGCGCTTTATGCGGAGTGACCATTTGAGCAAGCACATCAAAACGCACACGGCCGGTGGAGGAGGCAAAAAGGGGAGCGACAGTGACACCGACACCAGTAACCTGGAGACCCCGAGGTCCGAGTCCCCAGAACTTATTTTGGAGGGGGTAAATCCCAGAATCACTGTTAAGGATCCGTCTCCTCACGACGAGCCCTAATGAGGCTTCACCCAAAATCAAACCAGATTCAAAACTGCACGGCATTGAAAACGGGTCTTATTTGACAGACAGACAGTAAAAGGAGAAAATATATTTCAAGAAGCGATTGCAAAGTCTAAAAAATATATTCTCCACAGGCGTAACGAGTATTTCATTCGTAAATCCATCTAAAGAAAACACAGTGATTTTACTGCAGGCCTTTGGGGATTTTTAGGGGCAACTTGAAAATGAAATGGATGTTTGCTAAGGGTGCGCGAAACCTGTTGAATTTTGGTTGGACAATGTGAGTTACATCTTGTATATTGACGACTAAACTATGTGTTATTTTCATGTAAATGTTAGGCTATGATTGTTTTATTCGTGTTGGTATCCTGGAAATCAGGGAGTTTACTTTCGACGCACTTTGTGGATATGTATGTAAACAGCTTTTTCCACTTTGGTTGACCATTTTATTTCTTTGCTAAAAAATATCTATATATAAATGTTTACCTGTATAAAGTCACACGTATAAGACTTTCATTTTATCGTAATTAAAACATCTTTAAAAAAGGCTGTACTTGTGTGATGTAGAGTTTATATTTTTAGTTTTTATATTTGGGTCAGGTTTAAATTTAAAAAAGTTTTATTTATTTTTGGAAATATATTTTAAAGCGTGAGTACTGTTCAATGGGCTATTTCTTCTTAAAATCACCTATAATACCTTGACTTTCACGATTTAGGTTACTCTATGGAATAAATCAATGTTTAATGCCCCGGAAAAAAACATTTCATGCCCAAATGAAAATCTTGTTAAATGGTATTAATTATGACTTGGAGCACATCGCAGCCCCATGTGTCTTGTATTTGCGATTAGGGATTCGTGTCTTATCAAATATCTAATTAATCTCCGCGACATCTTTTGTTCAGTTTCACTTTATCGCGGGGTTTCCAAGGGGGTTTGACGACAAAGGTCCCTGAATATTTATTCTAATTGTCCAAATTAACTGCTTACATTTGCATACCAATCGATGGACCGAGAATAAGGATATTGCCTCTCTTTCTCTTTGCCGAAAGCCACATAGATGTTATGGGAACAGTTTTTAAACTTTAGGGGAAAAAAAGGGGCAAAGAGTCACATGCAAATGTTTGAATTTGAAACGCTCTTTGCTCAGCGCAGTCAAATGGTGCCTGCATGTTATTTGAATATCAGTGGCCCCGTATTGAAAGGGTTCAAGGATGCTCTCTGCCTTCTTTGTGCTTACCCAGTGCAGCGTCCGACTCTCAAAGAAAAAGCCGGGGAATAATTAAAGCGTGAGTCCAAGACTGGGAATACGTCAGGGAAAAGCATCTCACCCAGACACCCTCTTTTTTTTTGAAGAGGATGTTAAATTGACCAGAAGGCAATAGAGGGAAATTATTTTCATTTCCTTTTGTGCAACAGCAGTTTCAAGGAAACGGCCACATAGTGAAAACTACCAAATTAGATAGCCAATTTGAATTTCATCAAAAAATAAAAGCTAAAAGCAACATTTTTTGAAATGTAAGCTTTTAGACGCAACATTTAAGAATTCAAGTAAATCTGTTTGAGATAAAAAATTCAATTTATATTAAGTAAAATTGTTTTTCGAGTCTACATGATGGACTCTGTCAAATAAAATATGTAATTTTGGGCCTAATATTTAATGTGGATAACACATTATATAATCGTTTTTAAAATTCTACACCGATTTTTCCATATCAAAATATAGAATGCTGGTATGCATTAATAAAAAATATAGTGCAGCTTTTGTTTCGTTTCTGGACTGTTTCCACTGGATATTTGGACAGAAATTATGTTTTGTTTGACGCCCGCAAAAAAACCCAGCACGACGTATTTCACAGCTTTAGTGATAGAACACACATTGTATCATGCCATTTAGGCTAACCAGCCAGAAATATTTAGAAGCATTTAAAAGAAGGGAAAAAAAAGTCATAGTATTAAGCTGCTATCAGATGCCTGGAACAATTTAGTATTTCGTGAGAGTACACTAACGACAATCAGACGTTGACATTCTTTTCATCCATCGCAAAACACACGTAAGTAAATTGAAATGATTCAAATTTTAATCATAACATTTTCTTTTTCGGAATCAACCGTTTAAGCATTACATGTTACAATGTCGATATTTCCAAAAACACACAATAATGAAAGCAAGATAAGAAAAAAACTGCAGCGACAGAAAGAGTCTTTCTAGCGGCCAACTGCCATTAAAATGAGTCCAATGTTTTCCCATCAGCGGATCATAGCTGCAAATTGCTTCCAATGGTAATCAATTAATTTTGATTCTTTCATACATTACAAGACAACACAAGGGTGCAATGAGCTCCAGCTAGCTATTTTCTGTCGACTGCTTCCCTCTACTGGAGAAAAAGGAGACCTACTGCACAATATCAGCATTTTTCAATGAAGGGACACTGTGTGATTACCAAGAACAGCAATCGCAAAAAAACAACAACCATTTAACACATTTTGTCCAATATTGTAAGAGGGAACCGAAAAACAAACAAACAGTCAGTGCTTTCTTTTAGCTCTGTCTTGGCTTCTCTCTCTTCTCTCCCTACTCCTTACCCTGCCCTCCCTTTCCTTCCTCTTTTCCCTGCTTCTGCTCCTCCCATCTGCTGTTCTGCCTCTCCTTCCATCTGTGCTACTTCTGTTCCTCTCACCATCACTACTGTGACGCCCGTCTTTACCTCTGTCCTCCCTGCCTTTCTCGCGGCTCCTACTTCTGTCCAAGCCAGACTTGAAGCTGCTAGGTCTCTGCCTGTCCCTGCTGTTGTGTCTCTTTCTCTCTTGACCTCCCTCCAGCTTGATCTTGTTCTCTGGGCTGTGATTTCGACTCCTGCTCCTTCCCCTCTCTGTCCTTGTTTGTCTATAATCTCCGGACTCCTCTTCAGGCCGCCTCTGTCCAGTGTGAGGGCTCTGTGACCTGCTTCTGTGAGAGGAGGCCTTTTTCTGACTCTTGACTCGCCGATCGCTCTTAGAGCTGTTATCCCGACATGAATCTTTTTTCTTGTTCTTCTTTCTCTTTTGGCTCTTGAACTTGCCATGGCTGTCTGAATCTGAGCCACTATCACTATCACTACTACTACTACTGCTGCTATTGGAGGAGTCACTCGAGCTCTCACTACTTTCATGATTTTTCTTGTGTTTTCTTTTGCTCTTCTTCTTTTGTTTTTTGCTCTTCTTCTTGGCCTTCTGCTTTTCCAGGCGATCAAGTTTTCTGTAAAACAGGTACATACACGTTTAGTTAACATTCTCCAACAAGGCAGCGCTGAGAGAGATAGAGAGATAGATAGATATAGAAATAAATAATATTAACATAATAGTCTATAAATCACATTAAAATGTAAGTAAAGGAATGTTAAACAATGTAACAATCGGATTAAAAAAACTAGAAGTATACACCTGATATACTGTATTTATTACTAAGCTACAAATAAATTTGTTTTTTGTTTTTAAATTAAAAAAACATTCATAAGAAACCATCACAGTAACCTAGTAATTCATCAGATCGTGTATCAGGATTCCCCCTTAGTTTGCTCTATCAATAGGAGGTTTTAAAAATATTCACACAATGTTGCAAAAATAATAATTTTGCTCTACTCCTTGAGGCTTTCTACATTAAGATTTGTAAATTGTGCTACATTTTTACCTGAGGAGCTTCTGCTTTTGCTTGGTTGTTAATGACTTCAGAAATTCCACCTCGGGATCTTCCTCTTCATCACTGGCAACATATTCCTAAAAAAAATTAAAAAATAAAAAAAACACACACACACAGCACATCGAAATTGGCATTGAAATCAAAACGACAACATACAGATAAATACAACTCTCAAAAGGCAAATTTTAGCAAATCTATATATTTGAATACATCACACCTTTAATCAGTGATACAATTTATTTGATAAAATCTGTTCACTTGACTTAAGTAGCTACAATAACTGGCCCCTTTGCAAAATTTATGCTAGGGGCATATCAAAGATAGTCTTAACTCTCATAAGGGTAGAGTATATGTGTGTGTATGTTAGTATAGCGTCCAACTCCTATGTGTGCAAAGATGGGAGTGCGAGACAGACAATTACCTGCGATGGATCACAAACAGTAGAATTCCTACCAAGGACACATTTTTTCAGGGCAAACCCACTGTTTCGCATCTCCGCCATTAACTCCGAGGGGTGCATTGACGGACCTGTTAGCACAAATCACAGCCACAGAGTCCCATTGATGTCAAACCTATGCCAACCACTATCTCCACAGTGGGAATTTCAGAGACGGCTTTGTTAACAGAATGGGACATCAAATCAACTCACTCCACTTCCGGCTGAGCAAATCATACAATATCATTCTCTGCCAAAGCAGCAGTTAGGGGAATCAGAATACACAATAATTATATTTTCTTTCTTCCCGGCACAGGAGGGGAACCATTAGCCATTAGCATTAGCACTCCACCATCAACACCATGTACTGACTGGACTCTCTCAGGGTAAACATTATTACTTTACTACTCAACTCGCTGATTGCAGAAGTCAGAATCAGCTTATGACTGGGAGCTCCAGCTGAAACCCGAGATGAAAGATACAGCAGGTGTACCTGCTGCAGTCTGTGACAGACTAAAGCGAACACACTCGCCACAAATATCAAGCAGCACTGATATTCTGGCTCCTTGTTCTTTTGTACTACGTACAATTATTCTACTGACTTTTTTCCCCCCATTGCCAACACAACACAGAAATATATATTTCAGCAAGTTAAATCTCTACATAACAATTCAACTTGTAATGATTACTTATGTTATGTGACACATTTATGGATCACCTATTTTACATGTATAATGTTAATATGTGCTCATATGATGGTGCTTATTTCAATGAAGGAATTACTCCCGTTTAATTCAATCAAAATAAAATCTGTATATGAAATGGTAGTGGTTCGTTTACACACACACACATATCAAATTAACATTTAATTACATCGATAAACAAAGAAACTGCAGGAGAAGGTGTTTAAAATGTCTGTTTTAGACAATGATGGCATGTACTCTACCTGCTGCCTCCTCTGAGGCCACAGAGCTGGCATTGATACCCGACAGCCCATAGAGAGGACACTCTCTGTCTGTGTTCACATGGCCCCATTTGTGACATTTGATGCATCGCACATTGCGCACCTGGGAAGTTAACAACAGTCATTACTGCAAATTGTGGAGATGTACTGTATGTATAATTATTTAAACAACACAATACTCTATGAATTGTTTTTTTTTTTATTATGGCAACACCTAATTATAAGGCAAAATCCATTACATTAATGTTTTAGATTTGACAAACTCTGATTTACATTTTAAAGCTTTATAATTCTTTAGAGTGACTTCATTTTCAAACGGTTACATTTCTAGAATTTTCAGGTACATGAGGAGATGAAAGTACCCAGTATTTCACAAGAAAAAACAGACGTGCGTCTCATTTTGTTTTTCAATCTGTTAATCAACTTGTGACCCCTTTAGATTTAACCCTTAAGTCGTTATGCTTCAAAAAAATAAAAAGCATCACACACCTGGATTCCAAATGGCTGATCTCTAATATTCATGTCATCCTTTGCGTATCTACATGAGAAAATTAAGGATTAAAAAGATTGCAAATTCTGGAAGAGTGCTGACAATATGACAAGAAAGTTTTATTTCGTATAAAAAAAAAATAAATAAAAAAAAATCAACTACTTACTTCTCTCGAGGAGCCACCTTCTGCCACTCAAATTTGTACTCTTCTTCCCCCTCCTGAAAAACAAACACATTTTCAATATACATTTAGTATGTAAACCGTTCTAGTTATAAATGAGTGGAAAGAATAAGTCAACATGCAGAAGATGTATACATAGTGAAATTGTATAGGTTCATCATTTGCTCTGCTTTACCTCTTTAGTTTCCTCTTCAGGACATAAGGACATCAGGACAATTATGTTGATAAAACAAACAAGAAGTAAAATGTTAAGCATAATTTTCTTAAAAATCAGGTGTTTGGAAAGAAAATATTTAGTTAGGATCAGAGCTGCTCGGCTCAAGTGATCATTTACCTTTGGATGCTCCAGGTGGAGCCTCGTACATGAAATTGAGGCCATTTTTAACACGGTCATCCCCTATCAACACCCTAGAGGTGAGAAAGTAAACATGTTGTTTTTTTAATGGGGATTATCAACATTTACAACATGTGAAGTTGAAGGAGGTATTTAGAAAATATCTCCAAAGTTAACATTGAGTTAATTAAAATCTTTCCATTTAAACAGTATGTATTCATCAATAAACTAAAAATATTTGTTTTAAGTAAATCTGATATTAAAAGAACAGTTTTTAGGAGGCACAAGTTATCACATGTATATTTATCTAACCTGTTGTTGTAACAATCCTGCTCTTTCATGTAAGCCTGCATAAGATCTTCTTGCTTCTTCTTCTCGAAGGTCAGTTTCTGTTCTGCTATCCATACCTGTAAATGAAAAGGAGGATTACTGCACACATTCTCCCTACTTCCTCATACATTTCCAAAAAAATTTTGGGTCCGCTTACTTGCCTGACATACAAATACTTATACAAGTAACTTGAGTAAAAATAAGTTCAATTTTTGTTTCTGCACTGTATGCAATTACTGCCCTGAACCTCACCCTTACAGAGTATTAGAGGGGAGATCATCAGTCCATTTACTGAATAATGAATAAATCATCGACTGAAAATTGCCAGTAGCCAGCAACACATTTTAAACGTAATGTTATTTACTCTATTTTTTGCTGGATTCAGCTTTTTAAATGTTAACAATTGCTGCTCTGGTTTGTCTTATATAGAAGTAAATTGAATATAGTTGGGTTCTGAACTGTTATTTGAACAATAAGGCGATCCAAAGACACCAACTTGGTCTCTTGGAAATTGTGATGGGCATTTTAAATAATTTTCAAAAAATTGTATAGGCCAAATGATTAATCAGGAGGGTAACAAACACAACAGAGAGACATAATTATGTTAGTTACATACCTAAAGCTGATTAATGAGCAAAGCATACAAACATGGAATTACTTGCTTATTTAATGTATTATATGTAAAGTAACGCTACATTTAAAAGGTTGTAAGGTGTATAAACAACCAGGGGGGCTTAGAGCCAATTCTCATTAGAAGGACTTAGCTACACTACTAAGTTATCTAGACACAATAGTAACGTTACTGTACATATTGTATAATTGTATAGTCCAAAAATATTACGACAGTCATTTTATTAGCTAATAGTATCTTCATTTATTCCAGCCAAACTTAATTATGGGATATGATTTCTTACTCATATGAAGTTGTATGCAGTAACGTTAAAAACAACATATGGCCATGACTGGTCAGCTTTTGTTTTATATATGGAGATTTTAATTAAACAACTTGCCCATCCTTCTAAAGACCATGATAGCAAAGTAAACTAAAGACAGCTGAAGTTACCACTGTAACCTCAGGTTAGCTATGTAGCTATAGCTTTAGCTTGCTAAGTTACCAACTAACGTTAGCCTAGCTAACTTTACAGTGCAAACAATGTACGGTAGCCATCTTAGATGGTTTGTCTAAGATTCATACAGAAAAATTACACGTGGGTCAACATTTTCTATCAAGTAGCGAGCTAATTATCTAAGTGGACCATGTTAGCTCCTGCAAGGTGGGCTAGAAAAAGCAAAACACGGTGAGCATAGCTCGCTATCGCTAGCTAGTAGACTAATCTGATGTATTCTAGCCTCAAGTAGTAACACTAACTGTAGGTAGCATTCACCTTTTTGATATTTGACTTCGACGCAGGGTGAAAATCCTTCTTGCACATAAAATTGGCAAACGACTTCCCCATGGCTGACAACCTATAACGTCAACTAAGTGGAAAGCTCACGCGTTTATTTTTGAGCTAGCGTATCTTCCTCCGCATGTAAACAAATATGTGGTAAAGTTGGTTTTATATTGGACATTGGATATTCGACACATTCGAAAAATCTATTATGCGGCTTGCCATTTTGACCTATTCATGTCAAAATACTTCTGATGAACTCAGCTAACCCCCTTACACATAACACAAAGCTTCTTTTAAAAAAAAAAAACACGCTCAAAGGGGGTCTCGCCCTGGGTGTAATTCAATGTAGAACTGCCACTGTGGGTAGGCTAATCTGCTTCAGAATCAGAATACTGAGGAATTTGCCTTGGTGTAGGCTTAAAAGGGGAATTAAAAAACGTCAAAATAGCTATCGACACCTAAATACAAAATATTAGGCCACATTAAAAAAGTATGTAAAAAGACACTATAACAAAACGAATATGTAGGCTACATTATAACAGTTATAGAAAGGCATTGAAGAAAGGCGGTACAGTTATGTAGAGCAGGGTGTGCGAAAATATTAATCTGGGGATGTGAAAAGTTCACAGTAATAATGTGCAAGTATGGATAATAGTCCAGGATGTGCGTTAAGGTGTACACAGCTGTTTCGATGATGAAAATGACAGATGAGAGATTAAATCAAAGAGTATAGAAGTAACTCTTTGATTACATAGGTCTAGCAATGCGAGACTATCCTGGTTTCACTACGAATATAAAACGGACTTCAGCTCGGTCACGTTACTGGACTGTTTCCGCTTGGCCAGAACTGAGATCATATGAAAACAGAAATGGAAATAGAAACTTACAGCGGCAGTGCTCGGTAAGCCTGACAACCATAGGTAAGGTTACCTTGTTTAAATGATGAGTATAGTTACAGCATTACATGGCACTACACATTTTCTTATCTGGCTTTCTGGCCTCAAAGGTGTAGCTTACACCTTTAGCTCAGATTTCAGATCAGTGGGGTGTAACGTTCAAGTTGTTGCAAAGTGCATTGGCTGCTTATGCTAAGGTAACTCTTAGAATCTGATCATTAAATATGAATAACCTATCCAATTAATTCTTCTGTTAACTCTCAGCAAGTTTCAAAATGCACCCCTACTCCTGTGACACCTTTGTGGCTCTGCCCCCCTCCACTGAGAGACAACGCGTCATCTTTGGGAAAAACTCCGACAGGCCTTGTGATGAAGTCCAGGAGGTGGTGTATTTTCCTGCCAGGGACTATGGTGCAGGGGAGAAGGTTGAGGTAGGTGTCACAGACAGCTTGTTATTTACCTCCAACCATCAATTTCCCACATTGTGACTGCTCCTTGGTGAAAGTGCCACTGGATAACCATTAACAGTGTTTTGCCCCCTGTGTCTTCTTCCTCTTGTGAACAGTGCACATACATAGAGATTGAGCAAGTTGCCCATACTTATGCAGTTGTGTTGAGCAAACCAGCATGGCTATGGGGCGCAGAAATGGGTGCAAATGAGCATCAAGTGTGTATTGGAAATGAAGCAGTGTGGGGCAGAGAGAGTGCCGATGATGACGAAGCTCTTCTCGGCATGGATCTTGTCAGGTAAAGCCCCTGTAAAAAGCAATTGTTTGTATTTCCAAGCTTCTGTTACTCGCCAAATTAAAGTGCAAAGAGAAGTTTAATGATATAGTATCAACCAGAAACAAGTATATATTTTGTGTTGTCATGTCAGAATACATTTGTGAGAAACACTAAAAGATAAAGCAAAACAAAAATGGGTGACTCTACAATTTTCCAGGATTGGACTTGAGAGAGCCGATACAGCTGAGAAAGCTGTGGATGTTATTACTGAGCTGCTGGAGAAATATGGCCAGGGAGGATCTTGCATGGAGGATGAGTGTAGCTTCACCTACCACAACAGCTTCCTCATCTCAGACAGGAAGGAGGTGTGGCTGCTGGAAACATCAGGGAAGCACTGGGCAGCAGAGAGAGTGGAAGGTAATCAGAAAAAGAATACTATGAATAGGTGCCCGTTTAAAATACAAGGCAATGAAATGTACCTGAGGAAGTCTGAAAACACATTACAATTGGAGTCTGCCAGATTATTCTTTAATGAATATGGATATATTGGTATCTGTTTATATGTCGGCTGAGATTGCAGTACAAAAATGGCAAGGATACAGTCAGGTCCATAAATATTGGGACATCGACACAATTCTAATCTTTTTGGCTCTATACACCACCACAATGGAGTTGAAATGAAACGAACAAGATGTGCTTTAACTGCAGACTTTCAGCTTTAATTTGAGGGTATTTACATCCAAATCAGGTGAACGGTGTAGGAATTACAACAGTTTGTATATGTGCCTCCCACTTTCTAAGGGACCAAAAGTAATGGGACAATTGGCTGCTCAGCTGTTCCATGGCTAGGTGTGTGTTATTCCCTCATTATCCCATTTACAAGGAGCAGATAAAAGGTCCAGAGTTCATTTCAAGTGTGCTATTTGCATTTGGAATCTGTTGCTGTCAACTTTCAATATGAGATCCAAAGAGCTGTCACTATCAGTGAAGCAAGCCATCATTAGGCTAAAAAAATATAAACAAACCCATCAGAGAGATAGCAAAAACATTAGGTGTGGCCAAATCAACTGTTTGGAACATTCTTAAAAAGAAAGAACGCACCGGTGAGCTCAGCAACACCAAAAGACCTGGAAGACCACGGAAAACAACTGTGGTGGATGACCGAAGAATACTTTCCCTGGTGAAGAAAACACCCTTCACAACAGTTGGCCAGATCAAGAACAATCTCCAGGAGGTAGGTGTATGTGTGTCAAAGTCAACAATCAAGAGAAGACTTCACCAGAGTGAATATAGAGGGTTCACTACAAGATGTAAACCATTGGTGAGCCTCAAAAACAGGAAGGCCAGATTAGAGTTTGCCAAACAACATCTAAAAAAGCCTTCACATTTCTGGAACAACATCCTATGGACAGATGAGTCAAAGATCAACTTGTACCAGAGTGATGGGAAGAGAAGAGTATGGAGAAGGAAAGGAACTGCTCATGATCCAAAGCATATCACCTCATCAGTGAAGTATGGTGGTGGTAGTGTCATGGCGTGGGCATGTATGGCTGCCAATGGAACTGATTCTCTTGTATTTATTGATGATGTGACTGCTGACAAAAGCAGCAGGATGAATTCTGAAGTGTTTCGGGCAATATTATCTGCTCATATTCAGCCAAATGCTTCAGAACTCATTGGACGGCGCTCAGTGCAGATGGACAATGACCCGAAGCATACTGCGAAAGCAACCAAAGAGTTTTTTTAAGGGAAAGAAGTGGAATGTTATGCAATGGCCAAGTCAATCACCTGACCTGAATCTGATTGAGCATGCATTTCACTTGCTGAAGACAAAACTGAAGGGAAAATGCCCCAAGAACAAGCAGGAACTGAAGACAGTTGCAGTAGAGGCCTGGCAGAGCATCACCAGGGATGAAACCCAGCGTCTGGTGATGTCTATGCGTTCCAGACTTCAGGCTGTAATTGAATGCAAAGGATTTGCAACCAAGTATTAAAAAGTGAAAGTTTGATTTATGATTGTTAATCTGTCCCATTACTTTTGGTCCCTTAAAAAGTGGGAGGCACATATACAAACTGTTGTAATTCCTACACCGTTCACCTGATTTGGATGTAAATACCCTCAAATTAAAGCTGAAAGTCTGCAGTTAAAGCACATCTTGTTCATTTCATTTCAACTCCATTGTGGTGGTGTCTAGAGCCAAAAAGATTAGAATTGTGTCGATGTCCCAATATTTATGGACCTGACTGTATGTTTGAGGTTGTTTAAAAACCAGTGTAACCATTATATAGCTTGTCCACCAGAGAGCGCTGGGAAGTTAATTTTTCAACTGTAAAATTTCCCACTCAGTACAATATTATGGTTACAGTCATTAATATAATCTCTGGTACATTTTTAATCGTTATTTGAAACAATAGAAGTAACCTTTTAAACGTTTGTATGACCCTTATATTTTTTTAGTCTATGGTATAACCTGAGTCTTATTGCTAACTAGTTTGCATTAATATTCAATATTCTTAGTCCAATTTGTAATGTTTCAATGACCAAACAATATCATACATAGTGTAACTCAAACAATGTATAATGGCGAATTACTACATTTTACTGATAAGCTTAATTAGTTGAAATCCACAACCTACAGTAAAAATATTGTTTACCACTTAAGCTCAACATACACTGCATGACTATGGACACTTGAATTTTCAACTTGTATTAGATAACATGTAAATCCTAAAAAACGATGTCAACACATTACACTGCAGTCAAATAAAGGTAAGTTTTAATATTCGTGGCGAATCATCTCATTTAACACTTCTCTAGGTGGATATCGCAACATCTCAAACCAGTATGGCATAACGACTAAGATAGACAAGGAGCATCCAAAAATGAGGGACTATGCACGAAGCCAGGGCTGGTGGGATGGAGAGACCCAGTTCAACTTTGCCACGGTCTACTCCTTTACAACTACAGCCAGAATCGAAGCCTCTGGGAGCCGATACTGTGAGGGGAAGAAGTTGCTGGATAAGAGCAACGGTTAGTAATGCACACTTCACTGTGGAGAATTGACACACAGGAAGCAAAAGTTACACGACTTCTACCACTCTTTATGCATGTGTTGATTTTATTTACTGAAGGTCACATCACTGCTGAGACGATGATGGATATCCTGAGGGATAAAGACAGTGGCATCAACATGGAAGGCATGTTCATGACAACAGGAAGTATGGTGTCTGTGATACCCACGGATCCTGCTCTGCCAGGGGTTCACTATTTTACAGCAACTCCAGACCCTGAAAGGTACAGCACTTGATCTAACTTCAGCAGCTGATAAAGCATCCTTTGAATTCATTTTGCCAGCAGTTAATGATGATTTAAGACATTGTTTTGCACAACAGGTCTGTATTCAAACCCTTCGTCTTTGTGAAGAACGTTAATGAGCTGAAGGAGACGTCTTCTCCCAGTTACGGTCCAGATGACCCTGTGAAGAAGAAACCCCGCTTCCAGAGCAAGCCTGACCGCAAACATGAGTTGTTTGTCAAACATGAACTTGTGGTTGCCATCACTGAATCCTACAAGGTTTAACTACTGGATTTAATTTGGGACTGCAATTTATCTAAATTTGTAAATTTACTTTGTCTGCTGAAAATGTACTTACAAATTGTTTGTTTTTTTGTCTTTAGGATAGAGGAAAGAAGATCACAGAAAGCATGAGGCAGCTGGAGAAAGAAAAGATGACCCAGATGGAGGAGATTCTTTCACATGGCATTGAGGAACCAGATTTTTTGGCAAATCTGTTCTCAAGCTCTGTTCGAGAGGAGATGGCAGTGTACGGAAAAAGCTGAAACCACAAAACAGGTCTCCAGGGTGACAGTAGCAGTATATGCTTCTGCATTTTACCTTTTAGTCAGGTATAAGTACAGACACACTTGTATAATAAAGCGGATCACAGCTGAATAGTAGTTAACATCATTGTATTAAAAAACATAAGGCAGCCCAGGATACATATGTTGATGTACAATATGGAATCAAATGTTGACTTTTATGTATTTAATCATATACAGGAAGGAACAAATTCATTATGTGAGACATGATTTGAGGGTTCGGTAATAACATTTTTTTTTTTTTAATTAAAGACAATTTTTACACTAGTTTTCTCAACATGATTGAGTTAATAATAAACCCTTGCTACACAAAATATAATTTAGTATTTTATTTATATTTCTATACCTGAGAGAATAAATGAATTACAGCAGCTCATACATTCCCAACTTCCAATGTGAACACTTTCAAGTAAATGCATGCATTAATGCCATCTGAGTTCTGACACTCATTTCATATGGTTATCATCACTTATTAAAAATGATAACCTTTTCATTTTGAAGTGGCAGTTTGCTTTTGTCACTTTTAAAAAGTAATAAAACTATTTTAACTTTAACTGAATCAGAAGTTAGACTGACTACAAACAAACTCTAAAAATGGATGCAGATTTAACCACATCTTCCCTTTTTCTCTTTTGGCAAAGTAGCTTCGGAAGAAGATGATAATGCACTCTGAAGTGTCCAAGTAAATGAAAGAATACATTCAGCAGAAGAGTGGGATATTTTGCCCGCAACTATAGTTTGTTTTATAAGGACAGCTCTTTGTGCATGGTCGCTCCCAAAATGACACATTAAACAACTGAGTCCTAAGTGCATATATTGACTGCATAAAAATGCTTTTAAAAAAGCAGCACAATCTTGTTTCACCCTTTAACATTGGTTATACCCGTTGTTATTCTTGAAAATGCATATTAAAAGAAAAAAATCTTGGCTTTAATTTTTGTAGTTTTGGACATCCTTTTCAGTTATGTAAATATTTTACTCACTGCAGATTAAAGGATGGATCATCATCACTACAACCAGGTCAAACAGGGCATTGAAAACAGACAATTTGACATGTAAATAAACTAGCTGAGTACCATATTTATTTGCACTGGCAAATCTTCAAATTCTAATTGTCTACAACAGTCAGTAATCATTTTAAGACTGACTTTTTGATTAAACTCTTGAACTCTACAGTACTAAGTAGTTAGGTTAGGTAGTTGGTATTATTACTGCCATTTCAGGTACTCCCACTAAGTTTTACTGCAAAATAAATGGTTTTGATAAAATGGCTAAACTGGGTTTACTGTACATGTGTGATCATCTGACAGCTAATGTTTCTGTCCTGATTGACTGTTGTAGCAATGTTGCCGCAACTCAGGATCTCAGCAATTATCCTGGTGAGTGAAATGTTAAATGTAAAACTGCAAAAGTAAGACATAGGTGGTTTAAAAAGGGCTAATTCCCTTTAAGACCAACTCTACACAATGCATTATGCTCTGGCCTTTTACATTTGAAAGTTTCAAGTCTGTTGCACTTCTGAACACACCCAACATCATAGTCAGGTGCACTGCGCTACACAATCCTGCATTGTGAAGTGCTGTACTGGATGTGCACAGAGCATAGCAGTGCAATATTTGGCAGCAGAGACTTCCTCCTCAGTCATAGTAATCTAAGCTTGACTGGGCTCGAGCACACACACACACACACACACACATTCTTTTCTCAACAAAAATGCCATTTACCTTTTGGTAAAAAAGAAAATGTGGACTTTGCATCTTATGTCATGAAGCGGTAATAAAGGCGACTGTCTTGGAAGCTGTATTCCTGCTTGATGTGCTGGAGCACACCACCCTGCTCTAACCGTGTCCCGTAGAGTACGGCCTCACCATGGTCCTGAGCCAAGCCCACCTGCTGGAGCCACTCAACAAGTTCACAACCAAGAAAACAGTCCACCATTGTCCTCTTCCCACACCTGAAAGTCAAAACGAACATTAACCCAAGGTCTATTGACTTTTTAAAGGTAGACACAAAAAGTATTGTTGTATATGAACATTTACCAGGACATGTTTCTCCGCACATCAGAGAACATGTTTATTCAAGACATTTCTCATCAACCTCTGACCAGAGCAGCAGTGCGCTCACCTTCTCTTTTTGACGATGTCATGAAAACACTGGTCCTTGTGGTATTTGGTGAACTGGGTGCAGGTCATCCTGATTTCATCAGGTAAATCAGTCTGCTCTTCTTGCTTCTTTCCATACCACAGACTATATAACCTAAACACAGTCACAAAAACTAAATATAAATCCACTGATTGTAGTGTACACATAGTATATACACAGTACACACTGTATGTTGTGTGTTTTAAAAACTCGTTAACCTAGTTTTGTTACGTAAATGTTCTTTACCTCTTCTTAAATGGCAGTATAATCAAATGTTTGTCCAGTCCAAACAGAGCAAAGGACAGAAACCCCTGGTGACAGAAAACATGGCATGACACTGGTGGGACAATAAATGCTCACAATCTTGGTACTACAGTATTTCTAACACCAACCTGTCCATAGTTGGCCACAGCACAGAAGAACTGCAGCTCCAAGTAGAGTCTACCAGGAACCGGGTTCAAGAGCAACCACAAGCAGCTGGACAGGTTCTGTCATAACAGGAATTTAGAGGGATTTTATGTTTGAGATGTAAAACTAGCGAATCCTGTTGACAGAAGTATCCGTTACATAAAAATAAATGAACTGCCTTTAAAAATGCGTGCATTCAGTTTATTCAACATTTTTTAGATTTACAGAAACACACATTTAACCACATGCCACAATATTCATTGGTATTTACTTATGTCTTATTTAACATATTCATTATCTGTTAAGACCAATAAATAATATTCCAAATATAAGAATTAATGGGTTCCTTTGGAGAAGACTTCCACCATTACTGAGTGAGTGAGTTGGAAATTACACGGCTCAGCCATTTGTGTCCGATTTGGTTTGTGATGCACTGAATATAATGATGCAGGCAGTAAGACTGACTTCATGTCACTGTAGAAGTGAAAGGTGGTGGTTTACTCACAGCAAGCAAGCTTACAGACAGAAGCAGACATAAGAGCACATGACGGGTCACTTGTCTATCTGCAACCTGTTGGAGCTCCTCCACTTGGACAAGCAGGCAGTCTGTGGACTCGCAGCGATTCCCACACTGACCTGAGGGTGGGAGCAGATTTGAAATACTGAATCTTATTATAATTGCAAGGAAAAGCTGTTAATTCTTCGATGATTATGGTTGTTCTGTGCTAGTGCATATTAAATTCTCGCAGAATGAAAATGAATGTATTTTGCTTTATCAATACAAGACCTGTGAGTGTGAGCGGTGGTGTGTTGTTCATATTTGTGCTGATGATCATGTCAGGCATGGGCTGGGGTGGTGCACAGTCACATAGGAGGCACGCTGATAACAAAGTGATAAAAGAGAGAGTGATTATTTACCATATTTATACAATATCCTCCCAGTTCACACTGGAGGCAGAAAGTGAATACAATATATAAGTAATACAAGAGTAATATCATAATAAAGCTGAGAGTAATACTAGTGCATGCAGTTTCACATTTCATTGGCTGGTATCAAAATATCTTGAATGTCTTGAGTCAACTGAAATGTTTTAATGCAACTTCATATGTGACCAGAGCCAACGTCCCTTTGTGATTTGAGTATTTTATTTTATCCGCTCCTACTGTATTCTATTTACCACTGACTTTACTTTTATTAATTTATTTACAGTACTTGTTGCAATGAAAAGTTAAAATCGTGATATACTGTAACAACCTAGTGTCCTACAAACCACATTCATATAATGAATAAGTGTTTCTCTTCAACACTTGCAGAACTGGTTTGTATATTTTTGTAATAAAAGACCAATGAATCGAACAACTCCCTTCTTAACATCTCCTTTTAAAGTAATAGACTTAAGCCATGGAGGTCCAAGTCATGTATTTCTACAGCATCATTTGTGAGAGATGATGTGTTCAGTGTTGCATTGTTCACTTTAAATAACTAACTAAACTTATCAGGAACTTCAGATATGATGTTTCATTGAGATATTTACATCCACAAGGTTTAGTTCCTACTTCTTTCAGTGTTTACTTTGTGATTTTGTAACTGCAAAGGCCCTTTTATACTTATGCAATTGAAAATGATCTGTGTGGGGGGGACGGGGACATCAGACAGAAGTTACATTGCATACGTGGCAGTTTGCTGTTGACAATTTGTAGATAAGGGTTAGTCTTGACTTTGGCCTTTCCTTTCAACTAGGGCTTTGACAACTGACAAACCACTTTAGATGTTAAAACTTTTATATTAATTACCAAACTGTTGTACTTGGCAACCTGGTATTTATTCAGTGCCATCAAGATTACATGAATAAAAGTCTCAGTTAAATGGTCTCCATAAGAGAAAGTACCTTTGTTGAGATCCCCTGATGGGGTGACTGGCTCAAACAGAGTCTGGTTTTCTGGCTCAACCTCAGTCACAAGATCCTCTGCAGCGTTTTCCTCTTGAATTTGGTCATTCTGGGCCCAACTTCCTCTATTGAGACACACAAGAGAGCTTCCTCCCAGCAGTATACTGAGGGCAACTACAACTGTGGTGCAGATCATCTGTCAAAGAACGCGCATACAGACTTTTAAGTAATTCTCTGCGGGTTGAAAAACTTTTCTAAAATGGCCGAAAACAGGAATGACTTCAACTTATGCTGTTACCTGTGGTTTGCCGTAAAAGTATGCTGAGTCAATCGTGTCAGGCATTTTTTCCCCAGAGATTAGCAACACAGCAGTTACTAAGACTGGAACCCTGTTAATATAGAGAAAACATTAACAACAACAACAACAACACTGACAGTATCAAAATGTAAAACTAAAACCAGCTCAACAAAACCAAATTGCAGATTCAATTTGCAGGAATTAAAAAAGTATGTTTAATCATTTACATTAAGTAAGGCTTCATTACCGCTGTAAAAATCACCCTCAGTATTCTTGATTTTAGCTTTCTAAACTGTCCGACATGTGACTGCTATTTTAGGGCAGGTATTCTGGTTGTGGATATCTATCTATATACGTTTTAGTGGACCAAACAAACTAGCTTAGTTTCATTTCTGTGACCAGGATCCTTTAAAGTGACTCACCCCCAGCCAGCAATGACAAACAGGCTTGGTGAAACTTTCACATCCTCAAAACTTTTCATGAGCACAAGAGAAAGTGCTATTAAACCTAAAACGACAAAATACACATTACAGAATTAGCAATCAAACTTCAGATTTCAGAGCTCACCAAGATAAATGAATGTAGTGTAATGTGAGGTTAATGTGGGTGTTGTGCATACATAACATACCTGGCCAAACATAAGTACTGTAGAGTGAGGTACATAATAATGTGAACGTCAGGACCCGCCCGATGAAGTTGTCTTCTTTCACCACAAAGTTCCACAGGATCATCCCAAAACAAGTTAGAAACTAGAGACCATACCATAACAAATACAGGCATTTACTCATGTGAAGTTACACTTAACGGTAGATGGCTTGTCAATTTAATTAATGGATAATAAAATCAATTTAGAGAGTATGTGCAAGTGTGATCACCTGTGCCAAGAAAAGGTTGATTGTAAACATGTGAGGTAGCCTCTTGAATTTCTTACTTAAAAACATGACAGTAATTGTCCACAACTGTCAGAGAAAAACATTTTTTTTAGACTTTTGCACAGATGCTAAATACAACTAATAGTAAATATTGTTGGCTGGTTATTCCATTTAAAAGCAAAGGAAAGGTGAAATTATTCACATATTTAAGAAACACTAAAGATTAACAATTAAAGTATAAGATACTGCAGAATACAAACACACGCGAAAATGTTTCATCACTACAAAGGTTATTCAATGTTTTCAGAAATGAAAAAAGATACACTGAAAGTGGAAATGAATGAGGAAGTAGGTCCATATGTCAGTAAAGCATCTGTTTGGCCACACATCCTCTAAATCACTGAGCCTTTTAATGTTAACTTGCCTCAGTGGTTTAAACTCGGCCATATTTTCGTATTTTCTTTTCATTTTACATTGAACAGGAGATGTGTAATATCAATAGAGAAGTGTGGCGTGTTATGGATGTAACTAACTAAAATCCTGGCAGGCCAAACTGCTTTCAGTTATGAAGAGGAACATGCTGTAACAAATGCTTTATGAAGCATGACTTCACTGACATCAGTTTCCACATACTGAGATAAAACATAATAAAGAAGGGACCAGCTGATAAAATCAATTATAAAACATAAGTCAACAACAAGTTTACATATGTCACACTTAAGTGTCAACTCACCAGTGCAACTAAGCTCACTATGCTTATGTTAAAGCTGACATTTTGCAGTGAATTCATCAAAAGCTGAGGGTCCATCCAGCGCATTGTAAGTAACCAGGCAGAAACATACATTATTGGAGCTGAGAGAAAAGTGCTGATCACCATCCCAGAGGTTACCTGTTAGGAAGCAGAATAAAAAATGGTGAGTTACAAAGAAATCAGTTCAGTATCATGAATGGCAGATAGGAGGTTGGCAGGTAGATGTAGGCAACTCACAACTTCTAGCTCCGCGTTATAATAGACAGCATAGATGGCCACACTTGGTGCGGTGGGAAACACTCCATAAAGAAAGGCATAATTAGAGAGGCTTGAGTGGTTCAAAGTGCTGGTGTTGCTATTGTCCAACAGATCCACCATGTCCTTACAAATCAGCGGCATCAGCAACCTGAAAGTCAAATCAAAAGACTGGTGTCACAAACCATTGTTTGAGGGGTTAGTTAAAACTACACTGAAAAATGCAGTGCTACTAAAATATTTACATACACTAGCTATTATCTTGCTAAGCACTCCTGAGACCTCTTAACATGTCATCCATTTGGTAAAAGGCTTGTGGTCTGAGAAAGGTTTGAGTCACCCAAACCATCAACACAAAACAACATGTTTGGAGCACTTTACAAAGCTCTAACCTGCTGACTCTCTACACTCCTAGAACATGTCTCATTATAAAGAGGTCATCTGATAACACTTAACCACCACGTTTACAAAATTAACATCAGGTACAGTAAAGTTGTTCGTTTTTTCCACTCACAGTTTTGCTGTGATGAGTAATATCAGTGTCACTACTGTGGATCTGGTTAATTTCCCTAACTGTCCCACCATGGACAGACCCAAGTAGAACAGAGCTGCTCCCCCGAAAGAGTTGGCCAAGCCATCCACAAATTCAGCCATGAAGGGAGGAATGGTCTGGTGCAGTGCAAAATGGGCGATAATGCCGATGACAACCATGAACACTATAGGGTTCTTCAGGACCTGTAAAACTACAAGTCCCATGATCAGGAGTTTTCTCTGCTGGCGGTTTCCCTGATTCTTCCACTTCTGGATTTCGCAGAAGGCAAAGCCAATTGGATTTAGAAGCATCAGGGACACAGGTGCAACCAGGTAGATGTACTGGAGGTACTCTGGGTATGTGCTCTGGTAAAGGGCCTCAACTGTGGATAAACAGGATGACAAATGACTCCATATTAAAGCCTGCTTGGCACATCTGACTTGTTGGAGCATGCAGCACAAAAGCAGTTAAAGGTGAAGTCTGCACTTCTGTAGAAAGATAGTTATATATTATACATACAATAATATTATAAATAATATATTATTTGAACTCAACATTCAAAACACAAATATACCCCTACTAAATAAACTTTTCTGTAAAAGCAGGAGTCTCAGACTTTCAAAATGAAGCAAAACAATAACTTGAAAATTCCTGGAAAAGGAATGAATACTGGAACTGAAGTTTCAGTCACTGCAGTGGAAGCTAAACAAAGGAAACTTCTTTGAAATGTCACCACTGTGAAAAAAATGTCTTGGGAGCAAGTTGATGCTGCTATAAATTCTGCCACACTTAAATGAAGATCCACGGCTGAAATTAACATCCACTCTATTTGAAATTTGAATAATTGGCAGTTATTCAATCATGCTTAAATGGGTTTCTTTATTTTATTGATAACAGCATGACTATTAGAAGCCTAAGCGACCATTAATGCACAGTAACATTACATTTTTTTCCCTCAAAATTTGACAATTGGGCCAGTTTTGTTTCATGTACACCTTTCCATTTCAACTACAGCTAGCTGAGAATAAACATGGTCAGAGATGTGTTTATATTTCTTCAAATGTATGTGAGTACAAAATAATGAATCCCACTTTGTTTATAAACTATTACATTCTCAGTATAGGAACTTTTTTTTTTGCATGAAGGCAATGTTAATAAGGGAGGGCACATAAAGCAGTGATATACAATTATGTTTGCTGAGGTAGTTTACAGTGTAACACCTGGATAATTATAATTTTGCTTTGATGGATCGGCAAACATTAGGGCAGCATGATTACAGTTGTTGCAGCATTGAATGAAAAGCACTGTGGGCTGTAGGCCTAGCTAAAGGTATTATACTTACCAATGGGATATCCCAAGGCAAAGTCATTGCTTTGGGTGGCAAATATGGAGAAAAGCCCAGCCTTACTATAGCGGCTCTCAGGACTGGCAACTATCAGCGTGAGGACGCAGACAATGAAAAACACAGACACTTTGGCAATGAGGATGCTCCATAGGAATGGCCAGATGACATTACCAAAGTCCAACAGTACCATGTTCTTGAACAACAGCGCTGGGAGGGCAAACTTGGACACAAAATTCCCCAATCCTTTGGCCTGGGTGGACGTGATGATGTTTGCCCTCCCTGCGACGTATCCACATAATATTATCCCAAAGCACTCCAAGAGAGCCGGTAAGAGCTTGTCAATAGACATGCTGGATGAGAGAGCAGAAGAGTCCGGGTCTTCCTCCTCATATGAAAAGTTGAAGTTGGTGGTTCTGTCCGTTTCCTCCATCATGTTGTTGATGATCCTCCCTCCAGTGTCACCTGTCATGCCTGGTTTGCAGTCATGTTAAAGTCCTGTTCGGCACTGCCAGATACTAAAAGATGGGAATAAGCTACAGTCAAAATAGGAGTTAAAGTGGTTAACGTTAGCCGTTACAGCCGCTGAACGGGCTGGTGCAAAGATAATCAGATAACCGTTAGTTAGTTTACCGAAACAGCCCCATATGACTTACTCCTTTACGATTGTAAAGCGAAGTGTTACCATAGAGCCGACAAGCATTTCAATGTCTCATGTTTCAATTAAAGTTGCTCACCTCTGACTGCAGTTGTGCCTCCTCATGTAGCTACGAAATGTCAATAAAATTTCAGCAGGAGTTACCATTTGCCAGCTAACTTTAGCTAACGTTTAGCTAGCTAGTTGGCGAACCGAGACTCACGGTGGAGTCAAAAAATACTACGTGGAGTTAAAAACTATAAAGTCCACTGTTAGAAAACTGTCCGCATAATTCTGGACTAGCTAACGTTAGCTATTTAATTATATGTCTTGTTACATAGGTATTAATGCTAGTTTAGTTCCCACACAGCAACTTCGTTATCCCTGATTTGACAACAACGATTTAACCAATCACATTATCCAGAGGGGGAGAGGGGCGGGGCTAACTCCACCTACGTACCCAGCAGTGCAATAAAAATGTTTTGAGTACTCTCATTGGAATGTACGGGGCTTCCCGCCGAACACCTGTATCCAGTTCTCTTAATATATCCATGTTTGGACCTTTAACTGTCTATGATTTGGACACATACAGTATAGTAATCAGGGTTCAAAATTAACTTTTTCGTCCACCAGCTGAATGGCTATTCAATGTTCAAATCTACCAGCCACTTGCATATTTTACCAGCATTTGGCTAGTAGATGGTGCTAATTTGGAACCCTGATAGTAATTATACTGAATTAAACTGGGCAGTAAGTTTTTGAAAATTCATTATTTCAATTATTATGTATTTGAATTCATATGTCATACCATTATTGTTAAATAGTTTATATTTTTTGTACTTATTTATTTCATACAAACTTAAATTATTATTTGCACAAAAATGCAGCATGTTTTTGGCAGGTGTACATGTGTTATGATATTGTTGAAAAACAGTAAGGTTCCCTTATGTTTAAGGGGTGGCACAAATTGTCAGGGAAACTGACTGAAATGCTCATCACAGAATGAAGAGTCACACATGTAAAAACTGCCAACAAAAAGTCAGTTGGAAACAGGTCATGGGTCAATGTCACCCCCCCTGTACACCCCCACCTACACATCCACCCAAGTTTTTTTTAATCCTTTGTAGTTTTAATGTTTTATTTATTCAGTTAAAGCTGCAGTAATCAATATCTTAATGTTAACAATGTATCATATGACTGTATAATTGAAAAATAATTTAGACAATTTATGAGATAGTACCTGATAATTACGAGATCTTTTCTCGTAATTGATAAGTTAATGCAATGCGCTGCCGTAGTAATGTGACAGCGGTTATTTAGGAAAAACTTAACTGAAATCCACAACTTAACTGTTTTGGTTCTGTCTCATCAGGGTCATTGCTTCATGTCTGCTGGATTTGTGAATAGACAACTCTAAACATGTGTTGAGCTTATAATGCAAGGTAACATCTGCATTTGTTTTTGAATGTCAAATAAATGGTTGACAGGAAAATAAACACATGCAGTGAGAAACAGTGGTGAACACTCCATAAAGAAAAGCAATAATTGGAAAGGCGAAGGTGCTTTAGAAAGGTTGTGTTTCTATTGTCCAACAGATCACTTACAAATCAGGGGCAAGTGTAAAAGTATCATCCGCCAAAAGTCCAGACTCCATATCAGAGTTAATGTGTGATTGTATGGTACCTACGTATTCAAATTTCTACTTTTCCACCTTCAAATTAATGAAATATTTAAAAATGTGCAACATAACTGGTCAGTTTGCCAAAGTTACAAGTCATAAGGATTCTAATATACAGTAAGGACACTGAGCAAGACTGCACTTCAATCACCCTGAAAAACAGACAAAACCCCTTTTATTTAGTTGTTCCCTATAAATATGTCAAGGAAAAGTTTTCTTTTGAATGAATTCAACATTTCAATTGCACACATATATTCCGTAAAAAAAGAAAAGCAACACTGCTATGTCATAAAATATACTGAAGATATACTGTACTACTGTATACAACGTGATCCTTTACACAAATAGGACCAAAACACCAAAGAGCAAACAGAGACAGGTAATATACACTGTGAATGCTGCAAGGCAACTGTAGGCACTGTAGCCTACAGCTTCAAAAGTAAAGGTCATACATTTTACATTGAGCAACAAACGTGTCATCTGAGAAATAAAACCAGCAAAACATAAGGTGCCCGCCCTTAGAGCATGCTCAGCTCAATTAGACGGCCTGCAAACACACCTAATGTGCCGATGAGACAGACAGCCATGAACACACACAGCAGAATATGATCCAACACCATGGCCACAAACTTCCACTCTTCAGCAGCCTGGAAAGAGAAGATGCACAATGTGTCACTACACAAAAGCAAGACTCATTAAATAACCATACTAGTGACACTTTCTGTGTAAGAAAGATTACATTGTTGGATTCCTCATCTGATTTCATGGTTTCTGCGATGTACTTGACTCCTTCAATGGCACTGCGGACATCAGGGTTCTTGGTGATGGGTGACTGGTAGTGAACAGAAGAGGTCTGGTTGCCAGAGATGTCTGAGATATCAAAATCAGCACCATAGATACTAGATTTAATCTTATTTTCCTTCCCTGGGCGTTTCATTGTTGAGAAGAACATGATGTTGGGAATGGTTTCAATAAAAACCTGTCATAGAACGACAAAATATATGCACCATGTCAAGGATTATACAACATGAAAGCAGTTGGATTAAATAAAAAATAAAGATGTTTTGTCTGATACCACTAGATGGCAATATGATACAGAGAAAACTGTAAGGATTGTTCTCCAAAGCTTGGGAATAGGACTGATTAATTTCTAGTAATTCAGCTCTACAATCAAAACAATATATGTCATTATTGTTTCTCCTCTGCTTATGTGCTCACCTTGCGAACCCAGTCCGGCATTGTGTGAGTGCTCGGGGAGCGGTGGTGGGTGTTGATGACAATGACAGTGATGATGATGGAGGCAATGACGAAGACCATGGTGAAGAGCATGTACTTCCCAATGAGTGGTACAGCGCTGGAGGTAGAGGGGATCAGCTCCACAATGACCAGCAGGAACACAGTCAGAGACAGTAAGACGGAGATGCTTAGAGTCATCTTCTCACCTGGGAGACATAAAATGACATCTTCATTGCTTCTATACCGGCTTTTTAATTGATCGATTAGAAGGGTAGGATGAATCTAATGGGATCGTGAGATTAGTAACAGAATTGGAAAGCAGAAAAAAAAAATTACAAAACAATCTCAACTCAAGATCCATTTAGTAACACATAATCTTCATCAGCAGATGGATTTGAGTATGTGAGATTATCAAAAGCTTTAAACAGCTAGGTCCTTGATATCAACTTAATTAAACTCAGAAAAAAAACTATTTTTTTGCTACACAATATCTTATTCACTTATTTATTAAGACCTTCCTCTAATTTTTGCCTTTTTTCTTGTTAATTTCTGAATAATACATCTTGAGGACTCAAATCATTCAAATAATCATAAAAAATAATTAAAAATAAATAGTTCTTCAGGTGAACTGGTCACAACTGATAAACATGAAACCAAGGATGATGGGTCACAAATCAGCATTGCTTAATTTTGAGGGGTCACAAAGCATAATTCTAATTGAACATAGATGTAGTTAGGACACGTCGTGTTTTCAGTAAGATAATTAAGATAACTAAAAACATTCTGTGTTATTTAAACACATCTTTACTTTAAAGGACACATTGAAATAACCCTGAAATTGGAGTGGAAAATGTGGAGCAACCGTAATACACTGCCACAAGGGAGAGCTGTTGCTATGATTAAGTAGTTCTAGCCATCCAATCAGGATTCCACCTCTACTAGGCTATATACACAATAACACAACAACACAATATGCACTGTTCACCCACACCAGCAAATCACATTTAAAGAGTGAGAGTTGTTGTTTCTAAACCCAACTATATTACAAGTAAACAGATTCTGACACCGTTTCACAAGTAAAAAGTAAGACATGTTTTTGTTGCTCAGTTATGCCAAAGAGAGCATATTTTAGCACCAGCCTCTCCTCTACACTTTCCTGTCAGCAGCCATATCAGAAACTGGGATCAAGTGATGTATTATACATTAAAGCAAAGGTCTGCTTTCAGACATGACAGCACAGAGGGACCCTGGGTAATGAGGCAGACCTACACACTGGGAACACGGCCAGATGTGCACACAAGCAGTGCAGGTACTGCAGCAGCCGATGTAGCACCTCAGAATTAGGAACACGGATTTGGCTAACACAATGTAAGTTATTATATCATATCTATGTTTTCATATCATATCATGAAAACAGAGCTAATTACTTTTGACAAAGTAAATCAGACCTTTGATTGACATTTACTATCATAAACATAAACACAAACATACATAGAAATAGTTTACATTTTGTGATATAAGCTTATTTGATTTCCTTTTGAGAGTTGAAAGAGAAGTTTGAGAGAAAAAAATACCTCTGTCTGTGGGTTAAACATGAAACAACAGCCAGGAAACAATTAGCTTAGCTTAGCCCAAAGAGTGGAAACAGGGGGAAACAGCTAGCCTGGCTCCTACCAAAGACAACAAAATGCTCAGACCAGCACCTCGAAAGCTCACTAATTAAAACTAAATCTAATTTCTTATCTGGATACAGTGATTTCCTGGAGTCTTGTCGTCACCAAGAATGTGCCAGACGGTGCGCCAATTGGGCTTTAAAGGCGCTGATAGGCAGCTAGGGAAACAGTTAGCCTGGCTGTGTTCAAAGGTAAAAATCTGCTAAGCCTCAGTAACTGCAAAGAATTACTAATAAGGGAAGAAGTTCCACTCTCTCGATACTTCCGGCTTCTGAACTGGTTGCAGTTCCACTCTGTTTCCATATAGGGGGCGCTACAATCAAATTTGAGATTTGTCAACAGCAATCAGGCGAAAGAGACAAATTTAGCCGTCTAGCTCCATAGAGTCCCATTAATTTTGCACTCGCCTGCGAAACCCCCAGTGGAACTCTGGTGGAACTGCAACCAAATTTGGTACAATCGGGCTAAATAGGGAGTGAAATGGCTCTCCGTAGACCGGCTCTGGTAACTAGCATGTTTGTACTTGTTTGTTTAATCCATACAGAAACGGAAATGTAAAAACATCATGATACAGTTTTATGGAGGATTTTGTGCCAGACTTTGGTGGGAGCAGTGACTGCTGAGTCCCATTAAACCAGTTTTTCCCAACTGTTTTTGGACAGATTAAACAAAATAAATATAACATGTTAATTAGTGAGCTTGTTGGACTGAGCCAGGCTAGCTGTTTCCCCCTGATTGCCAGTCTTTGTGCTAAGCTAAGCTAACTGCCTCCTGGCTGAAGCTTTATATTTCACAGACAAATATGACAGTGGTATCAATCTTCTTATTGAAAATCAGAAAAATGCAACTTTGTGCTGATGTTTCTTTTATGTCATAATGCCACTATGCTATTAACTGATACTTAGTGTTATGCAGTGAAAAGGAACAATGTGGAATCAGTGTCAGCATACCAGAGTCTGTAGGAAGATAGAAGACAAGGCCAGTCAAGAAGGAGAAGAGCATGCAGGGGATGATGACGTTGACGATGAAGTACAGTGGGAGCCGCAGCATGAGGAAGTGGTAGGTGATGTCCAGGTAAGGTGTGTCCGGGCAGCAAGCGTAGTACACCCAGTGCTTCCAGCCGCGGAAATCCTTCATCACCCACTCTCCACTTTCCATAAAGTTACTCAGATCAGGGCGGTCACTGTCCTGGTAAGAACCAACGATGATTTCATTCAAATTCTTTATATATTTCTATTATTATATATTGTTCTCTGAATTGTGTTAGTTAGAAAGTGTGTAAACTGTGTTTAGGTTGTATTTCTACAGCTGAGTATACAGAATCTGTTCTATATAATGTGGTTTTAGAGTGGGTTGTGATGTTATGTTGCAAAGTTTGTTAGTATCCTGTTGACCTGGGGAAGACTGCTTATTCTTTATAAAAAAAAGGAGAATACTGCCCAATGGTGCCCTGATGAAGGCTTATTTGCCAAAACACATCAACATTAGAATTAAGATGGTAAACTGTGTATCCTAGTTATTAAGCAATAAAGAGGTGTTAAAGATGTTGTTCAGAAGGACTTGTAGTATTTGTTCTAATAAATTTCGACAGTCAAGAATCATATAAAGTCATTACTGCGATTTACACCATTTGTAGGGCATATTGTAAAATACGATGACATTTTGGGAAATACATTTATTTGCTCTCTTGCCGAGAGTTAGATGACAATATCGCCACTCTCATGTCTGTATGGCATGAAGCTACAGCCAGGAGACAGTTAGCTTAGCTTAGCATGAAGCCTGAAGGCAGCGGGGAACAGCAGGCCTGGCACGATCCAAAGGTACAAGCTCACTAAGTAATACGTTATATCTCTTTTAAACAGTTTTGTTTTTACGGGACTCAAGGAAGTCACTGCTCCCAGCCAAGAAATAGTCTGGAACAACCCCCCAACCCCCATAAAAACATAATATGTAGGAGTTTTTTCCCTTCGGATTCTGTACTGATGAAACAAGCAATATATTATATGCTAATTATTGAGCTTTAGAGGTCCTGGTAGGCAGATTTTTACCTTTGGATAGAGCAAAGCTAGCTGTTTCTCCCTAATGCTAATGCTAAGCTAAGCTAACTGGCTGCTGGCTGTAGCCTTATATTATATAAACAGATATGAGAGTGGTATCGATCTTCTCATCTAAATCTCAGCGGGGAAAAAAAAACTGCATTTCCCAAAAATGTAGAACTATTCCTTTATAGAAATGGTCTGAATGGAATTACAGGATTGACGACGACCAAGTTTCCATCGTAGGTCCAGGTACCCAGCTTCATACTGCAGTTCTGGAGGTCAAAGGGGAAATGCAGCACAATGATTTCACAGTAGCTCTTGAAGATGGCAGGTGGGTTCCATGTGATCATTCCTGTGTACTCCAGCAGCACTTTGGTCTCATGAACGATGGCAAAGTCTCCGTCAGCACTGGGGGCACACAAACACAGGCATTATCAACATGAGAGATAATAGGTTAAATGTCAACGCAGGGGGCCATCAGGGCCTGAAGATGGGTCCATGCTGCTGTCACACCCCAGCCAAACAGTGCTCCGCTTGGCACAAATTGTTGTGGCAGTGGAGCAGGTTGTCAGGGAAAAAAGCAGTGTGTCAGATGCAGCATATGGTGGGAGGAGGGGGGACCTGCAATACAGAGTCCAGATTTAGCCTAATGAAATCTAAGCTTTTGCACGCTGCATACAGGAGTATAGAAAAATGTGATTCAAAACATCCCTGATAGGTGTGTTAATTGTTACTAGAGGTCTGTATGCTCTAGGTCACGTATCACTAATTGTAATTAACAAAAAAGGGTTTATAAAATAATAAAAGAGGGACATGACATGGATCAAATATAGCCTGGTAACATACTTGTTGTAGAGAACCAGATCAGGCCGCCAAATGTCAGTAGAGGGAACTCTGATCTTTTTGATGCCACCGTAATCCTCTGGGTTCCACTGCAAGTTCACATCTTTCCATTGCTGAAAAAAATCCAGACATCCAGAACAAAAGACAGTATATAGTATGTAATAACATTTTAAATGTTAATAGTGTTTTCAAACATTTGTATATATAATTATATTTCTTGGCAGCATTATTTGTTTTTTTCACATTTTAGATATTTATAGTTTGTAGCTAGAGGCATGATGATGTATTTTTGCCAATCCCTTTCGTACTGGTTTTTATTTGTATACATTATTGAGGCTTTCTGTAATATGATGGTGTGTTCAAAGTCTTTTTTTATGAATTCACAACACAAACCAACATGTATCAAACCTGTTTCAGTCGCACGTTGCTGCTGACGATCTGGTTGACCTCATCCTGTGAATCCAGATAAATGTGTTTAGACAGTTGATGACAGTGAATCTTAATACAGATGGGGTGATGTGGTATGTGACATGAGACCTCACCACACTGATGAGCTGGATGAGCTGAAGGCCCACAGTAACAACCACCGAGTCCTTGAAGTGATTGACAGGACGGACAACCTTATTGTAGCCAGTGAAGAGGGTTTTGACCAGACGTGTTTCATCAGAGGAGGCCCAGGCGGCACCTAAAATAAAAAACACACCACACAGGCTCATTGATGTTATCGAAGGCATTTCAACGGTGAAATATGTCTTTCTTTACTCCTCACGCTGCCTCTTGAGTGTGTTGGATAATGATCATGTTGTGCCAAAGTAGAATATCGCTTTAAGAACATCTGATACTTGAGCAAGGCTTGACTTTAGATGAGTTCATTTAACATGAGTTAAAAATAGATGGTGTATACTATAGGTGTAAGGTGTTGGTGAATATGTGCATGTACTATGTTGTTTTTTTAAGTAGACTGAAAAGGCCCACTTTTACTTGGTGTGTTTAAAGTGTGCATTGAGTAAAGCTGGTCATTAAATACATACATTTTGGTGATTTAAAAAAAGTCTATATGTTAATTTGTTAAAGGTTTTGAACAAAGTTTCCAGGCTATATAGCAGAGAATATCATGAGGGAATTTCATTCAAGCACATGTTCTGAGACCTGTAGGCCTGTAGAGTAAATGTATGTATTTGCATATATGTATTTGGGCTCTAAATTTGGTAATACTGCACTCAAACATGCGATGGCGCCCCTGTAAGGTTGTTAACAGAGATGTTCTTATGCTTTTTCCGCTACATATCCGTCACAAGCCAAAGCAGGATCCCCTGTCATTTTTCAGCTGACCTTGAAACAAAGGTCATTTTACAGCAACATGTTGTTTGAATGGTTGAATGATTCTCCAGACATACAACTCAGTAAACTAAGGAATCGCTTGATTATGCAGGTGACTTCATGTGGTGACAGACCAACAAAAGGTTAAAAAGCAAAATGAAAACAGCACACATGCCCTTGTCAATCAAAGAGCCGCTTTGCACAGAAATCAAATTTGCTCATTAGTTTTGTTATTTGAATTGGATCAGCTTTCACCCACTACAGAGCAGTTTCAATAAACATAATTAATGTAAACAGGGTTTAGTAATCGTTTTTATGGACTCCAACTTTCTTTAACTTCATTATTAATTAAAAACTAAAGTAGACAGACATTTATTTCCACAGGTAACCAACACACATTCTTAAGTTCTTACCTGCTAGAATGACTAGATAAAAAATGAAAAATACAGTATTCATTCTTGCCAATAAATCCAAAAACCAAGATCCAACTTCAACACGCTGCCCGTTGACCACTTGAGAATTAAGAAAGGTTTGACCCGCCTAAAACATTCTTTCAGCACTGCCAAATGACTTACTGTACAAGCTCCAAGCTCTCCACTGGCAGCCTTGTTGTTGTCTGAAAGCGAATGTGAGTGACTGGCTGTCAATGCTTGTCATTTGAGAGCACCACATTCTTTGTCATCTGTTATGAGATCAACATGCCAGAGTAATCCACCACTGAAATATCCCATCGTGAACTTGGCCACACACAACCTTGAGGTGAGAAGAGCACATGCTTGCTGCTGCTTTTTTGATAAACTATCATTGCTGTCTTTAAATCTGCATATACAGGTCTATATAATAATGTGTAGCCCCTTGAAAACACACATTGAGTAATGATTTTACATGTATAGTATAGTCTATATCGGCTTGTTCCAAGGAAAGCTTTCTACTCTATGAATGTGATGTGTTGGTTGTGATCATTTTAGTTTGGGTGACATGTGACATTCATTTGATTTTAGAGCTTTGGATTTTGACTATAAATAAATTAGAAAGCTTTGTCATGTGTTTGACCTATTTAACTAAATCTGTTCTTTCTGTTCTTTGTTTTGGTAGCCAGGCCGGCCGCCTGTGCATTTAGTGCATCTGAGGTCCTACCTTTGAAACTATGAGCTAAGCCCCTGTTGCCATTGTTAGCACTGTTAGCACTGTTTGGACCATTGGCGCCACTAGGTGCTGCCATTTTGGCTCAGCACCCTCCATGTCATATACAGCACCTTTAACTATCTGGCATGCAAAAAATCAACAAAACCCCAGAGCATTGCTTGTCTATATATATAAAATATACAATATGAGACGTAAATGTTTATATGCATATCTGTGAATTGTTTATGCATATTTATAAAAGGTTCCCTTGAACATTAATTCCTAAACCTTGAAATTATGCTTAAGGCAAATATAATTAAATACTTTAACTAACCTTAATAAGAGTTTTAGTGAAGGTAAAACATTTGTTTTGAGTAATGCTAATTAATACATGGTTACTCTGACTAACATATCTGCTTACATCAACATGTTAATGTGTTTTAAACAATTTATCAAATGTTAATATACTGCAGTGTTTCTGTTTAGTAATGTAGTTAGCCTTTCAATGTGGATGATAAAGCTTTGTTTTATTTATTTTGAAAGGATTCTCATAGTGTCTCTCATGTCCAGTTGCCGCTAAAAATTCATTATATTATAATCTTAGATTATTCAGATTTATATTCAGATGTTAAAACAGCCTGGTGTGTTTCCTGGGGGCCAGGTGTTACACCCAATTTTCCCTCTTTTGCTCTGCACCACCCCACCCTGTTGGGCCCGTGATGGGTCAGGCAACTCAATTTCCTTACATCCCGAATGCGTTCAATCAGCCAGTCACTCAACTGCCCTCCTCATTCATCTCACTTAGGGACAAATGACCATTTTGGCAATGTTTGAATTAAGAGAGATTTGTCTCAACCCACCCCCTCTCTATCTCCAATCAGTCAGGCCACCTGAATTTACACCAAAAGCACTGATTTGGCTTTCTTCAAGTCTGTCATGTAACACAGGACAAGCCAGCATTGTATCTGCCCAGTCGACCTGTAGTCCCAGGCGTTTTGGTGCTCTGTCCAGTGTTAATTAAAACACTTTGAAGGCTCACACCACAACTCCAGTCTCTAGAGGACTATGAGCTGTGTGTTGTTATCTGCTCTGTAAGTGATTAAATGTTCATTGAATCTGAATGAAAGCGTCCATGTAATATTTGCAGGGGGGTGGATGAAAACTGGACAACATACTGGATGTTTATGCCTCAATGAAGATTAAGAGGATTAGAGTTTTCATAGTAGAGATTATGATGTGTGTTGAGTGGTATATGTACATTATGTTACAACATAAATATAGAAACGTCTAACATTGGACATGATAAGCAACATTATACAATCTTTTATTTTCATGATCTTAAGCCATTATATGTGTGGTTTCACTGTTGCCACGTATACTTTAGAAATATTTCTGCTGGTCTGTTCAATGTAAAATCACATTGTACATAAAACTCAAGCACAGCAACATTCATCATCTTTTAATATGATTACACTGACATGCTAAAAATGATTAGCCTATACAAACATAAGAAATGTTTTCATTTTCAATGCTTCACATTGTTAAACTGAATATTTCTTTATATTTCAACATTTGGAAATGTATTCAGGTCAGCTGTTTGCAGGGAGGAAACACTGCCATCCAGTCAACAGAGAAAGGTCAGTTATCTCATGGATCACAGCATTTCAAATTTAGTCTCATTGCTGTGAATGAGGCACATCCACCGCACAATGCATTTGGCACACATTACTCCAGCACGGTGTTATCACAGCATCTGACTGAGGAATAGAAAGCTTGATAGCTTTACTGGTGTGGTTTACCCCCTTTCGAAGTCATTGCCTGATGTAGATGAAGGTATGATATATTTAAAATGGCTGATAATGGCGGAGGAGGCTAAACGGTTGGATGAAAATCCAATTTTGCCACACAATCACCAGAGACAAGTCTGAATTCGGCTTACATTAACTCAATGTGATGTGGTCACAAAACCAAAGTGATTAAATGTCAAGCAGTGATCGCTTCTCAGATGCTTTGTGGGGAAATTTAAAGCATAAAACCTAAATGCAGGGAACAGCTCAATGTGAACCTACAGACAACATGTAGGAAAACTATGTGGTCACATCAGATTTTATATCTAACAATAATATTCACACCTAAAAGCTAACGGAAAAAAATATATAATTTAACACAAAATTTGGAATGAAGACACTATCCAAATAACTCCTATTGTAACCTACACAGTTTATGTAATATGTGTAATGAGCCCCTGCTGGCTGTGCATGGCTGGTTCGTAGAAATTGTTTGGAAAGACATAACCTGCGGGTAATTAAACCTAAAATGCATACATTTTATGTGACATTGTTTGCACATATATCCAATAATTAACAGTCTCTGGAGTGCAAGAGTGGTGTTGCCTTAGGTGTTTTAATCTCACAGTGAATCAGTGTGACTGATGTGTTGTTAGAGGGGTAAATGTGATGTGAGGCTTTTA
Source organism: Sander vitreus (assembly GCF_031162955.1). NCBI lineage: Eukaryota > Metazoa > Chordata > Actinopteri > Perciformes > Percidae > Sander > Sander vitreus. Next base: position 16,071,727 of record NC_135865.1, read on the forward strand.
GGCACAACTGTCATTCTGAATATGCAGAGCGACTATCAGTCTGTCATCTGCCAGGGTCATCTTGCAGCCACAAACAAGTATGTTACTCAGGTCAAATGTTTTAAGCATTAATATATTATTTACAGGGCTGTCAAAATAAAAAATTAACGCAGATTAATCCATTCCATATTGACGTTTGCATACAGACGAAAATCTGGTGCCACTGATATGTCTGCGCTTCTCTCTGATGCTCTGAAACAGACGTTACAGGAAACACAAACCCCGCTGCATGTGATGCTAGTTAACACAATACCAAAGCCGGTCTACGGAAAGCCGTTCCACTCCCTATTCAGCCCCATTGTACCTACTTTGGTTGCAGTTCCACCAGAGTTCCACTGGGGGTGATCACGGTCCAGTGCAAAATGAATGGGACCCTATGGAACTAGACGGCTAAATTTGTCTCTTTCGCCTGATTGTCGTTGAGAAATCTCAGATTTGATTGTAGTTTTTGCAAGTTTAACATGGATTATAGGTCAAAAGTTGAATGAACGAGTACTTATGCCCTTTCGATTTGTTACAGGTTGAGTTGTTGTTGCCCATAACACGCTAGCATTCTGCTAGTGAATGCTGATTGGTCAGTGAAGGACTGATTACGATCGGAGATCCCACTTGACGGCATCCGAAGCAGAACCAGAATGTCAGAGTGAATATTTCGGCGTGGTCTTTAAAACATTAGCAAACCTCTTTCTAGCACGTGTATTAACAGGGAGAGGCTAACCTGTCAGCTGTGTTGTCGATGCCTCGAGAGAAAAAAGAGCAGTATCTCTGGCCGTATATGTGTATGACGTCATTGACATTTTAAAAGGCTTTTTAGAACAAAAAAAGCGACTTTAAAAAAAAATCTAACACCCAGCAGTGTGCATTTTCTTAGCCTCCCCTTTCGAATGCAACATTCAAATTACTAGACAAAAAATTATATCCTGAGAAAAGTGGATTTTGAGGGGTATAGCTCCATAGAGTCCCATTCATTCTGTACTGGCCTGTGAGCGCCCCCTATATGGAACTCTGGTGGAACTGCAACCAGTTCAGAAGCCGGAAGTAACGAGGGAGTGGAACTTCTTCCCATATTAGAAATTCTTTGACAATACTCAACAGCAGCTAACGTTAGCCTACCGCTAGCTAGTAGCTGGATTAAACACGGTTAAAATGCTGACAGCTAACGCTAAACGGTATAAAGTTTGACTGTGTTTTACTGTAGAGGATTCAACACCGGTATGTAACAATCTGCAGCTGCCGTCAGAGAAACAACACAGACGGTGCGTTCAATGAAACTGGTAAACTACAGCCTCGTGGTGCATTTGAAGTTATTGTAAATGTCCTTTTCCTATCTGGTTGTTGTTTTTGTCGTTCAACAGCAATTTACTAGTGAAATAAGTTATTGTTATTGTTATACATTATTATTAAATCATTTAATTTTGACCATATGGCCTTAGCAATAAACAAGGCGTTCTTTAATGTCACCAACTGTTGTTTAGTACCATTTTTTTTTTTTCTTTTTTTTTACTTTCTTAAAAAGTATCGGTTCAGGCACCGTTAATTATGTATGCGATTAATTTCGATTAATTAATCACAGAGTATGTAATTAATTAGATTACATTTTTTAATCGATTGACAGCCCTAATTATTTAGTATTTTCAAGGATACAGATGCTGTGAATGTTAATAGTTTTCTTATTGTTAACATGTGTTTGCCTGATCAATTCTGACTTCCCTTTTCTGTCTGTGGCAGTCAGCCCCAATATAATTTCCTACTGAAGACAAAAATCTTTAAAAATAGAACCACCAGTATGTAGAGTATATTCCCAAAACAGCTGGGCACTGTAGCTTGTATAAACAGGAATAAACAGTGCAGTGGTTGGGGACTATTTTCAGCGGTGGATTATTACACATTTGGTGCTTTAGTGAGTATTCATGGCAGCAATGTCTACCAGATCCAGTTAGCAACTAGCTGGTGAACACAGTTGAACATTTAGAAGCTTAAGAGCCTCAGGAGTTGGTGGAGACCAAAAACAGAACTAAAATTAGAGCAAATATTTGACTCAAAATTGGCAGGTGGCCAGAAACACGACTCTAAATTAATGATAATGTTTGCCATAACTACTGTAGTAAGTTGTGTTGCAGCTTGATTCTTTTTTCCCCAAAAAAATTAATGCATGTTTAATGCACAATATGATGTAGATCTTTGTTATGGTTAGTCAGCGTACTCAATAAGCACTTTTATTTCTCAGAGTAAGGTTTAATAAATTAAAGTGTTCATGCACAAGTTGGGTACAAAAACATTACAATAAAAAATAAAATTCACAAATAATGCTGTTTATAACACAATAAAAATGTTAAGGTCAGGCAAATGCACCAGTGTAGACACATTAACAGGAAAGGCTAATTTAACTACTTCAAGCTAAATAAAAACAGTTGAGGATGTAAAAAAATACAGCATCATAGAAATTACCCCAGAAATATCAGTAGCTTATTTGTACATCCAGCTATAGAAAACAGAAAAAACTGCACAGCAGGCAGCTAGGAATGTATACTATGACTACTACAGAACAGACAAAAGCAAATCACAGCGCTACACAATCTTATCACATGCTGGGTTACGACTACAAAGCAACAAAGACCTTGCACCAAGCATGCTGGCCTGTCAGCTTCAGAAAATCCCCCGACAAAAATGGGGAGACATAGAGTACGTACAAGTGTAAAGTTCATCATCCACACCCGAAACAGGGGAGGACAGATGTTAGGTCAGCACTTGTCCATACGCAGGGCATTTAAAAAAATTTATCAATCAATGTAATGCACACAGTCATTCAAGTCTTTACACAAAATAATGATTAGCTGTTCTATAAAAGTCCTGATCTGTGTTTAGAATAGTGTATCTTCATTTTTAATGAGCACCTCCACCACCTGTCTCTGGTAGCGGATGTCATTGAGTGCTGTTATGGCGTCCAGGTTTGGTGCACGCATGAGGGTGGGTCCGAAAACGATGGCGAGGTTCTCTGCGTTCATCAGGTTGAATTTCTCATTCTGTGTCACCCTGCGAATATGTATTCAAATTAAAAAAATATTAAAAAGTTAGAAACATAGACTGATTCTGGAAAGAAATCCAATTTTAGCGACTGAATGAAAATTTCTCTACTTTTAAAACTTTCTTTTTTTAAAGCAAGTCCCTACCCATTGTTACTAGTATTGGACCTGCACCTTTTTGCAACACACTCCCAACAATATCTCAAAGTAATGTAACACTATTGACTGATACAGTTAATTTAGCCATCAATAACTAAAAGTGTGCAAAGAACTTGAGATAGTGTACTCCAATTTAAACAATAGTATATTACTTTATAATATATACTACTCTACCTTCATCAAAAAGAAAAAATGCATAATCATCCCACTTTTCTGGAACCCCTTCCTCCATTTCATTTTAACACAGCCCCTTAGCTCTTGCAAAGTTTGACTGCATTGCTCACCTTTTTAAGTGCGCCATGAGGTACTTCAAAGTTTCACTGTGTGATGGTGGCAACAACGCAAGAGCCTCACGGAAAGCTTCCAGCTTCTTCTCTGGGTCTGTGAGCTCTGAACAGAAACATAAAGGAGTGTGTTGTTAGAGTGGCCAGAATACACTCTCTGACCTCAGAGGAGCAGGAATCAATGTAATTATTTCCTGTGGGGTAATAAAAGCCATTTGTCTCGGAGAGGATGTCTGAGGCTGCTTGAAATGACTAATGCAGATAAACATTGTGAATGTGTTCTGGACTATTGTGTTTTGCAAATTAGGGGCATGGAGTTGAATACTTATTCAGGACTTAAGGTCAGTGTTGACTTTCAAAGTCATGGGCTGATATTAAGTCAGTTGCATTAAGCTGCATTTCCGAAGTTCTGTTCCAACTGCAACTGAGGAAAATGAATAATAAATATTTTCCTTTTAATAAATAACAAACACAAAATCTGTTTAAGCATAGTTTTTAATAAATTAGAATAGAAAAGGACTGTGGTTGTGCAAAGTGCATTCAAACACAACAACCCTGCAAACTACAGCCTTAATAATGTATACATTATGTAAGGGATAATGTAGAGTGAGCCGTCATTTTCTATATTGTGTTGGGGTTCTAATTCGCAATCATAACCAGCTTGCTCTACATTATCCCGCTTATTACATGGCTTATTACATGGCTTATTACACGGCTACTCATACAGAGGTTACCCACTGATGACGCCTGCATCCAGGTCAGGACACTTAACTTTACTGCTGATGAACACAGCTCTCTGGCGGAAGACAGGTGGACCCGGAGAGCGAGCTAACCATGGAGCTAACTAATGCTCTGTTTGCACTGTTCCCATTAGCTCTGTTAGTGATCCACATTTCCCCCACCCTCTCTCTTCCTTTGTGATCAGCTAATCAGCGGTATGAGCTCCATAGTAAAACAAATATTGATTTAAAAACGATTTTATTGATTAGAAAATGGTCCGCCAGAGTCTATGATCCAAACTCCGTCCATGGCAATGGTCTCTTATACTGAAATAGGATATATTGGAGGTTATTACATTTGATTTCATCACATACAGGTGTTTCTGTTATTTTGTCCACCATCTTTAGGCCAATATACTGTAGCTGACATCTGTCTTGTGTTTTACGCAAAGCATTTTCTGCAAATAAAAGATGTTTAAAGATAAAATACTAATGTGTAATACTGTAATGTGACTCACATGAGGCAAACTACATAAATACATTTTAACTGCTACACGGACAGCTATATTTAACTGCAGCAAAACACAACACAGTGAAACAGGTGTGTTTCTGACTAATTTGTCTTGCTGTAACTTACTTGCAGCCTCGATGAACCTAGGGTAAGCATCGTATGAGATGATGGGAACAGGCAAATCCCTGAGGTAAAGTTTCAGTGCACCCGCGATGATATTGATGTCTTCATAGGCATTCACTGAGATGTCTGTCTTCTCGCCATCTGTGTGGATGTTACATTAAATTTATTTAGCTGACACTTTAAAAGTGATTTACAATAAGTGCAGTGAACCATGTGGGTACAACCCCAAAAGTGCAAGAATCATGCAAGTATATGTAACTTCATCAAATACATCAAATATACTGATGTACTTTAAGTGCTACATTTGCTTGTTGGTTGGATGTGTGATGGAATAAAGGAGAGGAGAAGAAGAGAGTTTTCACACTGTAAACATGTCTGACATCAACACTTTGACACTACAGTGTGGATTGAGGAATAGAGAGATTGTGTTACTGTGGGTGGGAAAAAAAATCTACTCTCGCTCTGTATTTTGCAAAGTAGCTGCTATCATCCGCCTGGCCTGTTTTATTCTGACTTTCCCTCAGTGATGCATGCTTTCCAGAGCAGGCCATGGTCTACTTTTGCTGGCAGACTGAACATCACAGCGCTGTGAGTTGGAATGACACTCTGTCATGGATGATCTCCCACATGCGGATCTGGAGAAGAGTTTAGCCCACTGCTGCAGGGTTTTTCTTACAGTTAAAATTCAAACTTCACTGGGCAAAGACAGGCTCATTCTCACTAAGTCTACTACTGAATCCCAACACAGCGGAAGAGCCTTTTTTTATTTTATTTTTTACAGCTTTCGTTAAGGTAGTGAGAGTATATCCATGGTTTGTATCCCCTGAAGTCCCCCCTGTCTGTCCACATTGTGAAACCCTGCATGAGAGGGACATGTCAGGATAGGATCTGCCTTCCCAGATGGACACTAATCTTCTACAAATGTGTCACTTTCCCATTAATCTGAAGTGTTCTGTGTGTCTTATGTAAACATATGAAAGCACGCAATGTCATGTTATGAGCTGAGAGAAATCTAAAAAGGAACACATACCTTTGTCAAACGCCATCTTGACTTCTTCCAACGAATCGCTAAATCCAGATATTCTGTAGAGGCCTTCAGACTTCAGTCCTTGTGGAACATACATAATAAAAAATAAAACAACCTTTCAGACACGGTCAGGGCTGTCTTAAGTAATGTAAAAAAAATTCACCAGCATATATCGCCTTGGGTAATTTAGGAGATGCCATTAAACACCCTTAAATATGCATAAGGAATTAAGGATAAAATGTCCACAATGTCACACACTGGAACAACATGGGCAGATGCAAATAGTTTTCTGCATAACTGGGCAAAATAATAGAGACATAAATCAAACTTAGCTACAGACATATATTAGAGGGCAGACAATGAGGGAGAAATGGGTTTCCTACATAGTTGAATGATTTAACTAAAATGCAATCAAATAAGGCAGCAGGAAACAGAGTAATGTATTCCTCATTACACATTCACAATTACCAGCACACTCATCAGTCGCTCAGTCATTCCCCCGCCCAAAAAACATTAACTCAGTTAGCAATGTAAGCAGACTTTTAACACCTCAAATTATATATTGTAGATCGCTTACTACAAAATTAGAGATAAGCTGTTTTACAACAAGCGTCCTAAATATAGTAAACAGGATCCATAAACTTAATTTCAAATGACATTTCAAATGGGTTAGACTCCTGCATAAAATCAGCAAAAATTCTAAAAGTAATTACATTTAGTTATTGCATTTTCTAAAAATATATAATTAATGGATATTTATCAAATTGGATCACTAGGCCTACTAAATATTGAAATTGAAATGCTTTTTAATTCATAGCTTTGAGTACTTTGAAAACCATCTATTGGAATGTGGACATTTCCGAGGGTAATTTTGCAATTTCCAAACCCAGATGTTAATCTTTATGTTTTAGGTTTCACAGATAGAAAATGTAAGTATCCAATATCCAAGATGCTCAGATTCAATTGGTCATTTTCTTAAAAATCAAAAATTTAAGTCAGATGAAAGAAATCAGGTTCCTCAAATTGTCTTGGTTAAATTCAGGCACCAAATTCAAAATAAAAAAATAAAACTTGAACACCCATACTTGGACAACCATAGTTAATCGTTTGAATGTTAAACATTCAGCAGTGACAAAATTTCACAATTAGGTATTCGTTTGCTTGTCAAATTTAAATAATTATGGCCTTTCTGTGCTTCCGTAATTCCTCCTCTTAAATTTGCAGCAGGTCAGCTATACTGTCATCCTTCAATAGAAAGCATCCCTTCACCCAGTTATTATCAGCAAATCAGATAGCTGTTAGGGTTTATCATGTATATGTATATGTTTTCATATTTTCATCTTGGAAAATAAATAGTCTTATATTGAGCTAGACATATGAAACACACACACACACACACACACACACACACACACACACACACACACACATACACACACACACACACACACACACACACATACACACGCATCCTAAACTGACCTCTTGACTCGATCTCTCGTATGCACATGTCCACCACCATCGGTCGCGCTGTATTATGAGCTTTTACCAGGGTTGTGAGGTCACAGCTGTAGACTTTACGGATGTGTCTCAGGTCTGGCTTGCAGTCGTTGGGCACCAGAGATGAACATTGTTTGTGGACGTTCAAACCACAATCTACAGAGAGAGAAAGACATCCAGGAGGTTTAGTTCAGGAATCTTCTGTAGAGTTCTTATTATACAACCAGAATACAAAGTCCTGTGGGTCAGTCATTTTATCTCTCTACTGAGGACTGTTATGCAAATTCCCATTCAACATCAGGTTCATTTGGATTTGGTTGGCTGATTTCATGTGTGTTTTGGCTTGCAGAGGAGCGTTAAATCCTCTGATCAATGTTTGCCCCCTAAATGTCACAGGACCGTTGGAGAGCTCCTCTCTCTTCCCCACACATGGCACTGGAGTCCCCTTGAGCAATGGGCAGATCCAAAGTCACCTCAACAGGGCCATTTGTTTATTAAAAACAGTAATATAAAACAATGATTAACCACAAGACAGGACATTAATCTATCAAATAATTCTGTGTATCTTTTTTCAATTCGTATGAAAGCATTTAATAGTAATTCAAACAAAAAAATGCATTTGATAATAATTACATTTCTGTTTTGTTTCTCCTACATGATGTTTTCAGATGCAGGATGCATCACAATGGGTGTTTAAATGGCATATTAGTCATGATGTCAGTTTAGGTATCCCACATTGCATTTTGTCTTCAGTCACAGCGGATGGGGCCTGAGACACACACACACACACACAGTTTCAGGGCAGGATTCACTTTGTCGGGAACAGAGAAGCCCGTGGAGAGCAGATGCAGAGAGAGACTGCAGCTCTGCTTTGTAACAGAGACCCATGGAGGGAATTAGAGGAACACTGAAAATGCTGTGGCCTGGAGGAGGGATAGTCAGTGCTGCTGCTGTGTGCTCTATTCTTTTCCAGATCCATGCTCACACACAATGGCTGTGGAAGCAGCAATTGAGGCGCTGCAGGCTACACTAGACCTAGTTTCCCAGACTAAAATGGGGCAGCTCTTCAAGCTCTTAGATCTTTTGAGCCATCTCCAACTACTAAAAGGTTTACCAATGCGTTGCTCTATCTGCTTTTTGATTTCAAAAACATAAAAAATAACATTTTCTCAGAAGAAACGCAAATTTTTTTAAATAATGTTTTTAACAAAAAATACTTCTGAGAGCAAAAAAATCTATGCTTCTGGAGGAACTCAGACAATATTGAGATTAATATGGGTCCCTGGAGAAATTCACGCAGCCTGCATTTTTATGCATTGATGCAGAAATGTAATTACTTTAAGAGATGATTCTCTTAAGGATATGAGACAGGCAATATAATAGAGGATGGCCTGTCATCAGACACATTGTCTGCTGATCTCCTGTTGTCCATGTAAGCACACTGACGGCCCCGGGTCCCAGGTGGGGCGGGTGAGGGTGAGAAAGGGACCCCAGGGACACCGGGAGCCGGGAGACAGGGGATGCTGCTTTACTGCACCATCAGCTCTGTCTCCGTTGCTATAGGGAGGAGGCTCCAGCTCAGTTTAGGCGAAAGGGCTCTGAGAAGAGGTTTAATGGTGACTGGTTGCTAATTTCTAATCAGCACATTATCACCATGTCGACCAGCAGAGCTACCAGTTAAAACCGGTCCCTTTCTGACTGGATCTGAAAACAAAACACACCACTTGTATTTGTTAGATGATTTGGTTTTTTTTTTTTTTAACCAAGTATTTAAGTTAAATAGGGGTTGAGCTGCTTGACCTAGCTCTTTGGTTGAAGCCGCTGAATTGTAATGTGTGTGGAAACAGAGTTCCTTCCCCACGCTCTGAGCTCTGCTCCTCATTAAAGAGACATGCCAGCTTTGTTTTCCTTCATGGGCATGATGGGATGAGGCTGGGGGGGCGTACTCTGATGAGGAATTGTGGCACAACAAGCACAAGCAGAGGCTGGCTTTCTGGCACACGGCCAAAAACAGTTCACCCATACAAAAAGAAAAAGGGGGTGGGAGAAAAAAATTTTGGTATGCAAATTTGAGCATCATGTGACACTTCACTGCCCTAGATTCTGGTAGCTGTGGTTGAGACTGAAGGAATGGCAACATAAGACTTTATAAAGCCAAACATATGTGCCTTTTTTTATGTTGTCAGCGTTCAATATCAAGACATTAATAATTAATGCGAGAGCTCCCACAGATTTGTGTGACATACTTTGTTTCATCAATAAAACATCAAAGACACACATCAGACTATATTATAGCACTATTCTGGGATGTGAAACGAATTCCAACAACAGCTACGGTGAAACCGAAATCTCATCACAGTATTTGACAAACTGACGGGGAAATATAACAGAAGCATTTACCTAACAATAACAATGTGTGTATGTTACATCTACACAAAGTAAAGGTATATTCACAAAGGACTGAAAATTATTAGATATTTTTCAAAATATGCTCACACATATTATGAGAAAATGTCTTTCAAAAAATACAAAGAACTGAGCTTTATTGTGTGTCTGCTGCTGTAGTGAGCCTGCCGTTGCGTGTTTACTTATAATGCAGCAAATGTTTATCCATCAAAATCATGGAAGTGGAAACACAGATAGCCTTTGTTTCTGTAATAATGACAACAGGATGAGAAGAACAACCCGAGCCCTGAGCTAAAAAACAAAGTAGTCATTATTTTATAAAAAAGAATAAAGACCTACTTTAAGATTTAAAAAATAATCTGTCAGTGATGACTGTCAGTGCTGAAACTCATTATTCTGCTTGTTTGAACTGATCACTCCATTCCCAAACCCAGTGAGGAAAATAGTAGGTCAAAATAAGGTTTTAACATAGTGTAAAGTACATGTTACATCATAGCTATTAGAGCCCTCGTTTCACTCTATTATACAACCCCTAATCCACAAACTACTGTTGGGATTATCGATGAAAACTCAATAATCCAGCTCCAGATGCACTAAAAACCAAGTAACCCATATACAGTCATGCTTGCAACATGTACCACAAAGCAGTTTATATAACACAGTGTTGATGAGAACAAGATATACCTGCACATTTGACTCCCTGAGCCATCAGTCCCCACATGAAGCTGGCACAGTGTTCACACCAGTGAGGCCCTCGAAAGGTATGGACCTACAACAGAGAGGAGGACAGTGACAGATATTAGTGATGAAGTGCAATGAGAAGACAGTGGGGTTTGCTGCCATTTGCTCCATATACACCCCACACCCTTCTTTACCTGTCCAGGAAACCTGTAGGTGCTGCCGCTTTAAATGAAGCAGAGGAGGAGGATTGTTGTTCAAACAGACCCTCAAACTGACAATACTGAGGTGTAGGTGCAGCTGTGACTCCGAGCATGGGAGACTTTCCCATCATGGCAGAGTAATATTTGACACTTTACAAGAGTGAAGGTGCAAGTTGTCAGGGAAACTTGCTATGAAAACAGTAGGAGGCCACCTTGCTGGTGAAGGAAATGGAGCCCCACACTCCACCAGGTGACAACAGCTGGCCAATCAGGAAGGCCTCTGGGACCGAGAACAAGCCACAACTCTCCCTGTTCTTTGCAATTAGTCAAAATAGAGCAGACAAGACCTGCTTCTGATTGGCATAACACTGTGTGCAGTTTGAGTGAAAAAAATATCACCTAAGTTCTTTGACAGTCTGCCATCATCAGATTGATGTCATCTGACATTTCTTTTCATAGTTAAAGAATCTTAGTACAATTTCACATGTATCTAATCAATTTATGATGTTTAAATGGTCATATAATTATTCTTCTGGTCTGTATCTTTCTTTTCTGTTCACAGGCAAGAGAACCGTCTAAATGCAGGTGGTGAATGCATTTCTTTAGAGTAATTAATTAAAGAGGGTGGGGTATGAAAATGTACTTTAATTTGATACATGTGGTGTGTAACTCTCAGGGAGCTTAATTTGGAATGTTTTAAATTAAAAGACTTGTTTTAACGCCCAGATGTTGTTGATACTCTCTTTATTATTGCTTCACTCAAATTATACATCATCCTTTCGTTGTGGGAGCTTTCAACACAGGAACTATACACTCTTGCGAGTCCTCGCAAACAAAGCAGCAGAAAGAGATTGGTAAGCATCAGCAATTTCAAAGCCTTGAAGGTAATATTCCTCCTGCTGCTCTCCATCCCATTAACCAGCCAAAATAGGACAGTGAGCTGGAGCCAAATAGGGATACACTCCTTCACGGTTTCCCCTCTCCATCGGCCTAATCTCTCCATCTGGTGCTCAAACTAACAGCAGTGGTCCACAGACCACCCAACAGATTTTCTTTTGATAAAGGCTCACTGGACAGACCAAAACAGCTCTGTTTTTCATCCCCTCTTTCTGACTCTGTAACACTCCCCCCTCCACCTCCCATCTCCCACAAGAGAAGCATGAGTAGAAGCCCTCTGGCCACACATGATGAAATTAAAGCAACATTTTGGAGATGCAACAGCTGATTAGAGTTCTTGAAGTCTCACCTTGAAATTGTGGACTTTCTCAGATTTGGGTGTCCGCTCGCTCTCCTTCAGTGTGGCTCTGCGAACCAGTGAGGTGAGCTGTGAATAGGCGAATAGTTTAAGTGGCTGCCAGAAAGTGGCTGGAGGTTTCTGTGGCCCCATCCTCATCACTAGAGCTGCCGCCAGAATATCCTCCTGATTGGCCTCTCGCTTGGCCTTTTGCACCAGGGACTTCTCTTCCTTGTGAACCTCGTAGGACTCTCTAGATGGCATTCTGGTGCTGTAGTCTCCCAAAGCAGATGAAGGAACAACCTCAGTGGAGAGTCCCAAAAAAGGAGGAGAAAACAGTTTGATGCTCAGAGCAAGACTATATCAAATGATATTACTTGCATTGTCCCAATTAAATAGAGACATCACAGACAAATTGCAAATTTGAATGACAAAAAAAAGAGTCTGAAAATAAATTTTAAAAATTCAAAAGGAAAAAAACTGTGGTCCTTATTAAATCTTCTCACAGCAGTGACCGTAGATTAAGTGGAGTCTCTGTAACAGGAGTGCCAGGTTTTATACAAAAGAAGTGCAGCCCTGGGTGCTCATGTGGTTCTCTGGTTGAACGTGTATGCAGATGAGCTGAGTGGCTGCGCTAATCCTCTCCTCCCTGTGCAGAGCTGATATTCTCCCTGGAACAGAGACAGCACACTATTGTGTTTGGATGCCGTCAGGGCGGGCAGAGCGAGGGGGAGGAGTACAGGGGCGGACCCTGTAGTAGTCACAGCAGATTAAATGGATCCCACCAACCAATCACAGCATGTATACACCAGCTTTATACTAGCCACCACCCCGCCCCCCCATCTCCATCAGATATCCAAGCAGGGGACCTTGGGTAGGATGAAATGAGAGTGGGATGATAATGAGCAATGAATGAGTCATGCATCAAGAGTGGGCTGCTGCCTGCAGAACTTGCGACAGCAGAGGGCCGTTGGAGAGGAGCTATTTTCAAAATCATGTTGCCACAGAAACTGACCATGACTGAGACCACGACACGAAGTAGAAAGTACAAATTCAACCAAATAAAAGGAATTTTATATTCTACATTTAGCATTTGGACTACAAATTAAGAGGAAACCAAAACAGAAATTGATGAAAAATAAACAGAAATATAAAGAAACTCTAACAACATAATTCTGTTTCTGTAAGAGCATTGTTTCTGATCCACCATACAGTGATGAAACAGCTTTAGAAACCCCCCCTTTGTGACATATTAATGCACCAAAAACACATTAACATCACATGCCAGTGCTCTGCTTGAGAAAACTTCACTATTATGTGGTTTTAACGTCTTTTATGCATCATGTGAAGCACATGAGCAATTACCTTAGGTTATGAAATAAGCAATATAAATACACTTTTCTTGCCTTACAAATAAACAATGTAAACATCACCCAAAAGGAATTACACAATTTTGAAACTGTATAAAATATTATCCACTTTAATAATTTGTAAATCAATATTTGCTATTATCAGCAGCTTACTCCATCTTCTTACATTCTGATAAAATATACAATGAAGAATTTAAAAACCTATGTCTGGATCCTAATTTCATTCTTTGCAGCCTTTATCTGAATGTTCATTTCCTTGAGGTTTACAGAGATACAAGCATTGTGTTGTGTGCATGCAAATGAAGTATCAAATATAGCATCATGATAGCGATGTGGGAGAAAGGATCCGCAACCTGCTTCTGTAATTCACACTGCAAGTCACATGTGATTATGCTCCCACGTCTCAGAGTCTAATTCAGACTCAGCTGTGAAAGTGCAATGTTCTCACCTTTTTACAGAGGACAGCTGGAGAGGAAGTGACTGTACAGACTCTCCTTCAGAAATCAATGAGGACTGTTATAGCTCTTGTTGCCCCCATCTCAGCAGAGAGGTATCAAAATGAGAGTATGAACAGCATAGGGGAGCAGAAAAGGGGGCTTTGAAGATCAGTGTACTTATGTAGAATGGCATCCTGAACTGGAGTATCTGACGGGGTACAGATCACAACATTAAAGACGTGAAAGGGCTTCCAGTGCTGCAGCTCTCCTCTATTGTGCTCAGGGAAAGTCTCTGCTCAGGATGGTACCCGAGAGTGGTATAGATAAAAGACAGTGAGAGGCTTTTAAATGCACCCGTTCGTCCTCTCAGACCCTGAGCACTTTAGAGGGTTTTGCAGCGTAATTGCGTTGCCTGCTGTTAAGTGCAGAACGAGAGTCTGACTCCCAGGATGTGGTTTACTTTGAACATAGCTCTAATTGACACTGATTGATTTGCTTGTTTCCCAAACACGTCCAGAGATGGGACTCTTGAGGATGGATGTATACCGTGCAGTATCTTTTACATCTCTGTGATGTCCATCTGTGTCCAGCCTGGACAAGTGAGTTTCTTTGAATGTTTAGATCCAGCCACATATAGGATTGGAAACAATAATTCAATCTTGCTATTAAACAATTCAATTCAAATTCAACCCAGAAATCAACAAAATCTCAAAACATTCTTTGTTCAAATTTTATTTCCTCACTCCCTCCCACTCTCTTGTAAGCTCTTAAGATGGTGAAGTGACTATGTCTGTGGGTTAGGAGGGTTGTTACATGAGGAAATGTTCTTCTAATGCACTGTTGACACAGCACCGACATAAAGACTCATTAAGAGGACAGCGATGTTCGCTCTCATGAACTCTCCATGCCATGATTTCTATCTTTCACATAACACTCTTTGTTTAAGATATATAAATAACAGTTATAATAATCTAAATCTAGAAATCCTAATTCATTCAAAGCCAAAATAAAGAGATGCAGTTTTAGTGATACACAAAGCTGATCCACCAACCTCATCCTTGAGTAAAGCTGCAAATCACAAAGTTACATAATGTTATATAACCTAAAACTACAGCATGATGACAAGAGTGAGAGCCAACACGTAGTAGAGTCTAAGAATATAGAGGACTGATGTCAAATCGAGGGAGCGTGCACACTGAAAGCTTTCAGTAGAGCTACATGGCATTACATTTGTGAAATGAGCACAATAAATTTAAATCTTGTTATGCATTGTAGGTCTTCATACTGTGACAGGAGTGACTGTTCTTAATAATAGTAATAATAAAGCAAATAACATATAACATTCATTCTACAAACATTCATCATTGGATGTGGGAGGGAAGAGTACAATCTGAATCACAGACAAAGAAGGGCTACATACTTTTGGCCACCAGCACCGGGAAATACCACATATGCATACGATGCAGCTTAAATCCTTGCTTTTTTTTTTTAGCTGGGCTTGCAAGAAACCTGGAACAAATTACACCATATTTTACCAGGACAAATAGATTACCTGGATGTGGCTGGAACAGTCTGCGTTTTGACAGTGATGTATGGGATGCTGCTATCACGCTTTGCTATTCACACAGCAAGGTCAGAACATACATAGGACACACTTTTTATACAGAGACAATGTAGTGTGAGGTTATAATTACATCTGCATTTTAAACTGTGGATTTATCCTAGCATGAGATTTTACTCTTGAGAAGCAAAACCCTGTATAAAATATATATTTTATGCACACAGTATATGTGCAGTATATGTGCACATTTCATTTTAAAACAGATGTATTTTACACAACATTTTACACTTATATATCTTCAATATTTTTTTTATCATACATTTATATGATTGTTTACTTTTTCAATGCTTGTTTTATTCTTTTCTCTCACTATGTTTATTGTTATGCACCAAAATACCAAAAGAAACTTCTTGTATATGAAAACCTACTTGGCAATAAACTGATTCAAACAGTAACAGTGTAGTCTGAAAATGTCAAAGTGCTGAACAAAGCAAGCAAATCAGGGATCACATTACTGCTGTCACAGTTCACACTTGCAATGAGCAACACAACCTTGATAGAAATCCTTTAAAATGTGTATTCTCTGTTTACACTTACCTGTTATGGAGTTTTACTACTGGTAGAAATAAATACAATGTAAAAGCTTACATTCATATACAGTCGTCCTGAAGATAAGTCTTAAATATTGGTATTGCTTTATATATTCATACTATATACTTATGTGAATTAGTGGAGTTCCCACAACCAAAATAACTACAGTCAGTTATGTACAAATGCTGCAATTACTTCTATCTTGAGAAACAATATGGTAACCACAAAGCCATCTATTTAGGAATCACCCACTTTTATAAAGAACAACTGTATTATATGGAATGACAAATGGTTGTGAAGAATAATTAAAAGACTTGAGTGGTCTTTTATCTCTGTGTGGCTCTACAGAGAGCAGTTTCCCCCAACAACAGTCTGAATACCAGTGCTTAGAGCATGATGAATGGCTCATTGTGTCTCGGCTATTTTGGCAACAGGGTGATGATAACAGGATAGGATGATTTAGTTAATGCCTGAAATATTTGGTCAGTCTTTGGGTATTTTAATAGAATAGCAAAGGATTGCCAAATCTGTGGAATATAAAGAGATCAGGTTTATTTACTTTTCCAGCAGCAAAGCGTTTCACATAAAGTAATAGTTCAACATTTTGGAATTATGTTTCTTTCCATGAGTGAATGTATATCAATCTCATGTCTGTGTGTTTGCTGTTTTCATGTCATATGAGATGGATGGCTGAGATAGAAAAGATCCCCCATGCATACTTCTGAGCGTTCATGTCATCATATGTTATTTCTACTTTTACTTAAGTTAAGGATGTGAGTACTTCTTCCACTTCTGCCTGGCACCAGCTCCTTACTTAAGACACAGACGTGAGATTGTTATCGATATTCACATCTTGCTCACCAAAGCAAAGTGGATAAGTAGTTCTTAAAATGTTGAACTGTTCCATGTTAAACTGTTCCCTAAACATAAATATTTTAGGGAGTCATAAAAACAAAGTTGTAAAGTCTCCTACCATGTGTACAGCTTTTATAAATGTTATATGATATCTGCAAAGCCTGTAAGATTATTAGTGCTTTATAAATGCTTGAAAAGATCCCTGTGTGAGCGTCCAGTGTGGAATATCTGAGTGCAGAACATCACACGCTGGTCATGCATAATCATAGCTGGATCAAGCAGCTATATCAGCTATATTTTTTTTCACTCTTATGTAACTGTACCTTACTCCTGGTGAGTAAGGTACGACCGGCGGGGGTGTAACGCCCTGCAGTGCCCTGCTACACCATGAACTACTACAACTACTATTTCTAGTCATAGCTCCATTATCTTTATTGTTTTGGTGGTTTTCCAGGTTTGGTGTGGAAGAGCTTGACCGACCTGGGGTCATATACTTTCATTTATGTTTAGACATTTATGTTTTTTACAACACAGTCTTGTATAGTTGTCCTGCGTATTGCACTACTGTTTGTACCTTGCTTTGTATCTTGTTTTGCATGTTGCACCTTAAATGTAGTCTGAATGTTGCTTCACTACTACTGAATATTGCATCTTTCATTCTTTTTGTTTTGTTGGGACCAGGAGGAACACAATCTTGTTCCTCTATGTACTGTAGTGCACTGTACACAGATGTATGACAATAAAGTCTCTCTTATCTTATCTTAGTAGTTCTGCAATAAGAACATGATCCCTCACCAGCTTCTTGCCTGTCAACAGTCAGTTGCTTTCACAGCTTCACAGGCTCAAACAGCATGCTACAGTACATAAAAGAAGTGTAAAAATGTATGTTTCAGTACAAAAAAGAACTGTTCCTCTAGCTTTATTTTTCAGTGTTTGGGGACAGGTGGCCCAGAGTCACATTTTGGCAGCGGGGCTCGACTTTCTGAACAGTAATCTGCTGGCTGTCTGCTCTGGCTGAAGAGGACACAAACCTGTGGAGTGCTGAACATATTATATCTTATTATGTTTCACTTGCTGTAGAAGAAGATCATCTGTTTAGAGTGCCAGGTTCCCATGAGAACAATGTTTCTGAGCCGGTGGACTTCTTTCATACACTGCTGGTTATCTTACCAGCTGAAATTAGCTGACTGGTCCCATGAGGAGGCGATGTTAATAGGTATTTTAGAAGTGCTGATGTATGAATAATTTCCTTAGTGTGCTTTATACTACACTGCACTGCAAACATATTGCTTTATGAGCAACAGAGTGTTTTATGTTAGAAAAAAGTGCATCTCACATTTGTAAAAAACACCAGAAGGAAACAATACAAGTAATCACTGAGCAAACACAATGAGACCTAATAATGTAATTTTATAAGAGCTCAGTGTCAGTGAAGACCTCTCCAAAACTGTGGCAAGGTAGCCTGCAGCTGAAATCATCCCTGAAAATATTCTGGGCTCTGCTCATGAAAATGACTGACAGTTTTAGAAACAGCACAGACACTTATGCAGTGAATGACAAAGTAAGTTAAAGATGCAGTAGGTAAGACTTATAAAACTAACTTTATGTCATATTTGCTGAAACTGTTCCAGTAGAACTATATGAAGCTGGTAATTAAAAAGAAAATCTGGCTCCTCTGCCACCACCTACAGCCTGTAGTGCGATTTGCAAAAATCCACTGCTCCCTGTCTAACTGTGTGTCAATCACTGCTCATGCACACGCATTCATTCTCCCTTGTGGGGGGAGGGGCTTAGGAGACCGTTTGGGCTTTAGCAGAAAGGGGGGGAGGGACTGAGAAGTTGTCGATGTTCAAATTCTTTGGCTAAGTCCTGGATCTTCACAATCCTACATACAGCACCTTTAAGGAAAGGAGGCAGACAGTTGAGTAAAAATAACTCCCCATTCTAATGACTCATTCCCTGTCTGCCGAACGGGTGCTAACATGTAATATTTCGGCCTGAAAAGCGGGTGTGGTCAGCTTGATTTCATTACAGTGAGTAGTCAATGATAAAGAGTTCTTCTCAAACCACTTCTGCAGCATATATCATTCTTCATTATGCTTAATATGTTTATAGAGCAATTGTTTTGCCTTACAGTGAAACAACTACATAAGGTAGTACCTCTGTGTTGCTCTATTTCTCTTGTTTCTTTCTATTTCTATTTCTTGCTTATTTCTCTATTTGCCCAATGTTCCAGAGCTTGGACCGTCACCAAAATGTATATAAAACTGCAGGAATTACTGTTAGATTGGCAATAGAGATTATAGAAACTAGAAACTGCTTTGTGTTTCTGGTTGTGTTGGCGCTCCAAACATGGGACTGTCTTAAGTTTCTTTAAAGGACAATGTATCAAGACTAAGAATCTTTAGCCATGTTAGTGGCTCTGGCACATCGGTGCTTTAATCATCTTCAGGTCTGTGTTAGCATGCTAACATTAGCTAAAGAGGAGTAAACACAGCTGAGGCTGATGAGAATGTCATTAGTTAAAAAGATGTTTGGTCATAAATCAAATTTGACCTGATGTCAGGGGATCACCTAATTTAGTTAAAATGAAATTAATTCTCTTCTCCGGGAACCATCACCTTATCGTGGTGGAGAGGTTTGTGTGTCCCTATGAACCTGAGGGCTGTGTTGTCTGGAGCTTTGTGCTCCTGGTAGGGTCTCCCAAGGCAAAGTGGTCTCAGGTGAGGGGCCGGACAAAGAATGGTTCAAAAATCCTATGAAAAATCGAGGAAGGGATGAAGTGACCCTGCCCGGAGGAAGCCCGGGGCCCCCGTCTGGAGCCAGGCCCAGATGGAGGGCTCGTCAGCGAGCGTCTGGTGGCCGGGTTTGCCACGGAGCCCGGTCGGGCACAGCCCGAAAAAGCTACGTGGCGGACATCCCTCCATCCCATGGGCCCACCACCTGTGGGAGGAACCGCTGGGAGTCGAGTGCGCTGCCACATGGGTGGCAGTGAAGGTCAGGGGCCTCGACGGACCAGACCCGGGCAGCAGAGGCTGGCTCTGGGGGACGTGGAATGTCACCTCTCTGTGGGGGGAAGGAGCCGGAACTTGTGCGGGAGGTGGAGCGCTACCGGTTAGATCTGGTGGGGCTTACCTCTACGCACAGTCTTGGTTCTGGAACCATACTCCTGGATAGGGGTTGGACTCTTTTCTTCTCCGGAGTTGCCCAGGGTGTGAGGCGCCGGGCGGGTGTGGGGATACTCACAAGCCCCCCGGCTGAGCGCCGCTACGTTGGAGTTTAACCCGGTGGATGAGAGGGTCGCCTCCCTACGCCTGCGGGTTGTGGGGGAAAACTCTGACTGTTGTTTGTGCATATGCACCAAACAAGAGTTCAGAGTATTCGGCCTTCTTGGAGACCTTGAGTGGAGTCCTGCATGGGGCTCCAGTCGGGGACTCCATAGTTCTGCTGGGGGGACTTCAACGCACACGTGGGTAATGATGGAGACACATGGAGAGGCGTGATTGGGAGGAACGGCCTCCCTGATCTAAACCAGAGTGGTTGTTTGTTGTTGGACTTCTGTGCTAGTCATGGATTGTCTATAACGAACACCATGTTCGAACATAGGGATGCTCATAAGTGTACTTGGTACCAGAGCACCCTAGGCCAAAGGTCAATGATCGATTTTATAATCGTTTCATCTGATCTGAGGCCATATGTTTTGGACACTCGGGTGAAGAGAGGGGCGGAGCTGTCAACCGATCACCATCTGGTGGTGAGTTGGGTCAGGGGTGGGGGAAGACTCTGGACAGACCTGGTAAGCCCAAACGGGTAGTGCGGGTAAATTGGGAACGTCTGGAGGAGGCCCCTGTCCGACAGACTTTCAACTCACACCTCCGGCGGAGCTTTTCGTGCATCCCTGTGGAGGCTGGGGGCATTGAACCCGAGTGGACAATGTTCAAAGTTTCCATTGCTGAAGCTGCGGTGAGGAGCTGTGGTCTTAGGGTCTTAGGTGCCTCAAGGGGCGGTAACCCACGAACACCGTGGTGGACACCGGTGGTCAGGGAAGCCGTCCGATTGAAGAAGGAGTCTTTCCGGGATATGTTATCCCAGACGACTCCGGAGGCAGTTGCAAGGTACCGAAGGGCCCGAAGGGCTGCAGCCTCTGCCGTGAAAGAGGCAAAGCAGCGTGTGTGGGAGAAGTTCGGAGAAGACATGGAGAAGGACTTTCGGTCGGCACCAAGGTACTTCTGGAAAACCGTTCGCCACCTCAGGAGGGGGGAAGCGGGGAACCATCCAAGCTGTGTACAGTAAGGATGGGACGCTGTTGACCTCAACTGAGGAGGTAATAGGGCGGTGGAAGGAGCACTTTGAGGAACTCCTAAATCCGACTAATACGCCTCTATGGTAGAGGCAGAGCTGGAGGATGAGGGGGGATTGGCATCAATTTCCCTGGTGGAGGTTGCTGAGGTAGTTAAACAACTCCACAGTGGCAAAGCCCCAGGAATTGATGAGATCCGTCCAGAAATGCTTAAAGCTCTGGGTGTGGAGGGGTTGTCTTGGCTGACACGCCTCTTCAACATTGCGTGGAAGTCTGGGACGGTGCCTAAGGAGTGGCAGACCGGGGTGGTGGTTCCCTTTTAAAAAAGGGGGGACCAGAGGGTGTGTGCCAATTACAGGGGTATCACACTTCTCAGCCTCCCGGTAAAGTCTACTCCAAGGTGCTGGAAAGGAGGGTTCGGTCGATAGTCGAATCTCAGGTTGAAGAGGAACAATGCGGATTCCGTCCCTGGTCGTGGAACAACGGACCAGATCTTTACTCGCAAGGATCCTGGAGGGAGCCTGGGAGTATGCCCAACCAGTCTACATGTGTTTTGTGGATCTGGAGAAGGCGATGACCGGGTGCCCCGGGAGATACTGTGGGAGGTGCTGCGGGAGTACGGGGTGAGGGGGTCCCTTCTCAGGGCCATCCACCTCTGTACGACCAAAGCAGAGCTGTGTCCGGGTTCTCGGCAGTACGTCGGACTCGTTTCAGGTGAGAGTTGGCCTCCGCCAGGGCTGCGCTTTGTCACCAATCCTGTTTGTAGTATTTATGGACAGGATATCGAGGCGTAGTCGGGGTGGAGAGGGGTTGCAGTTCGGTGGGCTGGGGATCTCATCGCTGCTTTTTTGCAGATGATGTGGTCCTGATGGCATCATCGGCCTGTGACCTTCAGCACTCACTGGATCGGTTCGCAGCCGAGTGTGAAGCGGCTGGGATGAGGATCAGCACCTCTAAATCGGAGGCCATGGTTCTCAGCAGGAAACCGATGGAGTGCCTTCTCCAGGTAGGGAATGAGTCCTTACCCCTAAGTGAAGGAGTTCAAGTACCTTGGGGTCTTGTTCGCGAGTGAGGGGACAATGGAGCGGGAGATTGGTCGGAGAATCGGCACAGCAGGTGCGGTATTACATTCAATTTATCGCACCGTTAGATCGAAAAGAGAGCTGAGCCAGAAGGCAAAGCTCTCAATCTACCGGTCAGTTTTTTGTTCCTACCTCACCTATGGTCATGAAGGCTGGGTCATGACCGAAAGAACAAGATCCAGGGTACAAGCGGCCGAAATGGGTTTCCTCAGGAGGGTAGCTGGCGTCTCCCTTAGAGATAGGGTGAGAAGCTCAGTTATCCGTGAGGAGTTCGGAGTAGAGCCGCTGCTCCTTTGCGTCGAAAGGAGCCAGTTGAGGTGGTTCGGGCATCTGGTAAGGATGCCCCCTGGGCGCCTCCCTAGGGAGGTGTTCCAGGCACGTCCAGCTGGGAGGAGGCCTCGGGGGAGACCCAGGACTAGGTGGAGGGATTATATCTCTAACCTGGCCTGGGAACGCCTCGGGATCCCCCAGTCGGAGCTGGTTAATGTGGCCCGGGAAAGGGAAGTTTGGGGTCCCCTGCTGGAGCTGCTACCCCCGCGACCCGACCCCGGATAAGCGGATGAAGATGGATGGATGGATGGAAATTAATTCTGAGGGGAACATGAATGTATACAAAATGTCATGGCAATCAATCCAATAGGCATTTCACGCTCTCATTTTCACTCTTAAAAAATCAGCTTGTGGCATCTGAGGAAAAGTCAAGAGATCTCAAAGTAATTAGGATAAATCATCTAGGAATCACAATTGTCTGTACTGTCATCATAAAATGTGATAGCTTCACTGTACCATTGACCCTTTAATGCAGAACAGTTTCATACTTCATCTTGAAATGCAGACAGCTACATTGTGTTATGTTCACACATCAGATCAAGCTCACAATAGTCGTCTTTCTTCCCTATAATCAGCTGTAAAATGACGCCTGTACTTGTGATTCTTATTAGCGTTTGTCAGTTTCTGCTTTTCACATCTTTCAAATAAGTGCAGACTGGAAAGGTTGTGAAAATCATTTAATTAAAGGATTTTTTGAGCAAATCCCTTTCAAACAAGTCTTTTTCACATACAGTGACTTTCTGCATTTGACTGCTCTGGATTCTGTGATTGTGACTTGTAAAAAAAAAAAGAAAACCAGATTGGTCATGTGCCTCAAAGTGAGTTCAGCTTTCAATAACAATTAAGTCAGAGATTACACTTAAAAGAATAATTAAAGTTTATTATAGCTTAGATCTTATTTTTGTAGTTTGGGCCATTGTTTCTATCTGTAATAATAATAATAACTGACTAATAAACTGCACAGTACTTGCCATAGTTTTGCACGCACAGTTTTCTCTCCAACGAAGGGTTATTGACATTATGGGTGCGTTCAATTTCATGTGATTGACATTGATTGTTCCATAAACAACAAACCAGCAGTTAGAAATTGTATATATGTATTTCTATCCACTCCAAGGCATTTGGCTCGAGGCAGTTTTCAAATCAGCAGGCCATGAATATCAAATCATTCAAAATTACCCAAAGCACAGCGACTGGCAGACATCTGGTCAACCGGTGTCTGTGGATGATACTCTCCCCATGCAGCCTGCTTGTTAGCATATCAAAGGCAGAAATGTATTAGTCAGACAGAGAGAGAAAAACTGAAATCATTTGAGCTGTAAAAAATATTGTTTTGTCTGGATGTTTTAATCCACATGAACACACACCTTCACTTTACATAAAACCCACAATAAGACATTACATAAGCCCTGAGCTAATGAATGTAATCTGCCAAGATTTTCAAACTGTGTCTCTTTGTTCTAAGGGTTGAACTCCACCACCACCACTATTATCCAACCTTGTTTATGAATACCCTGCACTGTGAGAACACACACTGCAGACGAAAGTAGAGGTCGCTCCATTTTCTGAATGTATTTTAAAGCCATGTGAAATTGTCAGTTTCTACGTAATCTCTTCCTGCGCCATTGAGCAAGGACAATCTCCCTCATTGTCGACACTGACTGCCTCTGGCTGGTTGTCTGAGGGCTGCATTTTCCTCCAGAGGCCTGTCTCTGTGAGAGTCGGAGCTAATTTAGCATCCTTTGTATCCATCGGATGAGTAAACAACTTGCGCTCAAACTCATGATGGATCAGTGTTCAGTATAAATAAGCAACGGTTTTACTTGTTTCAGTCTGTACTATAACATCGAAACTCTGCACAATACCTATTTCATGTTGGATGAATGGATACCCTGCTGCCATTGTTACATAATTTCCAGAAATAACTTTCAAGAGCACTTCTGTAGTCATGAGCCCTTTTACTTTCCATATGCAGTCCCAGTTTACAGGTGAAACAAAAATGCTATTTTAGTGTTTCTATGAGTGAATACAATGCATGTACAATTGTACAGCAAACTAGAAATAAAAGCACCTTTTTAATACTTTTGTACCATGAGAACTGCCAAATAAATGGCTATTGTGGGAAGCCACGGATTTGCAGGTAGTGATGTGGAAACCATTTTTCATTTTGATTATCTGGGCCCCCTATGTGATTGTTTGGGCAAGCCTCTCCTGATGATGAACACAACAGACCAACATTGATCAGACTCTGATTGTTTCCCGCCGAGCCAGTCAGTAAGCTCAGAATCTGAATTGATTATGAATGGATCAAATGAAGAATACAGGAATGCAGTAGATAAAAATGCATGTGAAATAAAGATATGGCATTTGCATTTTCTTTGAATGGTTTTCCTGTTGTAGTGTTCAGACCACACTCTGTGGCATATAGAATGTCAAAGTCTTTACAAGGCCTAGCTTATGAGGTGGATAGAAAGATTGTGGATAAGTACTAAATCCCCATTATTGCTACCCTGACCAGGAAATAGTGGAGAACTGCAATTTTAGATTTGACACATGGCAGAAAGGCATTGGGTTTGTTTGCACAGAGACATAAATGTAATAAAAGGGTGAAAATATCACCACATGTCTGGACCGATCAATATCCGTCATGGCTGACATGTACCAGAGCTGCATGTTTATGTGTGTGTCAGAATAACAGGAACAGTTGCTAACAGGAAATTGACATACTGTAAATGGACTAACATTGTTCATAACATCACAAGTTTTTATTTGTTAGATTTGCTAACTAAAAAGTACAAAATAATAATTTTGACTGTTAAATGCTTTCTGTTAGATCTAAAAAGGTAAACTCCCACTATCAGCTGGTGGCCATTGGATTGCCTGTAAGTAATTCAACTAATTGTTTAAAGGTCATTTTACAACATAATAATAATACAAAAAAAACAACAACACATTTCTCAGTTACCTCTGGTGGTATATTCCTATGGTTTTGGGTTGATTTGCCCAAATTTGGAGATATCTGTCACTACACCAACACAATGGAGGTGATTGGGATAGCATGTGTGTAATGGTAATTTTAAAAATCATGTGTCGTCCTGGTTACTTTGTCTGGATAATTGAAAAAATACAAAGTGTTCATAGTTGTTATTTCTTTTTCAGAAAGTAATTACAATGAAAAAGGTAAGTGATAAAACTAGATGTTTTTTTGTAATTTAGGTGAGACAAGCCTATAACATGAATATACCTTTCCTTTGTTACTTATACCAGATTATAGGTTCAACCAAAAGTATGAAAAAAGGGAAAGAAACAAAAACTAGCAGTTGTCTCTAATGGTAAGTAAAAAAATTGGAAAAAAAATAGCTTACCAAACAGTTGCGCTACATGGTCCATTTAGTGGCTTTTCTGTGGCTTTCTATTGTATTACATGATCTTACTCAGCAGATGGAGTTGCCCAATTATCACAGATGTTCAAAAATGTTCATTTTCTGAACACTTTAAGGAGTTTTTGTCCATATTGGATGAAAGGTTGAGATTAAAATTAATTTTTAAATATCCTATATTACTCAGGACAGTTTTCAACTGACTATTTGCTACTGAACAAATAGTTTCTGTGGATTATACAGAGTACCTGGTGGAGAGACTGCAGTAACATTTTTAAACATAATGGTTTAACACTGTGAATGCCACACACAAAATCCCATTCACCTCCATTGTAGTCTTGCAGACTATCTCCCCAGCGCTGTTACCCCTATAACCTGGACAAACTATTTGCATGGCCAGACACCACTAGAGCAGAAGTAGGACGTGTTTTATTTTAATTTGGGTGAACTAACCCTTGTATGCCCTTAAATGCTCTGACATACTGTAAGTGTAAATGTCTGGGAGAATTTAGTTCATGTACATATTACATACAGTACATAGATGAAATAAAGTGGATTACGTATCTCTGTGCACATGAACAGAAAAAAAAGATGCAAGCATCAGTGTAAGGATAGAATACGATATCTTTTAAAAATCATTCAGAGATGATATCTGACTTCAAAGCAATCTGAAATTCCTGAAAGCCTGTCCTAAAGCACAAACAGTAATTAGCCGTCACTTTATTTAATGGGGGAATGTTAAAACAGTGATTAGCTCGTCTTTGTTGTCTTGATTAATTCATTCGCTGGTGTGAAAGCAAGCAGCTGCGAGTCTGCTAATCAGTGGCAACAATCATCACAACACAGCAATCTTCACGACTGTCTGCTGTAAAGGAAAGATATTGTAGAGCACAAAACTATCAATCATGATTTTGGAATTTATAAAAGAAAAAAAAAAACTGTGATTCAACATATTTTTCCATTTGCCTCTAATGGTGATCATGTCTTTGGTGTTTTCAAATTTTAATCTTGTGCTTTGAATTGTACTGTGCTTTATACACTGCATTTCCCACGCAAATAGATACTGCATCAAATATTCAAAATTCACATCCAATTCATTACTAAGCCTTTATGTGACAGAAGGGAATGGAAATGGAAGATGTGAAAGGAGTAAAAAAATGAGGAACAAGATGACTCCATGCTGCATCTAATGAATTGATTTATTTTGCTGTTTGGATTTTTTCTTCCAATCAAACCTGTGTACGCCTACTCCTCCAAATCACTTGAAACACTTTAAAGGAGTAGATGAGAAATTTCTTTGTTATGCTTTAAAGAGATGTCATCTTTTGATGTCATTTAAAACAAAGGACCCGTCCGTGTCACAGGTTTGGGAACAATCTAAGGCTCCTACATGTGGGTTTCTGTGACTTCCAGTATCTAAAAAGACATTTTCAATTATTATTTATAAAATGTGGCTTCTTAAAGGTTATTTTGCATTCAAGATGTTTTTTTGTAAACAGATGTAAATGGTGCATGATGACCAATTTATGGCTGTGGATGACAAGGTCTTTTTCCTCTTTATACTGGCTGATCTAATTAACAAAGCCGACACAACATAGTTGCTCTCATCAGCCAATCACAATATTGTGACAGTGGATCACAAAGGCAAATCTCTATATTCCCCAGGTCCAAAATAAAGTCAAAGAGACCCCTACAAGATTAACTTAATACCAGAAATATTGATTTTAAAAAACCTGTTTGTTTGCTTTTCATTCCTTTCCTGTGAAAGCAGACATTTTAACGTTTGATGTCATTGCAGGAAAACCATAGGTGTAGAGGTGTAGACTTTATTCCCAAGATGACATCATGACTTTGCGTAAACATACACGCCCACATGACATCATGACTTTGCATAAACATACACGCCCACTTTCTTAAGCCAAGTGGCGTGTTATTTGTACGCATTTTGAGTGCCGTATACAGCGGACGGGTTGGGTTTAGGAAAAGAAGAAACCGACGGTTGAGTTTAGAAAACGTGACACGCGGGACACAAAGGAAACATGACACACGGGACACAATCCCCAGTCTCCTGGGTGAAAGTCCTGTGTTTGACCCATCCACCACCTCAGCCTTCCTCCCTACGTGGATTTTCGCCCTTTCATACTACTCGCTACGGCGTAAATTCACACAAAATCGCAAGCTAATGTACGTCAATGGAGGCCAAACGCCGTTGATAAACACGCTAAAAAGCAAGTATGCGTCTTGATAACACACCAATAATGGCATACGAATTGGCGTGTCATACATAGGCCACTTATTGAGATCAGTTTGTTATTCCACTCACCAGTTTCAGGGTCCTGCTATCATGCATGCTGACACAGTGGCACTTAAGTAAAATAGAGATAGAGACATTATTGTCATTGTAAAAAAAAAAGAAATATAATGGAAATTTAGGTGCACCCAAGTACTGGGCTCAAATAAATAAACAAATATATAATGTTCCTTTTCATCACCCATCCATACTCACTCATACTCACATTCATGCAGCATATATACAGAATAGCTTCTTTTTTTGAGAGGCTCAGTAATTTCCTAAAACACCTGGGCACTGTAGTGTTTAAGCAAACATTACCAAAACAGGAGTATTTGTTGGGGACTATTTTTAGCAGCGGATTAATACACATTTGGTGCTCTAGCGAGTATTTACAGCAGCAGGTGTATGTGGGATTGACTCAAAATAAACTACTGTGTGTGTGTGTGTGTGTGTGTGTGTGTGTGTGTGTGTGTGTGTGTGTGTGTGTGTGTGTGTGTGTGTGTGTGTGTGTGTAAAATGAAGGAACAGTGTGCTTCATTTATATGAACAACAATGGTGCTCTATGGCACGGAGAAATAAGATATATTAGACCTTTTAAATGACTGATCACTGATATGTAAACAGTGAGTGCTCATTGTATGACAACTGAGGACAATATATCTCCTGACAGCTCAGTGTTTGGATTCTGTCAACAGCTGGCACAGAAGAGCTGAGGAGTTTATGTTGTCTGTCGGCTTGTCAGGCAGACACAATCCCCGTTTCACCTCGCTATAACACACTTTATGAGCATGAGGAGCACGAGACAGACTTTAATACCGCCAATAAAAGCGGTGACCTCACAGTCCCCCGTGTCATCTGATAAACCACAGTAATCCCGCTCCCCTTCATGTGTGATGAGAAGTGCCCTCATTAGCTCGGCGCTGCTCTTAAACATTTGATAGTTAAATCCTGGGTTAGCAGCCTCTTCTGTAATCCCATTAACTTCATCAAGCTCAGACACGATTTAACCGTTGGAGAAAATGGGTGTAAGACCATGAGGAGCTCGCTGAGACAGAACAAATTCTGTCAAATTGTGTGCCTCTTAAGAACATTTTCAGAGTCCACATAAGGAGTTTTGAAATCCACATCAGGGTTAGGCGGTTTTTAAACCCATTTAGTTGATTTATGGAAATCCCATTAAAGGTGTGACTGACTTGAGTTAGTGCTGAAGAAATTGGAAGATACAGCTGTTGTGACAAAAATTGACTTGGCTCATTTTCTTTATGGCTCATGATGAAAATAAAAATTGCAGAAGCACAATCATAGACAGTTTAGATAGATGGTTATTGATGAAAAGAAAAATATTTAATAACTGCATTAAGTGGTAGAAAACAGCAGAGAGTGTCTTGAGTGATATAATTCAGAGTGACAGCAGAAAAAGAGCGTTTTGCATTCTGTATTTATGTGACTCGTGTATGAATTCTCACCTATGTATATCCTACAAGGTAATTTCAGTGCCGCTGCACTCTGTAAGCACAACGGTGAGTCGAACCTGAGACAATCCCTTTGCAGAGTCAATGGAGCCGAGCATCATTTAGAAGCCAATGAGTTTCTTTTAGATATCTGTAATAAATCAATAACTTTAAAAACGCTTTGTCCAGGCAGCAATGTGTTGTATTCAACCTTGAATTTGGTGTACAGTTTGTTGATACTTTGATAATGAATGAACAAATGAACAGAGCAGCAGCAGGCACAGGCTTATTTGCAGATATGTTTAAAGCTGCTTATTTTCTGCATCACATCAAATTAGAAACTAAAACCTTCCCCCATTCCATATGATGCTCAAACGATTAGTTGAGCAGGACTTATTTAACACTTCCCTAATGTAGTATGATGGGTTTGTTTGTTTGGGTGTTAATAGAGCTAAGAAAAGAACAAAACCTTAGTGAAAGAATTCAGAATTTAAGGTGAAAATAAACTTTATTGAGCACATGAAATACTATATTTATTATGAACAACTACTATACAAAATTAAACGAAACTAATCTAGAACTAAATGCATACACCCAACATACATAGGTAGTAACTGTAAAGTGTATTCATACAGTAAGGAATAAAGGAAGTAGTAATAAAAAAGACAAACATTTCACTTGAGGTAATGGAATTGGGCAGTGGATAAAGTGTCTTATGTCTGCAGATAGCAGTGTTAAATACAGTTATTGCACTTGTATAAGCAGAAACAAAGTGTGTGTCTCATAACAGTTGAGTATTAATAATGTGCAGTCCAATAGTTATTTTGATCAAATCTATCCACTACATTAACTTAGAGAAATGAACAAGCTATAAAGTAAACTGAGGAAATTCTTCTGGTCCTTGAACTGTTTTTAGTTATTTCTGACAACAAGGGATTAAAAACTGGAGCTCAAATGGGAGAAAATAGGGAATCTAACATAATAACCACTGAGCACAAGAATGTTCTCAGAGCCGGCTCAATAAAAGTCAGTGTACAATATGGCCCACCATGAAATGATCGACGGCGTAATGAAAGAGCTAATGAGGGGGATCAAGATCGCTGCAGAGCCAATAAATCAACACAACTGTGCCTACAATGATACAGGAGCAATAAGTACCACTGGTCAGGGAGCAGGCGGGGGGGATGGGGGGGGGAGAGAGACTGAAGGGGGGGGGGGGACAGACACGGGGGTCGACGTTGCAAATCAATGTCAAGAGCACATTGATGATGTTTTATGGTTTCTGAAAGAGCAAAGCTTCGTTTTACATGCATAATTTGACTTATTCTTAAACTTCACCATAAAATAAATCAGTACAAACTTTCAAATAAATCCACATCAATATGGTAATTATTGCAATTAATAAGAATTCCTGTTGACACCTCTCCAAAAGAAATCAATCCTCAGATCCGTGCTGAAGTGTCTGACAATCAATAAGGCTTTGCACTGATCAGCAGTTAGTGAAGAAGATTCCCTCGTGTAAGCATGTTGAAGCGAAAGGTCAGTCAGCGCTTCAGGTAAGAGACATCTTAGGAGGCACTTCGACAGCACATTTTGAAATCATTTAAAAAATAAATTGTCCTCACACTGAGATCAGAAGACAATCCCACCGCTGTCATCAGAGAATCAATGTTTATGAATTATGAATCAGAAACAAACATCATTTTTGCCTTTAAATACTGGCATGAACAAAGAAAGTGAAATGCAGATGGAGAAGACAGCAGCTTCGAAAATTCATACTGGGCAACAGAATAGAAGATAGAGCAGAGGACATGTGAATAGTTTATTTTGAAAGATAATTCTGTATTCTATATTTTTCTTATTGTCAAGCAATCCCATGATAATACCATAATCAACAATGTGTTAGTCCATCTTTGAATACATTCTGACTTCCCAGACTACCATAGACTACCTTGTCTATGGCTCTCAGCCCCAAGCACAGAGAGCAGGTCACAAACATAAAGGATAATTTCTAAAAAAAGAAGAAAAAAAAAGAAAAAAGGTTCAGCAATTTCCTAAAACAGCTGGGCACAACTCAAAGGGGAGTAAGTAGTGTATTTGTTGGGGACTATTTAAAGCTGCGGATTATTACACATTTGGTGTACTAGTGCAGTGGTTCCCAACCTGGGGATGAAGACATCTGCAAGGGATCACAATATTAATTAAAGTCGACATAAGATGATTTCATTAGGAAATACGAACAAATTGAATTCTGCTAAACCATTTTATGTTTCAAATGTTATTTTTAGGAATTTTTCTGTAATATTTGCCTATTTCTTGAAAAATACAGTTTAGTTTTACTACTTCAAGCTCCTAAAGAATATTTAAATTCAACATGTTGAGAATGGGAAATCAATCCTCAGTTCAACAACTGATTTACTTACCAAATACCATCGCTCAACCTTCTATTCTTAATAAAAGTGGGTTACCACCAAACACCTCATTAGAAGATATAACAGAGTGGCTGGCAGACATGGATCAGATAGGAGACATGTAGCGAATACTGAAAGAAGATAACACCTCTGAAATGTCAGCTGGGGTCAGGAAATGTACAGCTCTGGAAGTTCTCAATCATGTTTAGAGTCACTTAGGCCACTGTAAGGATGGTAGTTGTAGGAAAAAGCAGGCAGCATTCCTTTCAACATGGGGAAAAGAAAACAGATAAACACAGGTCAAGGTGGCCAGCTGAGGCAAGAAGAATGAGATTGAATAACTTTCTTTAGGTCAAAGGTGAAAACAGGATCTAGAAGCATTATTGCATTTTGAATTACAGAAGATTTGTTAGAAAGGCTAAAAATAACTTCAGATTTACTAATGTTAAGATACAGGCCTTAAACAACTTTCTAACAATCAGTGGTAGGAAGTAACTAGGTCTTGTTACTGCATCAAATGTTTTAATCCTGTGTTACTTTATACTTCTACTCCACTACAGTTATGCAAAATGACCACAATGCAACCACAAAGAGACACAAAACAACTCCACTGAGATGCAAAATGACCACAGAGAGATAGAGAACCACCACAAAGAGACACGCAAAACGACCACAGAGACTCAAAACAACCACAACGGGATGCAAAATTACCACAGAGAGATAGAGAACCACCACAAAGAGACACGCAAAACGACCACAGAGACTCAAAACAACCACAACGGGATGCAAAATTACCACAGAGAGACACAAAACAACCATGAAGAGACACAAAATGACCACAAAGAGATTCAAAACAACCCCAAAGAGATGCAAAACAACCCCAAAGAAACAGAAAACAACCACAACAAGATGCAAAACAACCACAATGAGACGCAAAACCGATGCAAAATGACTACAAACGATGGAAACAAACAACTGTGTCAAATTCCTGTGTCCTGCTTCTATGTAAGAGGGGTAGGAAGTCCGTGGTTTCATAATCCGTTCATGTCAGCATAGAGAGTGAAGTGGACCACTATAAAATATTGATAACAAAATAAACAAATTCACATGGGAAGCAGAATTGAGGAACAGAGTAAGACCAACACATACAGTATGAATGCACATACAGGCACAGGCCTACAGCATGAATAGACCTCATGCATCTTAATGTCAGCAGAGGCTAATGGAGGAGACATCCTGGTGCCTGCAGACGCACCAGGGAGTGCCTGGGGGAGGCATTGGCAGAGTCGAGCTCACCAGATGCACGTGCACATGCCCACTGGGGATTTGCCTCCACCAGAGCAGTGCACTCAGTGATAGTTGAGCTGATACACCCCTATAATACTATTAAAGAGATGCACATCCCTGGTGGCGGAGCCAGATGCCATGCCCAGTCGCCCTCCAATCAAGAGCAAAAGCAAACAGACTCACTAGGAAAGTATGTGGAGGTTGCCAAGTGAAAATAATGAGTGGTTAACAGTATTTGTAGAGAGAACATATTACATCCCATCAAGAGTTTAATTAAATGGCCAGACTATGTATGAACGAAATACTTTATTCCCCCAATTTGAATAACAATAGAGGCCATCTTTGCTGGGTGCTGCAGGCAGCTTGCATTAAGTCCCATGTTTGGTTTGGGACACGACCAGTATATTTACATAATCTGAATTAAATGTAAATCAAGCTGTTTCATCTCTGTCTCCCTGGATTTGAGAGGTTAAAGCGTGTGCTCAAAAACAGCACCCCTCAACAGGGGGAAGAGTCTTCATTGTTGAGAAATCTGGAGTTTAGGCCCTGGAGCATCTTCTTTTCAGCAAACCTCTGCGTTTTTAAAATGTACCCCTGATGCCCCCTGAAGGAAAGGGTAGCCAGTTTGTATTTATAATACAATTCACGTAAATGAGGCTGTTTGGCCTTAATCCTTGCCTAATTAAGTGCCAGTCTGCTGAGGCAGACTGCTAAAGGCCAAAGCGTAATACCTGTCGAGTAATGGGAACAGCTGGAGTAGCCTGCCTGTCAGCAGATCAGCTCCACAGATCAGCTCCTGCTCATTTATTGAGATGGTAAAGCAGAGAGACTCCCAACTAGTACGTTGGCCGTCTTTATCTCTGTTGCCATTCATTCCCAATTAGGCTCTGCCGTATGTGATGGCTCCACACGTGTGACTCATCATTGAAATATGGAGACTATTGGGTGTTCTTCATTGATGATGTTTTTTATTCCACAGTGTGTGGGTTGTGTTCACCACACAGGACTCTGCTGTCGGTCTGAAAGCTTCTCTTCCTGCTGCAGAAGCCAGAAAATGGGGATACCTCTAAACGTGCATTCATTAATGAAAACCACATCAAAATTAACATTAAAATCCTTATGGAATGAATAATGAATAAGGCAGAGCTGTTTGCCAAGGGGAATTTAATTAATCAAACAATCAAAATTAATTGCATGTGGAGGTGAAAAAGAATAGAAAAATATCACTGTAATGCTCCCGCTATTCTCTTCCCTTTGATTTTACTTCAAAGATGCAGAGCTGTACTGTAGCATCATTCGGTTCCAGATTTGTAAATATGCAGCATCGAGCCAAAAGTGTTGTTATTCGTGAATGCTGTGACCTACATAGTAACATTTACAATTCTCCCCTCTGTGATCAGCAGCTAATCAAGGCTGCCCCACTTAAACACTGTTAGGGAGCGTCCATGTGTTGGAAGGCAGAATTCTGTCTCTGTAAAATATTAAATACACAAAACTGAATGACAAAAAAAAGAGATTATTTTGTAATCATTGACATTTTAAGGAAAAGTTATAGTCTCAAATTTTATAGTCTCAAAAAAAATAATTGAATTAGTAAAAAACGGAATCTACTTTGTGATAAAAAAAAAATCTTTAATTTGAAAATCTTAATTGTATACGTCTACGTCTTTGTGAGTTCTAACAGTAATCTGAATTATGTTTTCATGAAAAGCAGATACATACATTGAATGAGTCACTTTCATTTGAGGCATTGGTTTGGATGTATCGCCACCTGTTGGACACTAAGAGCTGGTGCTGGTGGATTCATCAGAAAAACATTCAGTTGTGTGTGCTGCAGTTACAAGAAACATTTTTTATATTCTGGCTACGTCAGGATCACCAGGGCTACTTCATTTCAGGTGTGTTTTGTATACAGTGTAGCCTACTAAAAGACAAATGGCAGCTCAGTGTTGGCTCAGTAAGGCAAGGCAAGTTTGTTTGTGTAGTACCTTTCAACAACGAGGCATTTCAAAGTGCATTACAAACTGTATACAAAGACATGAAGACATGCTATAAAAGATACACAAGGCAACATAAAAAAACACATATATATATGATATAAAGGGGACATATTATGAAAAACTCACTTTTTCAGTGCTTGTGCACATACATTAGGGTGTCTGGAATGACGACCTCTGCTTAGATCAGAAAGCATCGGATTCAACAAGTCATTCAGATTTAAAATGAATAAACTAAAGAAATAGAGGAATACAAAATACATTGCCATAATAAAGCAGTGAAAGATATGAATAGTCCCCCCTTAGTTTAGTCAGTGTAAACAACAAAGTGTTAAAGGTGCAATATGTAATACTGACAGCTAGCATTTAAAATAGTTACTGCAGTCCAAATTCAAAATACTAGAGAAAGTCGTCTCCCCCGCCCCCTCCTCCCCAGACTCGAAGTTCACGTTGGTTGCAAGGCTGAGACTGGAGCATCCACAACAATGTTGCTAGACGCTTGTCTCACATAGCCAGACATTACTCCACAGAGCAGCGGAGTAGCTAACGTTAGATGCTGGCTATATTGACAGTCAAAAAAGCCTGTGCTCACACGGAGCTCTGTACCCAACTGACAGACACACTTTTCGGCTTAGACTTACGGTAGAAACAGCAAAAAATATCACTACCTTGCAATCTTCCAGCAAACTCCATGATTAAAGTTCACCGTGGTTGTGGAATAATATTTGTAAGTATTTCTGTTGGAGAATAATTATGAAATACAAAGTCAGTACCACCACTTGCCTTATGGGATAGACTGATATTTCATAAAAGATATGTTCAACTCTAGATCTTCCACAAGGTGGCAGAATACACCGCAACATGTTTTTGTGCACCAGCAACAGCTTCACATGACTTCAGCACCTCAGTTCAAATCAATATACAGTGTTTTTGTGTGTAAGTTACAATGATACGTCCTGATATGTCCTGTTTTGCATTAGAGGACTGGGCTTGTCTACTAGTGACATTATCATCATATTGGTAGAAACTTAATGCACAGCCATTTATTTGTTATTACGATTAACATATTCAGAGTTTCTTTCCATCTGGATAATGAAATGTGAGCAAATCTGGATTTTAAAGACATATTAAAAGGTTTATTACAACAACTTATCAATTAAAATTTTTATACAGAACTTTCACAAGTTACAAGTACACTTTCAACACAGTATCACACTCCTTTTTTAGCAGTTAAGCCAAGGTACAACAAATAACCAAAGCTTTCATAAACTTAGAGCCTCAACTCAAGTTGAACCAACTTGTTTAATGATATTTATCTGACCGAGACATTATAGAATAAACAATTAAATTCTCGCAGAGAATTATTATCTCATGCAGACAGCACATAACAGTAAAATAAATAAAAAATCATACTTTAAGAAAACAATGCGTTAGGTTCTCGTAAAACTACACAGTAGTAAGCTAGTACAGACTAAGAGAAAAAGCAAATTGACTTCATGGTGTGATTTGCATCCTATTATTCAATGATACAATGCTTACAATTCTTACAGGCGGTAGTAGTGTTACTCTAATATACATGATGTGATTCCAGTTCACATCTGAATGCTTTAATCTTACATGAAAATGAATGGAGTCAGGAAGAGGCCTAGCCTAATGATTGAAACATTGTTAAGATCAACTGCTAACAGAGTTTATGTGATCAACAGGGTTCAGCTACTGAAACCAGACTATTCTATAAAAAACAAAGTACATAACACCTAGAAAGATCACATATAACGTATCATTGTTATTTACAATGTTTTCTAAAAATCATTAAAACAACATATTGCCCTTAAGTGTTCTGCATTAAAGCCAGAAACAGTCACTTGTAAAGCAAAGACAGTATACAAAGCAAGATATTTCCTTACTGAGAAACAATGTTCATGAGACCCTTATTCTGAGAGAACAGCTATCAACTAAAGCTAATCTGCATTAAAAATGTACTCCATAGTAAGTAATTCATACAAAAACATTAATGGCACTGAATGAAGTCACCAGATTGAGTAATGGAAAAGGTACTGCAATCCTACAATCACTGCTTCAGGAACAATCAGACTACAGGTGGAATGTTAATGAAATAACACACATTTCTAACCAGCTCACTTCTTTAAGACTATTTGTACAAGCCAAGGTGAGCTCAAACATTCAAACTGAACAATGCAACTACAGTTGATTTCACTCACAGAAAAGTTGTCAAATTTAAATGATTCTGATGCAGCCATTTAAAATGTGTGTAATGTGACAGTATTCAAATCTACTTCTAAAAAGCTGCCGGTACTTAACATTTGGACTGTCAAAACTCTAAAAAGGTAAACCTGTCATTTCTCAAAATGTGCAAAATGGAAAAAAGCAAATTATGAAAAAAGTGACTGCTCTTTATGCCACTCTATCATAAAGATAGTGCTTATATAAGTCATGAAAACAATCAAGCAAACTACAAATGAACCACATCACACTTTAGTAAGGTCTCAAACAATTCACTGAACCATAAAAACAAACAAATTATATATATATATATATATGAGTAATAAATAATTAAAACAAATACTTTTTAGAACCACATGTTTTACATCTTTCACCTAAAGTGCCTGTTCTTTTGTCTTCATCAATTCCAGAGAAAACATTTACATTTTTTAAAAAGCATGGCCAACGGAGCACAAAATTAAAACATAAAATAATAAAATAATAAATTAAAACCAAAACTGAAGCCTGGAGAAAATCGCTTTCCTCCGTTTGTCAGAGAGATTGAAGAGGCAACGGCGCTCCAGTGTTGACGCTCGGGCACAGTTTGGGACGATCAACTCCCTGAAGGCTGAGACTGGGTCTCCTCTGTGCTCTGGTTTGATGAGGTGGTGGAGGCACTGGACGGGGCCGAGGCGGCCAGGGCCGTGGACGAGGAGCTGACCCCGTTGGAAGTGCTCACGGAGCTGTGCTGGATGGCCTCGTTTTGGGGGCTGCCGGGGACGGACATCTCCTCGCAGCTCTCGTCTTTGTCAGAGACTGTTAGAGAAGATGAGAAAATAACCGATGAAATAGCTCGTAGCATTATAATGTTTGGATTTCGTCACATTGCAGTTTACCTGCAGCATTTAACTGATATAAAGCCTTGTCATGTAGGCCTAATCAGATGTAAAACAGCTATTTGCATGTGGTGTATGCAAACTGTTTCATTAATCCCCATAATGCTACTTCTGCACCCTTTCCTTTAATTAAAGCACCAATGTCAATTTAAACCCACATCATAAGGGTACATTACGTTCTGGGGCATGTGGCAGTGTTTCCCATCCCTAACTGCATTCTCATTTGTTTTTTGTTACCTTGCCAACTACTGCAGCGACAGATGATTACAGCACCTGATTTTAATGATGCTCACACTGGAGAGTAGGGAAGACTTGGAGTCGAAATGCCACCAGCTGTTATGCAGTTGCATTGAATTAATTGGATCCTGACGGAAAAAAAAACCTCTACTCTCATGCTCCGTTTTGTAAAGGAATAAGGAGCACAGTGATAATTAATATTGTTAATGATATGAAGTCACTTGTTATGGC
The DNA here is from genome assembly GCF_031162955.1 of Sander vitreus. Classification (NCBI taxonomy): domain Eukaryota; kingdom Metazoa; phylum Chordata; class Actinopteri; order Perciformes; family Percidae; genus Sander; species Sander vitreus. The sequence goes on from NC_135865.1 coordinate 16,110,565, forward strand.
ACTTTGTAATTAATGACTGGGTTTCGTATTTGAGAACATAAAATACAGATTCCATAGCAAGAAGAAGCAATTAAAGTGCAATACAAATGCCTTCACTTTGGAGGCTTCATCTGCCTTCTTGACTGGACTTTGACCGTGTGATTTAGTGCAAGTGAATGTCAAAGCGCTATAAACTCCCTTGCTGTTTTACTATACAGAAGGTCAACCTCAGGATAAATCAGCTTGGTGGTTTTGTTCCATGTTCAAGTGAGCATTATTACTCCTAACGACATTAAGAGGTGGTTGTCTATATCATAATACTAAGAAATTCTGGTTGCCTGGGCAGTCAGAGCTTTTTTCTGCTCTCTTGGTTTCTGAAGTGGGGTTCGCTGTAAGCAGATGGACAGTTTTGTGTGCCAAGTGAAAGCATGTCCTGGCTTGTTTGTGGGGCAGTCTGGGTAATTTCCTCCCACCTGCCATGGCTACGCCTGGGCAGGACGATGAAGGGTATTACCAGGTCTGGGGTTGCAGTGTAGCCTTATGGGATATGTAACACTGGGTAAAAGGGGGGGCTTGATGAGGCCTTTACATGAACGAGGGTTACGGATCAGTCAGAATCAAATAATGTGCTTCACTAATTAGCAAGATCTAATATTTCAGTGATTCCCAAACAGGGGTACTCATGCCTCAGGGTGTACTTAAGCATTTGCCAGGGGGCAGCTCAACTAATCTGAAAAAAACTGAAATTACAATTTCATTTAAAATATTGAATCAGCCGTAACACCTGTAAACTACATGTTGTGAGTGCATGAAAACTAGTCAGCAAGCAAGCAGAGACATCTAAACACGCATGAAAAGTAATGGATAAATGGCTGAAGTAGATAGCTACAGAAAAAGTAAAGAACTAACAGTTCAATAATATAATGGATAAATGGGTGAAATAGCAAAAGCCTTTGAATAGTTTTAGCGAACCATTTCACTACTTGAAGTAGGAGTAGTGGAAACAACTTAAATATATATAGCTAGAATAAAAACTTGAAATGGTTAGCTAAAACTTATAGATAAATAGGTCTGTGGAGGTACATCAGACAAAGAAAGAAGGTTGGGAACCACTGGATTATTTCATTCTGCCATTCTACCAGACATTTATTTTCATTCTCATTAGTTGACTTTCCTTCTTGGCTTGTCTAAAATCTACCCCACCTGTCATGAGCCAAACTGATGAACTTGGGTATTTGGATGAGGTTATATTTTCCCAAACAGGGTAAAAAGTGCTCCAAGTGTCATCCTTCACAAAGGTCTCAAAACACGGGACAGACGTCTTCAGCAAACACATGAGAAAGATGACCCAATTCATCCGCGGATCTTTTCTAAAAAACAATCCAGACGATACCAAATGAGACCTGGCTCTGACAGCCCACTCTAGCCTGGAAACCATCAGTCCCATAATGCCCATGACGTGTGTCAGTGGGATGGTTAGCAATAAGGGATGCATAATGAACAGCCTAGCTTGGTGGACACCCCGCAATGAGAATGCTCTGCAGTCTTGTCAAGCTTGTTGCTTTAATGGACTCATTTCAGAGGCAATCATTGTCAATACAAGTCAGCGGAGGCGTTTAGAGAACAGTGGCTTGGATCACCACTTGTTCTCGTTGCATACTGGCTCATCTGTGAGGGAAGGTGAGTTATGATTGGAAAGATCTGAATGACACAGCCATGGTCTCAAACAACAAAGAAATACTGGTGATATAATTTTAAATGAGACCATGTTATGAGCACTGGCATGGAGAGGACACTGTCCAGGCTAACAACAGGACAGGCTGCAAACAGGCAGAATCTTCTTATATATTCAAATATTCATGATCGTTGTATGGGGTAGGTGTTACAAAAACAGAGATCATGCTTACTTATCCATTTCTAGGCAACCCAAGCATTTGGTTTCTGAACATCCAAGACAGTTAGCTTCATCTGACAAATGTTTATTTAGGTGTCAAATGAGGAGGAAACAATTGGTTTCTTGTGGTTACCACCTGTGGCCTCTTGAAAAGACTCAAACAATGCCGCCAGCGAGAATTTGTCTGAAACTGCACTGCCCATAAATATCTTAACTTTTGCAAAGTTGAAAAAGGGGGGATCTAATATATCAATAGCTCTTTCTGTTTGGCCATAAGTAAGACATGTCCTTCTAGTGGTTAGCTGGAGCTCATTTTAGAAGTGTTTCACTGGAAGCCTCGGGCTGAAAATAATGGAGCATTACTCACTGTGATAGCCAGATTTCTTCTGCATGGCGGTTACAGGGCAATCTTTATGAGCCAGAAGAAGCTGCTTCAGCTGAGCCACTTCGTTTCTCAGCAGGGTGACTTCATTCTTTAAGAGAGGAGACACACAACAGCACTCAATAAAATGGTCACTTTGGAGCATACAGTATATCAGATTACAACATGTATTCAAACAGACGACATGTGCACATAGTTCAGATCTGGAAAAATGATTTTCCAAAACCAGATAAAGGTCAGATTTCAGTTAATTAAAAAACGACTGTTTTGAACGATGTCTGAACTACTAGAGCCAGACCCATACTTGATTTTTGAGGCCGATACTGATACGGGGAGCCCGATAACAATGTATTGTCCACTAGTAAGTTTACTAGTTTTTACATAAACATACAACATATGTAACACAAACATGTTTAATAATGATCACTTCTGTTTGTTTTTTTAAAGATTTGTGACCAGGATATGTACTGAGTGGTGCATTTTACAGTTAAAAAATAAACATGTTGGTGCTCTCTGGTGGACAAACTATGTAATGATGACACTGTTTTAACATCTCAAACATATCTTTAGCATTCCAGTACTGTTCTTGTTACTTTTTGGCCCACATTTAAGTATCTGCCATAAAGAAAATATCTGCAAATGTGTCAGCCCTACCTGACTTATCGTTGTAGCTCTAGTCAGTTATTAATGGGATCACTGGGTTAAATACTCAAGACATCCTTTGTACAGTAAGGCTACATGACTACTTCATTACTGCAGATAAACTCCAAAAGAAACAGAAAACACAGGGAAAGGTAGCAGCATAATGAATGAATTCAGGATAAAGTATGATGCACTTCTTCATTTATGTTTTTCCAGCACAATAATTATGGCCCTTCACTGGCTACCGACCAGGACATTTGTCAGAGGTGAGCTGTGCGCATTGTCAGTGCAACTTTGTAGATGCTGCTGAGATTTACACTCTTGTGTCCTTACAGCTCCCACGGGAGCCGAGGATTTCTGCATGTCGTAAAGACGGCCACATTACGCTGAAGGTGACTTTAACTGGATTTAGAGCGGCCAGGGCCCCGCAGAACACCCAATGGCAGATTTAAGCTCCTTCTCTTCTCCTTTAAAGGACTACGGGCGGCTTAATCTATTAGTCTAAAAGCAGCCAATTTATTTGATTCCATCTGCTTAGTCTTGCTGGTGTTGGCAGGGCTGAGCTATTGTTAGACAGATTTAAACACAGCTGGACGAGCGTATGTATCACATGTTGCCAAAGCCATATTCACTTCACTTCCACCATGACTGCTGCCATTTACCGACAATATAAACACAAACATTTAAAACTCTCCCTCCACTCCACCATGGGTAAGCATATGAGGCAGACTTGTAGACAAAAGTCAACAATGTTAACATCCAAAATCTTCTTTCATTAGTTGGATGTAAAAAAAAAACTAAACATCTACTGCAGTGAAAATACAAAGCGTTTGGTTGATTTTCAAATGCATTTACAAAAGCATTTAGCCAGAAAATGAATTAAAAACCATTACAGCAATACTGCCATTGACCCTCTGCCTACAGAAACGTCAAACTGCATCATACCTGGAATTTTAACCCGGAAATAAACTGGACTTTTGAGAGTTAAACTTGTTTCTAACTTTATGAATTAATCAAAATTGAGCAAATGGGCCTTGGGCGATGCTGGAAGCCCTGTGAGCTGCCTGGTCTGACACCTCATTAAAAAGCCAGTTAAGGATGATGTTTAAATAATTGTGCATCATTAGAGGTAGTTTCACTGATCAGCTGGGCCATGTCAGCATGTTACAAAAACTGCACTACTGATTAATGCCTTCATATAAAGCGCCCTTTTATTCTCAGCCACATGTTGTTCCCTTCTTTGTAGTTAACAGCGATTCACCTGTCCTTCCCTTTTCATCTACCTATATTCAAATACAATCTCAAAAAGCACACTCATGACAAGTGGTGATAACTTGTTTTTGAACCAGAGATTAACAACATGAACCTATTTCTTTATATTGTAGTCTATCCCCTCCTCCACCTTCCACATCTTAATCTGCTTTCATAGATAAATAAGACAGTAAGCAAATAAACACCACATCTCATTTAATTGTCTGGAACACCGATGTGCCGCACCCCCGGCTCACACTTATCAACAGAGACAGCAGATACATGAACTGTTTCGAACTTGTCAGCATCAGATCCTAATTGCTTCCAGCAAAATGAAGGTTCAAAAAGACACCTTTCCCTAGGAGATTTTTGAGGCCATTCCGTAAACTGCTGAGACAGAAGCGAAGACACGCTTGTGCGCGGCTGACATCTGGAGGATACATCTTTATTGACAGGGACATATCGATGTAAAGGGCTCACACACCGCTGCTGTCACACGACAGCTCTTCTTAATCGGCTTTAATGACTTAATCACCACAGAAGGGAAAAGTCTGTGTACTCTACGCTTACACCAACAGCACATGGTGATAAATAGACATACGCATGTATACAAACATACACAAACTGACACAGTGATGCATAAGAGCAGAAAAACAAAGACAGATGAAGTAGTTGTTGCATGCAGTAGCTGAGGGGAAAGGTAAAGAGCACCTGTAGTTGTCCGTTCATGGAGTTGAGGTCCTCAGCCTTCTTCTCCAGAGACTGGACCCAAACTTTCCTCTTCTGCCTACAGCGAGAGGCTGCAGCCCTGTTACGCTCCAGGAACTTCCGCCGCTTCTCATCTGGGTTTTCACTTGTGGTTCTGCGCCGCCGACCCCCTGTGCTTGGGGGGTTTTGCGCAGGGGGTGCCGGGGAAGCCTGAACAATAATAATAATAAGACAAAATAATAACTGGCAGAACAAAACCACCACCACATCTGTAATGTGACATGTGTATTCGAGTATATATATATATATATATATATATATCTCGAGTATTGCATACTGAGTAACTGAATTGGTGTGGTTACACTCATAAAATACTGAAGTTAATGTGGTTAATCACATTATGTACTCTGTTTAGTTGCCTTTACATGATGATCAGGACAGTAATTTCACCGAGAAATACATTTGACATGTCAGTTTACACACAGAAAGATGTAACAAATCTAGTTTCTTGAATGCTATGCAGGGCATGTCTTGCCAAGGAAAGCAGTGGGATACACAATAACGCAGGCAGGAATGATTCAGACAGTGAGAAAGCTAGTAATTTACAACTAATTTTGCACATTGATGTATCTATTGTACATCCAGGCTGGGTATTGTTTAAAACATTTTCATACTACTTTTGATACAATACTGTTTTGGTACCAACAGCCAAAAACACACTTTATTCTGATACCATACTTTGAGAAATATAAACGTGTTTTTCTACGGGACACCTTTTTCATTTAACAAAAGAAGCTAAAGGTCTCAACAAAAAAAAACTGCTGTACAAGAACTTTGACTAAATAAATAGGCTGAAACTGGGGAAAGTTTGATATAAATCAGAAACTATCTAATCAAAATAATTACAAATGTGACCAGAGATTTGATGCCATCTTTCTTGATAGTTTTGATATTACAGCTACATTTCAGTCTTAATGAAGTTCAAATTATAAAGATCATTATTCTGCAGCCATGTATACCCACAGATTAAAGACACAAAAGAAGAAGTCTCTTTTATGAAACACTCATACAGAAGTTTGTCCCTGTACTGCAGTTGTGAATACGTACAGGTGTCTCTGTGGTGGAGGTGGCTGGCTGCTGAAGGGAATGGGGCGAAGGTTCCTCAGTTGTGGGCAGGTGAGGAGCTGGAGCAGGAGTTAGGGCCGCGATCGGGGCTGGAGTTGGTGTTGGGGTCGGAGCAGGAGAAGTGGGAGCAGCAGTGTGGGTTACAGCGCTGCTCTGCACTTCACCACCATTTCCATTGGTTACCTGAGGAAGCTGCTGGCTTAATGGGGCCTTCAGATTCTGGGAAGAGAATTTGGCACGGGGGAAACCAGTCATGAAATGTTCATGCAAAGAAATGGTTGATACAAGAGGAAAACTATATCCAGTTATATAAACACAGTAAAAAGGAGGTCATGCTGACAGTAGACCATTTTTTTGCTATTGTATCATTTATCATTCAATACATTTAAAAGAATAAGACTATTAAGGTAACACTTTCAAAGCAGAGTACCAACGTTTTCTTTTTTTTAATGGCTGCTGTGTTTAACACTACATGACTATGATTTCTACCTGTAATACCTTCTTTTGAGCGAAGGTTTAGCAATTAGGCTGGTTGTGAAAAACAAACAAGGTTATTATAATAAATGAAGACTTATCTAAAATAAAAAACAAACTGTTAATTCAAATCAAATGCTAGTAACATATACCCTTTATTTAAAACTAAAACTAATCTGAAATTCAAATGAACTGAAATACACTTTAATTAGACTAGAACAAACTAACCAAACTAACCTGAGCCACTTAATCACACGTTGCAAATGCAGCTAGCAGTGGGTGGGATCATTTTGAACACAAATCCTTAACTAACAGTTGACAATTATGTTTGGGAAGTTGAAATGAAATGGAAAGCCCAAGAAATTTAAGAAAAATACCTCAACGACTTAAGAAAATGTGTGAAGTTGAGAAAAGTGGTGCCTAAATGTGACTAAAAACGCCAGAGCTATTAGAGCATTAGCAGTTAGTGAACAGACTGTAACATTCTTGCTTCACTAAAGCTACTGAGTTTACAGCAGCCTCAAAGAAGGGAGGTATCACCGTTGACATTATTATTAGGAATGGTTACTAGATTACTAGATAGAAGTATTTTCGTATTCCATGTTCCCTCAAAATGAAGGTTATGAAAAGGATTCTAAAATAAAAATCTAATAAATCCAGAAAAACTAAAACTATGAAAAAATCCTGCAAATAGTAAAGCAACTTTAAATTAAATTTTAAAAAGTAGAATTTAAGTAACCTCGCAAAGACACTGAAGACAGAACTGTCTGGTGAAGCTCGTAACACGCTCCTCACATGTATTTTGCATATGTTTAGGTTGTAATGTTATCTGGACACCAAAGGTGATGGACTTCCACGCTACATAATGTGACCCAAACGATCAAAAAAAATAACTTTTTCAAATATTGACTAGGACTGCATATGGCACACTCAAAGACGGCCCATTCACAGAAACTATTTCTCTACGGATTGGTGTCCATGATTCACAGGCCAATTCCTCTAGTATCAAACACTGAGCAAACAAGGTGAAAGTGAATGAGCCTTTCGAAGCAATAACAAAGTGAGAGGGAATACATTTACATGAGAAAACAGAGGACCACATTATTCTAACAACTACCTCTGCCAGGCCAATCTATCTACCAAATTAGTTTATCGTGTAATACCCTTCCAGAAGCTCTTCTGGCAGAAACAAGATATTATTCTCTTGGAATGGCCCATAGAAAGAGGGAAAAGCCAGTCAGATTCATATTTCATCTCTGCCATGGAAACCTCATCAGTGTAATAACCCTCCATCTCATGGGTTTTATTCAACCATCTGCTACTATATTACTTATCTTTATTTTGCAACTAATTAACAGCATAATCTTCTAAATTCAGCAAGTTAATTATCGTTATTGTGGTCTTTGCAGCATCATCAGTCCTTGTAAAGTGCCGTCTCTGCGCCCCCTGAGAGCTGGGTGGGGGCGGGGAGCAGGCAGGTTGAGAGGGGGTCTGTTTTCTTGACGCAGCCTCATTAGGTGTTTGCTGATGAGCTGAGTGCGGTGGGAGGTGTCAGGAGTGAAGGGGGGGGTGCAGGTCAGGCAGGATTCTGCTGAACAAAAGGTTTCATGCAGGGTGAGGCCGACTTAATGTGCCTCGCTGAGCGTGTGCCAGGATGCCCCCAGCTGGCTTTTGCTGGTAGCCCCCTCCGGTTGGCCCCGGTGACGGCGTGCTGAGCACAACGCTGTCTCCGCGTTTGTCATCTCCGTACCCCATGATCCCCGACAACACCCTCCCCCTCCCTTCACTCCTTCCTGGCCATTCGGGATCAATCCTTCCCACCCAACACACACACACACACACACACACACACACACACACACACACACACACACACACACACACACACACACACACACACACACACACACACACACACACACACACACACACACGCCTCCTCTCCGCAGTTTATCTGTTAATTTCCACAGGCGGAGCATGCTGCGAACACTTACATGTTCTGTGATCCGTGCTTCATCACATTGCCACTGATCTCCCTCTCAACACTTCATATCCCTGCCCTTCAACTATCACTGTTTATACAGGAGGACTTGGTTACAAGACTGCTACGACCATCTCCACTACACAGAGACATATTTGTTTTCTGATTTCAGCTTTTTTTTGATTAAACGGTCAATTATTATTTTTAAATATGAATTCATAATTTTGTCTATACAATTTGTATAGAAAATAGTGACAACTGCCCATTATAATTTCCCAGAGCCTAAGTGTTTTGTCTGACCAACAGTCCAAAACCCAGATATTCAGTCTACTATCATGTATGACAAAGAAGAGCAGCAAACCTTACTTACATTCCTTTTTATTGGTATTTCTATCAACTGTTTTATTTAATGTAATGGTTAATTTTCGTTTTTGCCGGAACATTGTTTTTGTAATGGACTGCATCTTTGCATGAAAGGTGCTATACAAATACAGTTATACAAGCTATACAAATCTAACAACACAACAAGAATATTTCGGGCCCAGCCTGCCACTGGCACCGTCATCTGGTCAAAGAAAGGCCGCTTATCGCTGAGCTCCCTCATTACTTTGGTTGTTATTGCCTCTCTCAGATGGGAATAACAGACTCAACATGGAAATAATATTTGATGTAAAAGAAGATATAATTAATACCAGCTTTGCTTCTGATTGGGCGGGCTGTGGAGAGGGAGGTCCTGGGATCCCGGGGACGTTAGGCACTACGGTGACAGGTCTGACAAGCTGACGGCAGAGACACAGAGACAGATAAGCATAGAGAAAATTAGTCTTCAGCAGTAAAAAGGCAGACGGTGCTCCCACACAACACAGCCACGGCAGGCTCTGAGAGTTTCCTCATATCTCAGCCTCATTAGGTTGGATGGCCTGTTATTTTGTGGAGGCAGCGCCACATGGAGATGCAGTGTGCACACTAATGAACCTCTGTCTGCCTGCGTGAGAGCATATGGGCAGGGAAGCTGCGGCGAGGATGGAGAGTCGGAAGGCCAGAGCCAGGCCTCCTCTTGCCGCTGACAATGAGACAGAGGGAGGTGGGGGGAGCTGGAGAGGGAGAGAAAGTAAGGGGGGAAGAGATGATCGAGTGAAAGGGAGGCCCACTGGTGGCTCATGTTCTCCATCTACTATTGCCCTCCTTTACTTGTCAACGGCTTTCCCAATCCCCAAAGGGGGGAAAAGTAGAGTTTTTTTCCTGCTGTGCTGCTATCAGGAGATAATCATCTGCTGCTCAGTGTTCCACACAGACAATCAGGTCTACAGTGAACAACAAGACACGCTTCATGGGGGAGTTAAAAAAAATATATACCAACAAGACCTCCATTTACAACATGTTTTCTATATGAGACACTGTCTTGGGTTGCAGTTATAATTGGTTTACAAAACACATTAGTAGTATCATCTATCTGCTCTGTCAGAAATCAAGAGCGTTGATTCTAATTGTACAAGGACAAATAGCAGTGAAGTATCCTGGACTGGAGCCTGCTGTGCCTCAGCCAAACCCTGTGTCTTTGCCATAGTGACACACAGTTATACTCTAAAGTCCATTATTTCACTCAACTGCTACTGCTCTGAATTCACTGCCAAATATGAGATACCTAAGCTGTAAATAGTCCCTCTCTCCAAGTAGAGCAAAGAAAATATGTATTAATGTATCGCTACGGCATAGTGTAGTCTGAAAAGTCTTCAAATTTAAAATGTGAGTAACAAACAGTGAACTCCTGACCAGCAAAGCATCAAGTAATTCAACACAGTCAAGTGAATCTGTTATTCTACACACTGACTGGACTAACATATAGTAATCTAAAATTACCCTGCTTGAGAAACAAATGCTTTGGTTTAATAGTTAGTTAGGAAACAGCATTCAACAACACACTCTAACCACGTGGTTTATTTAGTAGTTGTTCTGGAGCTTTGTGATAGGATAGAAGGTTCCAGACATCTACTAAAAGGACCTTGTGGTGAGATTGTTTTGTCGGCAAAAACGTGTTAGTAACATCACTATTTGTTCAGTAAGTAAAGGTCACTGCATGCATTCTTAATTATCTGACAGTTTTAATCAAATAGTAACCAAATTATCAAAAATGTCTCATTTCAAAATTCTGCTTTAACTAAAATACACGGAAACACAACATTAGCATACTATAACCAGCAGCACACTCACAGGGATTGCAGTTGGAATATGTACACTTGAGCTTGTAATAGACGCAGGTATAGCAACTGGCATGGTCTGGCCATTAGGCAGCTGTAAGAGCACAGGGAAGGTGCCAGATACCGGGCTGAAGGGGGAGAGAAAAGAAATCCCAGTGAGGAAAATAACAAACAACTTTTTGATTAACACATAAAACAGGATCTTTCACAAATGAAAAACAAGGGTGGCTACTAATGCACACATTATGTCATAATCAGGCAACAACTTATGGAAATAAAGTGGAACCAAAACAAAATCCAACTGATGAAATACATCTGGTTCAAGCAATATTATTAGAACAAATATTCTGTCATCACATTAGACCCCATAAGTGGCATCAGTGTTGCCCAGATATGGACTTCTGGTTTGGTGTTCCCACCAAATCATCTGTGTCTGGCTTTTCAAATATTCATTTAAATACAAGATATTTGTACCCATGTATTTAAATTTGAAGCATATTTTACTACCAAAAAGCTGAAACAAAAGACAAATCACATTTTCGACAAACTAAGTCCTTTTTTGATTCAGTGGGATCAGATTAAAAACAAAACCAGCTACATTTGTGAGGTGTGGGCCCAAGGAGACTTAGCTTAACACAGATTTAGAATGAAATCCCTGTCCATGTGTCATTGCAAACATAATTGTTCGGACAGATTTTTAACAAGAACAATTTATCGCAATTTTGACCTGTGAAACTTACTGAAGCTGGGGCTCAGTTTCACAAGCTATTGATTAATATTATAATTAATATTTCACATGTATACTGTACACATTCATCTGGCTGGCTAGCTCTGGCTAACTTGTGCTTTACTGAACACTGTCCGTGTTCTATAACAATAATTTTATCTTATTGTATCTTTGTTAAAATAAAAACAGGCTAAATAAACTAAACAATCATATATATGGGCCTAATAAAGTGACTAGGATTGTTATTTGGAAACCCCTTTCGTTATTTTTTTGTCCACCACTCCGTAATTGAACTGGAGCTACGAGTCCATATTTGAGCAATGCTGATGTTGTTCCTGAAGATGGGACTACAGCAGTCTACAGCCAAAAAGAAAAATTCCTGCAGAGTGCAATTAAATCAAAAACGAAACAAGCACATGCCTCATGAAATATGAGCTCACCAAGACAAAACTGCACAACTATAAAAAAAGATGACTTAATAAAACTATGGTTTTAAAAAAAAAAAAAAAAAATGGACGTTTTCAGTTACTTACACTATAGGCCTATTAGTGGATGGGACTTGGGTAATAACAGAGCTAGATGTTGGTGATGGAAGAGCTTGCTGTATTACAATATTAGCCTCTGAGGTTGCTAGAAGTACATTGGGAACTTGGAGGGATGCAGGATGGACTATAGTGGATGTTGGCAGTGAGGCAGGCTGCAAAGATAATTCCTGAAAACATCATACAAGACCTTAGCTTCAAGAAGTGTTTAATGAACACCAGATGTTACTTCTTATGATAAAAAGGAAGGCCAAATGTCACTGTAATTTTCAAAAAATTAGGAATAAAAGAGCTAAACAAATTTTAAAAAAAAAGCTAATTAAAATGATCTAATATCTCCAATGAATTTCTCTAGGTAATAATTTTGTGCAGTACTGTTAGCATTTTTTCATGTATCTTTGAACATTGAGAAAAAGTCAAGCTGAAAAAAAAAATCTGATCACTTATTTAATTAATATTCATACCAATGGATCTGTAACTCTAGAGTAAAATACCAATCACAGAAGCAGAAGGAGAACACCTGTTTTTCACTCTTCATGACAGCGTTGTAAACTCTCCACGATTAGCACAAATACTAGAAACGGCTAATTCAAAGGCTTTACCTTGTCATCATTCGTAGTAGATTCAGGGTGAGGCAGAGGGCTATCTCGATGTGCCTCCATAGCTGTGGGTTCCTCAGTTTTGTTGCGTATGATAGGCGTTGCAAGAGGTGACAAATCCAATGGTAACTACAGAAAAATAAGAATCTCAGTAAAACAGATCAGTGATATAAATGCTAACCATGGGACAAACAGAAGTTAGATGACCTGCTGACAAGGAGTTTGACAACGACAACAACCTTTTTAATGTCATCTTCTGTCACTTTTTTGAAGTCATGGTCGAATGGACTTGCAAGTTCATTGAACAGTCCAACCTCCTCGCAGTTCTTCAAAAAGCGGGTAGGTGTAGGTGTTTGGTCTGCAATGGAGGAAAACCTTCAGTACAAAAGCTGTGATGTATCAAGTATTAATTACATAAAAATATCTCAACTTCATGAGCACTTACCAGCAATGATGACACTGTCATTCCTCGCTGGGCCAAACTTCAGTGTCATCTCATGTTTGTGTTTGTGGACAGCCAAGTGATCCTCATTTGTAAATCTCTAAGAACGGAGAAAAAAAGAAAACAGAAAGGACAATCAAACAGGATCTATATGGATAAGTTCTGGAACACCCGTTTACAGTTTAAGCGCAACATCCAACAAACATGTCTTTAATAAGTTGCAGGCGGGCACTTTAAATGTCTTTACTGGCATTACTCAGGTTAAGACAAAACATTAAATATATGTGTGTAAGGTATTTCTAATATTGCGTCCGCATTCACATATTAATGAGGGTAGACTTAATGCCAGAAACTACTTTCTAAATAGTCTTCAAAATTATCTTGGAGGGTTGTGGGGTTTGCTGCTTGGACTTACAGTATGTAGCATAAATGAGTACACCCATGCTAAATTTGACTAAAAAGAGGAATAAAAAAAAATCATCTTTTGGAAATTGATCGTAATGCCTTAATTAAAAAAATTAGGAAAAATCCAACCTTTAAGGACACCAATTTTCTTTGTGAATGAATAATGTACCGTGAATAAATAAATGTTCTTCCTTAAAATACAGGGAGCATAAGTGAGTACACCCCTATGTTAAATTCCCATAGCCAGGCAGATTTTTATTTTTAAAGGCCAGTTATTTCATGAATCCAGGATACTATGCATCCTGATAAAGTTCCCCTGGCCTTTGGAATTAAAATAACCCCACATCATCACATCTCCTTCACCATACCTAGAGACTGGCATGGGGTACTTTCCATAAAATCATCTCTCAATGCAAATCAAACCAGCTATTAGGCCAACTGAAATAAAACCATGCCAGTCTCTAGGTATGGTTATAGGTATGGCATAGTATCCTGGATCCATGAAATAACTGGCCTTTAAAAATAAAAAAATCTGCCTGGCTCTATGGGAATTTAACATAGGGGTGTACTCACTTATGCTCCCTGTATTTTAAGGAAGAACATGTATTTACTTACGAGACATTATTCATTCACAAAGAAAATTGGTGTCCTTAAAGGTTGGATTTTTCCTCATTTTTTTAATTAAGGCATTAAGTTCAATTTCCAAAAGATGATTTTTTATTCCTCTTTTTAGTCAATTTTAGCATGGGTGTACTCATTTATGCTACATACTGTATGACTTTAGAATATTGAAAATTCTGGCTAAGGGCATGTCCAAGTTGGATGACCAACCAGGCAGAGTCAGAAACTTCCCTGGGGGTCCAGTTCACCCACAGGAGCCCCAGGTTCACTGTATGTCAGTTGCATTTTGGTAATTTGATTACTTGCAAATATGTCTGGGAATCTGTACCCCTAGAGTACAAAATCGTCTGGGTCTGGCACTGTTACATAATCTTGTAGTCCTCTCTTCTAAAGTGGCCCTGTGTTAAAATCTAGCTCTAACACCTTTATTATTTTTTTAGTTTATATTGTGTTCGCATAATGCATTTTCAAACCAACCAAACAGGTTGATCCAGCCATAGGCCTGTCTACTCACAGGGTCATTTGAAACAGTAGCACAAAGTATCATTTGAAATAACAGAGATAACTTACCTGTCCACACCCAGGAGCAGTACATTGGAAAGGTTTATCATCACTCATATTAAGGAATTCCTGTTATGCCACCCTAAATTAAAACAGCAAAAAAACAAAAGCTGGAGTTAAATTTCAGACCTAAAGATGTGCATGCAAATAAGAGTTAACTAATTACAAACAAGAGTATGGGTCCATCAAGTGTTGTAGAATAAATATTGTAACTATGGCAAAACATTCTTTCAGCAAATGTACAGAGCTGATATCGGATGTGTGACTAGGTTGGAGTGGCACTGTACATGTGAATATCCTGAGAGAGGACACCTAGAAATGTGGACAAAGCATAATGATGGGCGGTTGCTTTGGTTGTTTACACCTCAGTGTCATCAAAAAGACGGTCCGTTTATTTTGCTCCAAATACGCGGCTGAGAAGGACATCCTGAGCTATCCTCCGCTGACATTTTTACCGCTATATTGTAAAGTATCAAGACGCAACACAACACAAAAACAATAACGTTATTACAGAGTACGATTATCTTCTCTCGTCGCTTTCACTAAATAACGTTAACCCGAGCCCTGCAACCGTCGCCATATTTGAACCTTAATATCACTGTAAACAGAGATGTCAACGTATATTTCGAGGTCGTTCATTGTACCGGAGCACAAGTCCCTCGCGGTACCAGAAATTATGCTATTACAACCGCTTTTTACCCATTCCCTATCAGTGGGATCCATAATAACGCTCACTTACCCCTCAGCCACAACCCTTAATTTCCAAAATCCCACTGCTGTACCAAAGTCTCGCGAGAGCAGCTTGAGCTCTTCCGTGAACGTCACACACGGACAGAGCCAGGATCTTGTTATGCACTTTTTCTCATGTTTGATTTTGATACTCAAGTCGTTTTTTAACATACATACATTTAATTATATATCCTCTTCATACATGTTTTAAAACATATATTCTGCTTTGAAAAATATTTTCGTTTCGAAAGATGATTTACTGAACAAAATGTCTCCTACCTAACAAACAAATTACTCTCCTTTCATGTTTTGGAGGCTTTATGTTGCCACATCACCTATATTTGCTCCTTGATCATTTGGTTTCAGCACACCTTGAAGTTTTTAAGTGCCTGCATACCTATTGATATATTTCATTTAAAATAATTGCATTGTGGTAGCCTTTGTTCACTTTTAATGTTTGTATCCCAAGGTCCAGGGTTATTTATCGAGTAACGTTAGTTGTAGAACCATAGAGGGTATTTTTTGTTGTTTTTAGGCTACTATTCAGGGTCAAATACCAGCATTCAACTTCCTGTGACACCCTAAACTGTCAGCATTTTTATTTGGTATTTACCAATTATTAAAACCTAAATACTCAAACAGTTGAACAAAACCCCCCCAAAAAAAGAGATCCTCAATTTATGCTTTATGATTGATAAACCGTAACGGATAACTAAAACTTAACAATGGTAATAAATTGACTTATTTTGGTTTAAACTAAATTCTGTGCAAACCAAGCTTACATTACAGAAAGGACCAATGACCCCAATTGGTCAGTTTTTTAAACAACCCAGGGGACTTTCAATGATGTTCAATAAAGTCAAAATCCATTAAATAGCTCAATTAAATCTAGATTTATTTAATGTCATTTACAAAAGCAAGCACTCACTTGCTGTCTAATTACAGTACTATAACTGCATCTGTACCAAGAATTCATGAAGGTGGACCCCAAAAAGCTTGCATGTGATGTGCTGAGAAAACAAGGCTGATTCATGGCAAGTCTAAGCAGCTGCTTCACAGAAAAGATGACATTCAAGAAAGATTTCTCTTTTGCTAGCATGATATCCAGACAAAAGTTACTGCCATTGTTAAATAGTCAAATACATGTATTTTAATCACGTAATTTCTTACATTTGTACAATACATGCTTTGCGTATTTCGACAGTGTCTGAAAGACTTCAAAATGTACATTTCCATGACGCCAACACGGAACAATTTTGGTAGCCACAATAAAATATGTAGTCACATCTGTAATGAAAGTGTTGTATGACAGCAGCGTTTTACATAGCAAACAGGATAAGGAAAGCAACCATCAAACAGAACAGTCCCATGGCTTCAGACAGGGCAAATCCCAGGATGGCATATGAGAACAGCTGCTGTTTCAGAGATGGGTTCCTGCAAACAAGAACAAACCACGTCAATGCATCAACGGAAAAAAACAAAGCATGCAACAGAAATCTATTAACCTAATTTTAATATTTTCAGGATGGATGCATGCAGCAACAAACCTAGCATAGCCGATAATGAGACTGCCAAACACAGTCCCAATTCCAGCTCCGGATCCAGCTACTCCGACTGTGGCAGCTCCAGCTCCAATGAACTTGGCAGCGGTGTCAATGTCCCTGCTGATGGCGCTGGTCTGGAAGCCCCTCAGTGTGACCTGGGTGAGGGGGCTCTGTGGAATCACAGCAACACCGCTCTGGAGAAAAACGACAAAAACTGTTAATTTCACCTTTAAAACCAATGCCATGAGTTAGTTGACGTCCAAAACAGTGCTGAAACAAATATTAGTGATAGGAAAAACCGATTAAACAACAACACCGACTAAGTTACAATTGTCATAATAATTTTTTATAATTGTGTTTAGTACCAAAGCCTGACCATTTTCCATGTTAACCTTTACAATGCAAAGAGCTAAGTTTTTCTACATTTCAAATTAAAAACAAATTTTGTAGCCTGAAAAGCTAGTAAGTGCAAGATGAGTTGGGGGTCTTTAGGCTATTGGTCAGACTAGTTTGAAACGGTCACCTTGGGGTCTTAACATTTGTGATGGACATTTGACATTTCTGACATTTTATAGGGTAAATGACCAGACGCAATCAGTCAAAATTAGTAATAAGTGGTAGTGGTCTTCTTACCTGCGTTTGCTGCTCAGGCCTGGACAGCACAGAGGCAGAGAGGGGTCTGTAAAGAGCCCGGGAACCAGCACGGACCTGCAGCAAAGATACAAAAAGCCGTACAAATTTAGTTATACAACACACAAGCTCAATAAGACGTGAAACATATTGTTGTTAGCTAGTCCCAGTCTGAGCAGGCGGGAGGCACCTTGAATGTCACTTTGTCAATCACAGTGTCATTCACTGCAGTGCAAACACTTATGACCTGTGGCCTTTAATGATTTGAGTGCAGTCTGTGCTGTCAAAGTCACTCCAGGTTAGTTTGAAGTCTTTATATGTGGTGCTGGCAAACTACAATAAACATTGATGGCAAGCCTACTAACTAATTGCCCTATTGTAATTCAAACTGGTTAACCTGCTAGAGCTACTAGAAACAGAAATATGACCTTGGAGAAGGACTAACAACACAGGCTACATATGTTTGGAAACAAACAATGCGCAAATACACAAAGTGATAGTTTGTGCATCAATTGCACAGCCCTGTTTATGAGTTTGCAGCTGAACAATGCACTATATTCGGCTAACAGAGGCAGTCATGACCTTAGCTAACGGCCATTAATTAACATGTCCGCTACAAACGAAAGCAAAGGCAGTGGCAGTCTTTTGAACATAACATGCATGCACCTTATTCATGAATTTTAGGACTACATTGTCACCGTTTAAAAAGCCTGTCATTCTGTGCTTTAGCATTAGCGAGCTAGCCTGTTGGCCTAGACTGCATATAATACCCTTGCCAGTCTGCTACAGTCAAGTTCAACCGGAGGCCCACCGGATTTAATCGTGATATTAAGAAAGCAAGACTCAAACTTGCAGGATGAAAACATCGAAGAAAGCAAACTCACCAGAGCCGGCGTGGAGACGAACTTTGCACAGGCGTACATTTTCTACTTTAGGTAATGTTAACCGGTTCGGTCAAATCTGGTTGAAGCCCGGGTCTCTCTGAGGAGGAAGACCGGAGAAAAGTAAGGTCAAACGGGTGTAAAAATGCTCCACAAAGAAAATAAAGCCATTCATATGTACATTCACATCCATTCTGCATGCTATTCTCACTTGTGCGCTGCAATGTGAAGTTAAGAGAAAGGATGAAAAGGGATTTATAAAGACAGACTTCTCATTCAAACTGCCATTACCCACTTACCGACTGCAGAGGTCGAACCACAGTGGAAAAAGTG
The DNA here is from genome assembly GCF_031162955.1 of Sander vitreus. Classification (NCBI taxonomy): domain Eukaryota; kingdom Metazoa; phylum Chordata; class Actinopteri; order Perciformes; family Percidae; genus Sander; species Sander vitreus. The sequence continues at coordinate 16,129,213 of NC_135865.1, forward strand.
CGCATGCGCAATGTGACGTATGTAGAGGCACGGATGATGACAGTGGAAGGTCATTTCACAAAACTTTATTTACACCGACGCTTGGGTTTAATTGTTTCAGTCGGTGTAATCCTTATACCGGTCATACATCCATGCTGTAAACACCATGTCCAATAACTTCAATGTACAGCCAGAACAAGCCAATACAGAATATACAAATGTGATATTGTCAGAAAGTGTTGAAAAAGATTATTTTTCCAAGTTTAAACCTACATCAAGGGGAGACTAAAAGGGAACGTGGACTTTAATGGGTTATTTGATATTTATTTAAAGCTGCATTTCACCATAATAAGTAGTACGTTTGGGGTGAATGCAATGACAACAGACTTCTAGGGAAGCTTTAGTTGCATTTGTTTCTGTATGATGGGTCATGAAATAGGCCTATATAACCTAGGCTACCTCTAAAATAAACATTATAAATAAATGTCTGATTATTAGACATTAAATTGTTATTGCAAGATTTTTGTAGAAAGGAGGGGTAAAATCTATTTGTAAAGTTGTCACAGTTACTATTAAGATAACCCATTCTTAGTAGACCTTGGCTCAATGGGAATGAGGGTCTATTCCAAGGGTGGAAATATTTGTTTGTAGCATTGCTGCGGGTCAAACCAGGAAATATTCTGGCCGGGTTGGCTCAGTGGTAGAGCAGGTGCACATATGCTGAGAGGTATATGCCTCGATGCAGAGGTCCAGGGTTCAATTTCAACCTGTGACAAATTTCCTGCATGTCTTCTCCCTCTGTCTCCTTTTTCTCACCTAGCTGTCCTGTCAAAAAAAATGTTGCCCAAAAAAAAGAAATTTGGCAATTTAGATGAGCTTAGTGTGATCATAACTCATTTCCGAAAGGCAATGTGCTTCCCTTTCATATATATTTACATTCAGCACAGTGACACATTTTCAGTGGATCAAGAATGTAGCTGGAAGGAGAAAACCCTGTTTCAAAGGTGTACTAAATGATATTGTAATTAGCATGATACTAGTACAAAATCTAAAATTCCCTATTTTTTGTCAAATAGTCTCCATCCTGTGGCTGCAGGCGAAGTAGAATTTCAACCAGTATTTCAAAATGAGTTTTTTCCTCATAACAAAGGCTGCCTGCCACTGTCCACTACCTGTTGTGGTGTGAATTTAACACTCTGCCCAGAGGGACTGATGGCTCGGGGCCCTGCCTGTGCATCTCACAGGCTGATGGTGGAGCTGTAGGCTACCAACACCAGGGCGGATTTGTAATCGTGATGAATGACTCCACAGCAGCTGGTCTGTGATGGAAAGGTAATGAGCACAGGGAGTCTGCCTTTGTTGCATGCTGGCTTTAAGAGTGGAATGTCTCAGTGGCTCCTCAGGTATGATCTTTTCAGTTTTACAGCTAACATGAGGCCACAGATTCAAACAGTCCAGTAATATATGTACAGAAATGTAGACAACGAATGCATTAAAAATCACAGAATAGCTCAACACAAGTAATTCTATTATATTATGTCCCATTCTATTGGGTTCTGTTCTATCATATTTAATTCTGTTCAATTGTATTCTATTGTGTTGTTTTATTCTATTCTGATGTATTCTACTCAATTCTGTTCAATGCTAAATCCGATTCAGTTGTGTAATATGTGTATTCTATCATTTTCTGTTCTATCCATAGGTTCTATCCTATTCTATTCTGATGTATTCTATTCTCATATTCTGTGTATAATATTCCATTCTGTTCTATTAAACTATATTTTATTCTGATGAATTCGGTTCTATTATATTTTGTTCTATCCTATTCCATTCTGTTCTGTTATATCCTATTCTATTTTGTTCTATTCTAAAACATTATATTTAATTCTGATCTGTTCTGTTCTATATTTCTGTTAGCAGAGTGTTTCAAGTGTTTATTTTGAGCTTTTTCACTTTGCTGTAATAGTTGTGTGCCAAGTAGCTCATTTTTAAAGGCCTATTTCACATGATTGAATTTATTATCATGTCAGTGTTAGCGATAACCTCTGCAATGCTCAAACCAAACTTCTGTACCATAACACCAGAAAGTCACAAACCTGTTATTGCATCATTATATGTACAATACGGCCTGAGACTGAGAATAGTTTAAAAATTACTTGTAGCAATTAAGAATAAGGTTATTTCTGTAAAGGTCCAGCAGAGGGTGCAACAGGGTCTAATGTGATCATAGCCTTTGTTGCCGGGGTCATGGTAACTGCACAAAAGAGGTGAGCAACATAATATCACAACAACATTGTTCTAAAATTCACCGGCAGATTATCAAGAACAGAAAATATTCTGTTCTGGTTATACATCTCAAAAACTATTTCATAGATAAAATATGTATTTATGCCATTTTTGTGATACTGTTCCTAGTTTGGTCCAAACCTCTTAATCTTCCTATTAATGATGTAAGTGCAGAAAGAGAGCTTTTAAGACAATACTATCATATGTCAGAACATTGCTGATATTGTATTTCTGTTAATGCAAATGTAAACTGTAAGAATGTATTGTAAGCCCAAGTGTAATGCAGACACTTATAGGTCAGAGCTAGCCGTATGATAAAACATGAAGATTTACAATATATTAATTGCAAGACGGCACATATCAAAGTGGCCGTTAACTACCTGAGGTCAATGTCATACTGTCTAATTAACCAGGCAGCGGCTGTGTGGTCCTACATGGCTGTGGAAGGTGGAGAGAGCAGCCGATCTCACGCACCCCCCACCACCTTTTACTTCCTCCTATTCAGAGGCACGCACGCACTCGCTGTCTGAGTTCTTGCATAGAACACTCTGAGACATTCCATTTGCATGCCCGCCCCATCAAGCTGGATGCACTCAGACTGGTAATAAAAGGCATTGACCCCCTTAACCTTTATGAATTACAATTTGTGCCTGCAGCACGTCCTGTCAGAGGCCTCAGAAAAGCAGGCACCTCAGCCGGGGTGTGTGCGTGTTGTTTTGCAGTTGTTAAGGAGAGGGGAAAAGGTTTTTACAGCTCCTCGTCGAAGCTCCTGACAAGCAGGGAGGAGGCGGTCTGACAGGAGGAGCAGGGTAGGGAGGGACTGCAGCGCTGCTGATGGCTCCATGCTAATCTTCATTCCTGGTTGCCTCACGAAACTAGTGAGGCTCCCTTCTTTGTCAAGACCAAGGATGCACAGCCTGTAGGGCTACAGTTCATCTGCACTCCACCTCTGATTTCTTACTCCCACGTACTGTACCCTGCTTAAGGCAGTTATTTACTAAAGCTAATAGATAAATCAGATCTATTAGACCTCTTATGGAAACATCTGGCTGGGTGTTCATTGCAAGTTGTCTGTATGGAAGCCAATTAAATCTATGCAAACCTTCGGAAATCTGATTGTGGGGACAAAAAGAAATCAGGAAAAGAAGTTTACTAACTTAACTACAAGATCTAACTACAACACTTTTTGAATGTTTTTGGTAATATAAACGACAAGGACTGAACTACAGAAAATGATGTCACCCACATTCATATTTCACCCAATACTGCTGCAGCCTTGACTCAGGATGACTTAGTATACAAGTATTATCTTTATGTACATCTACATGACGTAACACTTTATAATAATGGTACATGAATTATCATTAATTAATGCATGACTTAATTGATAAAAAAGCATGAATTCATTCATGTAGTACTTCATGAACTATCAGTAATGTACAAGGATTCATAGTATCTCAGGCATGACTTAATGCAGGAACAATACGTTAATTCATGCATCAATTAAGGTATTTCAATCATCATAATTTCTGCTTTATTAATGATGTGCATGTCTTCTTCAAAGGTATATCTGTAGTTAAAGTGACAGGCTAAATAAACTGAACATTGTAGTGTTGTAACTTAACATCACTTCTTAATTTCTTCATCATGTTTGTTTAACAGTGATAAATAAGATGATTAATGGTGGCATATGCAGCAATCATCTTTGTGACCCCTCAACAAAAAAAAAAAGTCAAGACATTTCTGGTGTTCAGATACTTTTTTTCTTACTTTTTTCCATAAATATCCAACTTGGGTGAGCATTGTTCTCAGGCATTACTGTTTAGGTGCCTACTAGCACTATAAAAATGCATCTGCAGTATACTGTATTTTGTGTCAATGTAGTGACGACAGTATTATTTTGCCAACCCACTCCTTTAATTCTTAATTTAATTGTATGCCACCATTAATCATATCTTATTTATCAATGTTAAAGATGGACCAGGTTAGCACTTTATTTGAATGGCCACAAACACGATGAAGTAATGAAGAAGTAATGTTTAGTTAACAATGATTACAACACTACAATTTATGAATATGAGTACACTGCTGTGTCTGGTCAGTTTTTTGAAGAAGACATGAACATCATTAATAAATCAGAAATCATGATGATTCAAATACCTTAATTGATGCATGAATTGACGTATTGTTCCTGCATTAAGTCATGCATGACATACTGTTAATCCTTGTACATTACTGATAGTTCATGAATTCATGCTTTTTCATGCATGAGTTGCATTTTCAACTTATAATTTTCTTTACATAAATAGACATTTGCACCACAAATTGATGCAGAAAAGGCATACATTGTTGCAGAACAATTCACCAGAATGTAGAGATCTTAACCCCCCCAATGTTGAATTCAAAGTTATGCCCTTGGGTCCTTAATCATAAAGTCCCCAAACATGTACAGCCTTAAGGCTCAGAAACTTGGGTGTGGTAGCCGGGTTAGCTCAGTTGGTAGAGCAGGCGCACATATATAGAGCTTTACTCCTTGACGCAGCAGCCGCAGGTTTGACTCCAACCTGCAACCCTTTGCTGCATGTCATTCCCCCTCTCTCTTCCCTTTCATGTCTTCACATGTCCTGCGAAAATAAAGGCCCAAAAATGCCCCAAAAAAAAAGAAAAGAAACTTGGGAGTGTAATTTGTATTCCTCTCTTATGGCATACAGGCTATATCATCAAAGGTTTCAAAGATTAGTCTTTATGGTAGTGGGTTATCTTTTCTGTTGATGTATAAGTCATACTATTGATTCAAATGTTATTTATTACACTTTACGGTCTATGGTATTAGATCAATTAAAAATTTAAATTTAAAAACATTTTCACAAGAAAGCTATTTCTAAATAGCCAGAATGTGATGGTGTCTTTTCTCTTGGGTGGAACAGTTAATCATTACAACAGCGATCATCATACACCATGATAACGCTTGCCGTTTTATTCCCTGAGCAAACTGCAGAACAAGACTTTCCTCCCCTGAAAAACACCCACATAAGTCGTTTGTTCAAGCAGCAATTATGACTAATTTACATATATGATTTATAAATTTTTTTTTATATGAATTGCTTTTGTAGTGGTTGTTCCCTCTGGTGGCCATAGTGATTATGACAGGAGCAAAGCAGGAGGTAAGGTTTCGAAGTATAAGAGCACCAAATTCCGCGTTGGGGTGGCAGATGGTCAAACAAGCACAGAACTTTCACCCAGGAGACTGGGGTTCGTGTCCTGTTTGAAAATAATTTTTACTTTACAGAACAAACTGAGCTACATTCTGCGTCACATGCGTAACCGGAAGTAACGTCTGATTTTCACCCAAACCAAGATCTTTTTCTAAACTTAACTAAGTAGTTTTTGTGCCTTAACGTAACCAAACTGCAACTGTTTCACAATGTTAATGGCATGTTTAAAACAGCGACCACTACTTCTCTGGTTCAGATATGACAACGGAAAACGCTCCAATGGGTTGTTTTTCATGCCACCGCTAGGGGGTGCTAATTTATGAACCGCTTCTGTGAGCCTTACATAGAGGGTAGGAATAATATATACCGTTGTATGATCTGGAAGACTTGTTGGGAGAACAGGTGGAAAATCAGGTGGAAACTGAATTCAGATCACTTTGTTTTAAAGCCCTTCACACAAACCGCAGCTCTGCAACGACTCAGCTTGTGAATTCTTTAATCTGTGTGGGTCATACAGAGAACCTGAGAAACTGTTTCGTTGAGAGTGTAGACAGCCTTCAAGTCCAATAATCCACAGTAGGAGTAGGCAGGCAGATCTCTGATACCGCTGGAAATCATCCCACAGAAATGCACCGAGCGTTCTTTATCTCTGAAAGATATAAAGGACATTAGCATTCACAAAATTGATTTTTCAACAAATCCATAATAACACTGATCTTTGTGCAGCTGGTGAGCAGCACAGTTGAAAGTGGTCTAAGAAATGCTGAGTCTTGCAGTATCATTAGTCTTTATCCTGACTTTTTAGCTAAGTCTGTAACACCTCCATATCCACTGGATGCCCAGTGCTTTTATTAAATAATTCCATAACAGCAGTAGGCTACTATATTATTATTATTGGCTGGATTTTAAATAAAGTGTAAAACTGACATATTCTTAGAAACACTAGCGTGAACCGAGCTTTATTTCTCTTTCCTTCCTCTGTTTAACATCAGGAAATTCAGGCAGTGACTGTGTGAATAGGAGTGTGGCTGACAGGGGCAGTCGTGCGATGATTGGTTTACGGATCTGTGCTTTTTCTAGTGACTTCAAGGTCACCGAGATTTATAATGAAATGGCTTATGACACTTTAGTAAAAGCCACCCAAAGCTGATGACAGGAAAAGAAAATGAGCCAGCCACTTTAGAGGAATCTGCTTGACCTCATACTGTGATCCATTACTAGGATGTTCTGTTGTCTGTTTTTATTATAACACCTTACAAAGATGTGCACGTTAGTTTCAGCAGACAGAAGGTTGTTAAGGACGGCATATGGAGTGTGGATTTGATAGACAGACAGTATGTGGTGCACACAGTATAGTAGATTAGAAGAACGGTGTGTTTCAAGCTCCAGTCAAACTGCAGTTACAGACTACTACAAGAAAGAGCAATTAAATATGATTTAAAGGCCAATCTGTAATGGCAGTGTGCTGCCCCCTATTGAAATATTATTGCCCTCCTACTTACTGTTTTAAATGGTGATTTAGTGTGTTCTGTCTAGTTTGGTTTATTTCAGTCGTAGATCCGAAATATAATGTGTGAGCTTTTGATTTAAATAGATTTCTTCGTTTTGGAGGCAGCCAAAGCTTTGTTCTTCTCTTAAACAAAACAAATCTATACTCTAAAACATGATGGGTTCACAATATTCAACCCCTAAGCTTATTTTCCATCACTCTTTAACTAATGTGAAAATCACCATAAAAGCAAAAAATAAATAAAAATGCAGGCTTTGTTTCAATCATTAACAAAATTCCATTACCAACACTTGGATATGAAACTTGTTACACATAAAGCTATTTTCAAGGCATGGTTACTTTGCACTCTTATGGAACACTGTTGATTTTTATGGGATGCATATGGCTGCATTTTATTGTGCTCATTTAATCGCTTTAAACTAGGATTAACTTTTTGGAGGGGCAATCCGTTATATAGCCTAACGTCTCCTTACTCAGAGCTTTTCACTGCACGGTTGCTGCAAATGTCTCCTAAGCACTGCTCACAGATTGGGGTGTCAAATATGAGGCTGTCACAGCAATTTTTTGTGGAAAAGCCCTTCCTGCTTTTAATGGCCTGACCTACATCCCAGTTCAGAGGGCTAATAAAGGCAGCCTGGTGGAGGTCCTGGAGCTGCACAATGTCACTCACAGATCCCCAACTCAGCAAGATCCGGAATGCTCAATTAGTTGCTTTTACAAGCCCCATTAATATGCATTAACTCCTTTTCCAATGTTCGAGCACAGACAAACAGTCGCTGCTTACCACACATCAGCCGGGTAACAGGTTTTCTTTTAATCTTTTATAAAACACAATAAATTTTGACATCATAAAAACCTATTGCAGAAATAAAAGTTTATGCTACTTCTACTCCACTGCATTTCAGAGGGAAATATTGTAGAGCTGAGACCAGTTATCAATCAGTTGGTCAAAAGAAAATTAATCAGTAACTATTTTGATAATCCATTAATTGTTTCAATCAATTTTCTACCAAAAATGTCAAAGTTTTACTGGATCCAACTTCAAAAATGTGATTATTTGATGCTTTTGTATGTCATTTATGATAATAGACTCAATTTGTCTGGGGTTAGGACTTTTGGTTTATCTTAGGTTTGGGGAAATTTTTTAGAACAAACAAAATAATCGATTAATCAAGAAAATACTCGTAAGATTAGTCAATAAATGCCTTAAAATATTGAATGTATGACTTCCATACATTCATTTGACAGCTACAGTAACTAGTTACTTTGCTGATTAAGATTTTACAAACAAAACATGATGATGAACAGGTTGAACTACCAAATCTATTTTTTATCGATTTACTATATAGACTTTATTTAATACTATCACAGGGGGCAATTTTCTGCATTGCTTTTCATTTTGACACTTTAAGTATATTTAGCTAATTGTACTTTTACTTGGAGTATTGAGTATTCTTACAGTGTGCTTTACTTTTACTTAACTAAAATGATCTGGATACTTCCTCCTCCACTGTCAAAATATGTTTTAAAATACAAAATGAGTATGCAGACCTATAGATCTAGTGAAGGAAACAATAAGGAAATAATAGGAATAGGAAACCCTAACATTTACATATAATCACTCAGCCTGCCTCAGCTCCAGTCTCTACCAAGACAACATACAGCTCACCACAGAAACATACACAATCTGGTACCACTCCTCCCACACAATAAACCGATCTGGCACACAGCGAGCTGAATCAATCAAGGCACTTTATTATCCTGTCACTAGTCTGCTTCCTGCAAGTGTGTTTACCCTGTCCATGGCCCTGCGATTGTGGCTGTTCAGTGTACATTAAGACAGACATAATTGAGATTGTGGGCGGCCGAAAGTGCAGGGCTCAACCTGTTGTCGTTAATCTGTCATATTGTCGAGAGTCACAGCAGCAGTGACCTATAGGAGGCTCCACCTTGGAGGTACGGCTGATGGCGCTTTGTTGTCCATGGCAGAGGGCCTCACCTATTTTGAGTTTATTGGTTTGCCACCAATGGAGAACCCAAAGAAAGTGTGATCTATTGACCAACCTCTGACTTCAATTTCTTTGTTTTGCTCCTAATCAATGTAAGGTACTTTATGATTAGAAGTGACGCTCTTAAAACTCATCACCTCTACATTACATGCTGGTATTCATGATTTAAATGATTAAGGATCAGACTGGCTTTAGGGTTCTTTTTTTAAAGTGTTGAAATGAAATAGGTTGGAAATAAGTTGGAAAAACTCAAAAGAGCAAACAGCCAATGCCCAGTATGATGAAAGCTTAATACTGCGCTTTGTAATATACTAAATTATGCAGGCAATCAATTTGAATTAATTGGTAACCTTTCAGATAGCAGCAGACTCTTTTTTTTAAATTAGATTACTGATAGTTGTGCTGAAAATGTGCCTTCACTTTGTATAAATTAAAGCTCTGGAAAAAGCATTTACAAAATAACAAGATATAAATGAATGCAATCGTACTGTTGGAAAAGGTGCTTTTTACAATCACACAACATATTAGAAATAATAGCTAAATCTTGCCTCAGCGGCCTGTTATTAATTACCTGCCAAATAGGACCTGTCTGTTTTCAAACTGAGTTATAGTGGTGGTGAGAGATCCCCAAAGAAAATTAAACAGCAATCAAAGTACATTTCTACCATCGTAATTCGGATTGTCAGGATCACCTTTCTAAGATGGCTCATAGCAGCACAACAAATCCTAGTTTTTATTAAGTGGCTCAATATGCTGATGTTCATATTTTATATTTATGCTGCATCACAACAGTGTCATCCATGTGTCCTGCATTCTTGTTATTTCTAGTATGCAACATGATTTATTTGACATCGAAATATGAGAATGCTGCCATGAAACTGAATTTAATTGATAGTAAGAGAAGGCGTAGCTTCTAAAGAGTCATCTGTGGCATCCACTGTGCAACGCAGCACGGTATGTTTACGCCACAATAACACAGAAACAGCAGCAATAACACTAAGCCCCCTGGAAGATTTTTATCACATCATGCATGCCTTTTAACCAGCCTTGATTTTGCACTGCAAACATTCACAATAGCTTAAATCTCAAAGAGGATGTAAGTATCTGGCTCTGTGTCTTCAGAATGTGGCTTCTTTTATAGTGGGGGGTTATATCAGCCTGGAGACCCATAAGTTATGAAATGTCAGGATCCTATGCATTCTAATTGAGTGTGGAACAGTTAATGGCTGTGGAAATTCAGCCACTTGACGTCTTATTCCCTCGTGTGCCGTTTCACAGCCAAGCCCATGAGCCTCAATTAAATGACAAAATGGGCCCATTCTTGAAAATAACAACAATAAAAACACAAGCCTATATGGCAATAATATCAGGTCTCGCCTTGAATCAACAATGGTCACAGCTTGCAAATGACTAAACAGAAACACTGGGGGGGGCGCTTATGTAAGATATATCTTAGCAGCTTAATACAAGAATATGTTGTACTAGGGCAGCTCTATTTTCTCTGTAAAGGCCAGTGGTGGAATGTAACTAAGTACATTTTTTCAAGTACAGTACTTAAGTACAGTTTAAGACACTTGTACTTTACTATTTCTATTTTATGCTACCTTATACTTAATACTACATTTCAGAGGGACATATTGTACTTTTTACTCCACTACATTTATTTGACACTTGTAGTTACTTTTTACATTTAAAAATACATATGCTTACGTGATAGGACGCAGTTTTATACTACTAATCCACCCAGTAGTATACACAGTATCTAAAATTGGCTCCACATTGATGAACTACAACATTAAAATGCTCTTGCATGTATCGGTTTGTGATAAAAGTAGAATAATATAATATTCTTTAACTTTAATTAAAACCGGGAAAGGAGCCATACTGCAGAATGAGTACTTTACTTTTTATACCAAAAGTACATTTTGCTGATAACACTTCTGTACTTTTTCTTAAGTAACATTTTTAATTCAGGACTTTTACTTGTGATGGAATGTTTTTAGACTATGGTATTTCTACTTTTAAGTAGTACTTTCTCCAGCACTGATTCTTAATCATCAATCGATCATTTGGTCCATAAAATGTCAGAAAATAGTACAAAAATGGCCATCACTGAGCAACAGTTCAAAACCACAACATATTCAGTTCAATATCATAGAAGAACACCTGCAAATAATCATGTTTGAAAACCTATGAATTATTGGCATTTCTGCTTAAAATATTATTTAGAATGAATGAGAAAAGCATTTAATTACTTCAAGCTGTCACACAGCAGGTAAAACTCAGCCTTCCCACTGTACCCACAGGACCAGCAGAAGTTTTTCTCAGAGTGACTAAGGCCTACTTTTTCTACCGAACTAGATCATGTCCCAAAATCTTTCCCCAATAAACTTAGTTACCTATGTGTTACTGAGTAAAACTTTTAAAATCCAGAATCAATAACACTTAAACCTTTTCCCATTTTCAGCAGATGTCTGCAATCCATAAATACACATGGAGCATGTCCTATTAAATCCTGTGATATGGAGAGGGGCTAAATATTGACCCAATCCTGATTGGAGTAGATTTTTTTCACACTCTTGCTTATTGTTTTTATGACTCTTTGACTTTAACCCCTTTACTGCTTCACTGATTTCATGCAACAAACAATAGCTTTTCAATAATTCAATTTATAGCTCGCCATAAAATGGAATTCAAAGGACAATGTTGTTGCAAATGAACACGGAGGCTGCTTTTGGCTCCAGCAACATTCCGGTTGCCAGAAAAAAAGAGAGAATATTTATTTTACGGTTGCCTCACATTCCCATTAAAACGAGGAAGCTACATTTCCAAGTGCGTGGTATAAATGTAATATACAGCGTTAAAAGAGACAGATGGTAGAGTCAAACTCTCATGTGGCAACCCTGTGCAATGGTACCACTGCAGCCAGCGCCAATGAAAAAACCCACCCAAAACCATCCAAGGCCAGATTAGATCTATTAATACATGTTCATGGGCATCTATCATGAGCCTGTTATACATACACATACATGTTCATGTGGGCAGTCTGATCCTGATGCACCTGTGGCCACGTCATTCGTCATTTACTGTTCACGCCAAAACACTAAGAAAAGATATGTGAGAATGGATCTAAGACACAAGCACAGACACAAATTACCATTCTATTTATTTATCGAGGCCTTTCTGTCAATCACAGCAATAATCAGAACTAACTTGTTCAAATTTTGAGGAAATGAAGGATGCATTCCCTCCAATTTTCAATTTGGAAGTGGCAACTATGGCCATGATGAATATCTGAATAGTCCATCTTCTTCCTCTCATTTCTCCTAACCTTTCCTGACAGTTTAGATATTGCCTACCTGGTAATTTGCTCGACAATAATTGTTACTGTGAGATTTCCCCCAGCCTTTAACAAGGATTCTTAACACCCTCTGTAGGTGACAAAACGCAATTACAAACAGTACCCCATCGTGACTGGTCATCAGCAGCTGCCACCTCCATTCCCCAGCCCCAACTGGTCCCATTAATGAAAAAGACAAAAGTCATGCAGACAGATTCAGTAAACATTTGCTGCGAATAAAACTTTAATTAAAATATATGAAGCTGGTTTATTGATTAACAACATCAGTGATTAAAGTGTACGGCTGACATTCTTTTCCAGGCTTGCTGTTTTGTTCCCTCCCAGAGATCATTTATTTGTTGTGTGGCCCTGCTTATTGATAAGTGTGTTTGATGAATGCAGATGCGGCTGTTTGGGGAGTGGGCTTGCTGATGGAGCAATCATATTGTGCGAAACACCAGGCTCAGGTAAGAACAGCTGTTGCGGCTCCATCCACTGGGACGCCATGTTTCACCACCACCCCAAGTGCACATGCAGGCGCGCTGCTGTAAAGCTGCAACTAACATATTCACAGCGTCCTAACAACTCTATGAATTTTATGACACATCGCCAGAGCTCTCTCATCTCTGTCCAGCACTAAAACCTTAATTGTTGGACTAATTGCTATGGCTATATTCATCCCGCTGGTAATCCGTTGGTGATTACATTTTGTGTTCAATACCAGGCATATCCTTTAATTAAAAGGATTATTAACCTTTAAAGTAGAGCCATGTGGGATTAAACCCTTGAATGTAAGTGTCAAAAGCATTCTTTTACAAAACAAGCTGAGAATGAGGTGCATCATTTCAATCATAATCAGGAGCTGGTCTACACATTAGCCTTTTTAAGGAGCTACAACTTCAATAAGCTAACATCCACATCTCCATGCTGACACAGCACTCCTGGTGGGCTAACAATCAGCACAAATAGATGGATAATGATACAGGTCTGACCAAAAGACAATGCAAACATGGTGAGAACAAGGTGACAGGGTGAATGAATCACTGGTAAAAAAAAAAATATACAGTATATATATATATATATATGTGTAAAAAAAAATACAGACAACGAAATCTTCAAAACCATTCACCTCCAAAGCAGGTGAGTTCAAAGTTCAAAGTCAGCCTAAGTCGAGCGTGATTGAAAATCATTGGCGCTCTTGAATAATAAGAGTGCATTTTCAGACGGGGATGGATAGGTGTGGTTGGAGTGCGATGACAAATCATTGATCTACATGAGGCGTCTTCATGTACACCTGTGTGAGAAGCTGTACGGAGGCACACAGGCTCCGATTAGTATATGAATACATGAATATAAGAGTTGATACCATCAGTGTTGCAGGAGCTGCTGCGGTCATCCAATGCAGCATCACTTTGTCTGATCAATACCTGCCCTCATCAATAATGTAACAAAACTCGGCTGAAGCTGAGTTAAGCAGTTAGAATCAAGAGCTGTTTGCCCATGCCAAAGCCATGCTGCATTATCCAAAGCAAGTCTTCATTTGAATGTCCTAATTAGTTAATTAGTTGGTGGTTAAGGATGATATGAGCAGCTCATCAATCTCTCTATCTCTAAAAATAAACACCCTGGGACGGCAGTGGTGAGTCATTAGAATACTGATGACTGTGGGAAGTGTCTGTGAGGATTAGAGGTCTGCTTGTGACACTCCATATTTCCACAAACCACCCGGCTCCATAAATAAGACTAAAGAGCCATTGCCTGTGAGCATTGTATGGATGACAAACCAAGCATGACATAATGAGTTTACAGAAAGCTCAATTAATGGTTTTTCATGCGTAGCTTTTGGGATCCATTTACTTGTTTATTACTGAAGGAAAATGATAATTAGAAATGAGAATGAAAGTTGATGTCATACACACACATTTTTAAAACAAGATTATTTTTAAGGAAGTGCACTTTTAAAATTTCAAAAAGGCTGTTATCAAAGTGGGTGTTTTTATCAGCCTTAGTCGTCTTATGGAATTTGAACAATTACTTCAGGTAAAGTAACAGTAGTGCAGACAGAGTTTGTTCTTCATTTCTGCAGTGGAATATATGAAGGAAGGAGGAAAAGAGAGAGGAGAAGAGGAACAAAGAATAGGTTAAAAATAGTTAGCATATGGCAGAATATGATTGAGTTTCCAGGGCTCTGAAAATTCACTCTAATTATTCAACGCTATCCCTCTGTCATCCTTTCCTATATGCATTCCTTCGCGTGGAAGTGCAAGTGACTCCAACTAATATACATAATTCAGCTACTTAATTGGCACGGATCGGGTGAAAGTGGGCTAGGAAACCTCCTTAGAGACTAATAGGGGCACATATCATTGGCTCCATCAGAACAGTACTCCCATAGGTGATAGAAGTCAGCAAATATTTCATGAGCTGCACTATCAAAGTACCTCACCTCTGGAGTCCTGTGCACTATCCTGCGAAGAACACTTCCGAAACAGTTCTGCTGTCAGGTGTATTTATAGCAGGCGGGCTGATGACTGATGCTAATGCCGTGGAAATTATGCAGTGCACTATTGCTGTCATAACAATATGTTAGACTTAAACAGGAAGGTTAACTAAACTAGTCATTTAAGCTATAAGTGGGCCACTGGTGTATGTCTGCGTTCACAGGTAGAGATTAAGCTTAGTGCTGCAGTAACTCCAGTTGGTTTTCATAGACACAGTCCTAGATTTAGCCTAGTGTTGATTGATATATTTATTCAACATGACATCATGACTTTGCGTAAACATACACGCCACTTTCCTAAAGCCAAGTGGCATGTTATCTGTACGCATTTTGAGCTATCCACGTTTGTCTACGCCCTATTGACAATGAGGACATACGTCATGGTAGCTTGCTGTCACGTGACGATTTGGTGTCTGAGCCCGCCCACCATTTTGGGATCCTACGCTATCGGTTGCCAGGGGCAACAGTGTAAGAGCGACACAGACATGACTTGTTCTTCGATTTAATGCGACGTGTGATTGGCCCAATACCGCAGCAGCTGGTAGTGGAGGGGTGGTGGCATTTTATGCAACTGCATGCTTCCATTCAAATGATGGGTATCGAATGAAGCAGAATAAAAAAGGTAGAAAATGAAGGACTCTCTAAAAGTACTCTATTGGTATCGGTATCACCTGAAGGGTACTGGTATTGGTACTGGTATCGTAATTTTTTAAACGATACCCAGCCCTAACAGGAATGCATGGATGTTTTCATTAACCAACCAGTCTCTGGTGTATTCCTATAGGACAAGGCCCTTTAACCTTTCTGAAATGTAGACTGCCACAACAATGAAAATGGTTGGTCCCTTCCTCCTCTGATTGTACATGGTAATCAGTGCATTAGCAGCCTTCTGGTTGAAACCTTCAGAAACACCACACTAAATGGTAAAACAGCACCACAATATAAGGTTCACACTATATCAAAACAAATTGTGGCCACTAAAGGAATCAATTTTTGACATTTCACCTCCATCTATTCAGAGTTCACTGACCCTGGCTTTTAAATTTACAGCTCTGTACAGCCTCAATCAAAGTGTTTGTCAGCAACGCATTTTGTCGAAAGTTTTAGTGTAACACATTGCAGATCATGACATGTATGGATTTAATGGGCCCTTGAGCCACCCTTATAAATCTTATGTCATTCACACAGGATAAATATCTAGCTCTCAGTGTAATAACACAGAAGGAGATTTGTGGATGGGACCCCCATTTCTAATCTTAGATCTATTAAAGTGATTCCGAATGAATCATCAAAGCTATTGATGTCACTATGGGCTTGTTGGCTAGATCCTGGAGTCAATAACAATTTCTGATGGGGTTTGTAGGAATGGTCACAAACAGTAACTTTGTATGAGCAATTGTAATATTTTATATATATATATATATATATATATATATATATATATATATATATATATATATATATATATATATATATATACACACAGTGAGCATATGATATTTTTTTTTTTACACTTTGGTTCTCAAAGATTGGGAAACATTTGACGTTTTTTTTATGCAGGATAGCAAAACTATGAAAAGTAAAATGTTCAGTTCTTTTTGTGTTTTTGTAGAGATGAGCACTTCGTAGCACAAGGTTTAGATGGCATGTCAGCAGTCAAGAAAAAGATACCAGCAAAGAGGAAAATATAATCCCAAATCTTTCTTTTTCCAGGAACAAACACAACCCACCATTCAGGCTTCTTTTGAGAATCAGAGAAGAGAAGCTGAGGATTCCCTCTAAGCAGCAGAGATGACTTTCTCCATCGCGGTGAGAGGCTGTTCCGTTAGCCCGGGGAGAGGGATCATGAGTACAATATTGACTTTAAATTACAGCAATAGCTGCTGCTCATGCTGTCTCAGGACCATGCTGTGGATCAAACACAAAGATCAGGCCAGGATTAGGAGAAAGCCACTGACAAGCACCGAGCCGCCTCTCTGCTGCGGCAGCACGCATACTCATACAGCACCTCCCAAATCTCACCCTAAGCTCTCCCCCGCCTCTCAACATGTAACACACAGACCTTACACTCATCTCATTTGGATTTCAAAGCCAAAATTGATTACAAACTAAATTATTGAAACACAAGGGGTAAAGGCGGCTGGTTGTGTGTGTGTGTGTGTGTGTGTGTGTGTGTGTGTGTGTGTGTGTGTGTGTGTGTGTGTGTGTGTATGTGTGTGTGTGTGTGTGTGTGTGTGTGTGTGTGTGTGTGTGTGTGTGTGTGTATGTGGGTGCAGACTTTGTCAAGGCAGATTTATTTTGAGGACTGGAGGACGGCAGCATTTCCTCCCTGATGGTAAAGACTCTCACGTTTGCTTACAGGATACAGTCGTGTTCTTGCAACGCCTTGTAACTGGGCTTTTATTTTCCTTTTCCTGGCAGTTAAACACAAATAACAGCATGGATGATGTGCTGGGATTCATTGTCTGCGCTCAGGGAGGAGTGCAGGATATGACTGGTGTGATAAATGATCATGCCTTGTGCTTGGCGTGACAAAGGAACTGCGGCACAATCTGCATGTGCTCTATCCTTTCGCCATCATTAGGTGTAATTGGGACTCATGGCGAGGCATGTTCTTTTTCCGCTGTGGAAGTATCGGGGAAAGAAAGCTGCAACTCCTAATAGGACGAGATACAGAAAGGAGACACGTCCAGGGCCACTGCTGGTTGTAAAGTATGCCCCAATATCACATGGCTGGCCTAAATGGAAGCTCAACAGATATGTGCTTATGTCAAATCTCCTTAACTCTAATGTCAGACCAACTCTATTGCCATGTCAGTCTACCCTTTTTGATGTTGACCTTCTAGGGGCTGTTATTGACATCTGTCCGACGAAGGTGGAGCATGTTCTTTCACTCTAAACACAGCATTTATGCAAGAAAACACAACACTCAGTCAGGCACTGATTACAGTGCTGCTCATTAGCCATAATGGGGATACATGTGGAATTTACAGCATTGTGTAACGAGGTTAAAAACAGACTCATGAATCCTAGTATTCATGCACCTTTTTTCTTGCAGCACTATAATTCATCATTAAGACGAGAATATCTAAACACAGTTGAGTATATACAGCAAGTTGGGACTAAAATGGCAGAGTAATAATAGATGTGGAGGGGTAAATGAGCGTGCCCCTGTTTGTCAACCAAATACTCCAAGACCCCCATGTGCACTCTTTAAATGCAGTAAGCTCTAGCAGCAGTAGAAACACAAAGTGTTTGTTTCATGACCTTAGCCTGTATATCCTTTCCCCTCCTTTGAATCAAAGCCCCCACACCATCTTTAGCATTTAGAATTAATTGCACAGTTATCCTCAAATTAATTCCTAACTGTTTTACAACACACAGAGAGAAAAGGGCAAACCAATTATTATTCTGTTTTCACCTTACAGAGGGGGATATTATGCAAATGATCCTCTCTACATGAGAAGGAAAAGGGGCTTTATTTTCCTCAGCAGATGCTGCCTAGACAGTCTAGCGATCTGTGGGGGACAGGAAGTGGGGATGCTGGGAAGATCTGATCGCTCCACCTGGCTTCCTACTGACTCCATATCCAAGCAATAATAGAAAACAAACTGATTAATTATTTATTTCAAAGAATCATTTTTTTCTATATTTCATGCTAGACAACTAAGGTTAAAAGGAATGTTCCAAGTGCTGTCTGGAAGTATTTTACAACTTCTGCACTTACGAGCTAGAGGTGTTTCTTGATGGAAGACAAAGTCCCTTGGCTATGCAGACCTGCAAAATGTTTTATTTGCTGCTTTCCCAGGAAGAGAATACATACTAAGAAAGCGCACTGAGCCTGTGAGCCAGACATCAAGAAGTGGCGGACAGGATGACAATGCTGGGTTTAGAGAGGACAGGGGGCATCTCACCTCCCTCGGCTGCTCTGCACTTCTGACCACAGCGAGTGTTTATTAATCGGAGACCTTGAGACCTCAGAGAAGTGGCTAAATGAAGACTAAAGCACTTCCAACTTCTTAACAGTCAAGAGCCATAATGCTTTGCAACGAGCTGATTTAAAACCGGCTTCTTCTTCCAAGGTGGAACAAACAAAAGCTTTAATGAGCGGTAATGATGAGTTAAGGTCAAATCACTTATCATCTTTACAAATCACAAGAAGATGTTCTCATGGAAATAAGCTCCCATGAGTCCATCATCACCTCAAAAAACTGCATGCAGTGGCACAGCTCCAGGTGCTCGAGCAAATTGGGCTTTCGATGTGGGATGGATCAAATGCCGGCTCAATATTCATTATTCTCTCTGACTGTGATCTGCTGCAGTTTTGTGAGTGGGTGAGGGTAATTGTGTACCTCATTGTGTGTGTGTTTGGACCCAAACTTAATCATGATGTCAGGCTGTTAATAAAAGGTTATTAAAGGAACAAAGATCCAGGTTTTACATATGTTAGGCAGGGGAGGTCTCGGGAACTCCTGTCTCTGAGGTAAACACGGGCCTTCATGACAAATGATGCACATGCTGAGATCAGATAGTTAACAAGAGATCCCCTTATTAACCAGGTCTGCATAGATAATTGGCACTTGAGCCTCACATTTTGAATCTGGCCTGAGCAGTGTCATTTATCAAGAGCCCGAGCATGCTGTCAGGGCTCCATAATAAGCTGCAGTAACTGATGAATCAAAATTAAGCAGATAGATTGAGAATGAAGGAGGAGAAAATGGGCCACAGCCACATTGCTTAGCTTGATATTCAGAATATTAAAGCAATATTATTTCTTATGGGGGGGGGGGGGGTAATCTATACTGCATTAGAGGCAATAGCTGTAAGATAGCTCCAGCCTGACTGTGCCATGATGAAGAGTCTCAATGTAGATTGCAACACTTTGCTCTAATCTGCATATGCTGCGTGCAAGCTGTTTGACCTGGAGAGGGATAATTTGTGAATTGTTGGCTTTCGTAAGCCATCTTCAGATATTTCTTCTAAGAATTCTTAGGAGCTATTTAAATATAATAAAATGAGAAAGTTATTTAGCAAAAAATCTGATTTGAATTGATTAATGCTAAACATTCTCTAGTTTTTCAAGTAAGCAATTTCTGCTTTTCTTTCTGATATATGATAAATTGAATATTTGGGTTTTTTGGACTGTTATTAGGATAGAACAAGGAACAACAATATGTCACGCTTAGGGAAATTATAATGGGCATTTCCCCCATTTTTCTAACATTTCATAGACTGCTATGACTATTAGTAAAAAAAAACTATTAAATAATTGGCAGATTCATCGATAATGTAAAATAATCATTAGTTGCAGCCCTAAGTCAACATTACTTCCATTTGCCAAACATAAATATGACTCATACTAAACAGTAATAGATTTCATTGTTGCCTCGGGTTCAGTAATAACTATCACAGTTTAAGCAAATTGATGTTATAAAATACAATTGGCATTAGCTAAACAATGCAGGAGCACATTATGCCTATTACTGCTGCACAACTTATCAATCAAAATAATTATAGCAGATGCAACTTCCTCATCAGAGTAACACAATTAGATGCACCTAATTGTGTTACTCTGATGAGGAAGTTGCATCATTCCAAACTCATTGGTTTTCACTGGCTGGTCACTGGTATGTTTTCATAGCCTTTTAATGTGACTATAAATTTGCATGTGTGTGTTCACCATCCCTGTTTTTATCTCACTGGTATATAAGTGTAGATAATTACAGATGATGGGCCGGTGATCAGCTGCAGGTATGGGAGCCACCTCAGGCCTCGCCCAACCTTGCACCTCAAGCACTCCCCTGCTCTGTCAGGCATGTTTGGCAGCGTCTCCTTTCCCTAAGTCTCCAGCTGTCCAGTGGGGTGCGCCAAGTCACAGCAGGAGTGCCTGCCTTTCCATCTATGGCCCATCTCTTTCTGTGAGTGTGAGATGTGTGTGTGTGTGTGTGTGTGTGTGTGTGTGTGTGTGTGTGTGTGTGTGTGTGTGTGTGTGTGTGTGTGTGCGTGTGTGTGTGTGTGTGTATTTGAGGGGGGTGGAGGGGGTCGTCTCTGTACTCGCATTACTCACTAGCAGACGGAGCCCGCTGCCAGCGCCCAGCATGTCCGCCCACACGCCCCTGCCCTGCCGGTTAGACCTCACGGTTGGAGGAGATGATGGAGAGAATCTGGGATCCAGGAGGGGGGTGGATCCAGAGGAATCTGAGAGACAGAGAGAGACAGACAGAAGCCCAGAAGCTTACCTCCATCCCACAGGCCGATCCTCGGACAGCCCGACCTGATATGGTAGTCTGAAGTCTCCTTGTTGGGGTTCTTTTGGGGGGAAGCAGGAGGGGTGTTTGTGAAATGACAGCTAAATGATTTGTTTGCTTTTAAATGATCACCTCCCCTTATTACTGCACTATGCATTCTACAGGCATCTTTTTTTGCAAAGTAGCTTTATGTTGTTTTTGGTGTTGACAGTTCAATTAATTGTCAAATTTTTATTTGGCAGCCCGACTAACTTTACAAGTAATTAATGGAACATATTTACAAAACCAGAACAGATAATGTGTGTTTGAAAAAAACTTTAAGAAGCACCACTTTGTGCTTTGGTGTCTGTTTAGAGTTTAAGTAGTACATTAGTAGAATAAGTGACTTTTAGCATAGAAAGAAAAAACACTAAATTTATATCTAAATGTAGCAATTAGCCATATGTAAGGAATGCCGATTAGTGAAGAATTGAGCAGAATATTATTGAAATCTGCTTTGAAACAATAAAAAAACAGCAGTCAGATCATGGTCACCACGACCAATGGGACAGATTCTCAACAACCAATTCATCCAAATAAAAGTAAGTAGGGCTTATTACTACCAGCCAGCATTACTTTCATGTGCCCACAGGGGGCTCTAGTGTACCACACATTTTACTGCCCAGACTCTGTTAGTGGCTGCTCGGAGACCAAGGCGCTGATTGTGTTGAGGGTAGACCTTTTGAACTGCTGTGCTGTACGATTGATATAAACATTAACCAAGCTTATCAGAATATAAGCATGCTGTAATGGTGCAAATGAAATACAAAACAGGATAAAACAAAATAATCTTAAACAAATCAGAGATGTACTCACAATGTAGCACTGCATCAAAGTGGTAAACAAATTCTGTAAAAAGCTGAAAGCCTGAGTGAATACACACCTTATCTTGATCCTGATATTTCTTACTATATATGTGTGTGCGTGAGTTTGTGTATGTGTGTGTGTGTGTGTGTGTGTGTGTGTGTGTGTGTGTGTGTGTGTGTGTGTGTGTGTGTGTGTGTGTGTGAAACTCCAAGGTGGTGAACAGTACTTGATGAGCTAGCTCTGGAGACCTCTGAATTTTAATGATGTTGGAGATGATATTGTGTGTCCTTCAGCTTGTTATACTGACACAAGCACTCCATAAATCATCATACCTAGCTATCGTAAAATCAATACCAAACTGCTACCTCAGCGCTAACCCGTAATAAGTTTTTCAGCCATCTAACAGCTTAAACTTTGCTGTAATGCCGTTCGACCTATAGGTTAAGATCAGACCATGCTTAATTTGTTTTGTAATAGAGACTTTCTAATCCTTAATGAAGCGCCTATTAGGGAGGCTTTTGTTGGCACATTGGTGATCAGTTGGTGGAACAGCCACTGCAATTAAGTTTGAATCTTTGTCCGGGTGCAAAAAAAAGGAAAGAGAAAATAAAAAAAGGGGTGGAGAAAAAAAAAAAGGAAAGCTTGAACGGTCAATAAATGTTAATCCAGTCAGAACTCGTCTGCAGCTTTGAACAGGACTCACACTGTTTTTTTTCACATGCACTTGTTTCATCCTTCCCTAAGAGAGGCCATCCCTTAAGGATACTGCCACTGATCCTGAGACCAGACTACCACTCACTAATAAGAGCCCATGTGTAAGCAATATTGTCCACATTAAACACATTATTACCAGGCTTTGTGTAAAACATAAGCCATAAATACATTCACAGAAATTGCGCTTACACAACTGGTAAAACTAGTTTCTCCTTAAGAATGGAGAAATAATAGGACTGCTATTAAGTTATTGTGAGAAAGTTAAAATAAATAAAAGGTGCCATTAGTTTGTCTCACGCTTTGATTGTAAGAATTCATTGCTATGTTTATCTTTGTCTTATTTTTGCACTAAAATGATCTCTGCATGCTTCATCCAAACAACAAACAAGATGCAAATAACAAAAGAAAACTGAAAATGACAAGCCTCATGTAACCTTGTGGGCTTGTTATTTTTTTTTTTTTATAGAATGATAGCTATAACTGGGGCAGGATTTCTGAGACACACAACATATGTAAAAGCCTTTGCACAAGAGAGAAGCCATTGCCACAATTTCTGAAGCGTAAACAGCTTATGAAAGTCAAATGGATATGTGGCATAATCTGACACGGCGAGTCGCTGCTTCAAAAGCATCCCTAACAAACCACGAATGCCAGACAACAGTGAGGTTGCATGTTTTGAAATGCTCCACAGGTGATATGGTATGCTATATGCTATGATATCAGCCAGTCGCAAGTCGACAAATGAAATTAATCAGGTAAGGTTTAAGATGAGAACATCAACTTTTGTTAGAAAAAAAGGCCTAATGAACAGTATTAAACCAAATACTGTGTATTTCATAAGTGCCAGCTTTCTGTATACACTCCAGTGGACCTGGTATTTACAAAAAGCTAACATGGGTCCCAACGGCAAATTTTCTGTGTGCAAAGATTAAGCATTAAAGTGGAGATTAAGCATTAAAGTGGCACCACTATTGGCTTATAACTCATGTTTTTTGGCAAGGGAAACACCCACATACCCATGGTTTTGGGGGACGCTGACATTGGCTGTGATTTACACACAGTAAGAGGTGGTGACCAATTGTCAGAGGTCTTGCAGGCTGACCCTGAAACATCTGTGTTTAGGGTCTGTTGCTGATTACACAGCAGACAAGGCAGCTAAGAGAACAATATAACCATGGCAATAGTGCAGCCTGAAAAATATTAGACTTGAATGGCAGCAACACATATGTGTTTTTTTAATGTAATATTGTGGCAAAACAGGAATATGTATTCCCAGGGGTCCAGTAATACTGAAGAAAATATGCAACAAGACATTTACTGAGAGTTACACTATGCTGTCCCAATGTTAGATATGATGGATATGTGTTCTGTATTGTCAAAAAATAGTTTGTTAAAGATGAATCATTACTGATAAATCTTTATGCCTGAAGGGGAACTTCCATGTCTTTGATACTGATGTAAAGGTATAAATCACTCAGCCGGCACTGTCACAGTTAGTTTTCACACTTTAGGGGAAAATTAACCCTAAAACAGAATTGTATGTAACATTTTATTTTTTTCGTTGCTTACATGTGGCTCTGCGGACAAGTATTTCCAAGAGTTTGAAGTGATCAAGAAAAAAACATTAATTTAAGGCAGACAGAATTTTCCAACTGATAATTGGTGCCACTGTTCAGAAACTAATTTTGAAACTCCAGAGTTTCAGAGTTTGTTTGTGAAACTCACAATTATTATAATCAAAATCAGTCTG
Source organism: Sander vitreus (assembly GCF_031162955.1). NCBI lineage: Eukaryota > Metazoa > Chordata > Actinopteri > Perciformes > Percidae > Sander > Sander vitreus. The sequence goes on from NC_135865.1 coordinate 16,153,610, forward strand.
ATGTTGGAAAAATAGGCTAATTAATTGTTTTCTAAGAATGTAAATATGAAGACTTATTTACTTATTTAATAATGAAAATATACAATGCTGTTTTCAGAGTTTCAAAGTTCAGACTGTAATTGTTTATATAGGTTTTTTTTTTTTTATATTAGGTAATGCAGTTTCCCGATTAACACACTTGTCCCTTTATTTACACAGCATGTATGTTATCTTCATTGTCACTCAACATCTGATATATATTGTCAAATTTCCAAAGTATGTTCTATACTTCTATAATAAAATAATTAATAAAAAATATATATATATATATATTCTATTTATTCTAAAAAAAAAAATGCTGATTGTTGCCGCCATCCACCGCTGTGTCTGGTAAACACAGCTTGTAGTGAAAGTGTTACTCTGTGACAAAGTTTGAATACCAAGGTATTTATATTCACATAATAAAGAAATGACTGAGTATAAACCCAGGTATTTTCAAAAGACTGCAGTTTGTTTTCTTTTAATCAGATTATGACAGAATTGTTAGCTTTGTATTTTGATGTTTCATTAGAAACTTGGTGGCGACATTGCTCATGTTCAAACTTCTAAGATAACCAGTGCAAGATCAATGAAAGGACAGCTATACTTGATTTCCTTAAGGTGCATTTACCCTTTAAGAAAGGGGAGTCAGTCTGGTTTTGTGTTGTTTATGCTTTATATGTTTTGGGCAGACATAAAAAAACAAGAGCATTTGTTGCACTTAAATATCTCCAACGTTGATTTTTAATAAGGAATCTAAACATGTCTTTGGGTGCGATTCACAGTCGGTTTTGTAACATCAGTGTTGTGATTGTTCAGAGAAATCGCCCAAGTCATGAACTTATGAAAGATGTTGACATGGTCACTTTGCAGAGAAGCCTTTTTTTGAATACAGGGGTAAATTGGAGCAGCCTGGTATCTTGCATGTCTGTCACAGGCCTCCCGTGTGGCTGAGGCTGTTATGGACTGGCGAGGCCAAACTGGGGCAGGGCGCTACAGCAAGGGGAGGGGAGCATTTATACCAAAGGCCAGAGCTAGGATCCATCAGTGTGGGCGGGTTGGGTCATCTTTAGCGTGACCTGCCACCTCTGACGGAGCTCTAAAAAGTTCAATCTGACCCTAAATGCTGAGCAGTTGTTTCTCTCTGTCACAAGCCTGCGTCATCTGAATGAACACCACATACTGTAGTGTAATACTCCTCTATTTATAATTTCTATTTGTATAATTTGTAAATTACAATCTCAATAAATGTTTATATGAGCTAATATGTAATTGAACTAAAAACAATGATGCAAAGAAAGACAAAAGTCTTGATGATAATAAAATGTAGCAAAATAAAACCAGTCCCTCATATGCATGAAAAATACAGCAATACCTCTTAATTAAACCAACACAGCAGTGACCATCATGTTAGGACACATAGATGTAGTTTTTCACAATTGTATGATCTGCCAAAAAGTCCAGACTCGCCCTTTGTTGAGCATCTACAGAGGAAGAAACGCAGATAATAAAGGTCTCTTTATGATGAGGCTCCTGCACACAGAGCCACAAAAAACTTAAGAAAAAAGATCTATCAAGAGGTGGGAATTACATTGCCCTGTGCTGGGGCTGGGAAAAATGAAGCAGGCATTTGTGAGCTAGCTGGCAACATAACCTTCAGAAACATCCTATTTTTCATTAGAGTTGTGTCAGGCAGCTATGCCTTTAATAACATTCATCCCCGTACCAAGGAGAGGATAACTCAAGCTTTAGGCACATAATGAATGGGAGAATAGGCCCTGGCGCTGTTAAGAACAGGAGGGCTTGCCAAACAGGCAGCGCTGCACTGCTGTACTCATGGAAAGCCTTTTTACTGCACGGCACCCTCCTGTATTAACGCCATGCAAATGAACAGTTAGATGCTTCCTGAGGTGGCTCTTTAATGCTGCCTTGTTAATTACTGTCATTAGAGCAGGGGCTAGGAAAGAGGACTAACAAGTCACCGTCCTCATGATCTCTGCATTTGAAAGTCATCTTTGGCAATAAAAACATGTCAGAACCCCAGTAAGAAAATTGCAAATTGCCAAATTTGCTGACAGAGTGGAACATTTTCTGCTGACTCCAAGCAGCTTGCTAGTGATGGATGCATTCTTGACACAGTCTTGGTGTTTAGACTTAAGAAATAATGAGTATCAATGTCCCAGCCGTGGAATATGCAAAGATGAAAGAGCGCTGTGTGGGTTTAATTAAGGGAAGCAGAGGCAGGAGCTGCTTTCAAACAGAGTGACCCAACATGATCAGGTTCTTATTGCTGTCATTTTTGTGCTGAAATATTGCCGGTAAGGTACCACAAGTGCTATAATAAGACCGACGTAATGTCATAGCAAGCGAGCCAGAGGCAGCTAGTGCATTGTAAATGTAGTCCAGATATATTGTTGTGCAGTATGTTTGGTTTCAGAAACACAGGTTAACATGTAGAACATCACAGAGTGAGGCTCTCTGAATCAGGGAAGTTTGGTTTTAAGAACAGTTGAAGTGGTTTTCACTGTATCATTACAACCACAGGGGGTGTGGACACTCATTGTTTCCCCAGTCAAGTAAAGTATTTTGTTTTACAAATGTCCTTCGGCAGCTCACACTGGGGAATGTTTCTCATACTTCAGAGAGCAAACCAAAATATCCCCCTATTATGTCTGTGATGCATCAAATCCCTTGTGTGGCCTTGAATTTTGTTTCTCCCCAAAACTTTAGGGTGACACAGTCAATATATTCAACACACGAGGCCACGTCCAGGCTAACATAGAAGGCTTTTCTCGCCTCGTCTCTTCTCTTTTTTTGCTCTCATTCCTTCCGGTTTTCAAACGTCTGTGCTGTTGAGGACAAATCAAAGGCTCTATTTTACTAATGTAACACTGAGGAGACTGTGAGGTGGCTGTTGGGATAATGAGGGACTGCAGAGATGTGAAACAGACAGGCTGAAATGGATAATTAGGACAGAAAGTTTCTGCGATGCCAATGGCACTCTACAGGAAATGGGATCATTAAGTTCTATATAAAATCTCTATGTACAGTGTATCTATATGAAATTGCTCGTCGGCTTCATCCTTTTCATTACAACTTTTCTGTTTAACTCGAGGTGCAGCCCTTACCTCTGTTTTAGAGACATGTCAGAATGTAGCCACTTTAACTATCTTTATAACTACCTGTGAATATATTTAGCATAATTACTGCTTTGACCTGCCAGAGAAAAACATGAATGCTTCTTGTCAGATCGCACGACTGCCCACTTATAGTATTTGGCAAATTCAGTGGTCTTGTTTTAAAAGCTGTGGTTTTTGATTGTTAGCATGTGAATGAAAAGGACAACTCTCGCAGGTCTGTAGTGCTCAGGAGTATTTCATGCTGTATTAGAGGGTCTGGTAAGGCAAACTGGATAATGAGCCGCAATGGCTGTTAAAAGACGTTTGAGGGAGATATCATGCTATGTTGCTCTATTATGATTAGATTTCTCCTTGACAATATGTAAAGATCAAATCAATATCTACTGAGATTTTGATGATCCACAAGCCACCCCCATCCAGTTCCCCCTCCCTTGGCTCTATTGAGAGAGCATCATCTTACATCACCACAGTAACATTAGGCTTTTCTCTGCTACTGTGAAAATATGTAACTTCGATTAGTGAAATGCTGAACAAAATGACCTGTGTTTTGGATTCACTCCCAAATGTTGCTGTTTGGGAACGGATGACAGGAACTATTGTGCTTCACTTTAGAGCAATTCAATTAGGAGTCATTAGTCCTCTGACTGATTACCAGTGGCCTATCGATAGAGAGGAAGGACACACTAATTAAAGGGCATTTAAATGTTTCTCAGCGCAGAGTAATGTGGAGAAACAGCATTTAAAACGCTGTTTGGAGGAAAATATCCTTGCACAGCAAATGACCGACATAACATGTTCACTTCGCTCTCCACAAATTCCCTTTATAGGCGTATATACGGGAATGGATCCCTGAGGAATACTAAAGTATGGTCATACAACAGTCACCAAGAAGCTAGCAGCCCTGATAAAACACAGGTACATTTTCAGATGTTATGGTGCTCCACTTTAGAAAAAATAAAAAGACAGATAAATAGCAAAACTGATGTAAAATCATGGCAGGTATTTATAGCACATACAGTATGTGAAATTGAATATAAGCATTTAACTAAAAGGAAGGAGTGGATTATATTTCATTTTTAATTGACTGCCAGTGTTGTGCATCTTTAAATTTATTGTATCAGAGATGGATAGGTACTTTCACTGCCTATCATGAAGTTAATTCCATTCTTAGATGAATGGTAGTGATTATGTTAAAGGAAGGTGACTTACTCTATATCCACTTCCCTTTTCTGTAATAGGTTGCTGCTGTTTTATGCAATCACAATTTATACTGAGGACCCCCCCAAAAACAAAAAACAAAAAAACAAAACAACAACAAACAAACAAAACGTCATCAGTAAAATTAAAGATATTCTGTATATGTATCACAAGATGAATATAGAAAGGTGGATTGTTTAAATGCATATCAAACTAGTTCATCTCAATCTGAAAAAATTATATACAAATGAAATAATACAGCATTTTCACAGGTCACAAAATCACATTTCTTCTCCACATGTATTTCTGGAGACTCATCATCCATTGCACAAGGACACTGCACCTCTACAGTGTAGCGAGGACTGCTTTGTGTTAACATAGTGAGAGAGTTATTGATTAAAGTATGATAAGAAGAAGCTCCAGTCCCAGGGCAGAGCCTTTACAGCTATGATTAAATACGCTGCACCGAGGTAAGACCTATATCTCAGACAGAAGCTTGTGCATCTATATACAGCAAATTATCTTTCCCACTGATATTGAATCAAAGCAAATAAGAGCTCTAAGATCCTTATTATAGCTGTTTTAATATCAAAGCAGATGTAGTCCAGTTATTCTTTGGCCAACATATGTCAAAAGTATAAGATGACATTTGAAATAATGCAAAGGCTTCTAACAAATACAGTAGATAGTATACAGTAGTTAGGAATGTACATGCAATGGTGAGTATAACATGATAATGAGACAGTTATACGATATAAGTTGCTGTAACAGTGGCCTTTTTCTAGAGTGTTAGTTTAAGTGACTAAACATGAAACAATACTTTGTTACAGGGAACCCTGAGTAGTTATGGACAAGCAATCTCAGTGATCAAAGATGTTTTCAGCCAGGTTGATAATTGCAGAAATGGACTGTACTGAACCGAAGGGACCAATAGCTTAATTAACAGGAAGATGCCACACTTAAATTAGGTTCACAACATTTATTGCAGGACTTTTAAAACTCCAATCCAAATACATTTGACTACCTAAATATTAGTGGATACATTGTTTTGCTGTTGGCTCATCAATGACTAACATACAAATATTTGCAAATTTAAACAAAACCAAGCATTAAACTCATGTTGAACTGTCACGTGTAAGTTCATTAAATTATTATGTAAAAAATGTTAGAAGGAGGGAAACAACATTTTTAACAGGGGGCGCCACACAAACATGAACTTTAAAAGTTTGTATATATGTACATACTTAAAAAATCATAACAATGTATTTGTTGGTTTTGTGCTCAGAAACAGTCTGTGTACGGTAGGATAACACGTTAAAATAAATTAGTCAAGTTTTCAATAGACAAATAAACAAATGATATTAAATCAACAGGAACAAGGTTTTGTTAAGGGTAAGTCACTGTTCAAAATGTACTATGATCCTACAAAAGTGGGTTTATTGCGAAGGAATTAACTCTTATTATATATGATTTTTCCCATTTCAAGGTAATAAAGCCCTATTGAGACAAGCAGCAAAATATTCATATTTTTGCCCCACAAAAGTGATGACATTTCTTTTTTCTTTCATTTTGATAAAATAGAAAACCTCACAGTGGTCTGAAAAATCAAACATATATTCATCTGAAATAATTTGGTGCAGTTAAACATCAGCGGAGCTTTGTAAAGCTCACAACAGTTCAGCGTAAAAACTGTCATATTGACTTTTATGTACAGTATTGTGGACAGAATTTAAAATATATGCAATTGCACAGATACTTCTGAAAATGCACAGTATATACTTATTTATTTACTTTTATTTGAATAATTATGCATGTATATATGTGTATGTAGCCTATGTATTTGCACAACCAAATGTTAGCATCACCAGGGATGCTGTAATTTCCATATTTCCAGGTAAAAATGAAAAACATCATTATTGATCCACATATGCTGGCTGAAGTATTGGGTTGAACCATGGTGAGATCAGGCCCAACATACAGGTGGATGAGACTCAACCACTTCATTAACTTTAAAGAAGAGGAGTGTTGTGTCAACAACATGCCACACCAGTATGCTCTTTTGTACCTCGACCTCTATCTTCTCAGCTCACTGTTAAATCTATAATAACAATATAGTTTGAATGCCATTTTACTTGAAATCTAAAATCTTAAAACCTGCTAGAATCTAAATACATGTTTTCAACTGTCAATAAGTGGGTCAAAGAGAGCAAGGAGCGGTTTCCAGATCAAGAAGGGAATCCTTAATTTTGTGTAAATGCATTGGTTAGTAGAATACTTTTATTTAAAAAGTGGATGATCCAATTTTGCATGCCAATCGCATTCCTTGGTTTTAGCTACGCAGCCGAAATAACTGTGAGAAATGTCCTCTTGGTCTGACTTTTATTCCTCACCTTATTCCCAATGTCATTCATTTGCCACTGAAGGTAACAAGCCTTTTCCACTCTGTGCTCTGTAACGGCAGACCTTTAATAGCCATTTCCCGGTGTGGTGAGGGGATACGGGGGGGAACATGTTTATTTGTGTGTCTGCACAAGCCTCTCCAGCGATTCTCTCTGCTCCACTCACCCAGCTGCTGGCTGGAGGAGTGATTCATGGGCCTGACAGATGCCTGGTGCAGCTGGATCTGTCCTTGATCATCCCAAAAGCCTGGACAGCACTGTCATTCACCATTGCCCAAATTATCTCTGTATTGACTGCAGAACCCTCTGTGACAGCGCCGTAATGGCTAATTACCCAGGATGCTTTGGGTACTTTTAAACCCCAGAGTGTTCTCTTGCTGTCTTGCCATGCGGCTGCTGCTCTTACCGCGTGTCGCTGTGAGGGCCACCGCTTTCTCAAGCCCCACCTGAGTACCACAGCCTGAGGAACCCAGGGCAAAACGTCAAGAGAAAAAAAGGGCATAATATCCTCTTTTACAGAAATTATACAGCGATACCAAAGCAACAAAACACTTTTGTTGTGGTCTCAGCGGTGTTTGGTGAGACGTCACTTGTGACAGTGAAATGCGCACATAAATTACCATTTATGGTTTGCCTGTTTCTCTATCTTTCTCTGCATGTCAGGGGAATCACCTTGTGAAACACACAGTTAATTATCAAAATCCGTCTAATGATGTTAGAAAATTTGGCTAATTGAAGTCTTTCTTAGAATGTAAATACAAAACCGTATTTTATCATGAAAACATGTTTCAGTGGAAAAAATCCACACAAATAGCTGTTGAAAGTTTTACACTTCAGTCAACAATAAGAATGCTCATTTACAATTCTAAAGCTGCAATGTTGCTTTAGACTTTGAAATGCATTTCAGGAGGAAGGTGACAGAAGGAAATGAAAGGAGAGACAGAAAGAGGGAAAGAGAAGGTGAGGGAATAGAGGGTACAAAATCCCATCCTGACTGTTAGAGAAGATGATGAGGTCCCCTGAGAATGGACAGAGCAGAGAGGGAGCAGCTTTTCTTCACAAAGACTCTGGTAATTTGCCACATCCTGTCCGCACACCCGGCATGGAAGCCACTCTGTCCTTAATTACCAGGATAACAAACCCATCCCCTACCGGCTCCTCATAGTGCTGTTCTCCTCATGTTACTTTCCCCCCTTCACCAATATCGGCACCACCCAGGCTTTCTGCGCTCCTCCTTCCCATCAGTGTCGGGGTAGAAATGGATAGCCTCTGCTGCTGTCTGCAGACAGTGGAAGGATGGACACCAAATAAAGTGATAAAAGCTGAGAGAATGGCCCTGCCTCGGTTAGCAGCTCTGATCTTGATGGACAGGGGCTCCATAATGACATGGAGGCCTCACCTGGGTAAACTAGCAGTTCTGACAGCCCTGTTAGCCATATACACAGGGAAAACCTTTTAGACAAGCCCACTACCAATGATGGTCTCCATCTAATGACACAATTACTGGTAAAATATGTTCATCACCCCCCCCTTAATAATAATTCATTATTACTTATATTATCAGAGTTAAATTCTCTCAGAATCCATTTGCTAATTTATTTCCAGTGTCCAGGAATTCAGTAAGTTAAGTGAACATTAAAATGTACATCACAAGACACTGCAAACCTTGTGGATTGTAATGACATCGCTGTCATGAGACAACCAGAGTATAGGGGCCGTGGCCTTTTCGTCTGGTCGTCGTCTGTCATCTCCAAGATGGCGCTGCGTCTGCCTCTGCTTTATTTGCATTGGCTTTTGCACACGTCTGCATTGCTGCGTGCATTCTGACTCCACAAATTCAAAACAAAGAGGAAGAGCCAGGAGTGACACTACAGCCCTGCCTTGCTACAGCACACACAGATACATTCAGCTCAGAGGGAATGACGAGGCTGTCTTAGCGCAGTGTTTGTATGCCTCTTTCAGTGAGCAGGCAGTGGGAGGATCTGATATTCCTGGGGGTGAAGGGGTTAGAGGGGTGTGTGTGTCTGTGTTACCAGTCACCTGCTGCTAAATCCTATTAGCAAGGCCTGGGGGTTAAACCAACCATCACCATTAAAGGCCTGTCAGGGGAAAGCCCACAAATAATAGGGCTGATCGCTACAACTCACAAATAATAAGGTGCTTTGATAGAGGATAATCAATTAGTGGTAATAGGAAGAGGGTTGACATTCTGATGATGCCTCTGAAAGAGAAAAAAATAGTAACATAATGACGACACCAAAACGTTTGAGAGAAATGAGAGTTTAGACCTTTATTAACAGCTTAAGCCTTATTTTTAGGGGAACACTATTAAATAGAAATAAAAAATAGAAAATTGTATTTAATTTGATTTTCCTTTTTGTGATTTTAGAGCTATAATGAATACTGAATGTGTTTATTAAACTGTAATTTTTGTGTGCACACAATGTCGACGATCTGTAAAACATTTGCTTTGATCTTTACGTATAGCTCTTCAGCTGTTGATGATTATGTATTCGTCATTGATAAGGAGAAAAATAAAGACGGGGTTTTAACTTGAGATCACATGTTAGCTCAACTGAAACCTAAGTGGCAATACTTTGGATGTTAACTAGATAATGTTCAGTTATATTACAGCAGGTTTTCACATTAACGGTACAAGTGTCTGTCAAGACTTCAGCTAACCAAAACAGGAAAGGCTAAAGGACAAAACAGTGCTGAGATTTTACTGCCTCTCGGAAAAAACTACGAGTGAAAGTTATAAAGCAGATATTGTTATTCAAGGATTAAAGTGTCAGCCAAAACATTTCCATATGTTTTCTAAAGCGAGGAAATTGAGGTGAGAAAAAATTGGCAAAGCAAGTGTTAAATGAGATGGGAAGTGACAGTTTACATCTCCAGCCACAATTAACACGTTGATGGTGTTTTTCGCCGGGCCCCTCACAGTGATAATGCCTGTTGTCAAATCTGTTTAGCACGCCAAATCTCCTGGAGCCTTCAGCTAGGCAGCAAGCTTTTGACAGATTGAAGGTTCAGAGATAGGCTATCATGACAGATGGAAGCTGGCATCGATGTTCAGCTCTCGCCAATCACAGGGGACCTGCCCCCCTTATTCTGCGGGGCGCAGCTCCGCAACCTTCCCCCCTCTGATGGGAGCAGGGGATGGCATTGTTAAGCAGTGCATCTGTGAGACTCAGTCTCCTCTGATGGAAGCATAAGGCAAAGAGCTCTCAAGCAAAAGACGGCCACTGCTGTAAGCGCATTTCAGATATGATGGGAGGCTAGCTCAAGGGAATTGTGGAAAAGAAAAAGTTTGAAACATTTTGAGGAGCAGAGAAAGGACCCAGGAGAGAAAAGAGCGATTGCAGCAAGCCTCAGCTATTCAGTAATGCCATCATTAAATGTGATCATTACCTAAATGCTAGCAAATGCTCTGTACAGTCACAGCACAGAGTTTGACAGAAACGTTTACTTGATCAGATATCTGATTAGCAGAATGACATTTTTCATCTGACCAACAGACTCTCACCTGTTAAATGCTCAATACTAACAGGGAAAATCAATTTATATAGCCTTGGCTTGTGTATAAAGTCCTCCTTAGAACTCATACTACAGTATGATTACCCTTAATGAGATCCATCTGAAACGGTGGCACAGGAGAAACTCATTAAACTGAGCTTGTTCTAATCAGACAGGCTTATATGGATTTTGCAGACATCAGAAATTGTTCTGAAAAAGAAAAATACACCAGGGCCTCTGAAACAGAAGAAGAGATCCGATAATTAAGTGTATGCCATGCGCTGATGATATCACGAGTGTTAATGATCACTATAATGACAGTTCATGCTGCACCCAGTTGATTTACAATACACCTACTGTGAGGCACCACTGCGACAAACACTGCAGCAAACACACCCAAGTGAAAACAGCTTAGTATAGACTAAAAAGCCATAAGTTAGACCCAATAGGCACTTTTAGGGAAAGGAATTAAATGCTTACTTGAACAATAAAATTTCCGCAGGTAGATAACTTTGAGATGCAGTGTTGTTGGTTTGCTGGCTGGCAGGCAGCCCTCTAAGTTGTTTGGTCTCTCCCTCCCTGTTTAGGCGAACACATTGTTGATTCAGACCCATCATGTTGAGGCTTGAGGTCACCCTGTCTCAGGCTTGGCTAGTTAGCAGCAGCCCACCTGATGGCCCAGAGGAAATCACAGCAGCCGCACTCACAGGAGAGGGCCTGACAGCCAGGCCCCACACCAGAGAGAGGGGTCCAGCCAGGGGGGTGGAGAGAGGAGGTCAGTATGGGGGGAGGGAGGAGAGAAAGGGAGATGGTTCTGTTAAGGAGAGGGAGGGGGGGGGGGCCTTCAAACAGGGAGGGATGAGAGACGGCTAAAGAGGGTGCGATGGTGAGTTGTGATCGCGGCTGCATTAAGTGAGACAGAAAACGCAGACAGGCCTCAATGATGAAAGAAGGATGCAAGAAAAGAAACAGGGCTGATAAAGTGAGTGATAGTAACTTACTGGGTGGCACACTAAAGGAGAAAAAGAAAGATGAGAAAGATAGCTCTTGGGTTAATTTGTACAAAAAGAGGATGAAGAGGATGGTCCAGTCAGTGTAAGAGAGCGATGAGGATTCTCATTAACTAAGATGGATGCTGATATTTGAGGGAACGGAGAAGGATTTTTGTTCAGGGGTATATCTGGATCTATACAGCGGGGGCTGGTCTAGTGGTTTAGTTGTCTAGTTTTTCCAACACCTAACAGCAGTTTCTGTTCAAGCAGAAGCGAAACTGCCCTGTGTAAATGAAGTGAGGCATCAGTGTAAGTTATCCTGGGGCAGTGATGCTGCTCTTGCAGAGAAAACGTTGGCTGTAAAATGCTGTGATGAACAGCAGACATTTCCAGTTCACAAGTCTCCCAGTCTCTCCTGAGAGTCTGCTTCATCCCTATTATAGCCAATAATAGCCCATTGTAGTCATATGCTCTTTCTCTTCACTGTGACTGAATGAGGACACATTATTTACTGAGAGGAGACAACGCTAATATACCGCTGCAGAAAACTGCTGACGGGAAGAGGGCAAAAATCATAGGTTTTCCCTCCTAGAGGACGTTACACTTCTTTATATTTATAGTTGTGTTTATTAACATCTCACAATCTGCCAATACACCTCTAGACAACCGCCACAGTTGCTCCTACTGCAGGTTCAACTACAAGGTGGCAAACTGAGGAGATGAATTCACACTGATAAGGTCATTTTGTGGTATATATCAGATGAAAGAGGTCTCTTCAAAATGGTTAGTATTGTAATAATGTAAGATAGTTTGACACAAAAGTTACATAATGCTTACAATAATACATTGTTCCGTTGTATATTCAGATTAAAAAGTGAGATTACAACATTTTGAAGCTAAATACTACAAATGATGCTTATAAGATTTAAAATTTCATGTTTCACAATATACATTATATGGGAATATAGATTTAGTTTATGATTATAGTTTCTACAGATCATGAGCAATGCGTAAATTAAAGTGGGAAAGTGGCCATTTAGCTCAGTTGGTACAGTGGGTGCACGTATACAGAGGTTTATTCCTCGACGCAGAAGGTCCAAGGTTCAAATCTGAGCTGTGATGGTTTCCCTGCATGTCTTCCCCCCTCTCTCTCAGCTTTCCTATCCAATAAAGGCAGAAATGCCCAAAAAATAATAATTAAAGTGTAAAAATGAACTAATTTAACGAGTCCTTTAATACTCGTTAAACTGTAATCTCAATGGATAAAGGTCCTCTCTACTGAAGCATTTCAATAGGGCAATAATTGCAAAATGCAGATCAAAACCTCATTGTGTCCATGTGCCATTGAACATAGTTTCTTTAAGGTTTCCATTTTGTGCTTATGTCCAAAGGCATCCAGAGACAAATGCCTCACCACAAAGTCATACACCATTAATGCAGTCAGCGGTGCTGCAGCCTCAGAATCTTATTATCTTAGTTGGTTCAGCCTCATTAGCTGTTCTATGCATATTAATGGCTGGGAAATGGAAAACTATACTCCATTTAAGAACAAAACATGCTCAAAGTACTCGCTGCTTCGAGGTTATATATAACTCACTCTGCAAATTGCTATCATCGGGCTCCTGGCAGAACCCTGCTGTTTTCTTTACCCAAAAGCTCCTGGTTCTCTCGCAGAGACAGAGTTTCATTAACCTGCACTGCATTCAGATGCCATTATGGCTCTAATTATGGCACATGCTCTTGTGAGGAACTGCCTGGGATCTCAAAGACTTTTATGTCCCGCTGTCCTGTCGCCAAGGCCAGGGTCGTTCACGCTGCTGCCGAAGTTCCAGATAGAGAAGATATTGTAATCTCAGATGCATTGAAGCTGGCTTTGTAGACTTATGCAGGCTTATCTATCATGGTCACGACTGCATTAGACATAAGACCTTAGGTTTGCAGGCACTGAAGTAGAAAGGAGAGCAAATTAAATTCTTCTCATCTATCTCCTCCGCTGTGTTCAGATTGCATCAGTCAAACCAAAAAAACAAAAAAGTAGCACCTAGCAGTGCAGAGGCAAGTCTTTATGTTCTGCTTGTTCTCCATAATAGAAAGACCATGCTGTCATGTACTGCAACAGTCTGCTCTTAATGATTAGAAAAACAAAGATAATGACAGTGTGTTTGCCATTCTAGACTCAGCACATCTGCCAACAGACGAATGGAGACCTAGGCTTGGGAAACAAATAAAACCTCTGTCCAGTGTCTCATTATCCATGAAAGTATCTCCTCTGCTTCTTCTGTCTAATCAAAGAGAAAGGAAACACAGGAACAAGCTGAAAAATTCCAGCATGAGGGAGATTGAAACAGTTCCCTCACATTGAGCATTGTTCACTCACAGCAGATAGTGAAGGTAAGAAGATCCTTTGGCAGGTGCTGCGGGCTGTCAGAGCTGTAGATGAGCTCTGCTGCTGGATAACATCTTGCCAAATGCTCGAAGCTTGTCAGTTAACAGTCTGCCAGAAAAAGGTGGACAGCTACTAACCTCTCGGAGAAAAAACAAAGACCAACAGTAAGTTCCAAGCCATAAAAAGAAAAGTTTAGAGTTCTCAGAGTGCAATTGCCAGTATTGTCACAAGGATTAAGGCAAGCCATTTTCACAATACATGTGTTAATGCATTTTATGCAAATACAGGAGAGAGAGAGTGTGTGTGTGTGTGTGTGTGTGTGTGTGTGTGTGTGTGTGTGTGTGTGGGGGGGTAGTAACAAGCCAGAACCATTTTCTTCGGTTTAACCGGCTATTTGTGTTTGCTAACTAATTCAATAATTCACAATCATGATCAGAACACTAACATGGTCACATCAGAAAAAAACAACACTAGGCAAGGGTATGTAGGGTATTGTATGAGCACGAGACAGTCACCTCTACAACAGACAATATGTACAACTCATGTACACATACTGTATGTACACTGTTAGGCACAACAATAATGAATAATAATGAATAAAAAAGTTAGAATAATAATGAATACAAAAGTTAGAATAATAATGAATAAAAAAGTTAGAATAATTTCTCTAATTAGTTCTACCTCTCCTTTCTCTGCACTGTAACAACACAGTTTGTAAGCTCTGATCATTACACTGTATAAGAACATGTCTGGTTAGTCAACTTGTATCTAGCTATATTTTTGGTATTAAAGCTTTAGTGCATAACATTTTGATATCAATGAACGTCCGTTACATTCAAGCCATTTCCAAATGAGTTGATACTAAGCTAATCAAGACTATCAGCTCCACACAACTCTCTCTGTATTTCTCAGTATATGGCTATGAAGATTGTGTCGTCCGGTGACTTTCCCACGCAGAAACTCAAGTGAAGATAATTACCTCTTCTGAAGAGTCCATCATGTTTTTTTAATCCTCCGTGTCCTCTGTGGCTACCATGGTGGCTACTAGCAACTGCGTGGGGGGAGGGGAGGGGTGCGTACGCAATCACGTAAAGCCTGTATTATGCCGCACCGACAGTGTTGATGTCATTACTTAGAATTCCTAATGGGGGAGACAGAAACTACACACTATAGCTTTTAAAAGCACAGTCAACTATCTAAATGCAAACAGTTGGTGTAGCCCAACCACCAAAATCCAGAATACGAGATGGGAGACGGGAACTAGAGCATGTCTAGAAAGGCTTTCCAGTACTGCAGGTATTTCTGAGTATCAACAGCTGTAGAGCTTTAAAATACTTTCAGCTCATTGTTTTGGTTTGCACCAACCAAAACTCTGGCGGTTCAGATACTTGCTTTAGCCAACTTTACACTGGAATCCCAGCCTGAATTGCAAAATTATATAAATGACTGGTGAAGAAAGTTAAACATCTATCAAAGGGAAGAGATAAATATATTTTTCTCAGAAGTCTGGAACTTGACAGGTGGTAACAGGATGTCCATGCTGCTCTGTTTCTGGTGTATATGTGTGTAACTAGGCAATATTTTGCAATCCATACAGAACGTGATTAGCTGATGCAGTATAGCGGCAGATTGCTGTGAGTGTGTTTTGGAGTCTTTCCATCCCCAACTGTTGCTTAATGCAGCTTTAACAGCGAAATGTTGACAAAGGTCAAATATGTTTAGGATTTGCAGGCTTTCTTCCAAGATAATTTTAAAGACCCGTTGTGACATTTTTAAGACAATCTGCTTTTGAATAATAATTTGTGTCTAACATGATTTTTTAATTGCCTTGTAATATATATATATATATATATATATATATATATATATATATATATATATATATATATATATATATATATATATAATGATACATTTTTGAAGTGATTGTAGGTTTCGAGTGATTTTACTTCTCACCTTGCTTTAGTGATGTGCAGGTGCACTACAGGACCCTGTGACATCACTTTTGGGTATGTTTACAGATGCAAAAGAGTTCTTTTCTGAGCAAATTCAACTGGTTTTAAAAGATTTGTTGTTCACAAGGCACAAAAGCATTCAACCCATAAATAGCTGATATACGTCAGCTAAGAGCACCATTTTTAAGCTCCTGATGTGATAAATTAAACCTTACAGGGAAGGCTAAAACATATGTAATGTACGATGTGGATTAGAATGTGATATCATGTCGCACATATGAAGTTAAGTACAATTGTTTATTATAAATTGAATGTGACATACAAAAGAATAGCAGGGCAATGGAAATATTTCATAGGGTAGTGGACCATTACTTCATACGTTTAAAAAAAACATTGGCTGAAAAAAGATCTGCGTTGCACCTGCAGTATACAAGTTCTCCTGAGACAAGCTCAACAACCCTTAAAGGTGCTAAACAGCACTTTTTATTTGAAGTGTACAGGTAGGTATAGTTTTCTTTAACATCCAGCTGAAGTAGTCCCATGAGATCTCAAAGGTGACCTCATCTCTACAGAAGTATGATCACTAATTAAGTTCAAATCTCTCTCCCCTGATTTTCATTGTATTAATTTTTTTTTGCGTTTAAACAATCATTTGATTAAACAACCCTATCTATTTTCGCAATTAGCAAATCATATAAATCAAATGATTTATTGAGTTAAAATACAACATTTGTGTGTCAACTAATAAGTAATCCTAACATCACTTTAGGATCTGTTAACTTGTTATAATTAGACGTTAGTTTCTGCCATTTTAAAGACAAGCTAATTAATAGATAAATTGATAATGGAAATAATCTGTATTAACATCCATACTTGGAGTATATATTGTCAAACAAATCATATGTGACGTATTCACTATGTTTCCATTGACTACAGAAATGAATCTGACTTATTGAACTATTTTAATATAGCCACAAGAGGGTGGACCTCAAAGGCTTTACATATAGAATATGGCGAGTGTTATCGATCCTTCGAAATGAGCAGCATGAGCCCTCTGTAAATCACTCCAGCTGACACTCCACATTTCAGCTTTAGTAAGAGGTTGTCTTTCTTTTCATTTCCTTTTCTAAAACAACCATTTGAATCAATGTGATCTCATGATTTAAAACACAGTTTAAGTGTGCACACTTGCAATGCGCAACAATAATTCCAATAAACTCTTTTCCTAAATAATCTAAATATTTTTGCTTTAATTATAACCACCATAACAACGAGCCACAGTGAGATAAATAAATAACTTCATTGCCCTCCCTGGAATTGTGCTGATGCGGAGGCCTGCCTAGGCATTATAAACCTAATTAGCAGAAGATTACTATGCAGTGTGCAAGGCTGTGGTCCAGAAAGACATCATTAGGTCTTCTGATGGGGATATGCCTTCAGCACATTGATTCTTCTTCGCTCCAAGAACAATGCAGATTGCAGACTTTATAATTGGGCTTTCAGGTCACATGTGACTTCCTTTCCACGATGTGTGGCTGGCGATCTCCATTCAAACAAAAGAAGCCGATAACAAAAAGACATTCCCGCTGAGCTCAAGGAATGAAGAGGATGTTCGTGGATTATGAGACGCACCAACGAGACATAGATAAATAAAAATCATGTGAGCAATACATACTGAAGGGCTACATAAGCATTCCACAGAAAAAGATGATAAAGCTTTAGATCAATCAGATATTCTGAAAACCTAAATAAATAAATAACCTGTCAACAAAAATCATTCTAATGCTTTTCATGTTTAATAATAATTACAATTACTACTAATGTGAATACCTATTATTCACATTATACATTCATATGTGAATTACACGCTTCTGAGATGTAAAGTGGACCTGCAATATGCAGTATGTAAAGACAGCAGAGAAAAAAGCTGCATCTGTGCCACTCAGTGGACATTGAACTGCAACGATTAGTCAATTAGTGGATTGACAGAAAATGATTAAACTATTTTGATAATCGATGAATTGCTTTAGTCATTTTTCAAGCAAAATTTCCAAACATTTGCTGGTTAAATCTTTTCAAATGTGATAGTTTGCTGCTTCGTCATATCTCAGTTGAATGAACGTCATGGTTGTGATGAAATCCACAAAATAACATTATCTGCAAAAAGCTGAGATCTACTACTGAGGTCACCCAACTGGACACTCTTAACTCCTGCTGTTCAAAGGATCGTGTCCATGAAAATCACAAAAACAATCAGTGACAAGACACTAACTTCGCCGAGCCTAATGCCCACAAAGAAAGTGAGATCCTGACTTTTTGAAAGAATTCATAAACAGCTCTCACTCCAGTTATACAGGAGATGGCTTGCACCCTGTATTCCCACAATACAACCAACAATACCTACAGTATAATATACTATAAGCCTTCTCTAAGTTCACAAAGCATGTAGACTTGATGGGAAAACTCACAATACCCTTCCAATATCCTCATAAGAGTAATCAGCTCACTTCTAAACCAAAACTAGATCAGCCTGATGACTGCTTAATTTTCTACAGGAAGGTTTATGCCAGAGTGACCGAACAGAGAGTTCGGTCACTCTGGCATAAACCTTCCTGTAGAAAATTAAGCAGTGTGATACTGACGCCTTCTGGTCCCCTTTTTATATAAATGACAGCTACCACCCCAACCTGCAAGTCCACAAGCACTGCCCTGACATCCACGCGATGATAAAGAGGATTGTCAACCAAGATAACCCAACAATATCATTCAGCATCTCAGGGTGTATCTGTTCCTCAACTGGTGCCCTGCCACTGCAGATTTCTGTGGTTAAGTTCAAGAGTTCCCTAAATATTTTTTTCACCGCTTAACAATATGCCCAGTTGAGGTCAGCAGTCATTGCAGCAGCTTGGGCAAAGCCCTGTCTCCCTTTTCTGGGTCGTCTGACAATTTACCAGAACCAATGGAAAGTCCTTTTTTCACGGCTTTCCCAAACCGCCCCCATAACGAATTTTTGCTAACCAAAAATCGAGTCCCATTGTCCAATAACAAAACAAGATTCAAGAATCAAGACTGAATGATTCATATCTGTTCAGTGAAAGGGGGTAGGGGACATACTATTGAGGACTTGCTAAAAGGTAATATAATAAGAACTGGAGTAGTCCTCTTAGCAACTTTGACCGCACGTCTCAGCACATTGATTCATTGATTCCAACATGAACATTGAAGTCTCCTGGCAGAGCTACAGGGTCTCCATATGGCGCCCTCTCCAGGTGCCTATGACACCAGTCCTATGCTAGAGTGAGGCAATCTTCCTGATTTGATTTATGCACCTCCTTTCTGCTGTCGGCCAATAAGGCACTTTTTGAAACAAATTGTAACTGTGCAAAATACACAAATATCACAAGTTATGTACCAGCTGCTTAATTTTTTAACCTTTAGAATGAATGTGAGGATAACATCATAACACCCAACTTTAAACTTGAGGTCTTAAGAGTATAAAACTATGATAACCATAAATATTCTAATGCTATCTTCTATCTCATGCTTTGTTTGCGTTTTATTTGCTTACTTTGCATTCCTCTATGTGCGTTCATAAGAGAGCTTGTTTAATCAGCTTTGCTCGCTGCCTTCCTATCTGCACTCGCCCGTCGTACGCTTGTACTCTTGCACCTCGTTCTCTCTGGCTGGCGTTTGTAACAGAGCACTACAGCCCCATTTGAGGTATGATAATCAGCTGATTAGCTAGCGAAGTCCTTTTCCCAGAGGCTCCTTTGTGTGCAAAATCCTCACACTCAATTGACATGTGGACATCATCAAGCTGATGAAATGCAATTGTAATGAACAAGTGAGGCATAGCATCTGCAGTGGGACCCTGAACGAAAAGGACCCTTCCCTCCTGACATGCTAATGCTGAAAGCTGCTCTCTGCCTGTACTCCCCGTGGGTCCCTCATGGAAATGTGAAGAGATGCATATTCAAACCAGCGCCTTCCGAAGGGGCTAGATGTACGGAAGAGCGAGATGGAAGAAAAAACCCTGTGTGGACTTGGCCAAATGCTAATTCTAAGACAGATTATATTGCATCACGCGCAGTAATGATCTGACAGTTCATTTGTGAGGAGAGTTCAGGATCTGAGGTTTAATGCTTGGGTGGACGCAGGTGCTGAGCCCCAGCTCCTCAGAGCTGTCAAAGGGAGGCAGGGGGCTGCTGTCAAATTATCCCAGTTAAAAAGGCTGAGGCGCCTGCAAATATAAAAGACATTTAAGAAATTAATGCATTCGTATTCAACACATATTGCAACAGTGTTTCATTAGAGGTGCTCTAGTCATATTAAAACTGACATCTGACCTTTCACATTTCTCCAAGGCACTCAGGAACATTCTTATTACATACATGCTGAAGTCAAAGAGAAGGTAATTGTGATAACTAGCAATAATTAAACAAGCTGACATTTTAGCACCATCATTTTCCCTATTCTTCTTCTTCTTCTACTTTGGCATCGCACAGCATTGATTATAAAAGCCTTATTTGTATGAGTGAGTTTATTTTACAGGACAAGATATGAACAATGAAAAACCTGGAGGTTATGTGACTACCACATACTGCCTAAGTATACCATCATTTCATCTCTTAGTTGTTCTGCGTTATCAAGGAGACTTATTGTATTACCATTGCTGCTTTGTTACTGCATAATCTTGCTGTGATTATGATAAGCATACATAATGGAGACAAATTCCATACAATTTCCCTGATCAACATTTTCTGCTTTCATGCATAATACATTCATCATAAACAGATACAAGGAGGGAAGTCATGGAGACTATCAAAGTCAGGATTTCATAAATTATAGCAAGATCATTTCTCAACACCATCCTTCCAGCTGTGTCACACAGCAGCTTGCAAAGTTTATCTGACTAAATCAGACTTTACAAACAGACTAGATCTTTCAGATATTTACATGAACAGAGTGTAGTACAGTTGGCAGAGGTCAAGACAGATAAACAGACTGATAATGCCATACATATTGTTCTATATGGATAGATGTAGGTCATTACACCTATGGCCTCCAGCTGAGCTGCGTTGTGATGACAGGACCTCTGGGCTTGGACCTCAGAGACAGAGCAAATGGGCAGTCAGCAGGCCCCCTGCTTTCTGAGCCTTTTGGGTCACTGAGGTGTCAGGGGCTGAGAGGGTCACAGACCCTGAAATCTAGCCTCACACACCTCAACACTATCCCTAACCCGGTGTAAGCGCAACTAGACCCTAGGCTCTGAGGTGGGCTCCCTTCCCACCAGGTGTTCGGGATGGCATACATGTCTTCAGGGTATGGAGTGCCGCTGGCCGCCCAGGACTACACATGGTGCTGGGGGTCAAACATGGAGCCATGCTGGACCAGCTGTCGCTTTGCTGTTCGCCCCAGCTCTGAGCCAGGCCCGCTGGAAAGGGCCAGATGCGCACACTCAGTCACTCTTCTACAGCTTACAGCATCATAGGTCTCACTATCTGACCCAAGTGCTTTGGCATTATTTTGCCAAGATGATTGCAGTAACGTATGTAGCATTTTGTGATCATGGAAAAATATCCAACTTTAGCTATCTGCGAAACAGCACAGAAAGTGTGAAAACAGTGCCTTAGTATTTCCAATAATTGTCATGGTCACTGTTCTGTCTTCCCCATTCAGCATACAAGGGCATCCATTCATTTGAAAAGGCTAAGCTACCATGCTCACACGTGGACACACCCAGATCACAGACCCTGCACTGCTTTGGAAGTAGCAGCACTACATCTTCTGAGGGAGTAAAGCTTGCTGGAGAGATTTATACACCCAGCCTGATGCCTCCTGCTCCCTATAATAGTACAAAAGCTTGTTGTCTCTTCCAATTACAGATGTCAAAACGCTTATTTTGAGGGTTGTGATCTTTTCCCTTTTAATCTGCAAAGATAAAAGGTCTCAGCTTCATTAGCATGTGTTCTCTCCCCCCAGACTCAGATTCCCTGCAAGCAGCCAGCTCAGCCTTACAGCCTATTACCCACTCCTGGGGCCATTAAGGTCTAACATTAATGATGTGTAATTAGCATTTGATGACAAATAATAACAATGCACTCCCATTCGATGTAATGGGGGATAAGATAATAACATGGAATCCCACTGTTTCAACCCTACATAAAGCTCACAATATCTATGTTTTATTGCCCACTCTGTTGTTCAAAGCTATAATGGAGTGGGATGTAGAACGTGTGCATAAATTATTCAAATTAATATGTTTATCGAGAAATATCACAATTATAATACATCAATGAGTCAAGGTGCTTAATCTGTACAAAGCCTGACCGTAGTTTAATCATACTCAATGACAACGTTAGTATATTTTAATATATTTCTGAGAGCTAGAGCTTTTTTTTGAAAAAAAAAGTGTTTGTGTGAAAAACACATGAGAATATTGTGAACTACCACTATTATGGTGTAACGTCAAAGTCCAACAGTATGCATTGCATTCTTTATACCGTATTTACTCAATTAAACAAATGGGCGAATAATGGAGCTTCTTTAGCTCTCTCCACATCTTACCTATATCCCTAATTTATAAATGATCTATTAAAGTTAATGACAGCAAGAACTCAAGTTAAATAGAGGGGTATTAGTAGACAAGTGATCAATTATGCTGTAGAACAGAGGCAAAGCAATCAGAAGTGACAGACCATCTTCAAACGGCTCTTTTCATCCATTAAACAGGCTGCCTGTTTGTGTCAGCTGTGGGTCTGGAAGAAAACCCATACAATTAAATAGACCCCACATGTTTACGCACACACATTCATATGCAACTCCAACATGGAGCATCTTGTATTGTGTTTTGTGTAATGCAGCCCACACTATTTTTTATTTTTCACATCTGTCACAAAACAACCCATCACCAATTATACTGAAGCACAAACACGGCCGTTTTCAAATTTGTTGGTTACCTCCTGTAAAGAGGATGGTGGGGCATCTCAGAATCAAACTAATCAAAGCACCTCAAAAGTAGAATCTGAATGAATATATTGACAAACACAAAAGTGAGGTGCTGTTGAAATAAACAAGTGTGAGATGTTGTGAGACATCCTACTGTCTATGTGTGTGTGTGTGTGTGTGTGTGTGTGTGTGTGTGTGTGTGTGTGTGGTTTTTTTTTTAAATGGTGTCCTTTTCTTAACCAACATTCAGCACTGAAGGGGCTTTCTATACAATGTACTATTGCTTTACTGGTTCCTTCTGTAGATTACTGGAAAACCATTACAATGCTAATAACAAGTATCTGCAATTTAATGCCATTTCAATCTAAAGAGTATCAAAGTTCTCACTGAAAAGGACAACATGTAGAAATACACAGACAGTGCAAATAGAAAAGCATTCATCTGTTGTTTCAAATTGAATTTGCTCTCTGGAAACACAGACATTCTCTATTTTTTCAAGCGAGCAAAGCAGGGCTATTTGAAACCCTGTTTACAGCACCCAGATCTCAAATTGACTTGCTAATGTTAACTTTTATTCCGTTGCCATGGGTTACCATGTCGTATGATTTGACACCGAGCTACAGACACTGCTGATTAGTAGCATCCAGTTCTGTCCATCTCTGTGCATCACTGAACCATCTGGTCATTTATTCACTAATAAGCCCCTAATGGCCCAAATATTCAGCAGCCTGTCATTGTGACATGGCAGAAAATGCCTACATCTTTCAACTCGCCTTGACATGTTGCTTGTTTCACATCAAAACTCGTCATTTACAGGAGAGAAACTCAGAGGGGTAGAAACTTGACCTAATCTGCAGTGTTAACACTGAGGCAAGGAGCTTTGTTATCTGCTAGACTGACTGAAAGGATGTTAATGCATTCATCCTTCCCCACTTCAAGATCTTCTTTTCTGCCACAGGGAGAAGGATATGAGTGCTGTCAATAGGAATTTGATTATGCACACATTGATTCTACACAAAAAAATGAAAGATTATGCACAGCCCAGACTGTGAGATCCTGTGAGAAAATGCAACATGCGGCTCATGGTTCTGCAGTGTGTTCACGTCCAACCTGTCATTTGTCGCCCAAACACTGACTTTTTGCCATAAATATTGCCAGATGAACAAAGCCAGCTGGGATTGTAATTGGTGACATGCAACCATAAATTTAACCTTTCCTGGGACACTGGTGGCAACCAATTAACTAGCCATTGAATAAAAAATATCCTCAATTATCTGTCTCATTATGGCGATGTTGGCCTGCATGTACAAAGAGCAAAGCGCAAGGAAGATGAACAACAATACTACAATTTTTTTTTTTCTTCATGTTGACTTTTACATTTCAGAGCTTAGATTTGATAGAAATTAATGTCTAATTTATTATAGTCATGGCAAGATGCATAAATATGGCAAAGGCAATTATTATAATGCTGATCACTCATATGATGTATGTGAGAACATGAAGGCGAACAAAATTATTGTAAAAGAATAAACGCTTTAATACAAAATTCTAAATGAAATCCTGAAACAGCCCTTTTCTCTATCATTGGTCTGATTGGAGTGTGAATGAGCTTCATGTTGGCCGACTGGTTGCAGAACCTCTCTGTCAACTTAACTAGCAGCCCAGGATGGTGTGAATGTATACTTAACTCCCTGTCACTTAGCGAGGCATGCACCCTGAGTCTCCATCAAGACGAGCTAAGTAAGATGGAAGACGAGCAGGCTTTGGCTGGAAAGAAGACAGGAAATGCCACCTTTGGTGAACTCGCCTGGAACCAAAATCTCTCAGACGTATTTGAATGTTGTGCTAAGGGTGGGAGGATACAGAGTGTGTGTCTTTTACACACTTAATATAATTTCTATTGTAGAAATGTTAGGGTATGTCTGTCTTATGGGATTTACTTCCTACTTGAAGCATTCACAAGAAAATCCCTATTCTAGCTCATCTTTTCCCTTTTAAATCTTCCACCATGCATTGGCATTGCAAACTACACTGCAAGCGGAGGAAATCAAATCATCTACATCTTAAACCATCAGGCTTTATACGGAAATAAAGTTGAAACCAAAGGCATTTGATACGGGAAAGCAAGGGGAACATGTTTTATGTATGCAGTACAGATTCAGGACTGAATTCAAAGCAGAGTGTATATATTTTGAGTCCCCTTTTTTAGCACTTCTAATTAGCCAAAGTATTCAAATACAAACAGTCTAGGCTGTCTGATGCCACTGCAGCTCTGTGGCCTAATTTATGTAAACTTGTTCCATTATATAGGCTGCTGAGAGTATCATTAAGGTTTGGCTCGGTTTTGGGACTCTTTTAAAGCAAACCTACAATAAAGCCGAGCCAGCTCATCTCATTTGCTCAGTGTGTTGGATGTGTATTCTAATGAACGGCTTACAACAATGTGACCTGCCAGCGCAAATAATTAACCTTAAGTGAAACCAATTACATACTTTTCTGCCATCGCGAAAGCCTCCAAAAGCGATCATGTATAGCTTTCTCCAGGAATGTTTTGCTGATAAAGAAACTAAGTAGAGGATTCTGGGCTATTCTGTAGCAACAAATGAACACTGAGAATTCTCTTTATGCTCAGAGATATATCTAAAGAGGAAGAAGATAAACAACAATTATACTGCTCTCCCTGTCAGCACAGCATGCCTCGGGTCAGTCCATTAGAGATCACTGTTTGGTGCACTCTTGTGCTGGAATAAGAAGTGCACCAGTTTGCGGCCAGGCTTTTGACTGGCAGTTGGGACCTGGAGACTGTGTGTGTGTGTTGTGAGCTGCCTGCGAATGAAGGAGGGGGGTGGGGGGGTATCCAGACATAAACTTCCGCTGTCAGCATGGGCAATCATGGCACTTCATTGTCCAGCAGCATCATTACAATATGGTTATCATCTGAGCTTGAGTCTGACACCTTCTCCAGGACCTCTCCAATCACCCCCATAGTAGGCTTCAGTACCAGGCAGTCAGGGCAAATCTCTGCTTTGTGCTTGTCTGCCTTAATAGACTGGATGTCACTTCTGCCTGTGGAATGTGCCCGGTCTTCAGCTGTCAGTCAGAGGCGCGGGTGTCAGGCCGGAGCGTGGCTGGAGCCGTCTGGATTAGAGGGTAGTTACCATAGCTGTCAGATTACTGACAGCCTGACACCCCCTCTCCCAACTTCCTCTTATTGTTTCTTTGTTTCTCTCAAACATCCTCCAGATGGGAGAATTACCAACCAGAGAAGAGAGAGAGACGAGAGAGAGATGAAGAGTGGGGGGAGAGAGGGGGGGGTGGGGAGGGGGGAATACAAAAGCCGAGGCGGGTTTTAAAAGTTGTATGCCACGTTAGTTTTGTGATGAAGTAAAGCGTGCTTGGTAGATTCCCATAGAGAGAGAAGGAAGAGAAAGGATGAAAGAGAGAGCATTACACCTATTCCCACCTCTCCTTGTTATCTTTGGTATTCATGTCAAGATAGGTGATTGTGTTGGTCATTAGTGTTCCTATACTCAACAGAGTGTCTTAGTTAGTACCTTTGAGTAAAGCTTCATCTTCACCGAATATTCACCTCTATGACTGTACCTGTCTCACTCATCTGGAAAAATGTTGGAAATGTTCTTTAATTTCTCTTTCTTTTTTAAGACAAATGAACTAGCTTAATGTAGAGATGTAGACAGGCATGATAAAAAATCACTTAGATACTAAAACCTATAATGAATTATGGAATCATCCATGGTTTCTGGGAGTATTTTAATGATTGAAGAAACTGTGGGTAGGCAAAGGGTCAGCACTTGTCTTTACATTTTTCATCTCTCTCATTTCTGTGACCCTGTATGGGTGACACTGGCAGTCTGCCATTTTAAATGAGCACTGGACTAACAGCAGACTCTACATTAGAGAGAAAGATGAAAATCACAGACATGAAAATACACATCCCATTGTCTGCTCAGCTTTCCATTTAAAATATAGCATAAAAGGCAGACTTATTTTTATACATTTTACTTGATTGAGCTGATCACATATTCACACAAAAAATAGCGTGGCAAGACGTATAGAAAACAACATCAATATTAAGCTAACAGAACTTCCAACAGCCCCAAGCAGTGAACTTCAGAAACAATTACACATATGTAAAATGAAAGGAAATGAGGTGTTATGTTTGTAAATACAATGATACACCACTCCAGCCCCTGGCCGTCGGATTCTACCATAAAAATAACCAAAGGCAGATTACAGTTTGCCCTGACCTCCAATCTCCTCTAACAAGCCTGGCTACTAAAATCTGCTGCACTGGCATGTACGGGTAAAGATAATGAGGGCGACTGCCTGAGGAGAGACCGAATGCAAAACAATTATAGTTAGTTACAGGAGCACAGGTTAATATTCTCTCATGTTCCTCTTCTCACGCATTCTCCTTTGTCCTACATCAATCTTAATGAAAGTTATGAGACCTGTCCGCAATGATAAGCAGCCACTCAGGCGTACTCTGTGTCAAGGCTCCCACATTATGCCTCCCCTTCAGCCTATGTTTTGCATAGCCTAAAGCATCTATTAAAATCCTCTTGTAAAATTCATAAAACAAAAATGCGGTGGGTCAAGTCTAGAGGGAGCCAAAGTAAGCTGCTTATTAGCAGGGAGTCGAAAACACAGATCCAATTACAGATCCTGAACATGGAGCCCTAAGAATCAGCATTGGGGAATAAGTATTTTCCTTTTCTCTCCCCTTCAATTGGCCTAGGTGCAGAGGAGAGAGAGAGAGGTATCAGAGAGCAGGATCCACGAATGGTAATTACAGTGGGAGTGTTTAGTGCATGAAGCTAGAGTTGGAGCCATTCAAGTACAAACTCATGTAAATCTTCACTTTGCTTCAGATAGTAAATTGGTGGGGTTTAAGGGGAATCCCAGAAGGAGAGGAGGAGAGGAGGAGAGGGGCTGCGCCGAGAGGAGCCATGAGCTCCAGAGATATGTAAAGAATCTCTGTCTGGAATTTAAAGGGCTACAAATTAGACCAGACATTAGCCTTTTTCTTTTACAGAGCCAGCAGAATGTGAATGAAACAGAATAAATAACTATAAGACGGCTTTTCCCCCCTTCTTCTAAGATGACATTAATCCTTTCATGTGCAATGACAGCTTACAGGGTCTGACCCTTTCCCCAGACAGCCATATAAAGCCAGGAGATTTCTTAAGATCCCACCAAGAACAAGCTTCTGTTAATAAGAGGTCCTGATAGAGGTCTCCACCTCACATTTAATACTCGGGTTTACATCGATGTACCCTGCTCAACAGATTGCTTTTATTAAACCAATCAACAATATTGTGACATGTTATTCCATTTAGACGTTTACTTTTTATTTGAATCTGTCTGTAACAAGCGGCCAGGACAGCAGTTTTAAATTTTTTTCTTCCTGAGTAGTGAAGGCTGAAGTGTCTCTCAAGCGTACAATAGCGTGAGCATTTGAGCCCTTTGAAAGAAAAAAGATCAAAGGCGGCAAGTCCTCCTGCTGCTGCTGGGTTTAAGCTGTAACCAGCACAGACCCTGCTCTCCACATCTCGGATAGCGCATAGTGGTGGGTGGCGAGCTGACTGATTGCCAGGAGTGTACTGTCAGCATCACTCTCTCCACAGAGGACCATGATGGGGGACAGTGTGCGGGCAGTCCATGTGGACCCCCACACCAATATCATCAGCTCTGCAGGGAGACGGTGGCAGCCTGCATCTCCCATAATGACCTCAGTGGATAATGTGCTACACTAATATCTAGACAGGGTAATTCATTTGCACAAATGGACAATACATCACATTTTTGCAGACAATGAACTCTGCACCAAGCCAAATGGATGCCATATTTAGTTTCAATGCAGTCCTGAAAAATAATTGGGTATTTTCAAAAAGAAATCAATAAGAATATACTGTAATTTCTATAAGTGATATTTAGCGAGATGCCATGCTAATACATTTCCTGAATGTAATAGCTTCATCTGTGAATGGAAATGTTTGAAGGTAAGAGCAAAATCTAATACAAATTATTATAAATGTGAAAGATTCCTTTGTACATAAATTAACATCCAATTAACAAATGGTAAGTGGTAATTGTAAGAATAATAACTTGATGGTTATAGTTGCAATGTAGACTATATAGTCACCACAGAAGTTGCTAGATATACCAGAGGTTAAGGATGTTTACTGTGAAATTATAAAAAAATAAAATAAAAATACATTTGCATGGCTCATTGGACTATTAGGGGACATACCATGTGCTTTGTGATGTTGTGGTTTCAGCTCTGGCTTGTTGCATATGTTGTGGGTCATCCCTTCTTTCTTTCTGCCTCTAACCTATTCTGTGATACTCTGCTATACTCTGATAATACTCTGCTATACTCAGATAAAGTGACAATTTATGTTAAGTTTCCATGCTGTGTTATATTCTTTACACTGGACACATTGGAGTTATGTCAGGGGCTAAAATAAGTGCAAGGTTCTCACATCCTTAAATAAATGTTAACACAGTGGTATGAGTTAACAGACATTCCTGCACAATTACCAGCCAGTGTTACACCGCTGACATTATTAGGAGGGAACCTACATTACAAATGGTCCTCCTTTTGAAAACAGCAGCAAAGTGGCCACTATATATTCCATCACCTTAGATTCCCCCCCCCCCGGCCGCCCCTTATTTCCCCTCTTTCCAATCAGTTTCATCTGCTGCCAATGGACTGTTACAAACACATTTCTATTCACGCAACAGGATCAGACACAAAGCAAATAAAATCTGCAAGATATGCAGTCCAAAACAACATCTGCTAATCAGTGTATGCAGATTAATTGAAAGTCTTTGTGCTGTCATTTCAGTTGAGTGCAGTTTGACTAACATCTTAACCCACTTAGTGCAATTAGTGCTTCATTAGAGAGGCTAACTAACTATTGCTTCTCTCCATAATGATGTGCAAGAGTGTAGACATAAAAGTACATAATCAATGGTTTCCAATTACTCCACAAGTGCAACCACTATTTCAAATAAACTGGATAATAATATAGAGCCATTACAAAGTCTAAGGTAGCAGAACCATTTAATTGCAGTGCAGTTCTTCTCAGCTCCAAGATTTTTTCACACTAATGAAGTGTCATACAAAAAAGGCTGTATTGATTTTTTTCACCACACAGCCTCCACCACAAATATGTAATTATCCTTTTTATATCTGGCAGGGGATTAAAGTAATCTATAGTATCTAGCCTTTGCGCTTCTCTGACAGGGTTGTGTGGGGCTTTTACCCTTTTCAAAATATGCAGCTTTTTGATGAATGAACTTTAGACAAAATGCTGTTCTGTTCTATATTGTTTTGTCTAAAAACCTGTATTCTGAAGACATCATGGAGCATGTACAGCTGCCTGAGCTTTCAGTACACATTCATGGCATTTCAAGCCCTGTCATCTATGATGCAGGCAGTTAGGGCTAACCATCAGCTAACACTCACACATACACACACAGACAGATAGGCTCCACAATCAAACACAAGCACACGGAAAATAGAAACAGCGGCACACTATTACACACTCACACCATTTCTTTGGAGAGTTTTGTGAGGCAGTGAGCTCAATAGAATTCATCACAGCTGGTTAATAAGGCTAATTTAATCCAATAATGTGTCCATGAAAATCACTTCTTCCTTTGGAGCCCCACACAAAAGCTCCCTGCTGTTCACTGTCAACCACACAACACATGTACACTCATCCTCAGGCTTCACATAATAACAGCCCAGTCCATTTAAACTTTAGGCCAGCTACTCCTCTCTCTCTCTCTCTCTCTCTCTCTCTCTCTCTCTCTCTCTCTCTCTCTCTCCCTCTCTGTCTGTCTTTGCGTCTCCAGACCTGAGATGGACGAGCAACCTTAAGACTACCCCACGCTGGGCTGCCCTTCACGATAATAAAAAGCCATTACCTTGACCGCTGACACGAGGCCAAGTGTGAGGGTCAGAGTGATATTTATTGATGAAACTCTGAGCTCCCAATCTGCTGCACTCAGTGCGCATCATACAGCTGTCAGCACAGACAGGGATCAGGCAGCATGATGGCCCTCGACATGGCCCATCTATAATTTATGAACTACACAGAAAACAACCAGGAGACAACAGAGAAGCCCTGGCTGCCCAGGGATTACCCTCCAGCCCAGCTAAAGATATCCGAACGAGAACCATCTAAGGGCCACTGTGGGCCACACTGATATGGGGCAGCAGGTAAGCACAATAGCTGTTGTTCCATATTCAGAGGGGCCTCACCGGGATCCATCTCTCTGGAGGACACTGTTGTGAATAATATAATAGACAGTGTTTACAGTGGGGATGTAAAGTGAGTGCGCTGGTGCATCACACACCCCAGCACACTTCAGCTGAGCCCTGTAAATGAGCTAACAGAGGAGCAGAAGATGTAAAGTTTCACACTTTATTCTACAAAAAGCTCTGGGACAGCTCAGTGGCAAAGACAGTCAAAGATGACCATCATGTGATGAAGACATTTGGCTATTTTCTTCTTCTTCTTCTTCTTCTTCTTTTTCTTCTTCTTCTTCTTCTTCTTCTTCTTCTTCTTCTTCTTCTTCTTCTTCTTATTATTATTATTATTATTATTATTATTATTATTTCTTAAAGTGTGATATTTAATAGTTTAAATATAGGGCTGCAACTAACATTTTTTTCATTGTTGATTAATCTGGCAGTTATTTTCTTAATTAACTGATGAATCGATAACGTAAAAGAGTGAAAAATGTGTTTGTCACAAAGACACAAAGATGTCTTCAAGTTGCTCGTTTTGTCTGTCTTTGGGTTTAACAGTCTTAAACCCAAAGTATTTCAGTATACTAAGATGTAAAACACAGAAAAGCACTGAAATCCTCACAATTGTCAGAATGCTAAGATTTGCTTGAAACTTAAACAATTAATTGATAATCAAAATAGTCATTGGTTGTTTTAGGTCCAGTCACATGTTGGCTAACTAGTGCCTGTAGAGCATAGTGACAGGAGTTGTTTGGCTATTAGCAAAACAAGCAGTAATAGTACTAAACTTATTTTTTTTCACTATAGTAGTACAACTGAAACTGAACACCCAACCAATTTGAGAAAACATCTTACTATTAATAACTTCTGGTCTTAACAGGACAAACATTAGTAACCGTAAATAGGTAGGATGGTTTTCTAACTTATTTTATTTATTTCCCCCCACTGGTTTATTTTGGCATTGTTATGCTTTCTTCTCATTTTAAATCCCACTTGACAGTTCTTTGTGGAAAACTTTAATTGCAGATACACCTCTGGCCTATTTTTTTTTTAACACAAGGGTATTCTGTCTCCATTCTTGAATTCCCACCCAGATCAAATGCAATCCTTCATCGGCCAATTTCCCTGACACTTTCGTTTTATCCTCTGAATTCATCTTTACATGCTGCAGACAGACATATATTGTTTCTGATCAATAAATAACCATATAATTGAATACTGCTGCATCCCAAATGAAGCCCTCATTTACCAAGCTTCGGTAAACAGGCTGGATTCTTTGCCTATCTAACGCTGACATTTCAGAATTCAAACACATTCAGGGCAGTGTCAGTGCACAGAGCTTCTGTATCCCACTTAGGCTCCTCTTTTCAATATGGAACTATCTCCACCCAATAAATTATTCTGGGCATCTCCAAAGTCATTACACATTTATTTTGATCTCGCATCATAATTCACAGCTTGGCGCACAATGCATTTTCTCAAAATGCATGGTAATTCCTTGGTGCAGAGCAAAGTTATGATTCATTTATACTGGAGTGACAGCATAATGTGGAGACGTCAAAATCCATTAAACTGTTCAATGTCTTGGGGTTTATTTTTAGATCCAATTGAGATTTAACTGATGGTGAAAAATATACAGTCAGGTGTGTTTACCTCACCTTTAGAGAGAATGTGTTATGGTTCCAATTAATTTGTTATTCCTGTCACTAAAGCCATTGTCTATGTCAAAACTGTCACAGCGCTTTGGGCTTTGTTTTCTGGAGAATGGCATTTAATTTCACCGTATACTTTCATAACTATACTCATTTATGAGGTGTGCATTTTATTTAGAGCCACTTAAACTAAATACATGCTGATTTGATTGCTCATCACAATGGCAGATTGCAAAATTGCTGGCTGCCGCCTTGACCACTGAGGTGGTTAAATGATCATCCACAGTTTAAAAGACATTCAATTATCTTATGGATGCCTCCAGAGATGGGTGCTGAGAGGAGGGTTCTGCAGTCTGAGTGGATGCTAAATTGCATTACTGTGAAGATAATACTACAATTTAACATTGTTACCTTAACCTATACTTTCCAATGTAAAACAGTATACAGGCCTATACTGTGCTGTGGCACTGCACACCCATATTTTCCATTAGAATACATGTCAGGAACATCATGCTTAAAGGAAATATTTGGGTATAAAAATGTATCCAAAATGTTCAGTAAAAGTGTAGTTTAATTATTAGTGTAGTTAGTAATTTTTTGGTATTTCACTATATACTGTACTGTATTTCTTTTTTAATTGATTAAACTATAAAATATATATTAATATATTAAATGTAACTTTGTTGCCCACCTATGCATACCTGTCTGCACAAATGTAATTGAGCGGTGACTGTAAACTACACAGTGCTATGGTTCCTTTGTACATAAGCCCACAAGTGCACTGAGCATGGCTAGCTGCTCACTGTCTGAGATGGGGAAAGGCAGGCAGGAGGGATTTTTTTTTTTTTTTCTTCTACAAGGATTTTTTTGTGTGCAGTTATGGTCCATCATTATTAAATGTCTCTTGTTGGATGGGAGAGGTGCTTTATCAAAAACAGCCATTCATCAGGCGCTGTGCAAGACAGCCCACATCTGACCTCTGCGGCAATAATGCCGCATCAAGTAGGCCAACTACCTAGTTTAGCGGCAGAGCAGGGAGCAGGGGCCGGCTCCAAGATTAAGTGCGCTGTTTCAGGTTTTCATTCCCAGGGGCTCTGCTGGCTGATGTTGTATTGATTGCAAAAGTTTACCAGTAAGTATCACAAACAACAATAGCCAGGTCAACGATTGGTGATGCCTGAACCGCTATTCCCCGGCGGGGGGCTACACGTTCAGGGCTAAAGCACTGCCATCATCATAGCTGTGTGCAGGGTGCAGAGAGGGCTCTCTGGAGCTGCTGGAAGAGAAGTGCACTGGCTGTTCCTACTGACATTTAGGAAAGTGATATGTCAGTGCGAAATGAGTGAGCGTGAGATAATTATAAGCCTTTGCATTATAAAAGGCTGCATCGACAAACTGTCAGATTGGCCTTCCACAGAGGAACCTGGACGTGTTACTGTAGGTACTCCTGCATATAGGCTACTCCTTAATCCATTTAATGGTTTGGTCATTGTTTCAAAATCCACAGTAAAGACCTGTCTCTCTACATACATATATGACAGATCCATAATTGGGCAAATTATACACAGTATAGCCTATTTCCAAACAACTCACTTCCCATGTTTATGATAGCATGTCCAAGAAAGGAAGTGTTACCAATAAGCAATATTTTCTAGAGGGAAACTGCAGTGCTGAAAAGGCTGAGCAGTAAAGAACACGATTCACCCTAAGGCCATCTCCGGCAGGCTGAATGATGGTGCATCCTTGGCCCTGCATGGAGGACAGCACACAACCCTCCATCACAGTGCCACCGGACCATTACCCAGGGACTGCAACGGCCATCCGCACCAAGCAGGCCTCCTCCACTGCCCCATGAAGCTAATCATGTGATTTGATGCAATGACAGAGTAATGACACAGATTGGTGGTGTGTTCAGCATCCCCATGCTGGAGACTACCGAGGAGGTGGTGAACACACAAGGCTGCCCGAGCCAGAGCAAGAGCCAGAGATATCATATTACAAGTTGCAGAAGATATCCAAGTACTCTCACAAGTGAAATCAAGATTAATAGTGCTGCTGAGGGATTCTTTTATGTCCTTGAGTAACTATATTTCACTTAATGAGGGACATTAGCCGTAATAAAACTACTCAGAAGTACAAGCCGTTAATTAATGCCTCCACATTAACAGTGAATGGAATAACTGAGTTGTAGGACCCATTGGACCAAATATTAAAGGTGCAATCTGTGGGCTCATAATTTCCACCGCTCGGTGCCAATTCATCATTTCAGCCACTAAGATATATCCTGGTACTAAATCTCTAAACCAGTATTGTGACATATTGATTACTGTACTGTACATCATTCCTTATTAGACTCATTGTGTCTTCAGCAAGGTTTTAAATCACTGTATTTGTTTACCTCTTACTATTATGAGTGGTACCACTGAACGTAATTACTGCCAGGCTGCTTTTAAGATCTGGAGGTCTGTGTATGAACTTCATAGTAAATAATCTCAACAGTTAAATTGCATCCCAAACCAGTTTCATTCTAGTTTAGTCTTATTGTGTCTGCTCCTGCCTCAGGGGTTCTAAAAATGACTTCCAGATCTTCACCAACCTCAACACCAAAGAAATACATCTCACTAACCTCCCTCTAAGAGCACCTTCATCTGGGCTATAATCCTGGCTGTAATGTGCCCTCGTTAGGAAAGCACTGCTGGCCCACACCAGTAGCAACACGGGGAAGGCCTCAGGCACCACTGGAATTAATTACAGACAAAAGCGATGGTGTTTGCAATTGTCATGCCAAATTTATCACTAGCCACTTAATGTGCCTCATCTGAACTGATCCACACTAGCCGAATTGCCCCAGGGCATCTATTCTTCTTCTTCTTCGTGGGGTGGGGTTGTAGTAGTAAGGGAGCATGTGTGTGTGTGTGTGTGTGTGTGTGTGTGTGTGTGTGTGTGTGTGTGTGTGTGTGTGTGTGTGTGTGTGTGTGTGTGTATACAGGGCAGTCTGCATCTGCAAGGGGCCTGCCTAAGTCCTGGGCTCGAGGCGGTATGTGCTAACAATGCCCCCAGCAAATATAGTGTGGAAGTCTATAACAAATGTTAACACCCCCCCATTCTCTATCCACCCAGCTACGTCTCCAGAGAGAGGTTCAAAGCCAATCTTGACATCTTTAATTCTGTCATTTTTGTGATGATAATCCTTGATGTGCTTGGATGTGGTGTCAGTGGTAATTTGTTCCACGTCAAAGTACATCTCTACACAGGCTTGTGGCTAACAAAAATCCTTAGATCAATGAAGAAGTCTTACTATATTTCGTCAATAATGAAACATATAGAACACACTTGAAAATAGGGCTGCAACTAACAATTCGCTGATAATTTTCTCAATTAATCAGTCTATAAAATGTCAGAAAATAGTGGAAGATGTCCATCTCAATTTTCAAGAGCCCAATGTCATGTCTTAAAATTGCTTGTTTTGTCTGACCAACAATCCAGGATATTCAGTTTAATATCATAGAATGTATATATATATATATATATATATATATATATATATATATATGTATATACATTTAAAAAGCTGGAACTGGTAAATGTTGGGCACTGTTGCTTTAAAAAGGGTTTAAATAATTGATGAATTAATAAAATGTTCTGTCAGTCAACTAATCGATTACCCGACTAATCATTTCACCTCTACATGGAAGTTTTTAAATATTATAAATATGAGTTAGAATACTTTTATCACGCAAGGTGAAATACAGTGGGCATCATTTATCTATTTTCCTTAATCCTGTCATTTATATAGCTGTTTATATCAAAAGGACAAAGGCTGTCCCAAATGCACACTTATACATAAGCCACCATTATCTTTCTGCTTGTGCAGCTGAAAACCTAATACCTTAGTTCAATAATAATGCAGAGGGGACAGCTCATTGGTAGCCCAGTGGTACAACAGAATAATAGCTCCAGAGGAGTCCTGCCTCTTTAAAACAAATATGCAGGTGCTTCAGTTCAACTTAGGAAAAATTTAGCAAAATATTGTATCCACAAGTGCATAATGTCTCATCAACACCGATCGGTTATCAATTAAAGCAAAACCATCTCATTATATCAATGAATGGCCTCAGCTAGTAATAGCCTGTCTTATTGATGTTTAAACAAGGTAAGCACAAACTCCCTTACACAGCACCGGGATCTACAGTATCAGCAGCTGAGAACAGATTTGCAAGGAAGAAGAAAACAAAAAAAAGGAAAAGTAAAGATAAACTGAAGGACACAACAGGCTACTCTCAGAGGGACTGCATTTATTCCAGCAATTGTCATGCAAGACTTGTTGTAAGTAATAATGTGGCCTTTAATGATGGAATGATGGACCTGCCAAACACTGCCTCTGCCATATACTGTCTGCATGTCCCCGCTGTCCGCTGCTCACATACCCATCTGGGACATATTAGCATATCCTCGTCAATTCACAGCCCACTTTAACATAATCCATATTTGTTGGGTAAAGTCCAACAGCAAGCCTCCCGTACAGCGGTCATATGATGCTATGACACACTTCAAGAGCCTGGCCCACATAAAGCATGCTTGAGCAGCTAAGCAATTCAGAAATGCAAAAGAGCAGGGCATAACGTTCCCTACCTTGTACCTAGAGGGACAAATCCCTTTTGGCCAGACATCTCCAGACTGTTACCTTGGTTTTGCCACAACAGTACTTGTGATTTTTATTCTAAGTGTTCAGGAAAGAGGAGGAAAAGAACAAAAAAAGAGTCTGCTGTCATGGCTGGCAGTCAGTGTGTAGAATGCATTAAGTTGCTGAGGCATGTCAAAGTATGTATGCTTCACCTATCAGGGAATAATGCCATATTTTGATACACATTTGCGTGGTAAATATTCTTACTCTTTAAAAAAGGGGTGAACTGCAGAGAATCCAAGCTTAAAATAACCTTAAACTAATCTGTCATTTAAAGGAAATGTGAATAATGTGAATTCTTTTTTTTTGTACTGACACTGGGCTGCTGTCTGGCTCATTACAGTATTATGTAATATATACATATTTATGTATGTACACACCTGCATCTACATTAAGAAATTGCTAATATAAATGAAGTGAGATAAATACAGTCATGGTAAAAGAGGTCATGTTTACTCTTGAATACACATGGATAATAACTGATTTAGTGAGTCATCCCTTAAGAGCAGGACAATCATTTCAGAGACGAGAAATGCATCTTGAATGTCCTGACATTTATTGATACTGTAATGTGAGTGTAGATTTTATTGAGTACAGACACTGGAAAACGGTTTAAGTAAAAATATACCTCAATTTGAAGCAAGGAGGGGTAGAGGGTGTAAAAATAAAAAATAAAACATCTTACTGATATTAATTCTCCACATTCGTATGGTTCATTGATGCAATTCTTTGAAGGTCTTTGCAGTAAAGACATTCAGCAGAATTCCTTCACCCACTTGAAAGCAATACCTGTCATGAACCATCATCACAAAAGCCTTCTGAGATATAATCTCAGAGAACTTTTAACCCAGGAATTTCAAACCCTCCTGTCAAAGAGAAAGCAGAGATCTTGGGATCA
Source organism: Sander vitreus (assembly GCF_031162955.1). NCBI lineage: Eukaryota > Metazoa > Chordata > Actinopteri > Perciformes > Percidae > Sander > Sander vitreus. The sequence goes on from NC_135865.1 coordinate 16,191,682, forward strand.
TGACACTCAGTCAGCAGCAGTCACACAGCTCTGGGCCGGGTGCTTCTCAAGTGCTGGACTGTCTGGCAGCCAGCAGGGCCAGAGGCTGAATTTCACATAGCTTAGTTATATATTAGTCCAGCGGATTCCACTAACTGTACGGCAGCGTACATTAAACTATGTATGAATACATCAAGGCTCGCTGCATGCTGTTTTTCATCAAATACAAAAAAAAAAATCTACGACCACTGTTGGGAGGGTAAACAGAGTGAAGCAAATCGTAAACAACACGAAGGCTATAAATATTTTAGCCATGTCAGTTGTCAGACCCACCTATAGCGTTCAGGCCTGAGACACCTAGTTATGACTGGTTCTAACTGAGGTTGACTTATGATAATGAGATTCAATCACAGCACGATGTACTGTTTGCATACAGGACACCTCCTTCATTTGACTAAGTTGAGGAAGTTTCTAGTTTACTTCCTTCCTACCTTTAAAGAAGAAAATCTGTTACACATGACTTCAAATATACGAAAAATTACACAAAGTCCAATTTGATTTGTTCTCCAGAGAGGTCAGTGAGGGATCCTGCAGTTCACACATCCCCCTTGACTAAAACCCCCAATGAGGCTGCAAGCGGGACACTTCTCCTAGGGATGTCATGCTGCATGTCATCAGCCTGGTTAAATTGCACTGCAGTAGGAGTAATGACTCCAAAACATCCAGATAAAGATTGAGGGGCAGCTGTTTTAATCTAAAACAACTTGTCTCAGACACACACATGCACACAAAATGAAAACCAGGCCATGTAAAGCTCTGCAGCAAAACCCTATAAAGCACTGTAAGGTTTAGGTTGTGTGCACTACAGAAATCAATATGTCAATACTGTGTCAATAGAATCTATCTATAATAGGGCAGTTGTTTGGGGGATGGTTTTTAAGTGTTGGCGTATCAGGTTGAAGGAAAATGTCTGTTTTGGGAGCGAGTCCAAGCATTTGCCCTTGTAAACACAAAGCCCACATGTGACTGGGAGAGGCCTCAGTTGGGCAGACAGCAGAGGGAGTTAACAAAGCTAATTAGGAGAGGCTGACATGTTAAAGTGAGCTGCGGCTCGGGAGTCAGCTCTATCACATATGTTTCCTTTGTGGCGGGTGAAGTGGCTCCTTTGTTTGTGAATTGATGGCGTTTCGCTCTGCCGTCCCTTTGGGTAGAGGCACTGACCTGCGGAGGCCCCAACAGTGAGAGGAGGCTCTTTCTCTGTCTCCCCAATGCCTGCTGCTCCAGCTGTCCCACTCCCTCCCAAACCTAAACCTTCCCAAAGCCGTGGATGCACAGCGAAATGGGCAACACCTGTAAAAGAGCAACTACCCCCTCAGCCCAGGCACCTCAAAGCAGCCTGCCCACCTGCTACTGAGCTCTCTGGGCCCTGCAGCTTAAACGCTCATTTTGTGCCTCTCAGCACGGGACTTATTGATATAAATAGCTGTGCACAAAGTGCACACTCTGTTTTCTCTTGGTCTGATGCAGTAGGTGTGTATGTGATTATATTCAATGGCAGTCTCTTTCAGGTGGGGATGAAATATGAGCAGTTTGGACACTGGGTAAATGACAATCTCTGCTAGATTCACTGAAAATCATTATAGCACAATTGACATATATCGAAATGGACAACATGATTCTGGCACCCGTCTTAAACAAGGATTCAATATCTAATATGTAGACACAATATACTCGGTATTAAACATTACAGATACTGCAATAGATTTAATGATGACCTTACCATTTGTCTTGATATAGCTTGTCCTTCCTCAGTGGTGAAACGTAAGGTATGTCCTTGAACAAGCCACTGTATGGATATAATGAAAAAGGAAAAATATAAAGTCCATATAGTGCAAGCCATTCACTTGTTAGTATGTGTTAATTATAATTTAAATACATAAACAGCCTATTTATGATTAACTCAATGAGATTTACTTTGTATTTGAATCAGATACAAAACAGCAGAACAAATCTAATTGTACAGCATCTCAAAGCACAGACTTTAAAGTCTTAACTTTTCCTTTGGGGCCACAAACAAAGTTTGTTAAAAGTCAATCTCTTTCATGCACCTAAGCCTGCATGGCAACAGATTAATCCTCACCCATTAAAATGGCAAGACAATTTGTGGAGTAGTTGAGTGTAAATAAATACGTTGAGGAGGAGATAATACATTAGGCTGCTGACCGGGCTATTCCATTACAGCAGCACATTTGTTTCCATACATGGAGGAAGCCATTCAGTGAATGGCATCTTTCCTTCATGAGGTGAAAGTGGAATCTTGCCTCTGAGAGGAAAATAAGGACATCAGGACTCCCCGACATAAACTTTCATCACAAAAGTCATCTCACCCACCAGGAATAGTGGCTCTCTCCAGCTCGCTCATAAAAATGAAAAGATATGATACACAACCTTCAGTTTAAGAGGTAACAATAGTTTTGTCTCCATTAGGTGTTGTAAAACAACAGCAACAAGATGTGCATCTGGTGCCTCGCTATTTCTGAAACATGGTTGTAAAACACTAGCCTGCAATCATTCTCCAGCAACACAAAAAACCCTAAAAAAAACTTATATTATTAAATATTTTAGATGTTTTATATGCATCTTTTAGATTTACAAGCTTTTTTACTATTCCAGGTGGTAGTTCTGCTAGAAAAAGAGGCAGTACGAGCCAAGTGGCTGCATTGATCTTGCAGTAATTGATCTGATGGTTCCTTGTGATAATTGACAATTATCCCTGATTACCAGACAGGGGCTTAAAATCAGTCTAAGAAAATGACCTGCATTATGGGATGTTGTACAATGGCTGAACAAAGATAAATCAATACACCTCACAAAATGGCTTAGAAAACAAGACAAAAGAGCGTCACACTAAACCACATGCTGCTGTGCCTCAAACAATCCATCAGATACAGTATACTACTACACATGGGCGCCTGGTTATGCTTTAAAATGGGGGAGCAAACCTGGAAAGATACATAATTGCCGGGAAATTGTAATTTAAAACAAATTCCCTGCATTTCTACAGCACCTAACCTCTCGGATTAAGTCAAGAAACAGCTACCTGCAGTCTAGATTGGTTAGATTGAGGGTGCTATGAAAACCAAGAATGAGTATATACTGTATTCCAATGTTAAGTGATGGTAAACTCATAAAAAGGTGTGTAAACTACTGTATGTTGCATTTGAAAACAGTGGGTAAACTGCGTTTATGTGTGTTTACCCTCCACTACATCCCAAATTATAAAATCAACAAGGCTAATGAAAAATATTAATAGCCACGTTACACTTAAAAGAGACAACTCTTTGATTAAGCTCCTTCGAGAACTAGGCTTGTGCCGATTGGCGATCAGGTCGTATATCGACGATTGAAGGAATGATCGGCGATTGTTTTTTTCTACGCATATATTAAAGTGATTTTAACTTACTTACTATCAGAACTATAATTTCTAGAATCTGCGCCCTACTGCTTATTTTGTTGTCGAGCTTATAGCGTGTAAACAACTGTGGGATTAGCGAGAAAGTCACAAAAAGGAGATTGCTATGAGTCCTTGCATAAACTAGTGTAACATTAAGTTTAAATGTAAAATGGATAATTAGCCTCTGTAAAGAAGAATATCATGTCAGCAGGAGGCAGGACAGCAGAGCTGGTGTAGTTTCATTGATGAAAGTGAAAGCCGCTCTGTATATCCATAATATGTTATGTCCAATCACGTGTTAAATGTAGCCTGTCAGACTGGCGATCTCGAGTAACCACGATTGGATGATTTGAAAATATTAGAGATCGCCCAAGCCTATCGCGAACGTCCCTTCTCCAAATACTGCCGATCAGCGAGCAACATTAGGTGGGCTGGCTGGTAAAGCGAGCTAAGGTTGACTAATAAATCTGTTCGGCATTTAGGCGACAGTACAATCCTACTTTTAGCTCATTCAATTAAGCGAAATACAGCAGCTGTAAACAGTCAAACTCCTGTGTGGATTGACAGACTGTGATTAACAACCAAAGCATGCTGTGGCAAACGATCAGTGACTGGTTCGACTGAACCAACTCAAAGGGTGGTCCAAAAATGTGTAATTTTTTATTACTTGTTTTGTCAGATGCTGAAAATATCAAAAATGATTACTGATATAAACACCTGATTGCGGGGACTGTATGATAAGTTTATATTTTAAAAAGACAAAAGTCTTGCTCCCCCTAATTGAATAATGGGTATGCATTTGCTACACTTGCTCCATTTATGCCTATGCTACTACACATACCACTCTAATACTATAAGAAGCTAAAATGAACACAATAATCATTTAAGAGAAGGAAATAAGCTAATGTAATTAGTTGCAAACTGTGTGTGTGCATGCTGCAAACCTGCACACGTCTGCATCTTTGCATGTGCCCATATTAAGCATGTGTTTGTGTGCAGCTATATGTCTATATTTCTCTGTTACTATGTGTCTGACCTCAGCTGATTGGTCCTCTTGATTTAACCAGACAGATGCAACTCATTGCAGCTTAATAAATATAGGGGCCCAGGGGATCTCCGCTAAACAGTTCTATTAAGTTGGAAACATGTCAGCCAATAAAAAGCAGTCTGACCCCGGGAAAGGTCAACTGTGACACGCATGTTTACTCTGGAAAACAACCCGAGGCTGGAAGGTCTTGTTTTATCGGATGTCTTCAAAAGAGAGAGAGAGTGTGTCTGGCTGCCCAGTTGTTGGTTTTACGTGATTTGGGGTCTTTGAACACAGGAAAGCACTGTGTTGTCACAGAGACAGATACACAAGGTTACACTGTGTATTCCTCGATAGATACTGTAGATAGATAGATAGATAGATAGATAGTAGAGCTGGGCAATATAGCGATATTATATCGATATCGCGATATGAGACTAGATATCGTCTTAGATTTTGGATATCATAAAATCGTAATATGGCATAAGTCTTGTCTTTTCCTGTTTTTAAAGGCTGCATTACAGTAAAGTGATGTCATTTTCTGACCGGACTGTTTTAGCTGTTCTATTATTTGCCTTTACCCACTTAGTCATTATCTCCACATTACTGATGATTATTTATCACAAACCGCATTGTGTAAATATTTTGTGAAAGCACCAATAGTCAACACTACAATATCGTTGCGGTATCGATATCGAGGTATTTGGTCAAAAATATTGTGTTATTTGATTTTCTCCGTATCGCCCAGCCCTAATAGATAGATAGATAGATAGATAGATAAATAGATACAGACATTTGTTTAATTTAACACTACTGTAATGTTTGGGGTGGTGGTGTGGCATTATTTTGTAAGTTGTTCCTATTATTTTGTCCTACCCTGTATGTACATGTGCATGCAGTATATATATATATATATATATATATATATATATATATATATATATAGTGTGCAAAACAAGAATGTGAGAAAGAAATTAAGAAAGAAAGAAAGAAAGACATATGGTAAAAGATGTTGAGAGTGTGGGGGGGGGGCATGGCAATCAGTCACGCTACCTGTGACATGAGTGTAAAATGGATTGGCTGCACTGAAACAACCTTCCTCGTCATTTTTGGCACTTGAAGAGGCACCGGGCACAAAGACCCCCCCTGCTGCGGCAACACACTGAACCCTGTCGCTCAGGAACAGCAGAGGTGAGAGGGCCCTGCTTCTTTTCTTCACTAATCTGCCTCTACAATGTTTAATCAGCACATCAAAACATTGAGGGAGAGGAATTCCCGTGCTTGGTGAGCATATTAGGGATGCAGTCACAGCGTTAACTAGCATTGATGAACTGTTTGCTTATGCGGTAATAATTAACTTCCATTACATTACTTTGTGTGATTACTTTCTTAATTGCCTGAATTATGCATCAATTTAATATCTAATAACCAGTCTCAGACATTAGACACTGTTCAGACACAAATTGCATGTAGTTTCCGAGCTTTAATTAAACACACTAGAATAAATGAAACGATGTCTTGCAGTGATTTCCTGGGTGCTTAAATATGCTATTTATTATAAAAGCATATAAAATTCACTTTCTCCTCAGGAAAGCAAACCACAAGATGCCAATTATAGTATACAAGTTGCTTTGCCATGGCTTTTTCAGAATCTAGACTAATAAATTTGTTGAGTGGGACTCATTGTTATATTATGCAAATACATTACCATGCCATTTTTTAAGTTTCAAATTCTGTGTGCAGAGCAAAACATGTCCCCAAAGATGATTTTAATTATATAGCAGAATGGGCTCTTGTTTTGCATTGTTATTGTCCTCTAGTAAGGAACCGGTGAGCTGGAACAATAAATAAGAGTCTCTGCAGATATTCAAATTATTTTTCACATCACTTAAATGCAACATATCTCGTGCATATTATCTGCATGAAATATGGTCATGTGCTTTCTGGTTGAAGCTTACAGCCATAGAGCAATTATAGGGATGTTATTTTAGACATGTCGTAGGTCGGTGCATCAGTGTGAAGAAAAGCCTTCTACCCAAACTAAATTACTTTGCTCATCTCTTGCAATGTAATGCAAAAAATAAACATTTTAGAATTAGGACCATCTTTCTCAATTGGACCCTTCGTGGTACCTGATTTAAATTTGATTTACAGGTAGTGAAGCAACTGTATGTCATATGAACAGAATATAATTAAAAAGCCAAACCATGGAAGCACCAGGTCATTCAATGAATTGATATTAACTTTTAGTCCTCTTGTATCATCATTTTACCCTCACTCAAAAAGTGACATATCCACTTAAAGAGAAAAATGAACCCTATTTTCCTCATCAGCAGTAGTCTGGCAAACATACATGTAACAGAAAAGCAGCACGCACACACTTCTCTTTAAAACAGCATAGGCAAAACCCTTTAACATGATGTGATTAAAAACTATATTTTACATGAATTATTATAAAAAGAAGTATATACAAATTTAAATTATGGCAAATCAATGAAAAAGTCACTTTGTGGGAATCGTCACCTATGGCTGAAATAAAAATGTATTTAACTGATCTAAACTCACGCAAATCCTTGTGACTGGTGTTGGGTCTGGCAGCATCGTTAGTCTACTTTTTAAATGATCTCCAGAGCTGGTGAGCTGCTGGCAATGCAAGGTTAGACAGAAAATGATGGCAGCACGCGGATGCTTCACAGACCTCATGATAGTTTCCGTCTGTCATTATTTACGTCTGACTAGTCGCGTCATGTCAGCTACCTAGAGAGACACTTTTAATGTGAACCCCCCTCCGTTCTCCTATTGCTTTTCACAAGCAGTGTAGTATACCATTATTTCTTTGCTTCAGTACCTTTAGGTGAAGCTCGCCCTCCCATCAGCCAGAATCAAACACAGATCCTCTGCTTGATATTATACATGCCCATCTTCTTACAGAGCTGGCACTGAACCTACATACCACAATGAGAAAGGCACTTCTGTATCTCATTTGACTAATTAAATAAAAAGGGGAAAAAAACATTGGGTGATGTGGTGCTTGGGGATTTAAAATCAGGATCTCAGAAGATTTTGGAGGGCACAGCTGCAGCGGCAGCTCCATAATGAATATCTGAAAAATGTTTCATCGTTACCTTTACACTGTATGCTGCTGTATAATTTGTAGTCATTAGCTAATACAGTATGTTCTCTTGAACAGCCCAGTACACTATAGGATGTTATGGGTTATTAAGACGTATCAACTAATGAAACACTGAAAGTGAAACCAAAAGGCTTTTCTTAAGAGTTCGCTCTCACAACATACAAATTTAACAATTACCCTCAAGCTCGATAGGACGGCCATTTATCACAGCACTACCCATGAATCAAGTCACGTTGTAAAATCGATAATTGATTCACCTTATTCCCTTGTTTTTCCATCTGAGCCACATAATGATCATTAAACTGACCACAGCATGTCCAAAAAATGGATTTATAACACACTGAGCTCAGCCTCAAACAGCACAAGAATGGTATCATGAGGAAAAGATGACACAGATATAGTATACAAAAGAGGACATTAATTTACTATATCTTACAATTGTAACACTCCTTCCTGCAGCTTAAAGTACAGTACATTTGGGCTGTAGAGCAAGAAACCACGGGCCCAAGACCTTTTGGCTAGAGTCCATCTCTATGCTTTGTGCACGTGATTCCAGCCTAGATGAGCATGCCGTAATGGGGCTGCTTAGCCCCATCATGACCCAATGAGTGCCGGCTGTAGAGTGGATGTGCTTTGTGTGTGTGTGTGTGTGTGTGTGTGTGTGTGTGTGTGTGTGTGTGTGTGTGTGTGTGTGTGTGTGTGTGTGTGTGTGTGTGTGTGTGTGTGTGTGTGTGTTCCCAGCAGGGAGACAGTGCCTTATGAAGGTCACAACTGCAGCAGTCTGGGGCTCTCTAAGTGAACCCAGGAGAGGATAACAAGACACATCTAACGCTCTTTCTTTGTGCTCTCACAGCCACTGATCCACCTGAGAATAGTAGAAGCTAAAACACAGTTAGCACAAAGCAAAGCTGTGGATGCAATCTCTAGATGGCGCGGAAAACATACAAGTTCTTCATGAAAATGCCGTTTCCAATTACTATGCAGAATTATTATCTCAGTATCTTTTCAAACATCATTCTTGACCCAAAATGAGAAATGTAGCGTTTTGCGAAGCAATTCTTGTATAGCCGAGTCTACCAAAATGGAAAAATGAAGAATACCATTTGCCTCAAGGGAATTTCAGTTCAACCACAGTGTGTGACAGTATTGCCCTGTGTTATGGCCGCCTAATGGACAATGTAGCATTAATTCAGCTTCAGATGAACAGGCAGGACAGCAGAATCAAAAATGAGGAGGGGGCCCTAGGTGTATGAATTATGCATATACATTACCATAACCCTACAATACACTGTGCAACAAAACAATGCAGTGAAAATTGGGCTTTGACTGAGATATTGAACAATTTCCTACATGGTTCTTGCCTACCTTATAAGTGAAAAGGTATTAAACTTTCTCAATAACGGCAGAACCCATATACATTTGTGTATTCACATTTAGTCCCGTGAACAAAACGCTATGTAAACAAGTCAGCGATAATTGAAAAGAAAGTCTCCTGACTGCTTTCCCAGGGACCTATCATTCAGGTAGATGGCAGGTGAGAAATTACTTTTTCTATTGATTTTCCTTAAAACATCAAAGGCAGACAAATGAAATGGAGCAATTTACTTTGTCGAGCTGTGAAATGGTATTCAAGCAAAACATGTCAGAAACTATTATCTGCAATCATGTTGCTCTTATTAATTAAGGAAAACGAATAAATGAAAACGCACATAGGGATTAACTGGGCTACACACATTTTCAGTTTGTATAAGGCCACAAACAGTGGCGAGGGGCACGTGCAGTCGCATACAGTAAATAAAATTGAAAATTAAAGTGTAACTTTTAAACAAAAGTTTAAAAGTTTTTACACAAACATTTGAGAATTAGTTTCTAGTTACAAGTGATTAAAACATTAGTTGTATCCAATATATATCTTAGCACACTACAATAAAATCATTCCTCTATTTCATTGGCAGGAGATTGAGTAGACTGTAGATTTCTTTGGAAGACCAACATCAAACTATCACACGTTCAGGATTTTGAAACATATCAACTTAATTTTTCATCTCATCAAAATCATTTCTCCTAGTCCTATAAACTTGCAAAAAAAGAAAAACTACAACTTTGCTTTTCATTTCCCACGTGGAGTGCTGAGACCAGGTCTCTGATTTGATATGACTCCTGTAAAGGAGACAGCCTTTAGTTGCAGCACACACTTTCAGGGTTGCTGTTTAAAACAGCATGTGGTATTGGTAACTGCTTCTGTTCAAGCCTTGTAATCATTACCTGGCATCTTATTGCCTCTATGGCTTTTAAAGCTCTTGTCTCACCCCCAGAAAACAGGGAGTTATAGCTGATCTTTTATTAAAACTTTAGGAGAGCCACCACCTCCGGAGGGGGAGGAGGAGGAGTGGGACAAATTAGTGTTGACAGTAGACACTTAAAGCAGGAAAATCACAGGCCCACTGGGAGGCAGGAGCCACATGGGGCTCCCCGCCTGTGTAAAGAACACTCCAGATTTCACTTGAGATGCAGTCGCCTTTTAACAGGGCAGGGGGAATGTCAACAGACCCTCTTGAATGAACCAATAAAGCCACTAAAAGGAGAGGATTAACCAGCTGATATCAGGGACAGCGGTTTGTTTTGAATGCAGCCCCCCACCACCCCACCACCCCACCCCCATTGGAGCATGGCCTGAACAAACTGGGCGGAACATTTCCTTTGATAAGCATGCTGCTACTCTGCCACAATCGTGTAGTTAATTGTACTAATACTTGATTGTGGTCACGGCAGAGTTAAGCGTGTAATTCTATTCTGACTTTACTACTACTGGATTGGATGGAGTATAAAAACATTACTTTGTATTAATTTGTAAATGACACAAATTGAATTGCTTTCTCCTGATCTCAACTTTCGACGTAAAAGGAGCTGTCTCCCTCTTAACTCTGTTGTATGGTAGTTGCTCTATTATTGCTTTTACTGCCCATTTATCAGAGAGCACTGCTGTTCGTAAGTGAGGCTACACAACATGAAACAGTAATTACAAGACATCAGGGGCTTTCAATCTCCTCTTAATTTCCCAGCAGCTGTGATGAAAAACCCTTAGTTCAATTAATGTGTCAAAATATGACCCAACAATGTCATGGCCTTCTCACAACCCCATAAACATCAAATAAAAGACAAGGCTTAAAATAGATGTATTTGAACCGCAATGACAGCGTTTAATTTCTATAAACCACCAAACAAAACAAGCACAATTGCCAAGTTAGTTGTTTTTCTCAGGTGTTGAACTTCATATAACAGCTGCAGCCAAACGAGGCAGGTTAAACAGGGAAGCTCTGTTAGTGACATTTGATATGAGGATAAATATATCTCAGAGAGGTGTGAGGTTTTAAAGTTAAGGTCTGTAAATGGAGAATCTAATGTATAGGCTGCAACATGAGAGGATTGTGATAAATATAGGTTGGGCTCTGTTTAAATTGTAAGCCACTACAAGGCTTACAATGCACAAAGCACTCGTATTTAGGGAGAATATGTTTAATGTCAGAACAATAAGACATACATCATTATAAATGGAATCTTTATAATCCTCTTCTGTCTCTCTTTATAGGCAATCCACATGAGGTAAATGATCTGTGATTTTTTTCTCATTAATGAAACTTGATGCTATCATTAGTAGCTAATTCACTAGTTAATATCCAAGCTACAGAATATTCTTTCATGCACCAAGAATTTGTAAACACATGATCCTGTGCATGTCAGCAACGGAGAATATGCGTGTTTTTCTTTTTGAGTCTGCTCGCTACTTCACTTGAATTCATTTAACAGTTACGGCTTGTGTCATAACCCTGGGTCCATGCCCCTCGGTAAATAATTAGCTCCCTCACTGCCGTTTTATATAAATGGAGTCCTACAGTATACCTCACACTGTCTTTTTTTTCCCAAGAGTTCATAGGTTATGTGGCAATGTGAATATGTACATTACCTTTGATAAACACTTTATTTATGGTTTTATTAATTAAAAAAAACCTCATTATCATTTTTAATAAATTGTTGCTAAAATGGTTCCCATCTTAAAAAAAATAGGGTTTTCATGTGTCCGGTATAAAATACTAGCTGAATAAATGTCAGGTGTTATAAAAGTCCTTATCTGTATGCTAATGTAAAGCCTAGCCTAGTATATTTCATCTTATATAAAAAAAATAGCTGCATATGAGATATCTAAAAAAGGGCAAAGTACAATTATTATTATTTTTGAGCATCTATTACCTTCACTGGGAACTTGTTCTTTCCTACATCAAACAAGGCGATGTGAGATGAATATAGGCATTTGCAATGTGCATCTGATTTATTGGGGAAGGGGGGGTAAAACATAGAGGGATTGCCCTTTAATCAGATCTCTTAGGAGTCCATGTAGTGGCCCAATACCCCCAAGAGTTTCCTTTTAAAAAGCCGGGAATATTAGATTGGCTGCACGCTGCCTCAGTTTTAGCTTCAATCAGAGGGAATTGGGGAGGATTTTGTTAAATCCAAGAGCCTTTTACATCTCTGAAAAGTTCATTTCTCTTCATCTATTAACTCTAAATAAAAACCTACCACCATTTATGCATTTGTCCATTTAGAAATCCTCAAGCTTGTGAGCTGTAGATCTGAGCCCAAATTTTAAGCTTACGGATGACCAATCACAGAGGTGCGTGCCTCAGAGCTGAACCACAAATGGATCCTTCACAGCATTGTAAATCAGGACCTCAAAGAGTATTATTTAGCCTCAAGCAAACAGTGCTTGTTTATCAGATGGTGCCTTAGTCTAGGATAAGAAAAACTCCCCATAAATCTGGGTACCTTTTATGTGCTCATGGAGACTGGCTGGCTCATTCTGAGTTAAATGCTCTCAAGAATGCAGAGGTAAGCATGGTATTTATGTTAAAGAGCACACATTGTATGACGAATACCAAAAGACTAGTTCTACTGGATGTGGTTTATGAGATATTCCTACATAGTATAATTGGTCTTAATGCACTCTAAATGAGAACTGTGTCCCAATGTAGCACTGCAGTAACTTAGCTTTTTGATTCGAGTGTGGACAAACACACCATAAACCACAAATCAGGGACAAATCATGACGCTTAAAGGGTGAATTCAAGGTGAATCTTTGGCTTGGCTAAAGGCTTTGCATTCATGATTTAGTGTGTGTTGTCACTATACACATTCAATAAGCATTGCCAATTTTTCACATAAAGTGTCAGTCCTTGCCACACTACATCCGACACTGTGCTAGATGTAAGTTATCACGACTGCACTTCAACGGGTAATTTTCGGAACATTTTATTTTGTTGTCTGATATATTGCCTCTCAGATATGGCAATGCTAAACCCCAGATGATAAATCAAACGTGCAGTGCCTGCCTCTGATAACTCAATAAGCACCTGGACTCCTCCTAACATGTCACACCTGCACTTCTACGTATACCACTCTCATTCTCGAGCCTCACTGGGGGGCTCAATACACCTGCCAAGTGCATTCCGGAAGCCTAGCAGCTGGGAGAAAAACATCATGCATGCTTAATTAGGAGGTTCAGGAACCATGGGAAGTGGTTGGCAATTTTAAATGCACAGTATATATTCCTGGATATATGAAAATACATTCCTTTATTTAGCATCAGTAAGTAAAATAAGTGTGATTTCATTTATGTAACTAAATTATAAACGAGGATTGAATGATAGAATGAACATTGTAAATGATCACCTCCAAAATAAATTAAAAATGCCTCTGTTAAAATATATATAATATGCTTTTCTCAAACAGGAGTTTGTTCTAAGATGGAAATTGTCAGTATTTCAAACAAAGAGCAAGAAAAATGAAAGCTTATTCTACTTTTACACTGCAGAGTATTAAATAGGTTTGATTTAATGAGCATATTTAACAAGAGAATACCAAGAGGAGACTTTGCTGATCAATATTATTGCATACTCTCTATCCAATCAATTTAGCGTCTGCTTAAGAGCCATTACCAAGTGTAATAAATAAAGGGTTTGCTTAAGAAAATAATAATATACTGATTTACAAACCCCAGAGGCATTTATTAAATTGCATGAAGCAATGTTCGAAGTCATCTATGGACAACACACAAAAAGGCCATTCAATGGATAGATTGTGTACTCCCAGACTGTCAACAAGTATTTAAGACAAACATTGACTTTCAAAGCCTCCAGTTGAATTTAAAGGACTGTTTAGCGATGTTTAATCAAGTATCATAAATGTTTATTGTCAAATCTGTTCTTTATAAACGCTTATTCCAAATAAAAATGTAAAATTTCCTAGCCATATTTCTGTACTTCCTAACCACAGCAGGTGGTTGATAATTAAAATGATAATTTCCTGATAAGTCTCAAGTCAAACAAACCAGTAATGATATGGCCAGCAAAAACTATTTCAGAGATAAATGTCTCCTTGAGAAGAGATGTGATGTCCTGCAGAAAACGTACTACAGTTGTGCTATGGCCACGTGCACAGAAGCAGTGGTGTCTAAGAAGGCATTTCAGACAGCAGATTACATTTCCAATGAATTTTTTTTGTGTTTTACGGGGCCAATCTTCTAGCCAGTCTGAGAGTATTGCTTATAAGGTGTGACTCTTATCAACACAACACGAGCTATGTGTTTATCACAGACTTTGAGTCATACACCCAATTCTGTTATGGGGTCCAGTATTGCTACAGAGGCTATAAACCCTATAAGGGAATGAGGAGGGGAGACGCAGTATGATAACTCAGAGCGTCCTGCTGTAATTATAGTATTCATGAAAAGATGAAATAGAGTGCAGACTAAATCTGTAGCTCCAGGCAAAATCAACAGCTTGGCATTACGCCGTGACCCCTGCCTATCTTGAGGACACAGCAAACATAACAAAACTTTGCTGATTTTTCTCATCAGTCAAGAGTGAGGGAATGAAGTGCATCGATTGCTTGTGATTATTAACTAGACTGAGATAAGCCCTCTCCTTATTATGCAGATTACTGAGGCTCCCCGCTCCAGCATATTGTACAGATGCAAGGGAGCAGCTGCTCTTACAGATGGTGGGTACACGGATCTATCATTATGCCTCCATTGTCTTCACTTCAATTGTTTGGGGGACAACAGAGCTGCATCAAAGAGGAATCCGACTGCAATGAATTAAGAAAGAGAAACGAAAACCATCAACTAAATTTATACACCGGAGGCCATGGAATGGAGAGGAGCGTAAAGCTGAAGCTATTTCATATATACAACCATGGAGTCGCCCAGTCATGTATACTGTATCCAAATCTGTTGGATTCAGCACTGTGCACCAAACATATGTTGTTTGTTTATTAACAAACAGATATTAATTCAGGATGCAGATATTAATTCAAATATGACTGAATACGTTAAGCAAAATGTTTACAACCAAATAAATAAATGAATGAATAAATAAATGCTCAGAAAAACATGCCAGCTGATTTTAGGAGTTTGCAATTTTCTTGCTACAAACACCAACTTTAATTTCGATTTCATGTAAACTCCTCCTTAGTTAGTGAAAGTCAAAAATACTTATTAATACTTATTTGCTTTCAAATACCACACTGTTGTCACGGCTCTAGATATTAAAACATGAAACTGTCCCACAAAGCCAACCACAGTGAGGGCAGAATATGCAGACAGTGTCAATTTTGCCCTTAAGAGGAACCTCTGGTTGTCCATTTGACTCAGCACACCTCCTGCTGTGCACTGCTGAGATCAGGACACTGGTAGCTCCTCTGATCAAACATGACATTACACTAGAGGGAATTACATGCTCAGATTATAACAGAGAAGGTCACACCGAGTTGTAAGTCATGACAGCAGTCTCACACTATTTTCGCAGATAGCGAAGGCTAATATTACTTTAAGAATTAATGCAGTGACATTAAACTGAGCACAATACAAGTTTCCGACCCTCGTCTGGCAGGCTGGGAATTTAAGGTTAGATGGAAATATCCTTTCAATATACAGGGAGTTTTTATCAAATGATTATAGTTTTCTTTTTAATTATTAAATTTTTTCTTACACATGCAGCTGCTACAGTGGGTAACAAAGACTAAATAAAATGATAGAACACATACTGTAGGGTAGAATAGGCTCATTCTGAACGTCAAACATATGGAGTATATTAATGAGAAGCAGACAAACTACAAGGTACAGTAGGTAAACCAAATTAAAGAATTGTCTCACGCTGAAGTCACTAAAAAAACTATTCTTGGTCTGGAACTAGTCATGGCGTTTTTGATTTATTATTATCTATTGGGGAGGAAGAATAACATTTGAGTAATTGATATATTACAGTAATAAATGTTGCATTAAACACTGTGCACACTGTAATTCCAGAAACATAACATTCAAAATGTTTTAGATGCGTAAATAATATTCACAAACTTAACAATGCTTTTGAAATGTATTATTGAGTTGGCGAACAGAAGAATGAGGTCCATGAAAATGTCCATCCCTCTTTATTCCATCGTATTCCTGCATACCAGTGTTAGTGTGGAAAATTAAGCTCAACCCAGCAGCCAACAAGCCAACTCAATTGTATTTGTATACAGATATTAAGGGTGGATGTTGATGATTTTTGTCTTTGAGTGCATTTATTCAGCCATTGATTACAAAGAAAGAGCAAGATGCCTGCTAGCGTCAATACAGTAGAATGAAGTAATTCCCATAAGGTACAGAAACATTATTTGCTCCAAATAGAAGATCAATTACTTTGCAGAATATTTTCTGTTTTCAATATCCCACAGAAGCCACTGTCTTCAGATGACCGCAGTATGAATTAATAAATCCCTGTTTACCATCTTCTTTTATACTATTTTATTCAGTATTGAAGTAGAATTCATGGCATAAATACAACATGCAAACAATTCAGTGCTTCCAAATAGACTTTGCATGTGGATAGAAACACACAAAGGGTGCAGGAAAATAAGAAGCTTTATACCAGCAGGTCAGAAAGCTATATTTCAACATTAATTCCTTAACTCAAATCTGCTGCATTCATATTAATAACAGTTTTCCTTTCTTCAGTCATGTGTCATGGGTGGATAGATTGAGCTTCTGTCAGAGCACAAAGCTCCCCTCAGAAGTCCACATTGCCTCGTCTGTTGTTAGGAACTGGTCCACATGGGGCCAAATTTGATTGGAAAGCCCAAAGGGAGGAGTTCCACCAGTCACAGGGGCATTGTTAGTGCCTCCAAAATGGCCAGAGAAGAATGACTGATTATGCAACCACAGCTAGGGTTACTAATAGGAATTGTATTTGAATTTCTAACATAACAGATGTTTGCTGGGCACCTCCATGGAGTGTGCATACACAGTTATGCTAATTCACCGGTGTTTTCCTTCCAGTTAGCTCAGAGTCATTAGAGCACACAACTAGCTTGGATCCCTCTGTCAAACTAATAATTGGCCATTATTGATATTAATTAACATTTTTGCTCTCTACGTCCTTTTTGACCCGCTATCTGTTAGTAAATCCAGTTACTGAGTCATATTAGGGCAATAAAATCCACAGGACTGTGTAGTAGTTGCAAACCATTTATCAGGAAGAGAATATAAAGCCAATTAGGAATGGATGCAGACAGTTGTCTTCATTCTCTACTGACTACTTCTTGATCTCCATTATAAATTGCTAATAGGGCAGATACTGGTTAGCAAAAGGGAGGAGTGGGGGGTTACCATTGCTCACTCCCACCCGTGATGACAGGTGAAAAGACCAGTAGTAGTATTCTTGCTTGATGAGGCTACACCATCGTCAGCTGCTGTTTTCTTTTTCTTCAGTCTTTTTGTTGAGGGCCGTCATGGTGCACCTTCCTCTCTACTGCTGGTCAATCATGTTAATTGGCCTAAAAGTAGAATATTACAGAAAGCCATTAAATTGCTGATCATTCATCCTGCGAAAATAATAGCTTTTGGTCTCTCTGCTGTTATGATGCAATGAGCATCGGAAACACTGTACACCATAGGTTTATGGGCTCAGATCAAGAAATCCTAATAGGTGTATATTGACTGGTTTATTTTCCACAAAACTCCAAAGGGACTAGTGGTTGCAAGAATATATATCAAAAAGGCTATCAACAACAGTAGGGTCTTCTGTGTAAAATCAATAGTGAGCCATAGATGGCTTGAGTTTTCACAGTTCTTTCTCGTCATTTAAAAAGACTGTAGGCCATATACGATGCCTGGAAGAACCCATGAGATTGTTGTAACATAGCAACAAAGCTGTTTGAAACAGAAACAGATTAGTAATAACCTAATTTGTTTTGCTTTTGGTGAAAACACTGTAGGCTGTTGTTTTGAACTTGACAACAGGTCATTGCTGCTCTAACCTGACGCTTTGGGAATGAATGCTTTAGTTTTTATAGAACAAAAGAGCTCAGTAGCATAAGGGATCATGAGCTGTTGTTGAAGAAGGTAGTCTAACATATCCTGTCTGGATAAAAACGTATGCTCCTGCTCCCTGAATCCAGATGCTACCGTGGCAGCCCGGGTTTATGACAAGAGGTACAGCGGTCCCTTAAATGAGCAGTATTTAATAGCCCGGTTTCAAGTGTAAAGGCTTTCTCCCTTGTGCATTACTCCAAGAACCTAATTACAAGTTTTATCATCAATCATGAGCATTATTTATTCAGTGAAATGAATTTCTAATTAATAACTGATGAGCATTATGGCCTTGAAGACTGTAAAGCAATTAATTACAGTTGGCAACAGAGAATATCCATGTAAAGGACTATCTGGCGCACAGTCACAGCACAGCGGTGCCAACAGGCTAATGTCCACAAAGAAGAGGCACTGGATTGTTTTTGTACCTATGCCTTTTGAGATAATTACTTTCATGAATGTTGTCTGGGGGCTGTCATACTGTTGGCGATGTAATAAACACTGAAAAACTGTATTTAAATTTTGTTAAATACTGTTTTGAACTGCCGTCTTCTACACTCTGTGCTGCCACCCTCTATCTTCACAGATGTTTTGTTTTGTTTTTTTCTCACACTGCAAGAGGACCCAGAGAGCCTTTTTAGGCAAGATACTCTCTACACATAATGTACAGACTTTTTTTATGGTGAACATCATACTTTAAAACATCAAGGGCACAATGACTATTGCCATTTCTATAGCTTCTGAAGACATTTCTCCTTGAACATTTAAAAAGTGCAAAGGGTGCATTGGCTGCTATACTGTACATACAGAGTTGCAGTCCTATATCATACAGCTACAATCCAAGCTTAATGTTGAATTTAATTTCAATAAGTGACTCATAAATTATAGAAATATGAGTAAAGATTACACTGATTTATAAATTAACAAAACTATGTACAGCTTCACTTAATATAAAATATGTAAAGTTAAAACTACTGTTCATAGAAACCTACATTATTATGTATTTTATTATGTCATTACTTGTTGATCGTTAACAAGTATTGCTCAAATGTTTACCTATTCACTAATTTAATTATTAGATTGCTGCATTTGACCTATATTTATGCAACTTTTTTGGCAAAGCGGTCCGCCGCCCGGGGCGCATTTTTTTATGACTCACGGGGGGCGGCACGAGCACTTAAAAAAAATTAAAAATCCTCGAAGCGGTTTTTCTACTGTATTATCTATCATTTCACCGTGTGGGGAATTGGCAAATTTGCGCCCCTGCTTGCTGAGAAGGTGCCGTGCACACACTGCACAGAGAAGCTGTGTGAGAAGGGGAAAGGGGAGGGGGGAGCAGGGGACAGTTCACCTCTGGGTCGAACGGGTTGCTGGGCATAGGCGCCGATACCGTTGGTGCTCCGCTAATACTGAGCACACACAAAGCTGATCGCGGTTATGTGTCAGTTAAACTTTTCATCTCAATCCTATCCTGAGTTGAAAGATAGCCTACTTTACGGTTTTATTATCGAGTTGATAGACGTGTGTGTTCGTGTCGGCCGTCTGAAATGCAAACATTTTTTGACTACTTTTTTTTTTTAAGGGCGTGCGCATTCAATAGGGGAGCAGATTTCATACGATAACATCATTGATGATTTTGCATCAAGGAAGACCAGAAAGGTCAGGTTTTAGTTTTAGCTTGTGTTTTCTGTTCTTAGTGCTTAGTGCTAACAGTTAGATTCGCTTTAGTGTGTTTTCACATTTGTGTGATGAAGGATTTGAGCTATTTAGAATAGGCCTATTTATTCTATATTTTATTTGTATATTATTCTTAATATTTTATATTATTGTTGCTCTCTGCTATTGTTACAATTTTTATATATCTGATTGTATATATTTTTGGCACATTTATTTATATATATATATATATATATATATATATATATATATATATATATATATATATATCTATATATATATATATATAGAAGGGGGTCTCGCCCTGGGTGTAATTCAATGTAGAACCGCCCCTGAGTCAAGTATAACATTTTGACAAATTGCGAGAAATCTAAGGCTGAGGTTTGTGTTGTTTGTTAATCAACGCCTGATTATTGTTTGCTGAAAAACAGTTTGGATGTTAAATAATTAAAATGATATAGTATATGAGTGATGTCATGTTTCGCTGTAGTTACAGCTATCATTAATTGATCATTTTTGAGACTCATATTTCTGTGTTACCAAACATTTTTAGCAGTGTTTCAAAACAGGGTCACAGAAAAAGGGTTTTACAGAGAGTGGGTTACCTGATGGCATATGACCACGCTCGGCTAAGAAAAAAAGTATAATTGCAATACACTAAAATGAATTTAGTTATGGAAGCAAATGTGTTTACTTTTTTGTATTATGTAAACAGAAAATAACCTCTGCTGTCATTTGCAAGTTTATTGATGACTCTTTTAGTGTCGTTTTTATGCATGTTATCACATTTCCCACAGCCATACAAATCTCATTTTTTTTTTCCTAATTTATATACATATAATCAATGTAAAAGGCACAGTCTTAAATCTTCACATCACTGTAATTTTGCTGTGTTAACCTATTTCTTTTCAAGGTTCTATTCAGTTATACTATGATTGCAATAATAATGGGTCAAACACAGATTGGTTCAAATGCAGGTAGATTATTGTACATCTTCATCTGTTACAATAAAATAGACACATTATGGAAGAGACACAAAGAAAGGCAAAAAAATGATAAAGAACCATGAGAGGCTGTAATTCTTTCATTTAGCAAATGGAAACCAGTGAAGCAGCTCTTTAATTTATCTGTTGTTTCAATTCAGCACAATTTCTTTGCACATTTGTGGCAGTTTTTTGCATATATCCATCTCACACCCAACTCTATCTGCAAAAACAGAGATAGATTGAGTCATGCATGGGTGTTTGCCATCCAGAGTAAACGTAATAAATGTGCATGACTATAATGCTAAATTGCAGCAGTGTCTTAATGTGTGTGACTGTTTCCTTATAGGTTGAAATATAATACAGGATTTGTGCAGATCTTTTAAATTAAGTATAAAGTTACTTGTTGTGAGAACATGGCACATGCACAAGTGTTATATGGCTTGTGTCAGGTTACATGTCATTGAGATTGAGACATATGCCGGTTTGAACAGTTTCTATTAAGACGTAAGACAATTTAGTGTGTGCACATTGGTATATTCAGTACCTTTTATTTCTTTTTTCTTTCAGTTTTGTGAACAGCAGCAAACTGAATTGGCAGCATGTATTTGGGATTTACTTTCATTGTCTTTTTGTCTTATTCATTTTCTTTACACATGCTTTTTTTCCATTGTCACAGAGTGCTGGAGTCTATGTCAGAATGCTTTGGTCAATGCATTGCATTGTGGAACCACAAATGACTTTAGCACGCAAGTTGGAATTTTCAAATCTATCAAATCTATCATTATCATGTCATATAGTAACTAACTAACTATTCTGTTGTCCAGTGGTGGAAGAAGTATTCAGATCCTTTACTTAAGTGAAATTACTAAAACCACACTGTAAAAATACTACAGTGAAAATATTATCATCAGGAAAATGTACGTACTTAAAAGTATTAAAAGTAAAATGACTCAATGCAGAAAGATCCTCACATTTCAGAAACTGGAAACGATCCAAACAGCTCTGTCAATCAAGTAAGTGATAATCGGCTGATCATTTCAGCTGTACTTGTAGGCCATTATATGGTTGAGTAGTTTCATTTATGATAAAACATTGTATTTTTTAAACTGTTTTTGTGTGCAAAAATCTTAATTTGTAAAGTAAATAGTAACTAAAGCTTCCAGATTAATGACGTGGAGTAAAAAGTACAATATTTCTCTCTGGAATGTAGTGAAGTAGAAGTAGAAAGTGGCATGAAAAAACTCAAGTAAAGTGCAAGTGCAAGTATAGTCCTTGAGTAAATGTACTTACAGTAGTTACATTCCACCACTGCTGTTTACGCTACTCAACAATGACTCAAAGGATATGGAGACCAAAGTGAACATACCTTGCTAGTTACCAGCTAGTTTATCAGCATCAAACCAGAGGTTTGTTGCGTAAAATTAAGGCTAGACGATTTATCGAAAATGTATCGACATTGAAATTCTGAAGCTGCAATGTGACATCATGACTTCGCGTAAACATACACGCCACTTTCTAAAGCCACGTGGCGTGTTATCGCGAGGCTACGTGTTATCGCAAGGCTACGGTTGGTTTTAACGTCACACGCGGGGAAAGAAAAGCGATCCCTGCTCTCCTGTGTGAACATCCTGTGTTTTACCCATCCACCACCCCCGAACAACCTCCCTATGCGGATTTTCGCCCTTTCATACTACTCACTATGGCGTCAATTCACATGCAAACGCAAGGTAATGTAAGTCAATGGAGGACAAACAGCGTTGATAAACACGCTGAAAAGCGAGTGTGCGTCTTCATAACACGCCAATAACGGCATACCAATTGGCGTGTCATACATACGCCACTTCATGAGATCAGTCTGGAAGCTGTTATCGACGTATTTTTCCCATGACGATAATTTCGATAATTTATTTCTGTTGTTAGGCCTACATTCTTCTTAAAAACATTCTACCGTAGGTGCAGGGTCCGAAATTAACACTCGCCAGTCGCCAAATGTGGGGGCGGGCCGACAGGCACACACACAAACACTGGCTCACACACCAAACACCAGCCACTACCTTCTGTTTACCGATAGCTAGCATTTAACTCAGGCTAATTAATTAGCTAGTAAGTGGCGATTTTTGCCAGACAGCCTTCCAAAAGAAAGCACAATGAAATGAAATGTTAACAGATCATTAACCATTGACTGACAAGTAGGAAACGGAGTCTCAGTTCACCAGTCCAGGAGGTTCTGACAGACTTTACGCACTCTGTGTCCACAGACAGCTGTAGGCTTGTACCGGTGTTGATGTTTTGTGCATTGTTGGACACATGCAGCCACTTTCCTGAAACCACTTACGGGACTGTCCACAGCGGCCCGCGGCGTGTATGTCCGAGCCTGTCTCCACCGCCTCCACCTGCAGGTTGTCAGTTGTGTGTCTGTCTGGTATACTCTTGGATGGCCGATTTAACTCGCCGGTCCTCATCAATATAGCTTCATGTGTCACGTAGCTCTCCACAAGCAGAAAAAGCTTAAAGGAGCTTAAAACGCAACTTGCTGGTTCAAAGTTAGGACTAACAAGTTAATTAGCAGTTAAGAAATAAGATTGTATAGCCTATTTAAATTGTTATCATGCAAAAGACGTTTTTTAAAACTTTGTAAAAAGCAGTGTCCGTTGTCAAATCACAAAAAAATTTAATTATCGTTCATTTATCGTTATCGAGGTAAAATGTGCAATTAATAGTGATTTGGATTTTAGGTCATATCGTGCAGCCCTACATAAAATTATGCTTTTAATAAGAATTAAGCCAAACGTCCATTTAACAATGGTTTATCAGAAACCCACTTGAAGAGTGTCAATTGTTTTCTTCACACCAGAATACAACACACTGGAAAATAAGACACGGTGTAGTCCATTACAAGATACAGTTTGTTTGCACATACCTGTTCAAAAATCATGTATGCTTTGGCTCAAGCACAAGCTCTTAAAATGTGGAATGCATCTTTTTTGCCTGTATGTAATACAAATAGAAGCTTGGGTTTCATTCCAGATGCCCTATGCCTATATTTGTACTGTCATGACAGCGATGGTGCTGTCGGTTTACCTTCTATGTTGCATCTTCAAAAGTGCACAATAAAATGTGACACTGAATTTGAAACAGCACATTGTAATTTCTGCATCTATTATCAAAGTATTCATTAGTAATACAGTGGGAATTAGTAGAAATGTGAATATTTGGTTAGCATGTTGATTTACGTTGTGTGCCCCTAAATTTTCTGGTTGCTCCCCTAAATTTTTCAGTTGGGGGCCACTGTGCTCCTAGTGAAAAAAGTTAGTCTGGAGCCCTGTCCAGGAAATCTCATTGGAGTAATAGATTCATGAGTTTGAAGGTTAATCATACACCAAACACTACACAGTGTAGCCCTATATGTTTAGTAATCCTACAGTGTAAGTAGGATTATACAACTCTGGAAAGTTGTGATGAAGGCATTCTTATTATCCTCCATCTCAACAATTCCCATGATGAACAGAGTTAGTAATGTCCATGATACAAAGCAATCTTTTAGGATTATGCGCTTGCATGCTTTTGATTGACCTATGCAAAACCTTGCCGAATTTTTTTTCACTTGGTCCTCATATCTGTCTGAAGCATACAGTCCACAGTCTGAACACAGCCTCTGTCTGGTGCCTAGTCTGTCTCACAAGCTTAGCCTTAAATGTACATTGTTTACAGGAACACAGGCCACATTTGCACAAACTAGGACACTTCTGAATAGATAGCATAAACCATGGTAATAACTTTAGGAAACAAACCCATAATTGCTTCGAGAAATCTTTTTACTTACTTCTCCAATAGACGGAGGTGCTGGCCTCAGAACTGGAGGTGGTCCCCTGGCCGCTACTGCTCCTATACTTAGAAAAGGTGAAATGCAGTGGTGAAAGAAGTATTCAAATCATTTAACTTACCTAGGTCAAAGTAGCAATACTACAGTGTAAAAATACTCCATTACAACTAAAAGCCCAATATGTAGCATTTAAGTGGTAACTAATTCAATGTCGATGGTAAAGGTGGAGATAATTTTAACTAACGTTAACCTTATTTTACAAAATTTCTCTTTAAAATGTTATTATGTCTTAGTATAAAGTAGCAAAAATGGAAATACTTAGCTAGCAAAGTAAAGTAACGTTACTTGAGTAAATGTACTAGGACAAATTCACCACAGTAACGTTAGCTACAACTTAAGTTAACTTCACTCAAGTTACCATTTAAGTTGTTTCCAGGTGAAACGCACTGCAGCATCTCTGCTCCACCTGTTGAGCTAGCTAGCTAGCAATTTCTCGCGAACTTATTTAAAAACACGGTTGCTTTCCTCCAATGGAATCTCATTCTCTCCTCACCTGAACTCCCTGTGGTGTAAGCTAAATTAAAGACATTAATAAACGTATAAAACAAACTCCTCTACTTTGATAAACAAAATATCTTCTTCTTCTTCGTTTGGTTTTATGACATGAAAAGTTGCGTTAGCACTACTTGCTACGTAGAAAGTCGTGCCGTGATTGAATGTAGATCTGGCTAAAATCCAGCATTCTTATTGGTTGATCTATAAATGTCGCAACGTCTCCATGTGGATATACAGTAGACAAATAAACAAATACATGTAAAGTATGCTTGTTGAACTAGATGTCGTTGGTCAGTTAATGTGCAACACATTCAGATAATCCATCAACTAGTATAGAATATTTTAAAGCATTTCAGCCAAGTCATATTTCCTATGTTTTTATGTCACTCACTGGATCGTCCTATCTTATCTTGTGCACATGCCTGTGTTACAAAACAATTATTTAGTATGCAACTGTTTCAGCAATATTATTTAACTCTTTTATCTCTTTTATCAGAGCAGTGTGTGTTGCCTGTCATGTGTGAAATAACTGTATGTCTCTTTCATCTTAATAAATTACACAGGATCTGTTCTGAATGAACTAGTTGTTAAACTCACCAGAAGTCAGCGGGTCAGTTCATTATAGCCTACATTATTCCACCGTTACAGCACAGCCAGCTCACCACTGAAAGTTGATGCTCTATGTCATCCTTCAAGAGATGAGTGAGAC
This sequence comes from Sander vitreus, assembly GCF_031162955.1. Lineage (NCBI taxonomy): Eukaryota > Metazoa > Chordata > Actinopteri > Perciformes > Percidae > Sander > Sander vitreus. The sequence continues at coordinate 16,217,427 of NC_135865.1, forward strand.
ACATATAGGCCTAGCAGAGACAGGACTGTGCACGTCCTGTAACTGTCCTTCTCTGCAGGTCTTCAGCACACATACACACACACACACACACACACACACACACACACACACACACACACACACACACACACACACACAGAAAGCAAAGCTCTCGTCTTTCCATCTGGTAAAGTGAGCTGTTGTGATTGATTTGTGGATTTGCTTCTCTTTTTTTCTCTCCATTTAAGTGAAATAATGTATGGAAGCAATCTGGCGACAGACATTTTGGAAAATCTATTTGAAATCATTTCAGCTGAAGCCATGGCAGTTTGTCTTCTTAGGGGAGAGGAGCAAAGTATAATTGTCTGCAGTCTAGTAAAACACAGTATAACTGCCATCACACTTGACTGAGCTTATAGGCAGCTAGTCCCATGGCCTCTAGAAGATAGAGCAGTTAATGTTCCCTTTTATTTTAGAGGATATGTCACTTGTATCACAGATTTATACCATGATACAGCAATTTTGTCCAAACAGATGGATAATGGTGTCACCAGCAAAAAGCCCTGTTTTTATTGAGTTTAGAGCATATTGTTTAGATAGGGGACTGTGTTGAACCGCTCTGCCAGCGCTTTTTCTCTTTATCTCTCTAATCTTGCCAGTATTAGATTTGATCATTTTTGTTTGAAGGAGGAAAATGTGGCTGTAATGGCTTCCTAATAGCAAACACAGGGGATACAAATCCAGAGACCCTGTTCTGTAGTGCTTCCATAAGCACCACTGATTTATAGAGGTCTTTATGACAGAAAGGAAAATGATCTGCTGCAGGTATAAATCAGGTGAGGAGTAGGAAATTGAACTTAGATATCATCTTGTCAGATGCTTAATGCTCTTCCTCCTGTCACATTCGATAGGACCAATTTGGAGAATCCTGCAGAGGTAAAAAGAAGACAATTAACAATGACAGTGTGGTAATAGATGAAGCTATAAAATGAACCTGCTGCCTGCAGGATGCTTTGTATGATTTCCACATGAGGTAGTAGCAGGGGTGTGTTGTCTCGGCCTTTCATTTCACACCCTGTTCTGCTTTTGTTTTTTTCTTGAGCACAGAAATATGTAATACTTTAGTAAAACAGCAAGTAAACTAAAAGAAAGAAGTATTTATTTGTGCTTAACTCTGCTCTATAATTGAATTATTATCCTGCATATGACAGGACGTGTAAATTTAGGTTAACCTTGTTTTTATGTTATTGATTGATGGGGGCATGCTCTCTTAACACTATATAAAATTAATCCATATCTCAATTGGCACGCACAAAAAATATGTATATACAGGACCATTAAAAGCACAAACAGCCTAAACAAATTACATACTGTATACACATACTGTGTTGGAAACTAATTCAGTATATGCTAGCACCTCAATTTTAAGTTAGGCAGTTTTTTAATACTAAGATGAAATATTTTCATGCCTATGTTGTCTTTCTAAAGTCCTACTCTAGTTTAATTTTAATTAAGGTACAACAGTGGATTGTTTGCAGTAATAATTGTCAAACTGTATGAGCGCTCAAACAGATGTCATCGCTCAGTGGTGTAATGAGTTCAAGACAGGACAGCGAATGACAATGCTCTCTGATCCCTGAATGTCACTCTGGTATAAACTACAGCACAGTGGTTTATTGCCGGCATCATGTATTCAGCGGCATGCATTCGTGATTTGACAGATTGATGCGGGGGAAAAATGAAAAGCCATCCATCTGGGTGGGTAGATTTCAAATGACTTGAATTTTAAAAACTAATTTCTTGGAAGCTGATGACCTTTTGTAAAAGCTGTTCAACTTTGTCAAGTGGCAATTCAAGCCCAAGCAGCTAAAGAGCTACAGTAATAACCAGAGATCCACTGCTCGGGAACCATCACCCCTCGCACCTCATCAAGCCAAGCTCTTGTATAATATAATTTGATTTTAATGCATCTCTGAAGGAGATTGTGCTCTTATTACTGTGTAATGATGCTATTGTCAAGAGCCAATGGTGATGTCTGATATCACAACCATGTGAAACTGCTTCTGTGACACTCATCTCAGCATTTTCCACATTGCCTCCAATGCGCAATGGCTTGTGCTGTACATGTATATTTCTGACTTTGTTGTTCTCCCTGTTGCATTCTACTTCCTGATGGACAGAAACATGGTACATCTTTAAAACTCCCTTCTTTATTACCTTTGTCTGATATGGTCCTTTTTTGTATTCAGTACAGTAGATGGAGCATAACGATGAAGGTCTTTGCTGAGATGAGGAGCATTTTGAAGTGCTCACACTCGGGGGCAGAAAATGGAAAAGTGACAAGCCTGGTGCACTTGTCTATTTTACTTATTCTGTGCCTCTGTTTCATATTCTGGTTTGCACCGTGGGGTTATTTTCCTCCAGGGTTCAGAAGGGCACGCTCTTTCATTTCTACAGAAAATTGTTTCGCAGGATTTCAATCTTTGGCTGCTAGATATGACAAAACACAATATCAAGAACACTTATGTTTCTTATCTGCCATTTTTTCTGGGTATAAATAAAAGATCAGTATAAATTTGAGTCAAGTGAACTCGAATGCACATGTGAGAGATGAGTATGAAAAGAACTATGAACCTTGGGACAGGCCCACTGTACATTTTCATCGCTTGCTCAAAATTACCCTGGCACTGGGGCTTTGAATGCCATTTGTCATCCTTGAAAATCAATTAGTGTCTCCATGATAGCAATCCAGATGTAATCCTTGGAGTGTTTGGACAATTGGACATAAAAAACCTGAGCGTATCTTTTGGTTTCACATTATGTAAATAGTATTTCTTCAAACTGTTCATGTAATAGGTTGAAACAGCAATTAGGTGCAAACTTTATAATAAACAGCCTGATTGGAGAGTTGAAGGGCCATCCCAAATATTGATTGTGCCTAAATAGACCTTCAGTTGCCACCGGATAAAAGTCTTGTCACTGTAATACCTTAAAAGGCAAAGATATTTAACTATAGCCAACACACTTTTACTTTTGCAACCGTTTCTGTGCAACAGCCAGATCTCTCTGTGATCTCTCATCTGTCTGTGAAATTCTTCATGCATAATACAGACAAGAGCAAGCCAAACAAAAAACTGAATGCTCTTACACTGAGTTGTAGACCGTGCATACAAATAATAGGCTACTTCTACTGAATGGCAAGAAATGATTCAGTGCTGTGGAATGAAAAATATTACTCAAACATACATTTGCAATCCACATAGAGCAACCTCCCAAAGGTGTGAAAACATTCAAACATTGTTCTATTGATGTCGCATTTTTTTTCTCCGTTTGGCTCTTGTCAGAGGTCAACCTCAACAGCATGCAGTGGAATCAGGCGTTACTGTGGATGTCACATTGATGCATTACAAGGCCCAGGAGGTCACGTCTCTGTAAACATACATTATCAAAACCCATAGAAGATGTGGGGTGTTGACCTCACCGATAGTTTACGGTCTATCTTCAGGGGAAAAGGGTCATGTAATGGCGGAGAGCAACTTTGTAGCAGCAATGACTTTCTTGTTGCAAATGAAGAGGGTCAAGCAATCAAGACTGGCCGGGCTCTGTGTCAGCACCATTATCTTACGCTGTCTGAAATGATCAATGAGCTAAAATAAAATGATCACAAGCTAAAATTGGCCTACTAATGAAAATGGACTGTTTAAACATGCTCCTTGGTAAGAAGCTGGCCAGAGAAGAAATGGGGCAGCAATTTAAAATCCATGACACAATGAAGGTAGCAGGAATACATGGGAGCCATTGTCATCATGGCTATTTACATGTTAGTTTGACCTTTCCTGTTCATATTTTAATGCTAATGGAGAATCACTTTTAAAATGCAACAATAATCAATTGTTTTCATAGCAATATCAGTCAGATAATTCTCCAGCTCGTACCTTTATAAAAACGAACATTGGATCATCTATGTGGATGAAATGTGTTGTTATCCTGAGCACATATGTACAAAGATGTTCTCAAAAGTTTATTTAGTATTATTTATACAGAGTAGGAATTCAGACATTCAGCAAACAGACAGTGTGTAAACAGTTAAATGACTTTGTCTATATGTAAATAGGTTGTCGACAACACTCTGAAGCAGAGACTTAAAATATAAAAAGGCACTTAGGGCAGGTGCACAATACTGACATAAATCTCTTCTCCATTTTAGCAATAAATACACACCTAATGTGCATTCTATTATGGTACCATGGTTGTGTAAACATGTTAGCACCACCGTGCTGCAGGGCACCCCAGTCAACACTGTCATGAAAGGCACAGCATAATACAGAAAAATATTTATAAATAATTTCCCATAAATAAAAATGTATTTCCCCCACAAAATATTTCTTTTGTTTGCGAAATTTCCATTTAAACCCAGATAGAATACAGTTAGAAATTCAGTCAAAAACATAAAATATGGAAAATAAAGAATACATGGGAAAAGACTCCTATACAACATCAAAAACAACTAAATTAATGCAGCACACTCCTTATTGCTCTGAATAAAATAATATACTGTAAGAATGGGCTGGACATGAAATCATTCAGGAGAGGTGGGTTGTTTGATGGTTGCTACAAAATGCTAGCGTTAAGCAATTTAATATTTAATTAATTACCATTTCCAGAACTATAAAAGCAATTCTCAAAAGAAAGGTCACTCTGTACTGTAAGTAGAAAATCCACAACAGCTGACTAGTTGCTGTATTATTCCACCTTACGGCAGTTACTTATAAGTTAACGGTTATCACATTTCTTCGAAGAACAAATAAAGTTCCAGCCTGACTCCACGGTTTTATTCTACTTCCATGGCAGACACATCTTGCTCTCCGTCAGATTTCTCAGAGGGCAGATCTTGTGACTCTGGGGTGCTTTGGCCGTCTGACTCAGAGCTGGGCTTGTTGGTTGTTGGTGTGCCTGGCTCTTGGGTGTCTGTTTCAGCAGAGACATCAGAAAGCTTGGTTTGCCCTGATAGAGTATTAAGTATAAATGGAGAAAAATGGACACTACTGTATAATGTGTACAACATATTTTGAATTTTAACATTTTATTTCTAAATGTACTAATATTGGTAACATTTGATTTCATGCATGGCCATTACACTTTAGAGGCATATGCCTTGTGTGTGCTTGATTATCACCTAAAACAGATTGGTCGGCGTCTACGTCAGCAGCAGGCGATGGTAAGGACGCCTCAGATGACATCTTCAGTTCGCCAGTGACCTCCGGGAGTCTTGGTGCCTGAGGCCTGGTCTTTCTCGCAGGGTTCAAGAAATAACAATACGCACATCGGAAGGCTGAAACAAAACAAATACATAGTTTATGTCACTTCTCTAATACATTCTCAAAACAGACAGATTAATATACATGAATATGAACCAATGACAGAAAATGCCTGAGATGCATAAACACTTCAAACTGATGTGTAGTACCGGTTTGCATATTCAATCTTGTTGCGTTTTTTGCTTACAGGGGTCGGTAGTGGCAGAGGCATTTAAGAGCTATATGATATACTACGCTGCCAAATGCTAGAGGGCAAATGAAGGCACAGTGTTTGATGGAGACTGACAAAGAGTGTTGTGTTTCTCCAAGTCTTACCAACGTATTCAAATTCCTCTTTTAATGCCATGCCGTTATGGGACAGACACTGCTGACAGATGAGAGCGTATCTATGAGGACGGAAAGACAATCCAGTTAAGACAACATACAGTACACAGAGAATGGCATTATATTACATAAAAGATAATTCAGCACTACGTTGTTATAAGCTGGATAAGAACCTGCTTAATACATTAACTATATTTGCCCAAAAAACTGTATATACAATATACAGTGTATTGCTGAAAAGAGATTGTCTCTGTTCAAAAGCAGAGGTTATGTACCTGTTCTGAGGGCCGTCTCCAACAAGATACTCAATGACTCTGTCCATAGCGCCTCTTTCCCTTGGGACCACAGGTCTGGCCAGGGGCGGGCCTGGGGGGTGCACCCCTGTTAAAGCATATCAATGCCTGTTAGACACAGTCTGTAGTCTTGCATACAAACTGCATTAAACAGAGGCTGCTGACAGTAAAAACGAAATGAAATAGTGAGGCTGAGAATCAGTTTACTGCACAAACCATGATGAATTTTACAAAGAAGAAAATCGGCCCCTTTTTCTTAATGAATTAAAAGTGGAGCTCACTTGCAAAGCACGTCCAGAATCCCTGCTGTGATGGTGAGTAGTAATTAATATAATCTAACATCAAGAGCAATCATAGGAAGATGACTGGTCATTTCTGTGAGACTTGGCAGAGTCTCAATATCCTGCTGGTTATTAATTTACCAACATATGGAAACTCTGTGGTGACTCTTTGTATCAAATTGCTTTTCACTTTCAATTTTCAGCAGAAGCAGGTGATAACATCAAGTCATGTAAACCATTTGCGAGGTGTTCCCTATGCCAAAGGCAATTTCACAAAGCATTAAAAGTCATTTAGTGAGATTCCACCACCATTGCCCAGAGAACAAACGCAGGTCTGGCTAATTAATCATAGTTAATGTTATCCTGATTCGTGCATACCTCACAGTTGGCATTCCACATGGCAATTACAGCATGCAGCTTCCTCTAGGAACATATTTCCTTTACCGTTTGCACTTATTTGCATCTTCTATTGAGTGTTCATAGTCCAGAAATAATTTATATTGAATATTCAATAACATTGCACTCCACAGATGTCTCTTATACACACCAACTGCTCTATGGGAAGTTTTTCATCGTGTTGGCTGGCTGGCTGGCTGGCTTTTGAAAATCTCTTAAAGCAACCAAAGATGTACAGCACAAGCATTATATTCTCAAGGTAAATATTCTAACTGTATCAAAAGTTATCGCCTATTTTTCACAATTATACACTTGTTTGAGAAAGGTTGGACCTTTTAGTAAGATATTTGAAAACTACATTCATGCAATTACCCATTACAACTACTGTATAACATACCACCCTTGCTGACAACACACACCACAGAGCCTTGTGCAACTGGGGACACAGAGCCAGGGAAGAGTAAATCACACTTTAATCGACCACATTATGATGTGGTCCCCCTGTGTGCAGGTAACTCACCGACTGCTGGAACAGGTGTTCCAGGGGTCACAGGCCTCCTCATCAAGCTCTGCTGAGCAGCTATAGCCGACAGGCTCCTCTCTGGGGGTCCACCTGGAGCAGAGTGGGAAGCTCGTCCAGGATAGGTGGGCCCAGAGGCAAGAGGAGGGCGGGCAGCAGCTCCGCTTGCAGGATTCACCACCACTGAGGGGGTCTTTGGGATGACATTGCGCTGGCGGAGCTCTAACACAGAACAACATTGCAGGTTGCTTAACAATAGTAAGTAATGATAAAGGAGAAGCAGTCTGAGAATAGGTGCTGTCTTTAGAACTCATTGCTACCTTGTCCTGGTTTTGGAGTCATCTGAGGTCCAACTGGAGTGGATTCAAGCTCCTTTATACAGAAAACAAGTGTGTGCAAAAGCATGACTTAATATGGAAAACAATGAGACAAAGTGATTTATGTTACAAAGTAAAAAACATAACTCACATTTCTTCTCTTGGAATCAGGATCAAATCTCTCCAGAATCATTTTAGCATTTTTATATGTCTCGGTTTCCATAACTTCTTCAAGCTGGAAAAAAACAAGACATTGAAAGGTATTACAGGATAAATGCTTACATCATATTCCAATACATTGCACAAAGAAACTATACCGATAATAATAGCTCTTTTGCCGAGTAATTATTTGATGATCATCTAATGTAATTAATAGGTGTTTTATAAAAACACATTAATGTCTTAGAATCACCTACCATAACATTCCAAGTAAACGTGACACTGGGGAAGTTACTTCACTAAATTGTACATCTTCATTTAAAATAAGTACCAAACATTTCTAAATGTTTACATATAATATGAAGAATAATTACATTCACTACTTCGATAATGGAGAGTGTGAAAATCCATCAGGCCTAATTATTAAAAGTTATTAGACTTGACAGAGGATGACAAGCAATTTCTCAGATTTATTTATTTCCTCCACTAAATGCTATTAATTAAAGTGACATTAGCAGAATGGTTTACTGGGTTAAGGCAGTGTACCAATCAAATGCTGTCTGTACAGATCCTAGATTACCAAATATCTTGCTGCAAAATGCTGAGAGGATCAATAAGAGTACTATAAAGCTTCCTACATAACTTGCACAGAGTGCAAGTCTTTACTTCATTGGAGACCACTAGACATCAAAATTACAATGAGTTATACAGAGACTGAGTTTTTTTAATTTCTCTCACTTACCTGGCCACAGGGAAGCCCAAAGATGAATGGCAATTGTCAATGTTTATAGAGAAAAGTTATATTCAATACTTCAGTCATTTCGGGGCAATTATGTCCAGGCTTAAAATCTTTTGTTTTGTTAGCAGCAAGATGCCAGACTGTCATACATATCAGTGTTTAAAGTGTTTATACTGTAGATCAAATATCTGGACAAAATATAAAAACTTACTATTTTCCGTTTTTGTGCTTTAAGATCCTCTAATTTTTCATCTGAAAAACAAACACATTTTGCTTAAAAATGCAACACAAGTTTGAACTTAAACAAAAATGGCCATTACGTTGTAAGTTATGTATCAACAGCAAAAAGGATCTTACTATTTTTTTCAGTTCTTCGTGAAAAAATAATTATAAGCATTTTCCGAAGTAACCAAACTCTAAAGGGAAAAGGAAAAAAAGGTTAAATGGTTACACTGTAGATAGTTTTTGTGAAAATGTGATCGACTATCTTGCACACTTACAATAACGGAAATAAAATGAAGGGAAGAGACAATATGAGCCGTCCCATCAACTGTTCAGGCAGGTACCAGAAATACACAACTAAACATGTGATCAGGTAGAGAAGAGACGAGTACAGAAGCAGTCGCCCAACACATATCTTTAACTGCTTCTGATACTTCTCACTGTATTCTTCAAGAATTTGTACATCCTGTGGGGAAAAATGAAATAGGCATTACACAAGTACACAAAAGTGACTGTATTAGTAAGACAGTGACTGTAGTTATCTAATCCAAGTGCCAAGAATAACCATCATCGTTTTATACATACTCAGAGCTTGGTCTCCCATAATGCATGACAGTAACAGACAGTTTATCGAGCATCAGTCTGATTATTTTATGTGATTTTGCATACATTTTCCATATTTTGATACGTACAATTTAAAAAAATATATATTAATAGTGATAATATTGTATCACCCTAAAACTGAAGCATGCTAACGTCTGAAGGAGCACTGACGGGAGGGGTGCATTTGTTTGACTGTTGAGTTTAAATATCAACAATTTTTATCCAGAATCACAGAATCCACATTCAACTAGCGGGAGCATACAAAACAAACATTTTGGTTAAATCATGATGAAACTTCTCTACTAGCAGAAATGCCATATATATTTGTAATTCCTTATCATTTTGCAATTAACAAATGCCTCATTCAGCTTTTGTTTTAAATATGGAAGTTACACCAGTGGTTTGAGTGCTGATTTCCCTATCCATAAATAGCTGGTGGACAGAATGGGACCCCTTCTGGTCACTATGGTTCTCTTGTAACATGTGTGTCTGTCACTCTAGTGCTGGATAAACAGATCTCACATTCAGCCTTACAGTATATCATGTATGCATTTCTGTATGTTTGGTGCAACCATACACATGAAAAAGTTATATACAGAATATTCTTTCATAATAGATTACAAGATTTTTTTAAAAGGAAAACTTAACACCCATCTCTTCACAATGTCAATGCCACCTGACCTCTTCAGTATAGGTTTAGTGTCTCTTGCTCCAAGGACAAGTGCTGAAAATAGCACAACACTAGCTTAACTGTAGACGAGCACTAAAGCCCTATCAATCAGCAAATGAGGAGCTGATTTGGCATTTGTTGACACATCGGTTTGCTTATGGTCAAAAGATGCCTGCTTATACAACATGTCGTCCATAGCATTGTTTCTGTATCAAAAACATTTTTAAGTGGCAACTAAGCACCAGTGAAAAAAATACACAATATCATTGAATGATCAGAGAGGTTGTAATCAATCCTCAGTTTGACCAACGTATTAACGTATTTGGCAGAGGATGCAAAAGCAAATGTAAATGTATTACCCACTTTGTCCTTTGTGAACCTGCATTACAACCTGCATGATTTTCTGACTGTTTATTTTTGTTGCCCCTTTGGACCTATTTTTAGAAATGTCAACGCATTCCCAGATCTCTGCAATTACTTTGGAGAGTATAACGTTATTATAACCAATACAACTGATGGCCTGTTCTACAAAAATAAAAGCCAAGTTGTAATGAGCTGTATGTTTTTAATGACAGCGGGCGCTGTCTGCAAGCCTGGACGCACCTAAACACGAGTGATTTGTTGTAAAATACTCTTCTTTAAATGCAAACCGGGCAAAGGAGAAGAAAGAAAACATTGTTGAATTGCTCACATGCAGCACTTTCCCCCTTTTTATCTTCAATAAGGACCACAGTGGTTGTGCTGTATTATCGCCAGCATTTTCCTTTCTTTGGTGATGACTCAATTTTTCTATATATACACCAATTGTTGGTTTGGTAATGTCTTGTTCTTGTGGGCTTTGTCAGGTTAGACAGAAAACATAATAAATATTTAGCTAAAGCATGAGTTTGTTTACTTTGGTAAATGTATAGCATTTCATCTCACACCACATGCAAATATAAGTAAGGAAAACTTCCTAAACCACACAATTTAAATAAAATGTGTTTTGGAGAATTTAAAACAGCACAGCATACCTTATCGATTCCCTCTAAAATATCCACAGTGGATGGTTTGGCCTGTAAGGCAAACATTTTAAAAATCCAAGTCAGAGAGAAGAAAGTAATTTGCCATAACAACAGTGGTTTGTGCAAGCAACTTCTTTAAAAGGATCTGGCAACTTCCTGTTTCATCTTCCCATTTCTGCACATTTGTCATGTGTGTCTTCTTCCGTTGTTGGCAGCATTATTTAGTTAGCCTGTGCATGCCAATATTCCAACGAATGGTGATGCCAGGAGGAGTTTTAACATAAACATCTGAATTGTGATAATTTATGTAGATCTACCTAAGCATGTGACCACTATTTGTGCTTAAAGTAATGGTGTGCTTTATGGAATGTCCTAACATGTGCTTGCAAACTGAAAGCTTATCTTACTTAAAGTTAAAAGATCATAACTAAATCTGTTCAATGTGAAGAAATACATGATTTGTACAGCAGCATGAGAAAGACATAATCAGTAAACAAACCCTCCACCGTGAGATGACAGCCCCCATGTTAATGAGGGATTGTAGGATATTTTGTTACTGGGACCCTCCTCTGATATTGTCTCACAGATAACTTCTCCACCTGTTGACAACAGTGATGGGATTCAATAATTTATTAGGCACATGTAGCTTAAACTAATGCAGTGTAATACAACATTCCTGCAATAAATGCTGCCTTCATGAACGCCATAATGTTCCGTTTTGAATAACTGTAGAGGTGTTGATTCAACTTTGGAGGCTGTTTGTAACGCTAAGGCTGATGAATTATAATGTGCTGTACTAATATCCGTCTTTAATGGTCTAGCATTTCTAGTATGCTGTCTAACGTTACCATTACTAATATAACACTAAATGGGTTGGACAAATTGTTGAAAACATCTTCAGTATAAGGGAAAACAATGCAACAGCTCCACAAATTAGTGCCTCCAAAATAACCTTACGTTGCATCATCTCAAAGACTGTTTCAACAAAAACTGAACCACTGTCTTTAAAACTTGAGACCTGGCTAAACTCGTTACCCTTGCTAACTTAGCAAAGTTAACAACTTCACACTATGTTGTCAGAAGCAACTGATATAACGAGGTTAACTAAAACCAGCGGTAGCCTAACAGTACCGGTTACCTCACAGGAAAGGTTTATCATTCTTAATAACTTCTTAACCCACTTAATGCATCAATTGTGTAAACCTTTAGCGTTAGCATTGCCGTACCACTAACGTTAGCTAACCACTAGCTGGTGATGCTAATACCAAAGCAACCTGCAGTTCATGACGATAAGTAACAGCAATTATTGCTAACTTAGCGTTCTTTGTAAAAGCAATCGATGCAAAGTAATGTGCCTGGGAAGTGAATTCAAACCCAGTAGTGTTGTATTTACCTTGTCAAGTGAAGTTGTGCAGGGACTTTCGACAGTCTGTGGCAGGACTGCAGTCCTCCTGTCCTCTTTACGGAGGCACGGAGGGTGTGTGAGCCAAGATGTGGGAGGGTCCGCCAGAAGAGCAGCATGGAACATGAGCACTGCTGGGCCTTCACGGGAATCTGGTCTGTGTCTTGTGAGGCCCACTAAATATTAATTTCAATATAAAACTATTGTAAAGAAAACAGTGAATTGCACACAGTGTCAGCGTGGCAAACTGTCTGATACTATTCTTGGTTATGAATATAATCTTTAGCTGTGCTAGTAGTATAGTAGTAACATTAGTAGCATAGTACTAGTGATGGTAGTAATAGTAGTAATATTAGTAGTTGCTGTTGTTGCAGCTCTAGTTTTAGGCTAAGGAGTGGTAAACTTGGGTACGAAAATACATAATTTATTCATTCATTAATCTTAATTGAATTTTGAAATTAAAATAATCTCCCACAGGGATTTCTTAAAGTCAACTGCTGAGTGGACTTGACTGACATGCAGTCCAAAAAGCAGAATCAGAAAAAGGCTAATTGCCACAATAAGTAGCCTACACTTAGTGGAGTTTGCCTTGGTGAATGGTGCAAACATAAACAAACAAACATATTATACATTAATATGAAAAAACAATAAATACAGAAAACAAATATATCCAATATAACTGTTGTAAAATAAAAGAAAAAAGAGGCTGAATGGGTTGAGTGCAGAATGTGCAAAGAATATATAGTATGTACAATGGTCAGATGTAGGCTATAGTCCAGGATGAAGGTTAGTGCAAAGTGTAATGACTAGGGATGAGGGGGTGAGCGGGATCGGCTACAATCTTTCCTGCATGCCTCAGCGTCCTGGAGGTGTACAGTTCCTGGAGAGACGGAAGAATGCAGCCAATTACCTTCTTAGCAGAGCGGATGATACGCTGCACTCTGCCCATGTCCTTAGCAGTGGCAGCAGCGTACTAGATGGTGATGGAGCTGGTGAGGATGGACTCAAAAATGACAGTGTAGAAGTGCGCTTTTGTTGACCTTGACAGGTTGAACTTCTTCAGCTGACGCAGGAAGTACATCCTCTGCTGCGCTTTTTTGATGAGCCACTTGAGGTCCTGGGAGATAATGGAGCCCAGGAAGCGAAAGGACTCCACGATGTTGAATGTGGAGTCATGCAGGGTGATGGTGGCGGGTGGGGCTGCGTCCTTCCTAAAGTCCACAAACATCTCCACTGTCTTCAGAGCGTTTAACTCCAGGTTGTTCTGACTGCAACAGGTCACCAATAAGATGAAATAACTACCTGGCATGCAATAGGATATAGTTTGATACATTAATGATATTGGATGGAGGTCTTCTGTTATTGTGATTCTTTTTTTTCCATGTCAGTCAATCACATTAGTAGTATTAGGGTGGCTGTACCACAGTTGGTTGACCATTGATTGGCCATTATTTGCACGTTGGTGGTTCAATCCAAGGTGCTTTCTCTACCCTCCTGTTGAAGGGACATTGCCTATGGAAATTGCAGAAGCCACTGAACCACAAATTACTCTCATAGTGTTTGTAGACCAAAAATGTAGTCACTTTGGACAAAAGTGTCTAAGGCTACGTTCACAATGCTTAATTCAGATTTTTTGCTCAGATCCGATTTTTTGTTTGGCTGTTCACATTACCTTTTAAAATGTGGCCTATATCAGATTCCAGTGTGAACTGTTTGCGGTTTCGAACTGACCCGCATGCGCAAAAGAACAATAACAATGACATCAGACACAGCACGCTGTTGCACTAAAGTTAGTGAGGTTATGGAAGAAGTAAGCACTTTTGCTTTTATTTCAAAATGTTTGTGTAATGGCAGCCGTAACATTAATGAGCAGGTGCTGAGGAAGAGAAGAATGAAGACGAAGAGAGCCAAATTGGCTATTTTGGCCTTTTGCGGGGTTATGGCTTCAAATTCACTACAGAGGTCTGTGTGTCTATTTTTTCAAAAACGGAGCAGTTACAGTATGATCCTTATAGTTTTGATTGAATTGTAGTATCTCCCCATACACTAATTAGGTCTACACCTAATCACCTCACTCTCCCTTTATTGACTTGCTCCATCACTGTTCTCCATTTTGTAGGCCTAGTCAAGTTTTAAATTTGACTGTCTGTGTAAAGAGCTAACTCCCGCCGGCGCATAATTGTGACAAATGTCGATGTAGATTGACGTAAAAGTCGCATCAAATCCGCCTTGGTTGTTCACACTGCGGCCGCATTGAAAAAAATCAGACCTGGGTCTGATTCAGGACCACATATGGAAGTGGTCTAAATCTGATTTGACAAAATCTGATCTGGGCCAGATTTGAGTACTCACAATAATCATCAATAAACATCTGACCTGGTCACTTGACCCCAAAAAAAAAATCTGATTTGGGCCATTTTTGCCTGCAGTCTGAACGTAGCCTAAGTGAATGTAATGTATTAACAGTTGCCATGTAGATTTTTATAAGTTTGAACAGTGTTAACACTGTTAGTACAATGGACAGTGTTGTCCATCTATTTAAATGTTTAAATAGAAAGCATTCCAGCAGATTTATTAGGTTTGCACAAAAAAGGCAATTACACATTATCCATTCAAGTCCCACATCTAATCCAACAAGGGTTTTGTAACATTGTAAAATGCAGTAGGTATAATTTACCAAGCTGTTTAGATTTGCAGGTTTAACACATTGAACTGCAAATATAACTTAACAGTGGGATTCATTAGTATGTGAGCACAGCACTGGCCTGAGGGTGCTCATAAAAGCTAGAGCAGATCACAAAAAGCCCACTATTTGGCAAAAACTATGAGTAAAAAGAGATGAATGACAATAACTAAAAAAAGAACATGTTCCAATAACGTCAATGAGGATTATATTATTTGCTTTAACAACATCTATGTCCTGAACAAACCCACCATTTTTAAATAGTTTAGCCAGTGGTGGGTTTTTTTTTGGCCTCCAGCTTCTTTTAAAACAAAATTGTTTCTTCTGGCTGTGGCAACAGCCACATGCCGAGAGTCAAAAACAACACACCTTCGATGTTCTGTGTTTGTGTCGCGGTACTAAATCTGCAATGAAAAATGGAGGACGGGGCACCGTGGCCGAGTCGTGCCAAGTAGAGTAGAGTCGAGCACGTACCATGTAATGGAAAAATGCCATTAGTCTCTTCTCTACTGAAGCCTCATTGGTTGGCAGGACTGTGGTGTTTGCTAATTTAGTAGATTCAACTGTCCTTTTCACATATTTGATCTTTGAGCAAGAATAACATTGTGCTTTGATTGGGAGAGATAATAATGGTACTACAATAATGGCAAAAACAGTAAATGCAATGGTAATTAAGGTCCAAAACAACTTCTAAATAGCATTACATTGGTATTATGGTATTATTTATATTTGCCATTAATTGTGTTCCAATTCAATTAATCAGTGGGACCCAACAGTTCTGTACTGTTGGAATTGCAGATTTAATTTTACCTCTGGAGTAATACAGGATGTCTTCTTCTACACCTTTATGCCTACTATCAAAGCCTGGTATAGGAAATATGTGCAGAGGGGTGACAGTCGTGGGTAGTCAAAAGGCCGCATTATCTTAGTCGAGAAACAAGTACACGGCCGTGTTTGCATGCAGCAGGATAAAACAATGTAGTTAGCTTGCCAGGTTTTGAAACAAGTACTTGCCTTTAAGCCTTTATTGATACTGTCAGAGAGAAACATTGGGAGGAGAGTGGGAGATGACTTGCAACAAAATGGTCCCACTCCGGAATCAAAACAGAGACATTGAAATTACATGGTATGTGTCTCAGTAAGCCATCAAAAAGCCCCGGTTTCAAAATCCCTTCGCTACGGGAAATAACAACAAACTTCAAGCTAGCACGCTGAACGCGTACGTCACTTTTGAAGAAAATTTGAATTGTGCAATAAGGCAGGCATTTACTGGGATGTTTTGGGACCCATTAATGGGGATTGTTATGGATGAAGTACACACAGCAATACACTGGTAAGAGCAAATTATGTTTAACCATGTAAACAGATCATGTTAATTTATGTATGTGTGAACAGTTAACTTCATTTAATATTTTAAGTTGCGTTTTCTTATGCGGGGTGCAAATGTTCCACTAAAACAAGTTCCTTCCCGAGACTGTTTTGCAGAGCCACCATTGCTATGTTCGGAGCTTAGCACCGCCCAAAACTATTGTGATTGCCTGATTGGTTTAAAGAAATGCAAACAACCAAGAGCGTTTTTTTCACCTATGTATCTGTGGTGTAGCCAGACCTTACTCCACAGGTGTGGAGAAAGGCTGTACTGCAGTTAGAGTTCCTGTTGACTCCACATGATATACCCTCCTTGATGTGTTGTTATGAGATGCAAGTAAACTCTGGCAGTACCTTGGCTCAGCTATATACAGCCTTGTACGTGGTCTCTGCAACACCCTGACATTAAAAGTATAAATCCATTTTAAGGCAACATGACCTGAAAAAATAAAAGAGTTGTCTATATATACAGTACATGTTAATAAGTAAAATGTATTGAAGCACTGCAGGCAGGTGACACACTGAAGCAGTAAAACTCTCAGGGCATCAGTGGGCAGGAGTTGTAGACTGGCATGGATGTGGTTCCATGTAAAACAAGTGCAGTAATATCCTTGTTTTTCCCCTTCCTGAAGGGTATAAAGTGCTTGCTTGCAGCATCACAAGTAGCATTATGACTTTTTATCTTTCATTGCTTATATTTATATGCTTGTATTTTATTTCATTCTTTTCTTATTTGTCCAATACTATGTTTTGCGTCTTTTGTCTTCTTATTTTATTTACCCAAATTTTGTCTTGCTATTGTTTGGCCCCACTGTTTAGATCTCTGTTGTTGTATTGACATCTATATCCTGCTTTTGCCTTGCTTTGTCTGTCAAAGCACATTGCAAACTCTGTTTTTAAAGGTGCTATATAAATGAGTTATTATTATTATTATTATTATTATTATTAAGTATAACACGTGTGATGAGATTCCACTCATCATGGTGTTGCTTTTCATCTAATGAAAGTATTCATCTCTGTACTTGTCCAACTTACAAGGAGTCGTCATTGCAGCTCTTGGCAGCCATGTCAGCCAGTCCTACACAAGAAACATACAGGAGCAGTTGGGCCAGTATCTATAGTGATGTTACATGCTGTGCACAAGCTTCAGAGTATGCGTCAAGTAATCCAGTGACGTTTTCAGTGAAGTGCAGTATGAATAGCAGTATGTTTATTATTGATGCACCTGAAGCCCTAACAGAGTTGAGAAATTATTGTACCTGATTAAAACAAATAAAGTCTCTTCTCTACATAATTTTCCTAGTTACACAAGCATTCACTGCCCTCTGCCCAGTTAAACCCCTGCCACTTTCCAGTTTTAGAACACTAATATTGCCACTTCTGCCATTATTATGAAACAATTATTTACCAAAGAACTGATTACACATTTGATACATTACAAGACGGATACAGTTGTTATACAATCATAGGCTTAAAGTATATTTATCAGAAAAAACACCATATGGTTAGCCTCTAAATGG
The DNA here is from genome assembly GCF_031162955.1 of Sander vitreus. NCBI lineage: Eukaryota > Metazoa > Chordata > Actinopteri > Perciformes > Percidae > Sander > Sander vitreus. The sequence continues at coordinate 16,235,225 of NC_135865.1, forward strand.
ATTACATCAAAATTAACTTCTTCCCTTTTTTTCATTGACAGTGTTATTCCCAAGCCTTAACTGGCGCAAAATATAGTATATCACAGTTGAGATCATTTGTAACATATCTGCCTGTTTTACACTCTTTGACCAACAGGTGGTTTTATGTGCACAGCCTGGAGAAATGAACCATTTTGCTAATCAATTCGCTGGAAAGCTTCAATGCTATCTATCTATAATTGGATGGTAAGCTAAGCACTGCTAATATTGTTGTAATATCAAAGCATTGTCTTACTTTGTTACTCACTCGTTAGCTCTCTTGTCCTCAAGCAAAACGTTCTGCAGAGGATTATCTAAATACTTTCTGGTTCTACCATGTTTGAACAGCAGGGGTTGAAACATCTCTATTTTTGACAAAATGATTTTTCCTTGAGCTAGTGGTTACATAGACGTTTGTCTCTGTAATTTCTATGCCATTTGTGAACACAATTGTAAATCGATATAGCTAAATTGTCTGTTTATTGTGCAAGAATCTGGTGGTTTGGTCCAGTCCTGGTTAGGTACTAGGGTGGTTGAGCAGTTGCTTAGGTTTGCTACTTTTCTGCTGTGTTGTTTTGCTGCACATGCTAATACAATAATGTTCCACACAAGAAATAAACTAATCCTTGAATGTCCCTTTTTTGCTTATCTTTAAGTAAAGGCCACCATTTTGTCACAGTGCTGTGATGTCACACTGGCCCAATGCTTCAGGTAAGCAATAGCAAGGAACCCTAGCTACAAATGTATGATGTTTAAACTTAACATGGTAAGTTAAATTTTTCGGATGCTGCACTTACTAGATGGGTTGCATTTAAAACAAAGATATTTATATTGTTAGCTTTCTAATGCTTCCTAATGTTTTACTGACATTGTTGTAGTAGGCCCAAGTTCCAACAGTAACTACAGCCACTTCCTGTGACCACAGCATGAGTAGGCACAAACTTTGTTGTGGCTGGCTACTGTATGTCTGGCTGGGGGTTGGCTGACTAGCTATACTAACTAAGTTCATAGCAGTTTGCAGGTATCAGTGAATAGTTTTGTGACAGTTCAGCAGTTATGTCAACATAAATGTATTTTGGGTTTATTTTGTCAAAAGATAAAGCAGTTAGCTTGATGATGATGTCGGAACTTTAGCATTAGTTTGACAGGCTAGCTGGCTAGCTACAAATGGTATTGTCATTTAATGGGTAATGGTCAATAATATGGTAGATAAAACACACACGCACACACACACACACACACACACACACACACACACACACACACACACACACACACACACACACACACACACACACACACACGCACACGTATGTCATTGCAGCTAATGCTAACTAATGTAGCCTAGTTAGTTATCTACACTGACTGTCAGCTTTAGCTTGGTCTGTGGCTGGGATTTTAGCTATGACTATGGCTGTACTTATAACTTTTGACTTACTGTGACTGGCTATACAATACATGTGGCTGTTGTGATTTCCAAAGCTGCAACACACATGATGTATCATTAGGTACGTGCTGGAATCGTACTGGTACAATGAATTGTTATGGTTTTGTTCTTGACCAGAGTTACTTTCTTAGGTAGGCCAGTTTAATGTGAGTAGCCAGCCAGTCAGTCAGTCATATTCTACAGCCATAGCAGTAGTCATAGCCACAGCTACAGCCATAGCTATGACTGTAGTCATAGCAAGTAGTGTTTCTGTCCCCAACCCACAACCTGGCATAAGCAGCCACAGCAAATAGTGTGCCAACTTCCACTAGTCATCACAAGTGGCTGTAGCTAGATATTTTTAACTTGCTGTCTAACTACACCGTCAGTCCTTTCTAAAGCTCTTTTTGTATGTTCACTTTTAGGAATCCATGGTTTCATCTGGTTTCCATGCAGAAGACAAGAACGTCTCACTACTTTAACATCAAGTTCATCACTTGGGGGTGAATATTCGGAAAGGATGATGTGCTGATGTGGAAGCAAATGCATCCACGGCTAAAATAAAAGAAAGGACAGCTTCTAAGTTCAGGTATGTCCTTTAAACTATGCCTTTCAAGATGGGTCATAACCGTGCCTTTGAAGGTGTGTCTTTCCAAAGTTTCCTCCAAGCATTGCGGAGAAATGCAGCCTTCTTTTGCACAAAATTGAAGGACCCAACTGCCGTATTATTTGCAGTCCTTGGTAACTCACAATAGAGTGCTTTTAGTGTCCTATTGATTATGCCAACTATGGAACTTCTGTAATGAAGTGTTGAGTACTCTTAAAGGGATATTTCACCGCTGGAAAGATGAATATGTATTAAATTGGGTCATTTATGTAGTGGGTTAGCTAGAAGTTGGTGCCTTCTAGATCGAGAAAAGCCAGAAAATATATTTTTGGCTCATGTGGATGAAAGACAACAACTCCCAGAATGCACTTGCTTCACTTCCCTACGAGTCCACTCCCAAGCCACGCCTACCGTTTACAGACATAATAGACAGTGAGACAGCCAAGTCAACTCAAATGTGTTTTATTGTCATTTCAACCATATACACGAAACGTTTCTCCGTGGTGGTTACACATTTAAAATATATAAAAACGACATACGAAACAGGCTACATTTAGTGCGCACACATTATAGGCTCCGTAAAGTTCAGCTTACGCATTGGTAGCATTAGTGCTTGGTGGGATGTAAACACCAAGTATAAACACAGCCGTGAATTTGCGTGAAATGTAGAATGTTCGTCACAAACTCCACCAGCGGTTATCAGTTAGTTGGATACAAGCACCCTATTTCTGCACCAGTTCATGTTAACACAGCCCACCTCCACGAGTCTTACCCGATGGATTAGCATCTGCTTGGAGGGCTAGCAGGCCTGGTGGCTGGATAGTCCAGTACACTGTTGTTCAGCCATGTTTCCACAAAAACAAAAACACAGCAGTCTCTGAACTCATGTTGGGAGTTTCGGTTGAAGTTGGATGTAGTTCAGTTTGTTGTCTAATGAGCGGACACTTGCAAGCAGGATGGATGAGACAGGTGGCCGGCTAGCGTTAGCTTTCCACCTAGCTCGAACTCCTGTCCTCGTCCCGCTTTTGCGCTATCACGCACATCACTTTAGATGTCCCCTTACCCGGCTAGCGGCATCTAGCGACACCGCAGGCTGAGGTGCTGGTCTCCGTAGCAGGCGAAGCTCGCGTAGTGTGTCGACTATTCCGTCTGTAATAAAGTTTCCTGCATATTCTCCGATCTGTACCAATGTATCCCGGTGGTACGCATGTGCAGTAGTTTGAATGCACATAATTGTTGTAAAAGTTTGCTGCTGAAAAGAGAGAGCCTGTTATTAGCTTAGCTTCAAGATGGCTGACACTGGAGTCGCATCGGCTAGTTACAGTCCTACCCCCTATGGGCGGGTTGAAAACATGCGAACTAGCTGGCTGTAGTCCATAGACTCTGGGCAAAAATGCCTAATACTAAATGACGATTTTTGCATCATCGGAGGCTTTTTTTCAGACCCACAATACAGAGAAGGCTCGCCTCAAGGGGACATGAGGGAGGGAAGCATGGTCATTCAAAAATACTACTGGGTTTCTACTGATACAAAGCTTAATGCTAATCGGTGAAGTATCCCTTTAAAGTGCTCATATTAAGCTTTTTGCCTTGCCTTTATTGTATTATATATCTTTTTTGTGCATGTAATAGGTTTACAAAGTGAAAAAGCCCAAAGTCCACCCCAAAGGGACTTACCATCTCCAACAGAAAACACTGTTCACAAACAGCTCCAAACTGCTCCAAGCTCTATTGTAGTCCAGCCTTTACTTCTGTGACGAATGTTCGTCCCTTTGTAACACGTTATAATGCTCGCCTAGCTGCTAGCATGGCATGCCCTCATACTCTGCTTCTGACTGGGTAGTAGTCCTTACCTAGCTACTGCGCATATGCGACTCCCAACAAAGATGGTACAGAAGTGAGATGCCTCACTCTGTAGCTAAAACAGAGAGCTCAACACACAGGGTGCAAAGAGGAGCTGTAGCAATGTGCAGTACAACAAATGTATGGTGTTTTTTGAAAATAAAACCATGTAAACCTATTCTGATATAACCTCTAAATACAATTATGAACCTAAAAATGAGCATAATATGAGCACTTTAACAAAATTATGTTACTTCTTTATTGGAGTACTGTGAAAAATGGGTAGAAGGTTGTGTGCTATGGTGAGTGCTATGTATGTGATGGCTCTGCTGTTGACATCTAAGAGGTTGGAGGTAAGGAGGCCAATGGTTTTGGAGTGTGAAACACGGAGCAATTTGTCCTTGCATGCTAAGGAAACAGGGGGTACAGTAGAGTAATATGGACTGAATTATGGTTTTGTCAAGCAGCAATAGAAGTTGGGAGAGCAACAGAGGGTGCTTTGAATTTACCGATAGGGATCCCATGGTCTTGAAAAACCTGGAAAAGTCATTTTCCAGGTCATGGAATTAGTGTCATCCTTGATAGTTTTGTAAATGTCATGGCATTTTGTTGTGTTTAATGAAATTGTTACAGTAATCTTCTATGGATAACCTTCCACGTAATGTAACATAACGGGCACATTTTTTTTCTGTAGTTGTTGACTTAACATAGCTCTAATGTGCGTTAATGTGTGACAACTTTTTGTTTACTATCCCTTTACGTACGTTCCTTAGTTCTCCCCGCGTTCCGTCTCTCCTTCCCGTATATGTTTTAATAATGCCATGTAATAAGTGTACATTTATTGAAATGAAATATTATGTAGTCTGTAGGCTATATACTGATGATACTCAGGCTACTTACGTAGAGCATTGACCATTAAGGCTGAGTTCGACCCAGGACCCTTTGCTGCAGGTCTGCCCTTTCCTCTCTGTCGACAAAAGCATAAAAATGTCTAAAATAATCATTAAATAATAAAATGCACTGATAGTACAATCTTTTCCATTTCTCCTCGCTGTAGGTGATGTATTAATTTGTAACAGTGGGGTTGGATTCATCTCGCATCTACCGAACCGTCATAAACAACTCTTTTGGCTTTAAAAGTGCGGAACTTAGAGAAAAAGGCTCAAACACAAATCCATCTGCTGCTTCAGCACCATGGACAGCGCCATGGATTTATTAATACACAGCACAGTTCGACTACTGATATTTCAGAGCCATGGTCGGGGCCATACATTCTAATTTACAAAGAAAATGCACAAAGAAAGTAATTCAGATATTTTGCTATACTGTTTATGCCAAGTTAGCTTTCCTATAGAGTGAAAATATGTCAATGAGGAAAATAAAAGAAATCACAAGGTTTGTGGTAGTGAGCAATGTTTGCAAATTTCCGACTTATTTAGGGCAATATTGGATTTTTGCATCAATGTGATCAGTTTGTTATTTTTCAGTTTTTTTAATTCAGATATGTAATCCAATATGGTAATTTCATCCAGAAATTATTTCTTGGTTGATTTTCCTCAAAGTATCACAATTTATACCTATACCGCAATATAAAACTATATATACTTTGATGTCAAATTGTACCCATATCGCCATACCCTCGCCTCAGTCAAATGTTTTTCTTGCTACAGTATATCCATCTTTTATGGTAAACAGTCAGGTGACCACTACACACATATTGTAGTAATGTACTGTATGACTGCTTTTAGGAAACTCTTTATTCAAACCAATATTTTTAACATTTATAATGCAATGCAACACCTGAATGGTTGAATATCTGGAAACAGTAAAGCTGATACAAATTAAAAATGTTTGTATTCATTACTTATTATACAAATTTGAACCCCTTGAAGTCAAAAGCCCTTCTGTTTCCACCTCAAAACAATTTTATTTTTTATCATTATATTATTATTTTCGTATTGCTTTTCTGCTTTGTATTTCTCATGAAAGTATTCAGGGACAGATCAGGTAGATTTGAAAAGCCTTGATCAGGTCAAAACATAAGAAATAATCCCTGCATACATGCAGGAGATGCGTCATTCCTAAGCACTCTCTCCATTTTGACTTTAACATCAAATTCAGAAAACAGGTAAGTCCCAACAGTGAAGTGGTCACTGAGGAGAAGCATTCTCTCCGCATCTTGTGGAAGAAAAAAAAAAATGTAGCTGCACACTTGTTTTAGTCCATCAACCTATAAATGTTGTTGAGAGCACATATTTAAACATACTTTTATGGCCACGAGCTTCAGAAAAATCAGGATCCTTTCTTATCTTTAGGTTTATTGCTATTAAGAAATACTCTTACTGGTCTTTTACATAATCCTTGAATAATTCAAGGCTTTGCTTCTACATATTTTGTCAAACTAAAATCTGAAATAAGAAACTTCTTGTGACCCAGACTCATTAAAGAATTAAGGGGTCAAAACATATTGACTGTAATGGAAATTATGCATACTGGCAAATGCTGTGTCAAAATAAAAGTATACTGAAAGCAAAAGTGTTGACTTTTAATCCAGATCAATGTGATTGAATTATATTAATTAAAAACCGGCCTGAAATCACTCTGACTATAGAAGTTTTGATACCTGCAGACGCAACCAATAATGGTATTTTAAGATTGTAGCAATTACCAATGGGATTGAGTTGTGTGTGCTTTTGTGAGAGCACCACTTCATCTACATTAATTCCTATGAGAGAGGGGAAAAGTGGATCTCACTGAGACTAAGAATTGATACAGTGGAAAATCGAACAGGCTTGGTGACAACTTGATGTTTTGATGTTAACGGGTCTGTAGTCATTTCAATTTATTTCAATGTATTTTCAAGTGTAAAGGTTCTTGTAAGTGATAGTTTTGCACACATTCAGTTGCACCAGAGACTAGACACCTGCAGTAGACCTCATTTTTCACAAACGATTATAAGAAGACTAAATATCTGTTGATGGGACCAAAGACGACCAGAAATACTTTCTTACAGAAAAAATACACTAAAATAACAAGTCTTTTTTTTTTGTTTACTGCTACTACTAAAATGAATGTTTTGCTTTTTTAAACTTCTCAAACACAATATCAAGCAAATATCAAACCAAGACACAGAAAAAGACCGAAGAATAGCAATTTATTGCACCACCTTAACCGTATCCAGAGCTTATAGGCCCACAACAGGAATTGGTCTTTAAACCAATAAAACCAATTTCCAAAGATAATTGAGAACATGTTTCAATACATATGCATGAAAAAAGGATTTTCCATATGACCGACTCGCATGCTCATGTAATTGATTGAGGGGATGACCCGTTATATTAAATGTTATTTGAGAACCATCACAACGCGCAAAATTGCAAATTGCCCAGCTTGTATCTGAATTAATACCTCATTCATCATCATTATGAGTTGATAAGTTAATTTAACCATTTCATTCTGTCTTAATGAGCTATAGTTGAATTAATGTCATGTAATATATGAAAGTAACATTTGAACAGAGGCAATGATTTGAGACAAACAGAGCAGAGACTACTTTAGAAGCATAATGGTGGCATGAATCTCATCAGGCTGCAGTTCATGTTGCATATTCACCTTACATGTTTGGGAAAATATTCTAAATATATGTGAAAAATCCCAACCTGAAGAGGATTTTAGGTGTGAAGTGCTGGTATGCTTTTTTATATCAGTGTTTGAATAGTTTTGATTGATTTCAATGTTTGATGTAACAGCTGGTATGTCAGTTGTAGATACTGCACTGCATCAGATTAAAATGTGGGGACAATATATTTTAAGAACTGAGCTACCTTGGAGTGTTCAATTGATATAAGTTACTGCGTTTAAAGCATTTATAGGAACAAAAGAACTATATGTGGTGATTTTAGTTAGAATAACGTTATATTTTAGTCCTCACTTGGCTCAGTGAAGACCCTACTGAGCTGCCAGTCCTTCATCTGGCGTTGAGTGACTGCATTTGACCATTAGGGGTCTTTCTGTCTTCTAGTTCCACCTTAAATGCGTTTTGGCCCCGCTTGCTCCCTGTAGTTTAGGTTTTTTGTCCTCCCGCAGCAGCTGTCACCCTGCATTACTCGCAGTCAGCTAAATGAAACATTATTCTAAACATATGCATCGTAATCAGTCCGGTCACACTTACAAGAACACGCGTTAATAAGGCAATCAATCACTCTGGAACAAGCAAGTTGTTCTGTAACAGCTCATAAACAGTGTGTAATGAAGAATTGGAGGTTAGCATGACACGGCGCTGATCAGATAATCAATGTCAAAGATGCGATGAATGTCAGTAAATGTAGTTTTCATGTCGTTTCTATAAAATCCTCAATTTACAACAAGCAGTTCAATTACCCTGAAAATACAGTCAATTAAATAGGGGTGATTGGACAGTAGGGGCAGGATCATCGATCTTTGCATTTCTATCTCGCTGGTGGACATTTAATTTGGTTTTTCTATTAGCACCGAAATAAAGAAAATATAAAATATATTAAACAACCCAAAGATTTATTTTCTTGTCAAAAACCATTCAGCAAAGGTGACAGACAGTCTTCTGCATTATGATGAATTCTTTTTTCAGTCTTGCACATTGGATACAAAAACTAATCGTGTTATTGTGGACAGTGTTTTTCTGGCCTCTGTCTTTTCCTTTTTACACCTCCATCTATCTCAATGCTTTTGTTGTATGGGTTGCAACCCTCGCTTTAGTAAAGAGCAAGGAAACATGGTGATACATCACGCCCATATTTGCTGCCCTAATCCTATTTCTTTAATGGGGACGTTCAAAAAAGCAACTTATCTTGAAGTCCCTTGGGGGCATTCTGGTATAGGCTATATTTTAACCAAGTGCAATTAACGACAGTATCAGCTTGTATCATTTAGAGGTAATGTAAAAATAATGGTAAATTATAGGGCCGGAATGACCCGTGATGGCAGGCCTCATATTCCCTGTAGCGTTCCACGTATTTTTAATTAATGCTGTACAGTGTGTGCTATAGAAATTGTGTTACAGCACCTACATAGGCATAAGATGTCTTCATTGTCGGAGTTGAATCTTCTTACAACATATAGGCTATGATATATATGTTCATAATATACAGTGTTTACATTATTGAAAGCAATTAACTTAGAGTTAAAAATGATTATACTGCAACGAAATTCACGTTTTTGGTTTTGCAGAAATGTTGCAAAGAAGCGAAAATGTGTAAAGATGTTTTTTTTTTATTTATTTTCCAAGAACAAACACGATCAATAAATAACATGATTTACATTTCATATTGCACAATTTTTTTTTCAAGTTAAAATATTTAAATTCATACAGTCATTGATATTTTAAATACAGAGATATAGAGTTATAACAGAGACCCTAGGGACAAAGGCCAATACTATTTTCATCATTTTAATTTCAGTGCTCGTTTATCAGCCCTTTTTAAAGCCTCTTTTGAGTGGACTATAAAGAAATGTTCTCCATAATTCAGGCTTAATTTTTGCACCCAATATCATGAATTTGCACTATTGGTAAGTTTACAGGCCAATTCGCAGGCTATTTGATTCTCATATTAGTGTGTACATCCAGTGTTTAAACATTTAAAAAAAAACATTCAGCAAGTCTCACAAAAGTGTTAAAAAATAGCCTACCATCCACAATTGATGAAGCATTTTCCAGGGCGATCAATAATTCAGTTTTCAACTATCAGTAGGACTATCCATGATATTTGCAAAATATGTCACGATTTACAGTTCACATGTTTGATAATTAACATATTGGTGATGTCCCAACAGGAACGAATAAAATAGCACATAGCCATTTTTACAGGCGCAGACAGATTAAAGCCAGGCTGTTTAGCCTGAACTTTCGCCTTGCTCAGTCCCGTCATGTGTCTGCTGAGTGAAGAGGTCCTAAAGGGATTACATACCTATATGAAAATACTGGATTTGATGAGGTTCAGCAATGTAAATAAAAGAGATGCTACTGTGTGTCGAGGTATTTATCAGCAAACTAAATTTGGCTCTTTGTAGGCTGCTTTGTGTGTAATATTTTTAAACCCTACATGTGTCATATTATCTTTATACAGTGCATCTGTGTACCAGGACTGTCGCTTTGTTCCAGGTCTTTTGTATGTCTAATGACTTCCCTCCGCGGGTTGTTAGCACTTGACAGCAGGTCTCAAAACGAGCAACTTTCTTACAGTCATGTATTCAAAGGAGCTCCATCTAGGTACATGATTGGCAATTTTTGTCATAATCCTCTCATTATTAACATAAAAATTGACACGAAAGACGCGGTCCAAAATGATATGCACCCTTCTAGCTGATTAGGAGGATCCCCATAGAGCAGAGGCTTGGTGTTGGAGCTATCCCTGCCAAAATATCATGTCTATTAGGCCTAGTGAAGAAAGATATGCTGCTGGGCAGAAAAGCAGGACCTTCTGCTATCTAAATTTAGGTAGCATAATTCGCTCACGTTTGAATCTTAAAACCCAGAGGAGTCAAGGTAACCAGGCTGGGTTCGTCACGGTGAATATTGAAAAAGAAATATGGACTGTGACTGAATGACAGTTGTTGGTGTAATTTGTAGCATTTGTAGCCTATAAATAAATAAATAAATACATTTAAAATGGCACATGGATTGAGGCATAGGGACAGAATAGATACACACAATGGCCTGTTATTTTTCCAAATTAATCCAGCGTAGAAATAGGTCTACAGGCACAACACAAGGTGACACAAGGTTTTAGAAAAGGTTGTTTGTGAGGTGCAACATTTTCGGTGCTAGCTATTCGTGTGTTGTTTTGTTATAAAATATTTTGGACTTTTAGAAATGAACCTAAGAGTGTGTGTGTGTGTGTGTGTGTGTGTGTGTGTGTGTGTGTGTGTGTGTGTGTGTGTGTGTGTGTTTACAATGCTGCCGAATAAACGAATTATTTACCTAGGTGTGGTTTTTAAAGTGGGCCTAGGCCTATCCCCTAAAGTGGGACTAGAGCAAAATAAGAAACGGTCGTGTAGGCTGCATGATGAGTTATCTGTTAAGTGAAGTTTCTTCTCGTTGGTCTGGTGACGGGACGGATGTCTTGCTGAGAACAGCAGCAGAATACGGCAGAAATCCACTCTCGGATCTTTGCCCCGAAGCTGTGCAGGTAAAGTCCCCGCTGGCGCTCCTGGAGCCCAGCGCGCTCGCCGCCTGACTGCTGTGGCAGCTCAGACACGAACAAGGCCCGGTGGCTGACGGGGCGCTGACCGCCGCCGCCGCTGCCGCTGCCGCCGCCGCCGCCGATGCCGCTGCTGAACTATTCAGGCCTGCGGGTGACTGGTAGAGTCCCGGGTGCCTGAAGCTGCACAGGAGCTCTGGCCGCGAGTAGGGGTGGGAGAGTGCTCGGAAGGTATCGAGGGGGCGGATGGAGGTGGCGAAAGGTGACGACGCGGCGCCGGAAGCGGCAGCGGCGGCTGCTGCTGCCGTGACTCCGACGTGCGGGTAGTAATGTAGAGGCATGTGCGAGTGGAAAGGGTAAGGTAGACTTCCTGTAGCTGCAGCGTGCGTCATCATGTAAGTGTAGAAGCTGGGGTCTGCTGGATGGGGCCAGGACATCGCCAAACGCTGCCTTTTATCCTTCATTCTCCTGTTCTGGAACCACACCTGTACACAGAGTCAAAACAAGGCCCATATTGAAGCTGCCATGTTGTTTCCAAGCTCTACATAGAGACCTCTGAATAGTGTGCTTCAGGACAGGCTGATGCCAAAATGTTATGTCATTGAACATAAAATATATCAATTGTCATACAGCAGCAGTTAAAATCTGCCAAATAACTTGTCAGTTAAATCGTTTTCGTTTTTGCGTGTTTAATTAGGCAATTTTAAATGAGTATAGGCTATGCATTAATTGTAGGCTACACATTATGGTGGAATTGATTAGCACCCATGGGGTAACCAGTAGCCTAAATAAAAGCGTTATTTTTTTACAGGTTAAATCAAAATATAACACTGCAACATTTCATTAGCAGAAATAATATTTCAGTAGGCCTAGGCCTATTATAAAAAATATTTATACCCGCAGCATTACTTTCTCTGCACATACAAGAATCATGAAGATTAATAATCTGTAGCCTACCTTAATAGTAGTCTCGGGCAGATTCAACGCTGCGGCTAATTCACATCTTCTCGGTCTCGAAACGTAATTTTCCCTGTAAAACTCTTTTTCCAGTCTCCCGATTTGTTCTCTGGTGAAAGCAGTCCGATATCTTCTCACTTGGTCGCTATTTGAATTGTTTGATCCTCCCGATGAATTGCCGTTCATATTCTGGAGAGAGTTGGAAGATCCAGAATTGCTGTCTGAAAAACCTAAAAAAAAAAAAAAAAATGAATAAAAACATACAAATTGTTGTTGATATCGACAATATTGAAATAATAAATGTGTGTGAGCCTGCAGTATATTTGACAACTTAATGGTAATGAGAGAACTAATAAGGTTAATGTAAAATTTGTGTCAAGAGGCAAATTCAAAAAAAATGTTTTATTAACATTAGCTGCATTTATCCATGATAGTATAGCCTAATAATGAAGATAATAGGCTATAGTAACATTGGTAATAATAATAGCCTAATGATAATGATAATGAAGATAAAAATAAAGAAAATATAACAAATTATGATAATAGCCTAATTCAATTCAGCATTATTACGGTTTTTGAATGGCGTAAATAACAGTATAACCGCTATATTAGCCTAACATCAATCTGCCTTACAGCAGAAATAAAAAGAAGGTAAACATGGAGTGAAATCAAGTCTTACCTTTGTTGTTTTCCTTATGCTGGCTCGGGGAGCGATGCGCAGGGCATCCCACCTCCACATCACTGTTAATATCTGAATCTGGCGAAACTTCGGAGTAGAGGCTCATTTTCTTCCTGCTTTCTGACGAGGAAATTTCCGCCGAAGAGGTATTTTCACTGTTGTGATGTGTACCGAAAATACTGTCAATTTCAAATTTGCCTTTCGTCGGGATGTCCCCAAGATTTCCATGAAGAGAAGCCGAAGTTATTCTCGGGCTTAGCCGTCCGCTGTGCTGAGAGTTTTCCAGGGCCTCCAGCACTGAATTTCCAGGCGTGTCTGCGTGCCTCTTCCCTGCGACGGGACTGTGCAGACCTCTCTCCATCAATATCATCTCTTTTCTTATCCTCTCCATCATTAAGCCGTGCAAGACGAATCTAAACGCCACACAACACTTGTCCAGGGGGGGCTGGAGCACCAATGAGTTGTGTCGGAGCTTAAATCCGCATGAAAGTCAGCAACTGTCTCTAAATAACGGTCTCTAAACCTTTTTATAAGCAAGACGCAAAAAATGAAAGAATCTGAATGCAATCGACGAGCGACTGCTCAAAATGAGCCGTGCATCCTCCCCACAGCAGCAGAATGTCATTCATCAAAAGTGGTTGCTGTTCGTTGTTAAAATGCTCGGCTGACGTTGCTCCAATGATCATTTATTGTAACAGGTTTATAAGCAAATAAATAGGAGAGGGCTGTCACTTGATGATGGAGGCGGCCTTCGGTCAGACGAATAATATCCAAGTGGAGAGGAAGAGAGGAGTGAGGAGCGAGGTGCTTGTCCCTGGGTTGATCTCTGAGTCTGTTTTAGATTGCTCTGGGGTTTGGCCTCTTGGGTGAAATTGACAGTCTGATTAATAAAATGAGCGGTGCAACATTTCCCTCTTCATTTAGGAATATTATTATGCTTTGATTCTCTATTGTTTCCCTCCTCTCTGTTCGCCCTCCCTCTCTCTAATCGTTCTTTCTTCTTCTGATTTATTTAGACTATATCTTGTTTTTTTTGTTTGTTTTTTTACCATTTGTGCAACTTTAATCAGTAGGCGTGCATTAGGATTAAGGTGTAACTTTGTGATGAGAGATATAGTATCATTTTTTCCCTAGCTTTTAAGACCATTTTTATTATTTTTTTTTGTGTGCATTTCATATTTTTCTTCTTTTTTGAGTCTTGCTCCACACAGTTCGTCAAAGACACATTTTGATGTGGTGATAATGATTGCATTAAAACACATTTACCGACAACAGCACAAGCTTATGTATTAATGCATGTAGAAGTATCTTATTTGTATGTTCTGGTAGGCTACTTTTAAAAAAACGTGTCTGTAATAAAAAAACAAAAAAACATTTAACGATCACTGTTACTTTAAATTACATTTTAGTACAGGTAGTTCTTCACATTTTCTTTGTTCATTTTGATCGGCTCTGATGTTAAAATTAAACGAATTAGGCCTACTCAAATTTAAGAGCTTTACTTGAAAATGTTACGGTTTTAACAGAATCTCTTATCCGTTTGAAGTCATTACCTCCAAATTGAAACCTTTATTATCGGCGTAGTATTTTGGGTATTTATAGGAAAATAGCTGCCACATGCATGCATCATATTAACTCTACCGGAGACTCGATGTGTAAAGACAAAACATCCATGCATGGACTCCTGGTTTCTCGATGTGAAATGACTATAAAGGCACCATCAAGAGAATCCTCTGTGCGTCCTCTGGCGCCTCCTGCAGGTTTTAATATGAATTGCTGTCGTTGATATTAGGTGTTGAATGGGAGGTGTGAGCTGTAATTTACCTGATGTCCTATCTTGTGTCTGCCCTGAACACTGCGGGAGCATTTCCAGGCAAGATTAGTGTATGTGGCAATTAATAGATAGATAGATAGATAATATAGTTATTTTTGTTAGGCTTTTGCAAAACCATTTTAGATGAGCTGGAAGCTGCAAAGAGCCAAAGAGCCACATCACTAACCTCACACTTTCTGTCCTATTTTGTAATACTGGTGAGTGACTTAATATTTACAAATCTAAGGCTGTAGGACCAGGATAAGAACCACTTTGATTTCAATATCAATCTACCACATGCTCACTTCAATACATTTCAGCCCACTTAGTCATTTGTTAAAAAAAACTGTTTTTTTATGGGTTAGGGTTACGGTCTAATCTCATTTAGGAGAATCATGATTTACTCCTCACAAGATTTGACCAATTAATAGCCTACATTTAATAATTACATGAACCCATTGCTTCGTAGTGAATACATTATTTTCTTTTATTTTGAATGAAAAAAATAGCATTGGACTCAAGTAAGACACTGGTTTACAATTTACCATTTAATGTAATTAGGTCATTTGCATACATGTACTGGGTGCAGCCATACATGTGGAGTGTGCAGCTGATGAATCTTTCTTTGAAGAGTTTTACCTTGAGATATTTTTTACATTGCAGGCACTTATTCAGTCCTATAATCTTTTGAAATGTATTCTTGAATTTTACTCTAAACCTTTCTTAAGTTACCATTGATGAGCATGATAGACCAAAGCTCACTAGTCTGCTTATCTTTTCTCTGGAGCAGCTAAAAACATATCTAAAGTGTAAAACTTGCCTTTGATTTGCCACATTTTTTTGATTAAAGCTGCATCCAGTGGTAAGTTCATGTGTTTGTTTCTATATCACTGAATCTTGCCAGTGTTGGAGCAAAAAAACACATACAGTGGGGCAAAAAAGTATTTAGTCAGCCACCAATTGTGCAAGTTCTCCCACTTAAAAAGATGAGAGAGGCCATAGGTACACTTCAACTAAGAGAGACAAAATGAGAAAAAAAACCCCAGAAAATCACATTGTAGGATTTTTAATGAATTTATTTGCAAATTCCTCTGGAAAATAAGTATTTGGTCACCTACAAACAAGCAAGATTTCTGGCTCTCACAGATCTGTAACTTCTTCTTTAAGAGGCTCCTCTGTCCTCCACTTGTTACCTGTATTAATGGCACCTGTTTGAACTTGTTATCAGTATAAAAGACACCTGTCCACAACCTCAACAGTCACACTCCAAACTCCACTATGGCCAAGACCAAAGAGCTGTCAAAGGACACCAGAAACAAAATTGTAGACCTATACCAGACTGGGAATACTGCATCTGCAATAGGTAAGCAGCTTGGTGTGAAGAAATCAACTGTGGGAGAAATTCTAAGAAAATGGAAGACATACAAGACCACTAATAATCTCCTTCGATTCGGTGGCTCTACGCAAGATCTCACCCCCGTGGGGTCAAAATGATCACAAGAACGGTGAGCAAAAATCCCAGAACCACACGAGGGGACCTAGTGAATGACCTGCAGAGAGCTGGGACCAAAGTAACAAAGGCTACCATCAGTAACACACTATGCCGCCAGAGACTCAAATCCTGCAGTGCCAGACGTGTCCCCCTGCTTAAGCCAGTACATGTCCAGGCCCGTCTGGAGTTTGCTAGAGAGCATTTGGATGATCCAGAAGAGGATTGGGAGAATGTCATATGGTCAGATGAAACCAAAATAGAACCTTTTGGTAAAAACTCAACTCATCGTGTTTGGAGGGGAAAGAATGCTGAGTTGCATCCAAAGAACACTATACCTACTGTGAAGCATGGGGGTAGAAACATCATGCTTTGGGGCTGTTTTTTTAAATGGACCAGGACGACTGATCCGTGTAAAGGAAAGAATGAATGGGGCCATGTATCGTGAGATTTTGAGTGAAAACCTCCTTCCATCAGCAAGGGCATTGAAGAGGAAACGTGGCTGGGTCTTTCAGGATGACAATGATCCCAAACACACCGCCCGGGCAACGAAGGAGTGGCTTCAAGGTCCTGGAGTGGCCTAGCCAGTCTCCAGATCTCAACCCCATAGAAAATCTTTGGAGGGAGTTGAAAGAACGTGTTGCCCAGCGACAGCCCCAAAACATCGCTGCTCTAGAGTAGATCTACATGGAGGAATGGGCCAAAATACCAGCAACAGTGTATGAAAACCTTGTGAAGACTTACAGAAAACATTTGACCTCTGTCATTGCCAACAAAGGGTATATAACAAAGTATTGAGATTAACTTTTGTTATTGAACAAATACTTATTTTCCACCATAATTTGCAAATAAATTCATTAAAATCCTACAATGTAATTTTCTGGATTTTTTTTTTTCATTTTGTCTCTCATAGTTGAAGTGTACCTATGATGAAAATTACAGGCCTCTCTCATCTTTTTAATTGGGAGAACTTGCACAATTGGTGGCTGACTAAATACTTTTTTGCCCCATTGTAAGCATTATCTCTGTTTGTCTATTGGGTACAAATAAATAAATAAGTTCCTAAAGCTATAGCAAATATTCACTTTTCAACATTGTGATTTTCTTTTTTTAAACTAAGTGCATATTTATACATGTGGATGCATGAAGTTGCTCTCTTTAGAGGCTGATTCATGACACAGATGCATGTTTCTTAAGCTCTTCAGTTGAAGTTGCACTGATAAACAACAGCACACTCTGAATTGACATGTTAAGAGCATTTGAGGTCTATAGATATCTTAAGTTTAAGAATTCATACTGAATCAATCTGAATCAGTGTGGGCGGTAATATTGAATCATGCAGCAGTCTCAGAGTTTCTCAGCATTTAAGTTGGCATTTTTCAGATTTTCACTTGCCATTTAACTTTTGCTATGTGGAGACACCCGTGTGCAAAGTTTCATGGTAAACTTTAACAACATCCTGAGAATTGAGGCTTAAAGGAGGTAGATTTAGGATCAGCATCAGGCAAACATATTAATTGTATTGGAAGCCATGTGATAAACACTTAATCATTAATCTTTACTGACATTTGTAAAAATGAAACACACCAGACGGGTAAAAAACTGTGAAGCTGGCTAGATTTCACAAGGAAGTGCAAATCAAAGGGCAATGATGGTCATACATTTCATTTATTGATTTATATGGACAATGCACATTTATCAACATTCATATAAATGAATCCAGTTGGCAGATTTTAACTGCAGTCCTTTGGCAAGTGATGGGTTCAGAAATTCTCAAAAGTGGCAACAAAATCAACATTCTTAAAACAGGAAGTAGATAAGAACAATATGTAATGTAAATGTAGATACAAAATACAGCAATAGCATTCATTCAGTTCATGCAAAACAATATGAAGCAACAAAGCACAAATGAACAATAGGCTACGGTTAGTAACCATACATTGCATGGCAGCTGTTAGCATTAAGAGTAAAAATCAACAGTCCTGGGGAGAGACTTGATCTATGGTGCCATGGGGGATCAGCATATAATCTGTTGGAACAAATTAGGAAGAAAACCTATAACACACATTAGATTTTTTTAAATATTCATTGTTTCCACCATAGCTGATTTATATGGGCTGAAATGGCTGTCAATCCAGCAAAGATCCCGGAAAACATTTGTCTTCAAGTCTTGAATACCCTAAACACACCCACAAATGCTTTGTCAGTTATTCTGCTGATTGGACCTCTGCTCAGATAGAAAGTGGGCGAGCTGTGATGGGAGTTATGCTGCGTTCCAGACAATTTTTAGCCCGTAAATTACGACTTCAAGTCACGACTCACGACTTGGTAGCGTTCCAGGCAAAGTCACGACAAACCCTTCTAGCTTGCGTTAGCTAGCGGCTACCTAACGTTGTTAGCTAGCGCTAGCTGATACTAGCGATTTCTAGTCAGCGACATTTTTTGGGCTTCATTTAATAAACATAACCTGTAGTAGTACACAATCGTATGTGTATTTTGTTGATTACAATTTATGTCTATTTATTTCTATTTCTCACCGTTAATCACCGGCATCTGTACAGCATCAACAGGGGTCGCCATTGTTGTTTATGTGTGTGTGACGTCAAAAACTGTAACTGGTACGAGTTCTCGGGTATGACTGCCATTCCAGGGCACTTTCACGGGTAGAAGGTTGTGAAAACATGGTTACGGGTAGCATGAAACGCAGCATTATATTTATACCTGTAACGATTAGGTGTGACTTGCCCCGCCCTAACAGGTGCAACAAAGCTAACAGCAGAGTCAAAGAGATGTCAATCAATTAGTGTGAACATGCCCACACAGTCTTGAGAAGAGGTCTAATTAGCCCAATGATTAAAATCATCTGTGTGTTTACCAAGGGTGTGCAGTGCCTTTTTAATATTTATTTAGTAGAACTAGCTTTCAAAGACAGCAGACATTTTGACTTGTCATAGCAGGAAAAGCAAAGTTGTTACTAATAACATTAGATGGCTCTGTTCTATTCAAGTGTCCAAGTTAGCAGTAGAATCTGAAGCAGGTAGAAGGAATTTAGCCATCATTAATTGATATTAACACCAGTGCTTTTCCTACTGTGACATGTTAAAAGGTCTTGTGTGAAAAAGGCTTGTATAAGACCGTTTTAGACAATATGCGATTACCTTGACTGTGTTTCCAGTGAGAAGTTGTGGGGGGGTTCTGAGCCACCTCCTTTCTTGTAGTACCAGGCTCCGGTGGCCATTAGAGGAACTGCAACTTAAGGCACATGGTGGCTGCCACTTACACTGTACAGGGCTGCATTGAGAGCCCCTTACAATAGAAGCTTACCTCTCTGAAGGCCTCTCTTTGGCATGGGACCCCTACATGCTCCCTGAAAGGTATCACAGTCAGTGAAACAACTACTTTAGGTGGTGATATTCTTAGACATTGTTGAACAGTTACAAGTTTACAAGCAGGCGCAAATGGATGGCAATGTTTAAATGTTGAAGTTTTGCCAATATAAATATCAGCCAGTAAAACTTAAATGTGATCCATATTCAGAATTAGTAAAAAATCACACTTTTTGGATTGATTTTTTTAAAAAAGATTTAAAAAAAAAAAAAAAAAAGATTACTGGGCATATGGTTTATAAACATGCAAAAGGGATTAAGTCAAAATCTGATTATTGAAATGTAAGATGCCCTGTTATTTATAAATCACCTGAAGTGGACATTAGGGCTGCTCGATTATGTACAAAAATAAGTTATTGAAATCACGGTTATTCAACATGATTACTGATTAACTTTTGGAAAGATGTTGCATGCATTGAAAAACAGTGAAACAGTTGAACAAATCAACAGTGAAAACTGAATACTTTTCCTGTTCGAAATTTAGTTTTAAATTCAGAACACAAGACAAAATAAAAGATTTAGCCTACTTGCAAAACGTAATAGTTTTTTTTTTCGATTACGTTGTTTTTGTGATCTTAGGAGCCGAAATCATAATCGCGATTAAAATGCGATTACTTGCCCAGCCCTAGTGCACATGGCAGAAGAGGTTGCGTTTATTTTGTTTCCAGACAGGAACAGGCAGAACTGACCCATTGCATAAAAACGGGCCAAGTTAATAGTCCCTTTACTTATTAGCTCTTTACTTACCAGATTTACTACACAAACCATGCAGATATGATATTCAGGGTCTATTAGATTGCAGACTGACTATATATTTCAATGATGTAGCCTGACACTTCACTCAGGAAGTTGACATGAAGAGGAGACAGATGAAAGATATTGTTTTGGTTTTCTAATACCTTTTATTCACAGTGTCCATAATTATCATTGACATACCTTTACATCTCCTTATTTGGATAAAGCCAAACTAAGGCCTGTTTGTGTTTTCTAAATGGTATTTTTAACACTTTGTAAGTAAGGTTCTATGTGCTACGTTGTCCTTCGTTCAAATCAGTATGTAAATCTATGTGCAACTGTTGAATACAGTATGTGGTTGCAGAATAAATTCTATGTTATGCATTCATACACAATTTTATTTTTTTCAGCACCAGTCTTCTGCTTCATGATATCATACATACTCATTACAGGATGCATAGTATGTTTATGATGTATGATAAGATATGTGGAGTTGTAGCCTATATGACTTGCTAATGGACAGCTGAGTGAGAGAACGTCATTGTATAGATATTACATATTTAAGTTCCAATCCCCAAAAATATTTTTGAAAATCGTATTATTCTTATAAAAAGAGAAGTAATTTGTCGGTGAAATGAAACACCGACAAATAATACAAATAGAGCTCAAGCATATAGCTTTTTTTGTCTAATGAGTGATGCTCAAGCATATTGTCCTCCTCCTCTTAAGTGTAAAAGAGAAGGCTTTAATTTATTTGATTTTTAAATGAGATGTAGGCCTACCTCTGTTTCAAATATAAAGTGAGCTGAGTCTACTCATGAATCAAGTGTTTCAGTGTTCAATGCGAAATTAAGCTGTTAGGAGTTGCGTGCTAGTGCAGTTTTATGCTCTTGCTGGTCTCCAGACTTCTTTCCTTAAGTGAGAGCGCCATCTAGTGGCGACTTGATGTAAATGCAAACAAACAAATAACAGAACAGGGACCCAACGAACCGCCTCCACACACTAATCGCATTCAATCTTAAAAAATGAACATTACAATGATGCGGTAGATGGTTGTAGGTCGAACATTTTTATATAGAGATAATTCATCACTGGAAGGCATAAACTAGCCAACATTAATATTCCCCATCCCCATTATGTCCAGCAGAACAGTGAAATAAATTGCATAGCCAATGTCTTCCCCTGCTGCTTCACTCTGCGTCACGAATGAGTTAAATTAGAAAAACTGCAGAGTTAAAATATCATTATCCTGGCAATTAGCAAGATGCTCACTAGTGAGGTGACAGCAATTTTTACAAAATAAAGTTAGTAAACTAGCCTATATTTTTGAGTGTAGGCTACATTTCCACAATCTCTCGTTTCTGTATTTTTTTAACTGAGGAAATATATTTGGTCGATTAACTGCCTTCTCGGTTTTGTTATTCTAATTTTAGAGTAAAAACTCGGTAGCTTTGCTGGGGCTTCATGAGACACTTATGGTGAGGTTAGCACGGAGCAAGAATTAGTAACTGTATAAAGCACTACTCAACAATAGTGACACATTTCATATAGATAATCAGAAATGACTGTATAGGCCTACGTAGCCTATTAGCTTTGCGTCATTCAGCAGCAGTTCATTATAAAGTGGTCCTTATTACAGCATCACTATTTTAGTAAACACATTATCTAGTAGACTATACTCCCAAGCAACTCATTATCTATTCAGACTGATTCCTGAGCTCCTTGTTTATTACTCATGTATTGGTACCTAAACAACCTGGTGATAATGTCTTTCAGCATACGTTGGTGCAAATTCAACTTGATTAAAAAGAAGTAGGCTACAACCTCGTTATGTTGGTTTGAATGTGTAGGCTATATATAATCTACACATTTGGGCTATTTAATCGACATTTTCCCTCCAGTGGATACAGTTCAAACGCTCAGGTTGTTCTTCTAGAATTTGTGCCGAAGTGTCACTTCAGTTTTATACAGGATATTTACTTTGAAAGCTGCCTCAATAAGCTCATATGAAACTCCGAAATGATGGTTTTAATTGATAGGCTATACGTTCTAAAAAAAAAAATGTATCGCTTTTCTACACCTGGTTTTTCTTATTTGATATAATTCTGTTTCTATACCGTCATTTGCTTGTCAGGTCTCTCGCATTCAAACAAATGTTCCGTTCCGACAAAAACTGATGTGGGCTATTCGATAAAAAGGAAATCCAAAGCTCAGCCGAAATGTTTATACACAATAAGTAACCTGCTCTGTAAAAACCTAAGGGCCTTTAGTCTGTTACTTCTGAATAAGTCCCTCAGGCCCACATGGACAGAATTAGTTAGAAAGGAATTAGAAAACCTTTTTATATTTTTTTCTCATGCAAAAACTATATGCTTATTGTAATCTGGACTTCTACATTCCTCTGTAAAATATAGGCTATTACATGGAATTCATCTATAAACCACTTTGGCTTCCACTCAAACATTGTTGAGATTTCAACACTCGGAATTCAAGGTAACATTTCGCAGCCCAGAGAACTTGAACGAGGGAAGCAGCAAGTTTATTACCAAGGACAATAGACGGCGGATAGCTTCCTTCGAAGAGCCTGGAAAACAACCAGACTGAAGCTCCTCAATTTGGCTCCTGACACTCAAACATGAAGGTCGAAGAGCAGTAAATGACACTCAAACGGAACACTAAAACTTCGCCTAATTTTGTAATTGTGGGAGCCCATAACACTAAATACTGCTGGCTTATAACGTCACGTAGAAATTTTTTTAAGCCTGAATGTCCCAAAGACAAACTTCTGCATGATCTTTTTGAAGAGAAAATGTGACGCCGAGTTGGCGGAACTCTGCACAGTTTGTGATAAAACACCACGGGGGAAATGGGCAGAAAAGCAAAACCGAGTCAAATGAAAATGTGCCAGCCAAGAGGCATGTTTAAGTTTAAGATGAAAGGATTGTGTTTATTTCCCTTCTTTCATTTGGGATTAGTCTGATCACAAGTTTTCTGATGCTATAAACACAAACAAGTTCTTTTTATTTAATTTAATTCATGCGGCTCACTATTTTTTTTACCTTATGGTGCGGACATTAGACATGTTTTTACATATGGTAGTTAGGCCTGAATATTGGAAACACACTAAACAACATTTTTAATATAGGTTAAATATGTGAAAAAAAAGGTTCTAAACAAAACATAAAACAAACCCCGTTGCCATTAGCTTTCATCAGATAATGCAGTTAGTTGTGTAATAAGTTGTCTTTGTTTTTATTTTGTACATGCAGTATTTCATTTACTTTTATAATAAAATATTTCAGATTTAAACACCTATTGTTTTTTATTATTCTAGGCTAATTGCTTTTTCACATTATTGGAATAATACAAAGTTGTTGTTTTTCCATCTCTAAAATAGCTTCATGTTTTGCCAGCTGTTTTTTTTTCTTCTTCAGTCAAACATACTATAATTTGCAAGAGACTTACTGTGAACAATAATTTACAACAAACATACTTGGAACAATGATTTGCAACAAATACACGTTCGTGTAATTTTCGCACTTGTCTTACCTTGACTGCTGATGTTGTTATGGACACACTGCATTATCATATGGTCCCTCAGTCTGCCACAAACACGTACGCAGTTCATCTACATAACTCCAGCGGTGACTGGAACTGCTGTTTAATTGCAGAATTAAGCAACTGACATACAAAAGTAAAAGTAAAAGTTGAAAAGAGCAAGGACAGCATGGCAGGATGAAGGCCATAATATATGAACTTGTACTGCCACCTATTGGATTACATCCGCAACTGCTCAAATGATTGCTTAATAGTGATTTTGAGAAACCTTTTAAACCCTAAACGTGTATTTTCAATCTCAGTGTGATGGCTTTAGGCTGATTGGTTCTGTGGAAATAAATAAAATAAGCCTGTTTGACCATGGACTAAATGTAGTCCGATCTGCAAGTGTTGTGTTATAATAAGCTATACTTACTTTATTGTGAAGTGATCAGTAACAATGAAACGTGTCATTCTTAAATGCATTTTCTCACTATTGGATCCTTTATGTGGAAAAAAAAAAACAACCGCTCCAACTCGTCTTTGTATTTTTGACACACACACACACACACACACACACACACACACACACACACACACACACACACACACACACACACACACACACACACACACACACACACACCTACCTTAATCCTAGTGGGCATTGTACTACAGAACTCTTCAATGATGCCACAAAAATATCCTAATGTAGGCCTAATAATAGTGAGCAGGCTATCGGATGTAGTATTGTATAATGCAAATAGTATAGGGGTGATTATAAAATACACTACAGTTTACTAGATACACATTGTTAAGTCGCCATAGGACATAGATTTCTTTAGGGCGGGTTATTTCCATTTGACTATGTCGTATAGGAGTGCCATGCAGAAGCTTTAGTACAGAGACGCCTGTAATGTTCCTTTTCTTCCCTCCGGAAATCAAAACACTATCAACCTAAACCGCAGAAGTAGGCTAGATACGTTTATTTTAGGTATGGCATTACAAATATAAGAAAATTAGGTCTAAACCTGCCGGTGGTAAACGCAGAACAGTATTTTCAAACTAATTCGAGTTTCTGTTAAAGTCGATGTGAATTTTCGAAATGCAGATATAGCCCATCTCATTATATTGCCCACGTTGTCTTCAGTCCATATAGCTTCGAGGCAGACACGAATGAAGGCTACATTGTTTACAAGGGAGTGACCACACGAAACTAAGGCTAATATAATGTAACCTAATACAATGGCCCTCTAATGAATGTGAAAAGCTTATTGTGGCATTGTTGAGATTGTGGGGAAAAGGGATTTTTATGACTTCTTTAAATGAACATCTACCTGTCTATACTGTGCTTTTATGGACTGTATTTTCTGCCAGTGTAAGAATTGTTTTAAACGTTACAGCCCAAAAAGTATTCTGTAGCCTTTCATTTGCACTGGAAGTATTTCTTAATGTATGCGGGCGTGCATTATACTTATATTGTTTGTTCTGTTTAACCTGTTTGTTTAACTTATTTTAGAGAATGTGTGACGTGCACCTACAACACCAAAACAAATTCCTTGTATGTGTAAAAAACGTACTTGGCAATAAAGCTTTTCTGATTCTGATTGTCTCGGGTCTCCTGTGGTGCATTTAAGGCCCTGCATTTACCCTTGTAGGCTACTATATGGGTCAGTCACCTTGTTATTCTTCCATGTCACAGCACAATGATACCACAAGATATTCCACGCATGTGCTTTTAAAATAAGACCCCGGACACTGAAATTGACATAAGCCAAAAATTCTTATGATATTTCCAACTAAACAGATGGTTAGAATTGAACTTCATCCCGCACCCACTCAATACATATTTCCTCATGCCTAAATATTTCCTCATGGAGTATTTTTGCTTTGCAGGACTGGGAGCAAGGGTGGGGCGGAACAACATATTTTGCATATCACGTGACGCTGTATTAACAAATCAACAATTACCTACCCTTTATTCTTCAGGAGTTGCTAAAAGGCTTGCAAGAAGCATTTGAGGAAAGCTCCATGGAAATGTGTGAGCGGAATCCTTTAAATCCCGGCTATGTTGGTTCTCTGCTGAATTTAACTCCCCCTGAGTCGCTGTATTTCTCCAACTTGCGGGGTAATGGAGCCCACATACATGGGCTGCACCAGATCTCTTACAATAGGAGAGAGGTGTGCACGCTTCCGTGGACTTCAAATTCGTGTACGTCAGGACCAGCAGCACCACCACAGAGCCGCGCCTTTGGAGGCTACTGTCCGCCGTTTCTGTCCAACTCGGTGTCTATAAATACGAACTCCTCCAGCGGCCACGTCAAGGCGCATCTGGAGGAGTCAGCTCGATGCTTTCAGGTCACAAACCACAAGACAGAGGAGTCTGGCAGTCGTGATGAGGTTTATGCCGGGGAGCATGGGCCCGCCACTGACCGAGGCTACTCAGACCTAGACAGCCGTTCTCACAGTTCTGCGGCCCAACTTGATCCCGATTCAGCAGGTCCACTAAATGTGAACAGCACCAAACAGGAGCAGAATCGCGTTCACCCATCATCTAGTCACTCATGCTCCAGGACGTCTTTCGCAGAAGGTTAAGTAGCCTGTTTCATAGAACTATGTTGTTGCTTCAACTATTTTATAACACTAAGTACATGTGTACTTCTTGTTGTCACATACATTCCATTGGCGAATATTGTTATATAGGAGTTAGTCATATGAACTCATGATGTCACACACAAAATGACTTTGTTATGGCCAGTTTACATCTCCTGTGGCATGATTATTATTTTAATATTCCTATCCTTATAGAGGCTATGGTTTATGGTAATATCAGCCATATTTCATCTATGTACAGTACGCCAGCCCTCTAATATGTTATGGAACTATTTTTTATTTTTGTAAGATGTGAGCAACGCTATAAGCAGTGCTACGGGGAGCAGTTAATTGCATTCAGTCTATTTGAAGTTGGTGCTAATTTAACGTATACAACTTGTTTCTACCTCTGCTCCCTCCAGGTGCCCCATGGTGCTCGTCACAAGTGAGAACCAGAAAGAAGAGAAAGCCTTACTCTAAGCAACAGCTTAATGAACTTGAGAATGAATTTATGATGAATGAATTCATCAACAGACAGAAACGGAAAGAGTTGTCAGAAAGACTGGACCTGAGCGACCAACAAGTGAAAATATGGTTTCAGAACCGGAGGATGAAGAAGAAACGACTGATGATGCGCGAACATACTTTCTCCGTGTACTGATGACCTTTGGACTTGATCATGACCAGCAGCGCACGGAACATGTGTTGTACCATGAATGTTGCAGCACATCACATTTGCACACACTTTTCGGTTTGTGGCATGAACTTGTATAGCTAGGCTGTGTATAAATGTTTATATTCCTGCCATGAGGCTACAGTTTGTATCCAGTCCCAAGTTCAGTGATATTAATAGTAATGAAAATGTATTGCAGATTAAGATATAATCGATTCATTTCTGATATTGAAATCAAATGCGCAGTATAGGCCCTGACTCCTTTCTGGCCTGTAGCCGCGGAATCATTAACCTTTAAAGCTATGTTTCTTATCCAGCTCAAAAGTCTATCAAAACTATTAGCTATTTAAACAGGAATATGGTTCTATATGCGTTTGTGTATTTTGTATGCTGGCCTGCGCAAGTGCTGTGGGCCTAATGTCGAAGCAAACAGTCAAGTTCATGTTTACGGACGGATACAACATTACGTTTTGCGAAATATATTATTAAATTGCATGTCTATTTCCTAATTGCTGATATTGAATTAAATGCCTGATTTGCCCCCATTTATTGTAAATCTGATTAAATGAGCCAAGTAATACTGTTTTTGTTTTATGGCCTCGACTCGGTCTGTGATGGAAAGTAATTGCGCTATATAGTGCTATAAGGTATTTACTCCAAATGCCTGAAAAACAAGTGTTTGTGCACGACACATTCTGATGGTGTTGGTTTGAACAACATTAAAACTGTATTTAAATAAGAGTGGATTTTTGTTGTCAAACCTGTTTTTGTTTTGCTATCCAAACAAATCAGATGCATCAGAATCACTCTTGCTCTGTAGGTCTATACAATACATAACAAATTAAACATTTTAATATAAATAATTTCGGATTTAACTCATGTATACATCATCACAGAAAGCATGTTATCTATAAGGATACCATTAGACTAGTCATCTTTTTACGCACGGACAAAGATTTTGTAAAATCGACGCAACCTGCAGATGAATACATTTGTAAATAAAGAATTTTTAAATTACCTGAAGACGAGTGATTGTGCATCATGTAAATCATTTTATATTTTTTGCCAGTGTATTAAATGGCGAGTTAAACTTGTATTGTAAGTATTCACGCTCACTGGTTGATCATTATATTTATCTTTAATCTCAATATGCAAGCAAAGGGTGTCAATAGTCTGCATCTCTTTCACCAAATTTGACTGATGATTTTAAAATAGAATTTGAGAGGATTTCCTTTGGAGACATTTATGTTTTTTTTGGCTGCCTGCAGTGGTGGAAAGACCCGCGTATGCGTGTGTTACCTTTCACTAAAGAAACTCAATACTCCTCCCTTTATAAATCGATAATGAAAGGGAAATATGTGTTGTCTTTATACAAAGGCACTTTAATAACACATTTCTGGGAAACAATCCCCCACTCTAAATTAAACCTCCTAGTCTGCATCCAGCTATTCCTAAATGTTTGTCTTAACCTCTATCAAGCAGCTTCAAAAATGCATCTATTTTCACAGCCTGCACAACAAAATCACCAACTTTTTAGAAATATTATGTCAGAAACATGCACGTGCGTTTTGTTTAACTTATATTTGTGTATTTTCTTCCATGTTAGTCGAATTGCATGTTCTTTAGCTTTACTCAGCGCTGACGCGTAATTCCTGCCCGCAACACACACACACACACACACACGCACACACACACACGCACACACACACACACGCACACACACACGCACGCGCGCGCGCACACACACACACACACACACACACACACACACACACACACACACACACAGTCATACTGTATGCATCCTTTATTTTGTAGTGATATTGAGTGCACTTTAAGCGCCAAAACATGGTTTATCTGTGCGTAATTGCAATTTTGTCGATGTCTGTGCTAAGTAATTGGGCCATTGTTTATATTATTTAGCACATTATATATGTACCAGAACACTTTATTGTTGTTTCCACATTGTGGATGAGAATTGTTAGGGCCTACAGGTCACAAGTGGTCAGTCTAGTTTTAAAGGCTCAAACTGCAACTATCAAAGAATTAGGCTATCAACCCCCAACACGCCAATAGGCTGTAACATTAGCCAACATGAACGTGAATCTATAAATGGAACCTCCCATTCATTATCACGTCATCTTCACCGCATCACTGTAACAAAACCATGCCACTGCAGTATTATTCAAATGTTAATGAAAGAACGTTTCTAATCCATTAATTTGTAATGAAACGCGAAGAGATGGTGCTTCCATACGTGACTGTTTATTAGAAAACAGATCTCTATTATTGTTCACACAATCAACACTGACACTCATATGCTGCAGGCCTGTTGTCCCAACTCGATGTTTGTCTGTTTTTCAGCTTAAATCGCTAGTTTTTATTGCTCAGACTATTTTGAACGGCTACAGTTACGGTAACAAGTGTTCTATGCGTCAGATAGCCTACGGTTTTCTTCAGTATAGGCTATTTGTTGCTTTATTGCTTCACTGCCAAACGCAGCCAGGCAGCGTCATAGCTCCTTAAGATTGTTGGGGGGGCCAAAACAAAGTTAAGGTCAAGGTAGTTTGACTTTGCATTGCTACTTCCCGCAATGTTTAACACAAAGCTACGTTTTTGTGAGGATGTTGAAATTAGATTACTAGGCTAATTATGAACAGTAAAGTAGCTTCTCGTTTATATTTGGTAAAATGGTTGTATTAAACGGAATATTACGCGCAACAAAACAGGCTAAGCCGCAGGACAATTTAAGTTGAAATTGAAGTTTGGTCTCTCTAAACTTTTAATTGTAACGTGAAAAACTGTAATTTAAAATGTTGAAGTGAAAATGTGAGTAATATTTTTTTTTTTCCTGAGCGCATATATGAATGTTATTTAACGCTCAGAACAATAGATATTACACTTTACATTATATTTTAGAGCAAAAGTAGAACAACTGATCGAGGAATAATGATGATGATGATGATAATAATGGTAATAAAGGAGAATCTACACTTCAAAATGCGTTACAACAAACAGATAAATGGAAGCAATAAAAGCCATAACCTAAAAGAAACAGTCACACAAGTGACAAGCAACAAGTCGCCTTAACTTTGTTTATTCCTCTGTTTGAGAACTTGAGAAAATTTAGTCATATTCTTTAGCATTTCACTGCAATACTGTTGGTTGTTGGTGATGGCTAAAGATGTGTTTTTTCTCTCTCTCTCTCTCTCTCTGTGAACTGCGCGTCGGATGAAGATAAATTAGTAATTTTCACCCTAATTTTTATGAATAAACACAAACTTTGTTTTGCATGGTGTTAACTGCTTGAGGCTTTTCCACGTGTTCAAGTGTGGTAAAGGTTGAAAACGAACCCGACCACAGAGCTGATTTTACCCCCAATAACAATAAACCCAGTCGCCTTGAAGCTCCTTATACAATGCGTGTGACCTTCAGGCTTAAAGCAGTGAATAATCTATTTGTCCTCTGACTACAATACTGGCCTTCAGACTGCGTTTTACTGATGCACAATTAGCACGATAGTTTTGAGTTTCAACTGTCCAGCATCGGGCCGGCAAAAACTATGAAGTGCTTGGCTTGATTTTCTTTAAATCTTTTTTCTTCCCTTTCCTACTTTCATACATTAATAAAATAAAGTATGAAAATCATACTCACCATAGCAAACAGAAAATATTGATGAAGGCTTGAAGGCGTGTATCCGTTTACCAGTGTTCACCACCGAGAAGATCTCGGGGCCTAAACTCTGCAGGCATGGGCATGGCTGCCTTCGTGCGATAAAATGATTTGGGTGCAGAGGCTTGTTGGTAAATGCTTGGTGGACATCACCTAGACCACAGACGGTCAAAGCCAGTTGTTTTGGACTTGGCCATGCTGAATGTGCTTAGTGATTCATGTTTGCGATTGACTTAGCTTATGTTTTTGAAATCAACTTTCCTGCATTTTGCTATAGCATACCGTGGGCTGTTTTATTTGGCTGTTTTCACGCGCGTTCATCTGCTTTTATTATTAATGTTTAACAAATGAAAAAACAAGCTGGATAAAGGCCTAATACTTTAACATTTAAATACAAAGAGTTTAAAGTTGAGGTACACACGGGCTTGGTTGTATGCTTTGCAGTATCATTTACAATAGCACAGTGGTTTGTGGTCTTGTTCTTTCTTTTGTGGCGCCTGAGCCTTTTCGCACCATGTTGCAGGCCAAGATAATTGTATCTGACAATATTTTTTTTTTGCTGTGTATTTACATGTCTTCCAACCATCATGGTGCTCAGTGATTATACGCAATGAACCCTAAAATGTATTTGCATAAAAAAACAACGTAATGACACGCTTGTGAATCCCACAGGCTTCTGGTTTGACTGTGCAGCGGAAGTGCAGACACGGTGGCCTTGGTGCCATTTTCCTCAAGCTTTGCATTGAATTCGGAGGTCAACTTCAATGTTTCCTAACTGTTGCTACAAAGACACGCTGCCTACTCCAAAGTGCGCAAATCTATGGACGATTGAGCGCGTGCCGCTGTCATTACATGTCATTATACAATGACGATGATGCTGTAAAGCTTTCAATTAAATAATCCAGCGGTGGTTCACAAATTTCTTTTTCCGTGAGCTATAGGGTAAGAAGGCTGGAGAGGAGTTTCCTCTGCAGCCAGGGAGCCAATGAAGTCTCTTGCATGCGCTCACATGAGTTTCTCCGGACAGTTTTTAATGACTGATATTGATGTATGGTAATTTCTTGGCTGGATCACATGACACAATTACCTCAAGAATCGATCAAGATGTATTGCAGGTCTGCCTACGTTTCCGATTTTCTCTCCCTGGCGGGGTCTTTCCCCGCGCCTGTGGTGCTATAGATGGACAAAGTTTAACACAGTCAAGCTGCCAATTCCTCTCCTCTGTTGCAAAGAGGCAAAGGGGAAGAAGAGATATGACGGAATACGATGATCGCAGCTGTGCGTCAAATATGTATTTACCGAGCTGTACTTATTACGTTTCGACGCCCGATTTTACATCAGTCTCCTCCTTTTTACCGCAGACTACTTCGTGTCAGATTAATTTCCCCTATTCTCCCAACATAGCCCAAGTCCAACCTGTCCGAGAAGTCGCTTTCAGGGATTATGGACTGGACCATCCCAGCAAATGGCACTACAGGGGCAATTACGCTTCTTACTACTCAACGGACGAGATAATGCATCGGGACTTGATCCAGTCCTCCAGCAGCAGGGCGGATGTGATATTCAAAAACGAGTCGTTGTACGGCCACCACGGTGGGACGAGCTCGCCGTGCAATTTCTTCACCGGTGTCGGCCGAAATGGGGTTCTCCCACAGGGCTTTGACCAGTTTTTGGACAATCCTAACTCGGACAAGCCCAACGCGGAGCTCCCCAAACAAAAGACAGACTCTGCTGCTCCCGGAGATGCTGCGAATAACAATCAGGCTTTAAGCAAAATAGAGCAGCACAAAGCTGACCCGAGTGGGAGCGCCGACGAGGACTCATCCTCCAACTGCGGCGACAAGAACAACAAGCAACAGAGTAAGTATTCTCCCCTTTGTCTTGGATATAAAGTGTGCAAGTTAGACAAAAGCGCGTCTGAACTGCACTGTGTCCACCTCCGTGGCCGTCCAGGGTTATGTGCCTCTTTATAAGCATGCAAAAGATTTTATATCCCTATAAGGTTTAGTTTACGGTTGTAAAGATATTTACAATGGGGAAACCGTTAAGTTATAGTTTAAAGGTTGGCTTGTGTCTGACAACAACAATGTGTTGCTGGAAGGGATTTGTATTGCTAGAGAATTGAAAGAAATTCGTTTTTATGAAAGTGTATTTCATCGGTTTATAGGTAATGGTGTGCAAGACTTTTAGGGAATGCAATACCTACATACACTAACCTATACATCAAATCAGTGCAGTAGTCTGTAAGTTCATATTAATGCAGATTCCACTGTTTCTCTCATTGTGTGTGTGGCGCAGAGCGAGGCCTTTGTGCACAAATAAATGGATAAATACATGTATCTGTCAACCTGTTAACTGCATTGTAGTCTACATTTTAGTACTTGATCTTCAATTTTTCTCGTTTTCTTTTTCTTGCGCAGGTTCATCAACCAAGTCCAGGAAGAAGAGGTGTCCTTACACCAAATACCAGATCCGAGAACTTGAACGAGAGTTTTTCTTCAACGTGTACATTAACAAAGAGAAGCGACTTCAGCTGTCCAGGATGTTAAACCTGTCCGATCGGCAGGTGAAGATTTGGTTTCAGAACAGAAGAATGAAAGAGAAAAAGCTGAACCGCGACCGCCTTCAGTATTTTACTGGGAATCCTTTATTCTGATACCTGACATTACACACACACACACACACACACACACACACACACACACACACACACACACACACACACACACACACACACACACACACACACACACTTTACATTTATATACACACATTTTAAAGACTGGTCTCCTCTGCATATTTGAATCCTCGTAATCCTGTCTAAAAAGTTCATTTTACCTAATTTGGGATTTGCAGATGCCTTATTTTTACAAACTGCTTCTATTTATTTGTGTTTACATATTTTCGCGTTATTGGCAACAAATATTCCAGCAAAGCGCTAGCTGTGCTTTGAAATTATTTATATAAAATATATGTAGGCTTCTTCCTTGTGAAATGTCCATGTATACGTCGCATGTAATGCACGTTGTGGTGTGAAATAAAGTAGACACGACAAGTGTTTTATGATAGTCACGAAACTTGTCCCATGAACTTATCCACAACTAACAAAAACAACACGAGAAAAGTTTTTTTTTTTCTTCTAAAGATTCATCAATGGAGAAATTTGGCGCTTGCAGGCCTGTATAATCCTGTTATTTCCTCTGCTTTCAAACACTGGATTGTTTACTAAACCTTGAACCGTCTAGACAGTATAATAAACATAGCTGTAAATGTCTAAATAAGGGGGCTATTGAACGTGTCCCAACCCAACCCCCAGACCAAAGTAGTTTTACTCCATAGCTACAAATGCTTGGAGAATTCAAGAGATTTCTGCGCATCCCGTCCATATTTAGCTCCTTTTGAAATGTTGGGACACATGTATAGTTGTTAGCTGGGATATAATGATGATATTCTAACAAGGACCGCCATAAAGAACAAGTAATATTTTATTTGGGCTTTGACGCCTTTAGATCTGCTGCGAAGGAGAAATATTGTAATTATTCAATTTAATCTTCAATCTTTTTTTATCTTGATTTAATGCAGGCCAAACGTTTCCACCTTTGTGCAGCTCCACTATACACTGACCACAGGCTGAGTGCCATGCTTTACCTCAGTAGTGTATATCTGTTATTTTTATGATCAAAGGGGCGGAGTAAATAAACGCATTCATTCCACACAAACAGTCGCTTTATTATATCATTCATGTGATTATTTTAACTTTAGCTCTATGCAGGAACAATTAC
Organism: Sander vitreus; assembly: GCF_031162955.1. Lineage (NCBI taxonomy): Eukaryota > Metazoa > Chordata > Actinopteri > Perciformes > Percidae > Sander > Sander vitreus. The sequence continues at coordinate 16,269,608 of NC_135865.1, forward strand.
ACCCCTTGTATTCAGCTTCTTTTATGAAAAAATAAGTTTGGAGATTAATATAATTTCATTTGTGATGCATCACATCTACACTTATTTCCCAAAAAGGCTATTATAAAACTGAGGTTTCATTAAGCGTTTAATTGGGTTGTCACCATAGCCTACAGTGAAATTGCATTTCCAACTGTGTAGGGCATGTCACTTTGCTTCTCGTTGTGTCCACATGAGGGCAGACTTGCAGCTTTGTGTGTAAATGGAAATGCAGAGTTCAGACAAATTTAACATCCAACCTGCATGAAAAGCATTCAGTGTCCTAGTAATCCGTTCAACACAGGTTTTGTTTACATTCTTATTTTATTCTAACTCCATCCAGTGGCCCGTATTGTGTTTTGATTTCAACAGATTGTACATTTTTTGATTTAAAAATGATTAAATACAAAATCCCTTCTTTTTTTTTTAAATCAAATCATTCAACAGTAGCCTACAGGCTAGTTCGTTTTAAGAAAACAATAACAGTTAGTCTAAATACACAATAAGTATTACAGTCATTGTAGTTTAATCGATGCAACTCCTGTGTCTTCCAGACGGCAATTATATTTACAAGTCAAGTGTTTCTGAAAGGACAAACTAAATAAATATGTCTACTCCTGTCTTTTTATCTTTACATGAAGGCCGCACAGCCTTAGGCCACTGCAATCTCTCTCTACAGACTCCAGATATTGTGGGGGGATTATTGAGAAAATGTGCTTTATATTTGCTTTCATTTGATTTCATGTTGCAGCTGTACTTGTTATTAAATTATCGTTTATCTGTGTCTGGCTATTTGCTCTTAAAATATGAGAGTTATTACCAAAAAGGAATGTTTTACCTGAAACTACAACAATGTCGGTGTATTTTTTCGATTAACTCCACCCTTGTTTTATTATTTTATGCGCTTTTCTGTTCGAAATATTCATGGATCTCCTGGTTTATTATTGTTATTATTATTTTTAATTTTATTGCATAATCCGAGATCCAATTAGTTTTTTCCACTTTTACGGTACATTGTGTGCATATATGAATTTATTATAGCCTACCTGGAGAATATACTACCATATTATAAAGATTGTTTTTTTTCAAATGAGTGCGTCACATGATATGCAAAATATCCCATTTGAGCAATTGCCATTATAAGAAACATGATAATTAAAACAAAATGTTGTCAGATGTTAAATGCTATTTTTTTCTTCCTTTAGGCTAAAATAACCGAACGTGGTATACCGATGAATGTATTTTCTATACAAATTCAGTGATTAAATTTGGGTTAACAAGCCTTTATTTTGTTGTTTGTGAATCCTGTGATGTTGAGATGATTAGCATACTAGACATGATGCTATTTACAACCGCCTGTAAATATAAGAGCCTTGAAGACAGAACTACACAACCTCTCAAACAAGTTGTAGGATTATTTAAAGCTTATCGCATAAATACCAAAATTTCAAGTTGTGTGCTGTGTATTTGTAAACACCTGTAGGAGCGTTGCAATTATTTTGGCCTAACATCTGATTTTCGGTCGAAGGATATTTCCAGGTCCAATGTGTTTCCCCCCCCCCCTCAGTTTCACAGGCACACTGTTTATCTTGCACACATTTGCCATCCTTGCAGACAAAAACAATGGAGCCCTGAGCAAAATAATTCCCAGCCTATACACTGCCAGGTTTTTATTTTGAACATCGGAAATACCTCTGAAAAATACAGATAATGTGCTTAATAATAATCTGTGCAAATAATAAAGGCCATTTTCTATCCGTCATGGAGTTTATTTGAGAGGTAAAGCCTTGCAGGGTCATAATGTTGACCTTCATGCACACAGAGCTTCTAGTAGCCTAGCTCAATTTAAATGTGTGAATGGTGCACCCACATTTTACCTTATACATTCCTTATGTTGTTGCTGACATGTTCTAATCTAAATGACCGTTGTCCTTACATCGAATGGTTTGATGCCGTTTTATTACAAAAACGAAACAGGATCCAGAAACCCCCCCCCCGTTGTTATTTTTTTGTAATATAAGAGCAAGAAATAAAACAAACCTCAAAATCTGAAATAATGGGGAAAAAACTGCAGCAAAAACAGCAAACGGGTATATGTAAATCAATTTGTCATCTTTATTCTGTTTTCAATTATTTAAATTCAAAGATATTCGAAACAGTAAAATAGACTTGCAAAATACATTTAATGTGAGCTCTGTTGTTGGTGTGAATGGTTGATATGAATACAAGCAAACATTAAATTCAGTAGAGATGGTTACATTATTTCAGACAGTCTGCAGTTGTCGCCTATATGCGCCATAGGCAGCATTTAACACGCACATATACACACTCCCTTTCCTCGGTCTCTCACACAAAGACACATATATCCTCTGAAGCATTGAACTCATTTAAAACATGTCATAGAGCTTCAATTGTTACACACGTCAGATTCAAATGAAGGTGGACTGTTTTCTGATGAATCGTCTTTAAAAATCTGATTGTTTCAGTTTTTGGTTGAACAGTCTCTGTTAAGTCCTACACCAATTTCAAGTCCGTGTTGTAGGTGTCGCTGTTGACCACGTCTGCATCCGCAGTGCTAGTGTGTGTGCAGGGAGAGGAGGCTGCGTCTCAAGGCCATTTTCAAATCTCATTGGTGGGCTTGTCATGTGGTCGGGAGGCATCCTGACTTACGCGGAGATTGTTTTTCCTAGATATGTCAGCTTACAAAGGACATCTCTCTCCTCTAAAGAACTTAACACCCCAAAATGTCCTTTCCCAGTAGCTCTCCTGCGGCAAACCCATTTTTAGTGGACTCGTTAATTGGTGCATGCAGGTCGGACAGCTTTTACTCCAGCAGCAACATGTACATGCCGTCTGGCTCACAAATGGGAACTTACGGAATGCAAACCTGTGGACTCCTGCCGTCTTTCGGCAAAAGAGGGGAGGTCAACCACCAAAATATGGGCATGAATGTCCACTCGTACATACCTCAAATAGATAGCTGGACTGATCCGAATAGACCCTGCAGAATAGAGCCGTCCAGTCAGATGTCAAACTGTACATTTTCACAGAGCATAAAGGAAGAGAGTAACTGCTGCATGTACTCCGATAAGAGAGTACAACATGTCAGCTCGTCAGATGTCCCCGTATATTCTAACGTTATTTCCGAGCCTTGTTCTGTTGATGGTCCCGAGATCCCGGTTCCGGGCTATTTCAGACTGAGCCAAACTTATGCGAATGGGAAACATCAGGAAAACTACTGCCATGAGCCGCCGAGTCCAAACCCAACACTGATGCAGCTCAGCCGGGTCACCCCGAAACCGCAGTCGGCGCCTTCTAATTTTACAGAGGTTGAAAAGAAAAGTGACGACGTCCCTCAAAACCCCGAGACCTCAAGGACACCCGTCCCCGCAGAAAGCCCGGATCTAAAGTCCAGCTCCGGGAAGAAAAGCTGCTCCATGGAAGCCTCTGTGTCCAGTCCTGAACTGCTTCAGAAGGAGGGGAAAGGTGGGTTGGCTACAATGAAAGCTTTTATCTTGTGGCGCTGCAGTGCTGAGAAGGCTCCAGCATCATAAAACCAAGTATAAAACACAAACAACCCTAAAGTCGTAATGTTTAATGAGAGTCTTTCTCAGGTTGCAGTAATGGGCAACAGTGAATGGTTTTACCATGCAGCATGCAGACGGTGTCCTTCTTTGCTCAGATAAATGCAAATTCAAATAATGTGCATTTAAAAAAAACTAAACTTTCTTTATATTTTGGCTTAGTGAACGGTTTTCACAGCTAAACATGATTGCCATATTTGTTGCATGAATGCAAAATGTAATCACTCCATGCAGCTTCCCGAATTGGCTCATTTGCAGCTGTGTATTCTGAATATGAGTCTGTATCTTTAACTAGAACATGACAAAATCAGTGTTTGAAATTCACTTTAAAGTTGATAATTTTAACAATCTAATCATCGAACATGTTAATGCATTTTAAACTAATTAGAATAGAGTTGTTGATCATGTTTCAAGCTGTATAAAGGTGTCATCCTGGTAGGCGTTTTGATCAGTTGGGAGGGTTTCATTTAATGTATCTTTTAATAGTGGTGTCATAGGCTACGTGACGAATAACATCCCCTGCATTTTATTTATTCTGGGAAAACATTTATATCGTGTGTTATTTCCCAGAGGTAAAATCCAAAGCAGCAGGTAAGAGTTTGTTCAAGCAGAATCGCTAAATGACTGATGATGTCTCTAATTTTGATTGTTTACAGACTGCAAAGGCGACACGCCGACAAGCAACTGGTTAACTGCAAAAAGTGGGAGAAAGAAAAGATGTCCCTACACAAAGCACCAGACCTTGGAGTTGGAGAAGGAGTTTCTCTTCAATATGTATCTGACCCGAGAGCGCCGCCTAGAGATCAGCAGGGGCGTCAACCTGACCGACAGGCAGGTCAAGATCTGGTTTCAGAACCGCAGGATGAAACTGAAGAAAATGAACAGAGAAAACCGCATCCGTGAACTGACCTCAAATCTCACCTTTTCGTGAGCGTGCATGTGTCTGTGGTTAGCTGTCTTTTATTTCCTCTCATCTTCAGTTTGATGCTTTATTGGCATTGGACGTGTATCTTCAATTTCAACGAAACTGTGACTATATATAGGCCTAAGCCAATTTTAGTACTTTGGGTGGCGTCGTGTATTTGTTTTATTTGATCAGGGTAACACTTTTTGGTCTTAAATTATTGGAAAAGTAGATTTCCTCCCTGTAGCCTGTAGACATGGATATTCTTTTGTGTCGCGATGGCGAGCTGGAAAAGACTTACTCCTATTTTCAGTCATGAAAGCACATTTCTTGTCATGTAGTGCAACATTTGTTTTACAGTAAGTGCAAGCCATTTGCTCAACAGTGTGATGTTTCTATGGCTCAAAACGATGTTAATCTGTGAATTGATTGCATGTTTGTAGCACGTATCTTAATAAATTATCAAATAATATTGTTTTGTGTTTGATGTGCTATCAAAGTATCTGGTCTACAAGTATTTGTTATTAATGACTAGGCCTATATCACCGTGGAAATCTTCGGTATTAGCCTATTTGCATCGACGCAGTCATTAGTTTGCATAAAACGGTTATGAAGAGAGGAAAAGAAAGAAAAATAGGTTACATCTTCCAAACGAGCTGCACGTTAGCTACTGCAAGAAAATAAATGCTGTTCTAAAAATGTTCCTGTTGTATTTCTAATTTTACTAAATGTGAGTATAATTGTTTCCAACATGAGCTGACGATAAGCCTACAAGCCTAAAAACATGAAAAGTAATTAGTTTGTGGGCTACCAGCAGTTTTAATGCAGTTTCTAGTTGTTAGGAAACTGCAACACTTAGCATATTATTTCATTACTTTAAAGATATTCCAGCTCACTGAAGACAAACTGAAAACAAGAGACTAGTTGTGAAATTAAGCACAAACAACTTAACCAAAATAAGTAAAAAATATTTTCCAGCCTTTCTGTGTATACGAACAGTGCAGCAGAGAGACGCAAAGGGGCGGAGGTCGTGTAATCAAACAAAGATGGTGTTTTTATTTTTCAGGCCTGTTTGTGACTATACTAACAGTCTTATAAGGACCATCAGGCCGGCTAAGTTATGTTCAAGCACAAATTCACAGGCAAGACTCGGCTCTAACCTTCCTTCCGAGCGACACAGGCCTCAGCAGCCACGTTGCATTTCTTTTCATTGCACTACAGGATAACTTCATATTTTAAGATTATCTGTGATAAAATTACATGCAACTGTTGGTCTGCTCCAGTCTGCAGATTTGACCTAAATCTTGACTATTTCTCTTAAAATTTGCTTCTTATTTTCTGACCTGAAGGTCAACAAAGTATTTTTCAAAATAAGCAAATAATAATGTATTTCTACTAAAAAAAGGCGAGATATTACATATAAATGACACCTTTTTATACAGCAACACACAGACGGACTTTGCTTCTCCAAGTCGTTATTCCTTCTTTCTTTTTTATTGACGGCATGTATAATCACACACACCTCATAAAACATTTATTGATACATAAAGACATAATTGCCTGTCTTTGAATGAATACAATACTTTCACAACTTCAGTTTCCGTCTTAGCTTTTAAAAATCAAACTAATCCAGAAAATGTGTTTTTATTCGCCAAATATTAACAATGGATACACCGCCTTGTGAACGGAAATGGCGTCTGTTATTTTACAACATGTTATTACATCTATTTTACAAGGACTCCTTAAGTCTATAAAGCATTTTACTAGCATTGAGGGCATCAGGACGATATCAGAGTGTTCTTCTCCAACATTAAGTAAGATACGGGGTGTTGGTGCACTGTGTGTGTGTGTGTGTGTGTGTGTGTGTGTGTTGGGGCGGGAAATGTGTCTTATTCCTATTTTTGATCTTCTTGTATTGTTGCAACGTCCTGCAGCCACCCGCACATGAGAAACAGAAAACCCCATTTGCATTCATTTGAGCGATTGCTTTCTCCCTCCAGTCACATCTGATGGGGCTTTTTATTATTTGTGAAATGAAAAGCTAAATTAAACCTGCCGACGAAAAAAAAGGGCAGGATTGATTTACTCGCTGTATTGGTAAATATGACCACGTGATCCATGTAACCAATCCCTGTAGATGCAGGCAAGCAAAAATACTATGATTGTTCATAGAGGGAAGCTTCCCGTAACAGTGCAACCCTTATTATATGACTAGGAAGAGATCAAAAATGTCTTCCAGTGGCACTCTCAGTAACTGCTATGTGGACGCTATAATGGGGCAGGAGCCGGAGGATGTGTACGGTGCTCGCTTTATTCAGGCTCCGCACACGGTGACGCCGAGGCCGTCAGGTGCTGGGGACAACGCAGACTTCTCCTCTTGCAATTTTGCACCAAAGTCCGCCGTTTTCTCGTCGTCTTGGTCCCCTGTTCACCCGCAGGGGATTTATCATCCGTATGTGCACCACCACCACCACCAGTCCCATCTCCCCGGCTCGGACGGCAGATATGTAGGCGTCCGCTCCTGGATGGACCCTATCTCCAACCACGTTTCTTTCGCCGGATTTCACTCCAGCAGTCGGCCGTACGGGACAAAGCCAGGGGTCTTGCCACCGAAAGCAGAGTGCGACACGCTGGAGGCAGAGGCTCGGCCGCTCGCCGGAGAATTCGCGTGTGGAGTATCGGAGTGTCCAGAAAAAGCGACCAAAGAGCACAGTGGAAGTGAGCTTTCGAGCCACAGCGAGCCCAAAGAGGAGAAACAACAACAACTTGACCCAAGTAAGTAAACGAAATAGCCAATGCTGATTTACAACCCTAAGAACTGCATGAGCTGGGTGTGTAAAACTAGAGCTTTTACTAACCTATAAAAGTGTCTCGTACTATAGGCTACCTCGGCTCGGGAAGTGGAAAAACCCGCCCTGCTAGGGGATCCTAAAGTTTGTCATGTCCAGGACGTGCAAATTTGATACACATTGTTCCTTTTTGATGAGATTTTACCTGAGTTAGACTTTAGGGATACATATAGGTCTAGATTATTTTCTATGTGATGTTATTTTACCTATAGGCCTACCAGTAAAAACAGGAGCACATGTAATTAAATAGTCATCTTTACGCATTGTCTGTCACATTAAACAATTTTACATTTTGCTTTTGATTTCCTGCAACCACACCAGTGTCTTCACAGGTCCCCGAACCCTAATTTGTCCCTATACACAATTTGATGTCTTTCCTTCATATGTATCTGTTTTTGCAGACAACCCTGCAGCAAACTGGATTCACGCACGCTCCACGAGAAAGAAGCGATGCCCGTACACAAAATATCAGACATTAGAGCTGGAGAAGGAGTTCCTTTACAACATGTATTTGACAAGAGACCGACGCTATGAAGTGGCCCGCATACTCAGTTTAACCGAGAGACAAGTGAAGATCTGGTTCCAGAACAGGAGGATGAAAATGAAGAAGATGAAGAAAGAAAGCAGCGGCGGCAAGGAGCAGCTATGAAATCACTGCCATTTCACACATTTGTACCAAGGAAGCCATCTGAAAAATTAAATTAATTTTGGTAGGAGCCTCGGTAGCCATTTTCATTTTTTAGTCCATAGGTATAGCGTGATATTGCGTGTCAGTGTCCTAAAGTGTTGGCCAAATATGCATCTAAATCACATGTGCAGGAATATGTCTTGGTGAGAGTCTGACAGGAGCCACCAAATAGGCTATGTTTCATCTAAACTGCTCTCTGTTTTACATTTTACACAACCGCAAGCAGTTCATCGGATTTGTTGAGCCTCTCCCCCCACCCCCCTCAGTAGAAAACATGCATATGTGTATTGCTTTTATAGTTGTTAAGAATTTGGAGTTGTATATAAAACATTTTCAACTACTTGACTGCTGTCTGTTGTCGGTATACACACACGGAGATACTGCATCAGTAAACCGTACATTGACTTATTTTCTTTACTTTGAAATTGTTTCCCATAAGGTGTGTGAATGAAAAAAAAGCCTATAGGCGTGCGTTTTGCTTTTTTACAAACTAAAGCATTTTCAATGATATATTTGATCTCAAACATCAATGCATAGATTGAAATTTTCCTTTAATTTATTTAACTTTTTATCTGCACGTTGCTGGCATACTTGTGGTTAATTTCATTCAGCCTAAGTACTTAGATTGTTATATATATATATATATATATATATATATATATATATATATATATATATATATATATATATATATATATATATATATCTGCTGAGGCCTTGTTTTCGGTAAGACTGCAGCTGCAGCACAATATCTTGCAGCCGCACACTTTTATAATACAACACAAACTTTAACCCAATAGAGTCAATGTTTGACAGTAGCAATGTTGTTATTTGCAGGTAACATTAAATCCTGTTACATAGCCTACTGAATTTCACTTTTCTTTTTTCCATCGGTTGCTTTGAAACGTAGAAGTAATAAATTGTTTACGATTGTAAGAGGTGTTGCGGCTGATTTCCAATTTATTGTCCAACTTGTACGAATAATTGCTTTAAAGCAGGAAGAAACTCGGTCCAATAAAGCTATAGAAATGGCTAGACGTCTGGCCTAAATGAGTTTATGGTCCTGGCCAGTAATTACACTCTTCTTTGAAATCCCCTTTTTCTGGGGCGTTTGCTGCTGACAAACAGAATGTAGACACTTTTCCACAGGGTGTCTGGTCAATGAATTGTTTTAGAGGAAATCACCCCCACCTTAATGGTCACGTTTATTCTCTAACTGCACTTTCCGCCGATGGGATACAACTTAACTTTGACTGGTGTCCGATGCAGTTTTATCTTCTGGTGAATTTATTTTATATTTAAATGTTAAACCAGGCCATGTGTCCTAATTTTACCTCATACGGGCTGCACCAGAGGAAACAAAATAGACCTTTGATAAATCTGGAGTGTTCTTAAATTTGTGCAAATATATTAATTATAACAATTTAACGGCACTAATCAAATCAAATGGAAGAAAAACTGAATTATGCAGACCTAAACACAGCAGTATGGCTTCATTGGAAAAGTAATGAGAGCGCTAGAGGGCGATATTGGTCTTTTAGTCTGACTTACAGCAATTCATTCATAGCTGGAACAAGCAAGTATAGGCAACACATGGACCATACCATAGACTACAACATGCATTCATGGATTCATTGATTTATATTGAAGAAAACAAACGTGTCTTTAAAGAAAAAATATTTTTTTATAAAATATTTTACGTTATAAAATGATATTCTCTAATATTCTCTGATCATGTTATAAAACTTGAGGTTTTCGGATAGTCCAGACTTAGAAGGCAGTTTTAAAACAATAGCACAATAATAGGACTTTACGTCCTGAATCGAAAGCTAGTTGTTATTGGGCACAAACTAGAATAGCACACTTCTTTAACATTTGCAAGTTGAAAGTCCCAATTCATATTTTAGAATAGACTATTGCAATATTTTTTCTTAGTTTCTTAAATCTTGTGATCATTTTCAGACCCCACATCTCAGCAATTTGTTATAACCATACATTTGCACGAAAGATCGGCAATTTTAGTCAGTACAGAAAAGAGCAGCCTCAGTCCATCATCGTTTAGAAGAAAACAACAGGAACAATTATAGTCAACTTTCAGAAATGCATTCCTAAATCCTCCTTGAAAGCCATATCCCCCTCTAAATTGATTTAGTGTTTTAAATCTCGTTACAGCGAAATAGTTCAATTGTATGAAAATGTTGATGACAGACTATGTAAGCTAAATAGTAACAGCGACCAAACATAACGGCGACACCGTGCCTTGTGTTGTTTTCCCCACAATGCTCAAATTCAACTTAAAAAAAAAAAAAAATGTCTTAAAAAAAATGTAACCTATACGCCATCTAACAAAATGAATATATAAGCTTCAATTAACGGCACACATTCAGTATTAGAATTATCTAATATAACATTGAAAAATAATAATTAAAATGGGCTACAATGAAGGTTTCTGTGACCCTAAAACAGTAGCACAAACACACTTTAGGCTGTAGCCTATACTTAATTCCATCATCTGATGGAAAACCTACTAACCATCAAGCTTCAGGATTGAGGCATTTACTATAGCCTACATTTGTTGTAGGCCTCTATTAGTGTTTTAATTCAGTCTTCAATGGAAGAGTAGACGCCTCCCTCGGTGTGCATGTCCTGAATTAAAGTGAACATTACTTCTGTCATTACCAGTAAAAGCGATGATTGTCATGAGGTTGCCAGTTGTATCCAAACACTGACAACGGAAGCGCTCGCAGCACAAGATGGTCATTGTATCCAACACATTGAAGCAATTAGAGGACATGTTAAACTGATTGTTTGCGTGTTTTTGAATTGGGATGTACAGTGGACTGGTGACTGTCACGACTGAAAACTTGACCCCAGACTGACGATGTTCAGTTTATTTATTTCAAATATATGACATGCTGTTTACACGCACACAATAACTGGATCAAAGCTTCTCTTTGATAACGATTATAGGGGGGATTTCTGTCAACATGCCCATTTCCACGCAGTAATTATCACCGTTTTAGTCATGAGTGGGGGTCAGCTATTTCACTCTTGTTATTAGCTACAGTTAGACTGTATTACCCCGTCTATGTTGTGTTTCTTCATAGTCACACAATATCTGCCCAGTGTTATTTTTGTGGATGCTGTATGAAAATAAGAGCTGTGACCGAATGGCAACTTACTTGGGCTAATGTTCTTGCTTTTCCAGATACGTGTTGAATAGTAGCCTATATGCTATCATCAAAGTAGCAGAAAAGTTCATTTAATGGACTGTGTGTGTGTGTGTGTGTGTGTGTGTGTGTGTGTGTGTGTGTGTGTGTGTGTGTGTGTGTGTGTGTGTGTATGTGTGTGTGTAAATAATCCTATAAGTAACACGTACTATCACCAAATAGGTATCAAAAGTAAAAGTTGGCCTACTCATTATGCTGAAAGATGACCCTTGTACGTATCATATAGGCCTATGTGGTGGTATTATTACTAATGCATGTGTAATTAGCATTTTGTTGCGGTTTTGTTGTTGGTCGAGCTTATTTGAATTATTTTATATATTGTAGCCTATATTCTACGTACAAACTGAACTTGTAAAACATGATAACAAAGCATCAAGTCAAATCTTAGTCTGCAAGGTAACTAAACCTGTCAGATAAATGTAGTGGAGTAAAAAGTACAACATTTTCCTCTGAAGTATAAAATAGCATAATACCAAGTAAAGTACCTCAAACTTCTACTTAAGTAGGCCTACAGTAGGCTACTTGAGTACATGTACTTAGTTGTATTCCACCACTACCTACGGACTGCATTATATTGTGTCCATCCAATCCACTAACGCAAACCACAATAACTGTAAAACAGTTATGGTCTGTGACGCAATTTGACAAGCAGTATAGTGAATTGTGACGTCTCGCGTTTTAAAGCACCCGAACATTCTACGGTGTGTTTATATGGGCGAAAAAGAGAAGGAACGCAGAATGAAACGTCAATGCAACAATGTAGCATTAGTGTGGAATGCATGTTGAATCGTGGGGTGGGTGTGGAGCCTATAATGGATTCAGAATCGGTCATTAAAAAAGCAGTCTGCTTGGTAGTAGCCTACGTGTGAAGTTGGTGTGCATGGGTTAATTACCGAAGAATCAGTCCGCGCAGAAAGAACAATTAGAGCTCTGTGATGAAAGTAAACCATATCATACCTAACCTACTTTCCTGTTGTCTTTGTAAGCACATGTTACATGTCTTAACTTATTAAATTCGCTTTAGGAACAATTGTGTCTTTATTTTAAATAATTGTAAACTCAAAACAAACCTTAAAATATGGGTATTTACACTCACATACAATAGCAAATTGCTGGACGATTTACTTGGATGTTTAGCTTCCTTAACTTAACTGATAAAGGGAGCTAATTTGGCTTTACATTCTTAAACCGGATACATTGGAATAGGCCTACTGTGAGAGTGCATGAAGAAAGAGAAGTCTGTTATGAGACTTGCTGTTCTGGTGGTTGCCACATCTTTTTTAGTCCTCTAGGTGTTTAACTGTGTTGCATCTGTGTGTAATCTACCAAATCAGTCAGGAATTATAAAGTAAAGCATTGGAAAATAATGCTTCCTTCTTTAATGCTTATTCTTTTATTAGGCTACCTGGACCAGTAGCAGACACCATTTGTTTCCCTAATCAAAGGAAATGGCCAGGCGCTATAGATTTGTCTTTGGCTCTTCATCATTCATTTAGTGTGCACTGGTCCACCGCCACATCACATACTGACGTTAATACCATCCGTCCGGTACAACGTGGCGACTCTTACCATCAGTGACCTCAAATAAGAGACGTAACATCATGTAAGAGGAATGAGCAGACACATATTCCTGCATCTCTGCACCGAGACTAAAAGCGATGATAATCCAGAATTTTTTTCCTCCAATAATGACCTTGTCCCAATGGACTACACTGGACCATAGAGTTCTAATGTCATAGTTGTGTAATGCAACAAATCCTGATCTCTTGTATTGCACACGCACACGCGCGCGCGCACACACACACACACACACACACACACACACACACACACACACACACACACACACACACACACACACACACACACACACAGACACACAGCTAAGACAGGAAACCAGAGACCGAGCCATAGCATGACTATAAATCGCACAGTGCTGACTCTGGCATGCCACCACATGAGCAAGAATGAAATGAAAGAAATTCCTTTTTGCTGCAGAATTGCACACATGGGCGTGCAATATTTAGCCTTTAAATCAAAAGCGTGAAAATGTGTCATATAGGGTTGCATATAGGTCTACAATCATTTATTTCTCCCTGATTTCTGTCTCCATATCAGCAGGGCTGTACAAAGCAGAGGGCGGCGATGTGCAATTTGTTCAGACACAGTTCAAAACACATTTTGTCGTCTAGAACAATAATTAAGCATCAACACGTAGGCCAATATCACAATATACTATTTTTGATGATAATACATTTTATTTTATTTGCACACCAGTATTAGTTAGCTATAATTGAGCCGAACAAGCTAGCTGGTTTTTATAATGACATTTTGGTCAGTCGGTGCATATATAGGCCGCTAACTGGAAAAAAAAGAAAACACATAATGTCCTTTCATTGGTGCAAAAAGCTTCCGTTTGAGCATTAAACCGTCCAGACATAGCCTAATTTTTAATACATTTTAAAGTAATAAATAAAAGTTAATAAAGTTAAACAGAAATATTTCACTTTTCATTCTGAGCAAAGCAAATATTCCGTCATCATGCTTTTGCAATATGTTCAAGAACATACATATCCCATTAATATGGTCTTATTTTCTGTGTTATAGGCTACAAACGAATTTTCATTATGATGAAGCTAAAACTAGTCTAACTGCTCTTTTGGACTTTGAGATAAAACATTTTATGGTTGAGTGAGATGGAAACAAAAAACGGGGGGGGGGGGGGGGAGTGTTCTTGTTGGAGGGGCTTCTGCTATTATGCGCAAAGATGGGGAGAACTGCTGCAGTCGAAATTCCTTTTTGTGAGAGGACAATTTACAACTTGGTTATAGACCTTTTTATGTGCCTCCATCGCTTGTCATTGGATGCCACTGGTCATGTGTGAGAGGCAAACGTATTCATGGCTCTTTTCCTGATTTCCCAAGCGATTTTTTCCCACTGCATTTTGCGTCTATGGCGTTCAAACCGATACGCCACAGTCGGCTTTCTTAAAAATCTTCGTTTCATAAACGTCTGATCAGTACATATTTGCGGCACTGCGCTGCTCATTCTCCTGGATGACATGAGGAGCGTTTCAACTTTCTACATGACCTCTTCACACACACAGCAGCACTGGCTCTTCACTGCTTTATTTATGCTTTATTAAAATGCATTGCAGAGGTAAACCTCCAAGACTAAACATGGATTACCTCCCAGCTATAGGTAAGCTTTCTGTGTGATAATGGACTTAATTAACGCTTGTGTGTTTGCGTGTGAAGTTTGACAGTTTCCTGTTTCTTTAGTCATGTAAATTAGCAGCAGGGCGATGACTCTCTGGTTATTTGGTGGTTTCACATGTTGCTGGATGTATTGAAATACATAGTTTTCATACTTGACACGCAGAAAATGTGGGTAATGATGTTAGTATTGATGAAGATTTGCCTTCACTGATATTATGCTGCACGATCAAAGAGTGATATTTTTAAGAAATAATCAACTGTTATCAAATGTTTCTTGAAAAATTAGTCATTGTAGCTCATACCTCCTATTTCAAGATTATTCTGCAGAAATATAGCTCCAAATAGCTTTGAAATCCGTGATGATGGTGTCTTAAGTATTATTGGTGCACATAACTGAGTGCAGCAATCATTTCCCCCATGGTTTAGAAAAGAGCTTCATATATTGAACCATTTCGTTGTCAGTTTGAAGCAGCTTATTGCACATCGACAAGCCTTTTTATATTCCTCACTTTTTAATGCCAAACGTTCTATCATTTTGAATTTCTTTTGCTACCGTAGAAGCTGCATCGATCTGATTAACTCAATATTTCCACATGTTGTTCACTTACTAAAATACGTCAAAGAACAAATGTGCATTGCAATATTCCACATATGCAATCCTGGCAA
The DNA here is from genome assembly GCF_031162955.1 of Sander vitreus. Classification (NCBI taxonomy): domain Eukaryota; kingdom Metazoa; phylum Chordata; class Actinopteri; order Perciformes; family Percidae; genus Sander; species Sander vitreus. The sequence goes on from NC_135865.1 coordinate 16,284,765, forward strand.
AAGAAGTTGAGTTTTCATAGCCGTCTTCAGCTGCCTGGAGATGTGGCCAACTGAACAAAGACAGTATTTCACTGCTGCCTGACAGGCAGCTGCGAAAGTATTTACAGCCTTACTGCAATGCGGCAAAATGGACCCTGGAAGATAGGCACAAGTAGAAGCCTGAGACATTAGACAGGGTTCACTCTGTGATTTTCTATATGGACAAAGTACATAGCTTACAACATGTCTGTGTTTGTTCTTTGTAATTATAGGACACTAGCTGACCGCAGGCCCTGCACACATTTGCACAGATAGCAGTTTCAACGAATGGATGTGGTTCCCCCTTTTTCACCCTTCATTTAAATCCCCGCAGAGAGGAAGTCTAGTCCAATATTACTGACTGATTATGACTATTTTGGATTATTATGTGACAGTGAGAGCTTTTGTAAACAAATGTTTCTTCACATGCTGTTTATATTTAATTTGATTTATTTTTTCGTTTTCCACATAGAAAAAAAAGAATAATTAATTGATTACCTTTCCGTATTATTATCACCGTCATCACTAGCAATACCAGTTTATTTCTTTTCTTTTTTTTATCTGCGTAGATGTTATTAATATTGTTAATAACAGAATCTACACTGCAAAACATGCCCACATTCACATGGAATTCACATGGTTCTTTCAGATTCAGTCAACAAATCTACATAACAAAAATCAAGGAAGTCAATTTGCAATAGGCTGGGTTGATTGTTCTTGTGTCAAAAGCAGTTTCATTTGTTTCATGAACTTAATTAAACCAAAGTCTGGAATCAAGATTCATCAGCCCACTTGTTTTAAGAGACCTACACTTAAACGAATATTGGAATACACTAATTTGCATTTGCAATTTCTTCCTCCTTACACATCGTTATCAATAGTTTCATCAAACATATGATTAGGTGAAATTACTTGTTAGTAGAGAATTAGATTAGAGAGACATTTCTTGCAGTGGAAAAGGGAGAAAGCCGTTAAAATTCCAGCAGAAGGCGCTGTTGCCCAACAGTCAGCCTCTCTGCTTCCATTCAGCAGTCTTACTAGCAGCTTCCCGAGCACAATGATTGGCTGAGACAGGTGGTCATGTGACCTGGTTCATTTTTGAAAGTGGTTTTGGAGAACTGAGATAAATTCACCATGTTTAGCCAGGAAAAGATTTGTTGGGTAACTAATGAGATCAGCTGCTCTGATGCTGCATTTGGTGCTGTGTGGGATGTTTATGTGTTAACGAGGCTCTACAAACCCATGAAGTGTATTACAGCAAAAAAAGTTAACAGTTGTTTTATTGCCATGGATTTATTGGCGAGCACAGTGGATGCTTTGTAACCAGAGACCACTTCAGTTAAAGATGTCGTAGCTTCATTGACAACTCTTTTAACACTTTCACGCATTATTATGACTTACAAAGAAATGATCTTTAAGAAAGCTGATGAAGCTGAAAAAATGACTTAATTTATATACAAAAAAATGCATGCAAGCCATTAAACCACAGAAAACATACCGACTAACAACACAAAATATGTAAGTGCAGATTCTTCTGAAACACTTAGAGGCCATAAAGAGGTTTACCCTCAAATTATCTCCAGGGAAATAACTTTTTATGAGGACATGCATGTAAAAAGTGACAAGCCTCTGATTTGATGCCCTTCCATTTATCATACCTGCCTCACAGTGGCAGCCAGCCAAACCTCAACATCATCAGCCCCTCTGCAGGGAAAGGAGAGGAGGAGCAAGACTGCTCTGCATTCTGGGATTGGCCTGGAAGAATGAATACCATCAGTCTCATTGTGTCATGTTCACTGGGGAGATATTTGAGCACAAATCATTGATGCATGTTGAATGTTTTTGTTAACACTTTAGCGGTCAAGAGGCTTCAGTTACATGATATAATCAGGACTGTCCAGTAAGGAGCAAAAAAATAAAGAGGAATTCTTGAATTAAATAGGCCTAAATGGAGAACATCACACGATTATTAATATTAATGGTCAGAGACCCAGTTAAGATTTTGTTGTTTGTTCAAGAATTTCATTAATAACTTATAGACCTGCAAATAACTACAATGCCAATAAAAAAACAAAGTATTTTCTATTTCGTCCCAGTGCACCGCTGTTCCCATTTCTATCATGGCAATTACAACCTACCAGCTTCCTCCTTTCTACGACTTGTGCTCAGTGCACATCAGTGTAATCGCCGTTATTGAGTAAGTGCAACTTTGAGGGTTATTTATGGGCCTGCGCGGTGTTGTGAGTGGCTGTGAGGAAACACGTGATGCCATTAAAGTTTGTTTTATGGCCCGGGACTTGACAAGCCAAAATATAATTCTCATTGTGTATTAGTAAGACCGTTCAGATGGGTTGGAATAGAGCTTGAATTGGCAGGGAGCTATTGTACCAGGCTGACTTTTCCTTCAGCATGGATGTGTTTGACCCACGGTGTGCCATGTGTTGCCGTCTCTGCGGTAAGCTGTGTTTTATCATTATGCTCGTGGTATGGGCGTGTGATGTCACACGCATAGTGCTCAGGCTGTACTGTTTCCTGCCTCTAAAAGCGGCAACAGTGCGCGTTCAGGACAGAGATATAGTCAGCCTGGGTGATGCTGGAAGGAAATCGCGTTTCATTTCATTACTGCGTTTGGTTTGGGTTTAAACCTCTTAAGACTCAATCGATGCTTTTTTTTCGGATGGTGTTATTGACGTTGTTGGTCTGATTCACTGCTACATGATGTAGTTTCTTGATTGCATTGAGCTTCTTATTTGCTTGGAGGCGGAGAAATCAACCTGTTGTCACCAGAGTTTTTTAAGAATCTTGAACAATTAGGTGAAATATATTGAAGGCCTAATCAAAACAATACAAGTTTATGTACCGTCATTATGTTACAATTAGGCTATTATTTTCAAAATTTACAATTCGCTTGTGTTAACCACATTCAAATTAATAAAAACAGCATGGAGCTTACAACAATACAATCAGTGTTCTCTTTTTTGTATTATGTTGTTGCGGCTTTCTTCAGTGTAGGCCTAATGTATTTCTTCTGCAGGCCTTTACATTATTAATCTTCTCGGTAATTGTTAGACAGTCCAGTTCAATACTGGTTAAATAATATTTTATGCAAAGTTGAAAGGGAATTTAGCTTTATTTTCTAATATCCGTCAAAAAACGCTCCCTTCTTCGCCCGAAAATGTGATAGGCCTCGTGTTTTCTATTGCTCTAAAACGCTCAATTTGGAGGTTTCGGATAGATAAAGCTTGTAATTGTGATGAAAAAAAAGAATCGAATTGAACTAGTTAGCCCTTCGTTTAACACAAGCTGCCAGGAAACGCTGACTTTATCATTCTTTTGTTGTGATTCTCGGCTTTGACCCGTCTGAAGGGCTAGCAGGGGAAGGTGAAAGACAGGTCAGGCTGTCTAACTAATATTGAAATGTGAAGTGCAAGAACGAATTTTTGCAGTTTCTATAATTTATCTTTTAACTGTGGTTGAAACGAATACATTGTTTTTTTGTTGAAATTTGAATGCAAATTTGCAGATTGGAGATATAAGCGTCAATTTGACTTCTTATTTAGCTGCTTTCTGTTTCATTCTCACATTTTAAAAGCCTGTGTCTTAACTTACAACTTGTCAACATAAATCAAGCTGAAAATGTAGCCAAAACGATAGGCCTACATTAAACCAAACGACTTGATGCACCATCCAGTAAGTTAGTAAAAATGTTCCTGCAAGCATTTTTTCTTATTAAAGAAGAAAACATTTCCATTTTTATTCAAGCTTTTTGGGCTGAATGTCTGGCTCAATTTTTATTCAAGCTTTTTCACTGTGACTTGAACCCAGAGTCACATTTGACCAAATATGCTTAAAAAAAATATTAATAATTTATTTCCCCAAATCTGACAAAGCGTCATATAGGCCTATATGTGGCATAATAATTTAGGACTGTTTTTGTCATAAATTCTCAGGTTGATATCATTATTTGGATGAAATTATATGGTAATATTGCGTTTTGTGTGCTTGGAAAAAAATATTTAGATGCTACTGGTCATTTTGGAAAATCTGAACCATTTTTAGCTTTCATTCATTGTAAGGATGTGTCAGATGGCCATGGTGGTTTAGTTAATGGCTGACGGGGAATTGGTAAACTTTTGCACCCTTTGAGCTGTCACCAGGACCGAAAATAATTGAACTTTTTGATATGTTTGTAAATGAATTAGTTTGACCTTCGTGGCCTCGAGCCTCATCTTTTGGTGCAGTTGTGATAAGCTCTCCTATATTAGCCAGAAACTATCTAACGGTTATTGAGGTTTTAGCATTAGTGCCATATTTAACCAATGCTTATCTTTGATTACGAGGTAACAGCTTGCAAAAGTGAAAAGTTATTTTTTATTATTTAAATATATAATATTTGTTCTTGATGATGAACTTGGACTATGATGGAGGGAAGAGGACCCGCTGCACATAAGCCTGGGTTGACCTAAGCTACTGACTGATATTTTCGTTCAGTGTCTTTTACTTGTCATTTGCTGCTTACATTGACAGGAATGTCCCTGGGCAGCAGTAACCTGTAGGCCTACAGTTTTCTTTCTTTTCCTTTTCTTTTTTTTTAGACGCAGCACTGTCATTGCTTTTGACTTGAACTCAAGGAGATGTTTGTACCAGAAAAATACATTACAAGGAAATCATCAAAACGAAAGAAAAGGAGAGAAAGTTGAGACTGAATGGAATAACTACTACTACTACTACTACTAACACTATTATTATGGCCTAGAGTATGGTTTACCCCATCTGGTTGTAATGCATGCCTCTTATTTTCGTATGTAACGTTGTTTCGGTGAGCCACTTTGTACATTTTGTTTGGCTGAAGTGCTCTACAAATAAAGTGCTGCGGTTATGGTTGCTAAGTGGCCAGTGTTGCTTGCCGTCGTCTATATATACCCTGTAGAACCGAATTTGTGTGATAAAACCACAATCACAGATTCGATTCTAGGGGAGTATATGGTCGATGAAAAAACTTCGACTTAATGAATTGCCATCCTATTATGAGACGTTTGGTGCCTGACGTGCTGTCAGATGTTACAGTGACATTATTGGTTTCTGAATGAGAGTAAATCCGACAACATCACACTTCACAAGAAGGGTCAGGGCATGCTGAAACTCTATAGGCTCAAAGGAAATCTGACGCAACAATATTTAGCTCAGTTTGTTGGAATGAAATACCAAATGGATTACTAAAAAAGACACAGCACACTCTGTAGCGTCTTCCTCCTGTGGGTCGCTACATTATTGATTCCCAGAGGCTGCTGCTGGCCAATAGGCTCCTGAGACAGTTTTTTTTTCAAAGGGATGGGAGCAGATGAAGTGATGAGATTCGTCTAACTTTTGGATGACCCCTTCTTGACAAAGACAGTGTCCATCAATTGTCCTCAGTCATTATTCCCTGCTTTTATGCCAAGGGGCTTTTTGTATCTTTTGTTGGTTTCTCTGTTGAACACCATGCCGTCAAGTTAGACCTTAGAAACTGATATATTTTTATATCTCCATGGAGTAAAACAATCCCATGCACAATCAGCGTTTCCTATTTCTTTATAATAGTCTATATAATTTTAAAGTTAAATATTGAAGCAAGGTTGGAATTATGTGTATTTTCTTATTTTTCCAGCATGCCTTTTTATTTTCCAAATGTGCATGCAGGTGTTTGAGTGCAATATTTGTTTTGTTTGTTTCCACCGGGGTCTAATTTTGAATCTTAAGTTAGATAGCATTGCTTTTAGTTGTATGTTTACCCGTTTATGGACCAGCATCACCTCTATTGGCCGATCTGGTCACATGGTTCGCTAACTTTATTCAGTTGAAACCAAGTAGGAGGGCTTTATGGAGGGAGGAAAAAAAGACAACTCGAGAAAAAAAATTAGTATTTTCTACCTTCAGAAATTAATGGCCATGAGTTCGTATATGGTGAACTCTAAGTATGTGGATCCAAAATTTCCTCCCTGCGAGGAATATTCACAAAATAGCTATATACCTGAGCAGGGCTCGGACTACTACAGTCCATCGCAGGACACAGACTTTCAGCAACCAGGGATCTACCCACGGTCAAACTACACGGAGCAGCCCTTCAGCTGCAACACTGTGCAGGACTCCACAGTGCAGCCACGGGGTCATGTGCACGAGAGATCCAGCCGCTCGAGCCCCTTCAGCGCACAGACTGAGCAGGGCCCCCCGGTCCAAGTGGCCGGACCCCGGACTTGTGGACAGCAGCAAAACACAAAGAGCCTAAATGGGATACAGTCCAAGCAGCCTGCAGTAGTTTACCCCTGGATGAAGAAAGTCCACGTAACTACTGGTAAGATTTCCACTTCTTCTTCTTCTTCTCCTCCTCCTCTCATGGACCAACTGAGACCTGCACTTTAGAAATCATTCAGTGTAATATTTATGGGAGTCTTTGAAAGGCCTCGCCAATTACACAAGTCATAAATTTTTATAGCTCAGGAAATAGGCCGCTAGGTGAGCGCCTGAAAGCTCCTGAAAATACATATTGACCGGTTGTAATGGTGCTTAAATCTGCAGCAAATCTGTTTAAATCCAGTTAAAAATCACTCATTATTCCCTGCTCTCGCTTCCATGTGAATGGTCTTAAAGTTTGAGCGCCCCGGGTATAGATAGAGAGACTCGTCTTGTTGTATTGTTTTTTCCTGCATGCTGCATTGGCCACATTTGGTGACTTTTTTCCCTCTTGTTTGTTTTCTTTCTCTTAGTGAACCCGGATTTCACAGGACCTGAGCCCAAACGGTCCAGAACAGCTTACACCCGGCAGCAGGTTTTGGAGCTTGAAAAGGAGTTTCATTTTAACAGGTATCTGACCAGGCGGCGACGGATTGAGATTGCCCACACTCTTTGTCTCTCCGAAAGGCAGATCAAAATCTGGTTTCAAAACAGACGGATGAAATGGAAAAAAGATCACAAACTACCTAACACCAAGGGCAGATCTGCCCCATCCTCCAGCCATCTGCAAAGCATCCAGAAGGATAACCAGACTGATATCACATCATTATAAGAGAGGAAGAAGGTGTCACACCTTTATAGAAATAAACTGTACATAAAAAGACAGAGGTTGAATCTGACTTTTTGCATGGACTGATGTTGTTTTTAGCCTTTTTTTGTTTGTTTTTTTATTTAACAAAAAGACCCCAGCAGCGTTGACTCAAGACTGAGTCAGAAAATCAATCAGTCTTTATAAGTGAGAGATTTGAAAGTTCTTCCTTGTTTTAATTCCCTCAAAGAGACACAAAAACATCGAAACAACCTTTTTTTTTTTTTTTTTTGGACGTTATACCCACCTGAGGACATTTAATGAGAAACCTCGGCTGGTTTCATGGATTTAAACAGTGTTGCAGCTCTTCTCACGTTGATTCACGCTGGTTTAAAGATTGAAATATCTTTATTGAGAACAGGGAAGCCCTTGGTTAAAACATCCACACACACACACACACACACACACACACACACACACACACACACACACATCTTATTTCTGTGTATCCTATTCAAACCTCACATTAAACGCACAATAGATATATAGCCTATATATATATATACTTGAAGGAACCATTATTTCCATATAGAGCACGCCAAACACAACCTACTTTCGTAAGTTGCAAAACCCCGTTGAATTTTTCAGTTCCACGTTTCTTTGTGATTAGTATGTTTTAACTTATTTTGTACAATAAAGCTTTGGAATTTTCTTAGCCTAAATTATATTCCCAAAAGCAAGACATTCCTGTGTGCATACTATTCTGAGTGCCCTTATAAATCTCTCTTGACATCTTTGTAAACAGTGTACATTTTCAGAGACTCTCTCGTGCCATTTGAAAGTCTTATATGAAAGATCATTTGTTCCTGCATGGTATCAAATTGATAATGGATTTTTTTTTTCATCGGAAATAATCAGATCCAGAATATTTAGGAGTATAATTGTTTATTTTTTACTTGATATGATTTTTTTACGTCATTATTTATTTGTTTAAAACAAACGTGTACATTTTCGTATAGCACACAATTTTAATTAAAAGTAGGTTATTCGTTAAACTTTAATTAATCTAAAATATGTTTGAACTCTTGTGGATTATTAGCATGGCTTTATGCAAAGTTTTAGTCTTTAGTTAATGTGGGAATCTTGTAGGTTTTCGTTTACACCGAGCTAACCGAGGGGGGCTTTCACGTCACGTTTCAAGACAGATATTTTTTGTTTTTTGTTTTATACCGTCATTGTCTTCGGACAAAAAAAGCTCAGAAGCTCTCCCAGTACGAAGAAGTCTTCTCTGTGAAGTCTTCACGATGAGAGGCTTGAAAAGGTATTTCATCCGAAGGTCGACAAAGCAGCAGTGGCAGGTTCATCCAGGGGACACATTTCAGCCGCAAGGACTGACCCCAGCACCCCTGACCCGCCGGACAAGCAGCCTTTTCTGTCCCAGGCGCTTTGGTTTGGAGGGCTTCTCCACACTTAAAAAGCCAAAGCATTCAAAGCCAGAGTCAGTGCGTGAATTCCATAGTTTTTACACGTGTTTTAACAGTATTTATATCGAGCCCTTAAAAGCAATGTGTGCATTTGTCTCCCCATGTCAATATGCAATCTTTTTGTTTTTATTTTTGTACATGCTTTTTACCTTGTATTGTGCATTGAGATGCGAGAAGTATATTGAAAAAAAAATAAAGATTTCTACTGAATATGCATTTAAATGATTTCAGAGGGCATAATGTCGCGAGATTTTTATTTTTTCCACTATCCAAATATATAGATTTAGTGGAAATAAACTTTCCCGGGCACACTGAGGTATTTTATAATTTATCTCATGCTCAAAACTTTACTTTCATTTTTATAGGGTTATTTAGTGACGTTTTTGTCAGGTTTTGCGCCATTTACAAAAGGATCACTTTTGGTGGGAAAAGAGTTTTTCTTCAGTGATATCGTGTGGAGCCATATGGACATATAGCCCCCATTTTACAAAACATCCACAAATGCACCAAATGTGCGCTGCATGGGCAAATTCAGCCTCTTGTTATGTCAAGCATGACATTTACGAGCACACATATGGATCATTGCTCTACCATAATTGTAGCATGTATTTAAAACCATGTTAAAGAACGAGTTAGCTCTTATCGAAAGGAGCGATTGCGCAAAAACATCCTCATGACTTCGTGATGGAGCTTTGCAAGTTGATTTTCTTCAATGAAAACTGTTTGAGTCCTTTAGAAGACTTTGACCTGACCTTTATTACAAAATAGGCTAGTTGTTATAGCATACGCGAGTCTTTATTACAGAACAGAAACACAAATGAAATGTACTGGCCTCGTAGATTCAAACTGACAAATAAAAACTTTTTCAGAGGCGGTGGTCCTGCTCCAAAACCAGAATACGCCACATTTATCAAGACATACACAAATAATGAACTAGGCCTATATATGTGATATTAAACCCCCATGTGCTTCACGAGCTATGCCTTTATTGAATATGGCCCACTGCTACATTGACCTCTGACCCTCCACAGGCAGAATCAGTCCTGATGCAACCAAAAGTGGCCATACACGGGCATGTGGAAAGACAATCTTCAGTCACTCAGCAGTGTTTTTTTATCCCCAGTGACCACCATGTGATCCCCGCTGAGCGCACGCGGGCCTACAGGCGTGCACATGGCTCTTAGCCTATATGTGTACGTGTAAAATACCCGTGTGTGTCATATAGATTTAGAGAGAAGCTGAGACAAAGTGATGCTACCAATCCACCATCCTGCCATAAATGATCTGCACATAGATGCTGAAGAGAAGATGAGTGAGGGGGGGGAGATAAGTGGGGGAGGGGTGTGTTATTAGCACAATTGGACAACTAACCTACCTAATATAGGCCTACATTACTAGTTATTTTTTAAAGATAACTAGTGATTGCTATATTCTATATATTATTCAAAACATTTAATATCAAACGTGACTTGTCTGAGATTCTGGTATTAAAACATGAATTAAAATGAAACATAGGCTATCACACAGCGTCCCCCCCCCCCCCCCCACCTCCCTAATTATCAGGTCAGAGCAGCCTACTACAACGTACAGTGTGTAGCCACACTGACCTACATGTCTGAACAGCAATAAATGGGAGCCAAAGGCAGTGCCATTTTCAATGACACTGCACCCAGTGCAGGAATACAACGTCGTTGCTCTCCATCCGGCCATATTTGATTTCCAGCTGTTTTTCGCAGAAGCCTCTCCGAGCCAGACAACCCCCCTAAGATATATTAAAGTGCGCTGTCTGCATTCAGAGATATAATCCAGAGACTATACCACTCCGCTCTCTATTCTCGACCACGTGATTGTCTAAATAATTAATGCAGCACGTCCCCCTAGAAACACGGCGTCGTCATTAATCGCAAGAACTCTATCAGACTTGAAAACTGAAGAGATCCCCCAAGAAAATAATATCCGATAGCCGGCGCAACCGTAGCCCCGCACTTAAGCAACACATCCGAACCGATGGATGTTTGGGTAGGTAAATATTTCAGCATTTTTCATGTTGCCAGAGTTGGTAAATGACTATATCAAATGTCGTGATTTTTGATGAATTGCTGTCTATGATGTGTGCGCTCTGAGCAGGGCTGTATGCTGTGTAAGTCGCTGTATGCATGTCTTTCTTTCTTTTTTAATCAAATATGTTAGAAATGGTAAAATGTTTGGGCTTGTTGTTTACGCATATGTCTTGAAAGGGATTGATAGGATGAATGGTAAAAACTTAAGGGCAGTGACATGTATTTATGGGTGCTCGCTCTGAATAAATGCTCTTTCGGACACAGCTCCGTGTGGTCCCTCTACAGGGCCCACTGATTCTTTATTCAGAATCTATTTCAGATTTTTACCAGTTTAGTGCAAAAAAAGCTACTGTTTTTTAAGGAACGGCATTAGATTTATAAATTGCTAGTAGAAATTATCTTAATTTATAGTCTTAGTTTTCAGCATAAAATAAATAATATGTATCTTTCTTTTTTTTGCTTGAGAAGACAATGGTGGATTTCTCCTGTTTTTTTTTTGTTATTGTTAGTGGGGGATGATTTGATTTTGATTTCCAAGAAGTCGTGGAAGTTAGGGCAGGCTGACAGTTCTGCCTCCTTGTAAATCATTCTCAGTAACTCCTGAAAGGATTCGAGGCTGTTGGGGGGGCCGGGCGAAACCTGTAAATCTTTCACTTTTATTACCCTCTGAACATATGCTGCGACGCTACCAGTCCTGCATCCCTTCTTCTTATTCCTCTCAGCAAAGATAACCCACCGCTGAACTAGCCGACGCTCTCTGCGGCTCCAACACTTCCTCTTCCAATCCATTCTTGTCTTTTACAAAATATTTATTAATGGTTATAAAACCCTGCCATTATTTTTTTTTCATTGCTGTGATTGATATTGAAAACAATGCAGGAGAAGACATGGCTCTCTCACTCTTTGTGTTTGAGCAGTGTGTGAAGACAGACACAACAAACAAAAGATGATAATGTGGTTTATTTGAATACAATCCAGTCCCAGCTGGAAGAAAAAAACCCACATGTCGTTTATTTCATGAATCATTTAAAAAAAAAAAAAAAATGCACATCCCACATCATCGCAGATACTGGGCGAGTAAATAGGACATCGAAAGGAAGTAGACCTATAATAATATTGTTTTACAATATTATCTAAATACTGAACTGTGGTGCGTTTAAGGCCCACTTTGAACGTTTTATTGTGAAATTTCCTCTTAAGAGCAGTGAGGAGAAAATCTACAAAAGCCTGGAAATTCCAAAGCTGTTGTAACATTTAAAATGCAAAGAAATGTATTATATTAACCTACGCGAACACACTGCACTGCATGCTGTAACTACTGCTCTGATAGAGAATGTGCAAGTCTTTGTTATTAATACCTTAACAATATCATAATAGAATGCTTGTATTTAAATACTGAAGTGCAGGCGAGTTGTAATTCAGGAGGAGATGAAAAGAAATAGGCAGTGGGACATTTCCACACAGTTCAGATGAGGAAATAAACGCCACCCTTTATCAAAATGGATTGGTGAGGTAAAGCTCGGTTGTAGAAGAGAACAATCACGTGAACAAATATGCTTGTTTCTTAAGGCAGTGCCTTTATTTGCCATCACAAAGCTTCCGAAACACCCCAAAAACCCTAATGTGAGCTCCAAAATGTGTACAGGCCTATCCGTTTCTGAATTTCTGTATATTTCAATGGGTGATTGATTGCCAGGGTATTTTTTTTTTCTGGAATAAGGATACCTTGTTCGCTTTTTATTGGTAGTTGAATGCGAGTCCTTCCATTCTTTCGGGAATACTGTCTCCATTGGTATATGGAAATGTCTGAAAAACAGCAAGATCAGGTTTAGGACAGCATTGTGTACAGACAAAGGGTGAAGGATTTATTCTAGAGACTGCGTGGAAAGGAACTGAGACTGAGAGGGAAGCTGCTTTATGATGAATTGATTCGCAGGTAAGCAATCGCATGGCATAAAGCAACCTTTACCCACGGGTTAATATAATGCAAGGAAATATTTATGATTTATTCCACTGAAAAAGGTGATGCTTGTTAATGTCGCTCTCGCCGGCGACCGTGCGGATATGGAGTCCAGCTACCTCCTCAAAAGCATATTCATATATATATATATATATATATATATATATATATATATCATTTTTAGAAAGCCGATCAAATATTATCGACAGATTGAGCTCCAGCTGCACTGCTGCTTTTCAGCTGATTTCACGTTTCGATGAAAACCGGCTCGGAGGGAAGAAGTAGGAGAGGAACTTTTCTTTTTGACTCTTGGATCGTAAATCACATTAATTTGTTGTCTTATCGTCACAGTGGCGTTTGCCGTGATTTATGTGGTTTCAACTATATGGCTTTGTTAACCTGCAACGTTATATTATACACGAATTCATATTGGATGTTTTGAGGGATTGCCGGTCTGGATAGTGAACAAGGATAAAGGCAAATACTTCATTTTCCTACTATTTGGATACGATTTTGGCTCACTTGATTTCAGTTAATTGTAACTTATGTAAAGTTGAATAATTCTTCTTTGTAAAAAAATAAATATAGGCCTGAGTCGCAAAGACAATAAAAGCTTATTTATTTTGTAGCATTTTTAAGTCAATTATTCCCCATTATGCTCAAATTCTGCTTACATATTATTAGCTGTTTTACGGTGGATTTATGTGCACTACATCTTTATATCGTGTGCAGCTGCTGAATTTCTACAGAAATTAACAAAAAGCAGCATTACCTATATAGCAAATCCTTTTCCTGCAACTGGTGATTTCACATTTTGTGAGCAGTTCGTATTTTCTCCAGAAAAAACAGACCTTGCATAGCCTATAGAGACAATAGTAATACACTGTTATCAACTGCAGTTATTTCTTGCATGTAACAAACATTTTTCAACAATAACAAAACCCCTCTCAAGTGCTGTTAAACTTGAATATGAACATAATTTGAAGGGCTAACCAGGAGAAACGACTAACTGGGATAATAACTCTCCACATTGAGTCCGGCCCATTGTGTGAACCAAACTTACCGTAACAACGCGTAGGCGAAAAACACTGTTGTTTGAAAAGAGGACCATGTCTGCTACTAGCAGCCTTGTGTGCTCAAATAGCACTTCAGGCGCAGATTATCGACCAGCTTTATCACATATTCCACGTGGAAGGAATCTTAAATCTCCATGATCGTATTTTAAGTAATTATCCCCAAATACGAGCAGGGAAACAGGGGTGGTTTCACAGTAAAACAACAATTCACTGAAATGTCCTGAGGTTTAAGTTCTACTTTCTTGCCGTCGGTTGAGCATCTTCTTTCAGTCCCCGCTGAAAAGCTGCATTACATTTAGTTGAAGGTTGAGTCTACTTGAAGGCAAACTGCTCGTTGTTCATTAAACTTTGCCTTAATGCTGAATGACCCAAAGGTCACCTAAAAAGCTTATGACTGCTAAATATTTGGACTGCTCTTTGTGTAAGAAGTGCGCATGTAAGACTTTTCTCTTTCAAGCAGAGACTTGGGGGAGAGAAGTATGCCATAGGCTATGTGGTCATTGCAGTGGCAATTCAGTCTTCCAATTTAGCTAAATTAAACGGGCCAAAATTAAAAAATAAATAATTGTCCAGTAATCATTTGAATTAAAATGTATTTTAGCTTTGATAAATAAATTACTATAATTGTAATTGTATTTTTTTAAGTGGTAGAGAAGATTGGGCCTGATGATATTAATCTTTTTTTTTTTTTTTAAATATATGCATCAAATGTCAAGCCCATGTGATTGAAAATAAATTGTAATGTGAAGAAACATATTTATTTCTCTTCCAGGTCGAGGTGGGAGCAGTGATGAATGCGTGAGGGATATAAAAGAGATTTGCGCAGATTTCGGTGAGTAACATTTCTTTAATTAAGGGACTGGACAGCACAGACCAACTGCTAACAAGGTGAATGGGTGATTTGTTATTAGGCTACATATTAACGCTCACAGTGTTTCACAGGAGGCTTAAATCACGAACACAGACATGAGGGATGACTTTAACTCTGCTTGTAGGGGTAATTATTTGCGCAGGCCAGAGTCCCATTCCAATATAATTCTACGTTTGCAAAGCTGCATGAATTAAGCCAACAACAGCCCACTTAATACTATTTTTCCACAAGAAAATAAAATATAAAAAACATTAGGCTAATTATGTTTACATTCCTATCAAACATTACTCAAAAACATGCAAATTATAAAACGTAAAATCAAGAATCAAGAATTTCACCATTTCATCCTACGATTCCCACATTTTTACCGATGCGTAATGGTCAATATTTCCTGTCTCTTTTTAACCAGCAAAAATATCTCCAGTCATTCACCTCGGTGTTTGGCTGCAGACTCGCGCCAGACAGAATGGAGGCATCGTTTATAAACTGAGCCTCTGTATGGGAGAAGTCGCCGAGTATGAAATTCTTTCCCTTGCCTTCCTCCTACGCTTAGTTTTACACTTCTGAGGGCTGCGAGTCTTGAGGACTGTTTTGCTTTTCATTCCTCTCTGAGGCCGTTTACAACCATAACATTTGCGGTCATAAATTTTGCCGCGGTCCACACTGACAGGTGCAATTGTTATGCACGGCGCAGGCTTCACCTCCTCAAGCCACCAACATACAGTATAGTACAGGGCCCTTTGATATTTGTGTTTCAACTTATAGTTCAAATGCTGGCGTGCCATCAAACATATCCTGAAAATTTGATATTTTTTTCAGAATATTTGTTTTGTTTTGTTTTGTTTACAATTAAAGGTAGGCTACATTTTGCTTGACTGGGCTAGAGGCAGAAAACCAACCAACCAGCCAACATATAAGGGCTAAGGCATGTGTGTAAAGGGTAATGAAATATGTAACTCCCACCCCCACCCAACCAAACTCTCTCTCTCTCTCTCTCTCTCTCTCTCTCTCACACTCACTCACACACACACACACACACACACACACACACACACACACACACACACACACACACACACACACACTATCACCTACATTTGTGATATTAACATTAATAACAAACAGTGGAGGAGATTAGTATTTTGCTTCTTGTGTTCCAAACGCATATGTGAAGCCTTGGTGGGCTATATTTCTGCTGCAGGGAACAATGCATGACGGGCTTTGTCAGGGCTTGTGATTAGTGAAAAGGGTATTGTGTCTGTGTGTGTCAAATGCTGATTCAGCTTATTTCTGAGGGACTCTTAAAGGCTCCCAGAGAGTCTTTTTAGCTAAAGTTAAACTTTAACTGTTTTGTGCCAGAAAGGAGTCAGACCAGCTCAAATCTAGGACTGGGAGATGTATTACTGTTGGACACTGTAAAGACAGTTGGTAATTTCTAATTTAATGGCTGCTGTAGCCCATAGCAACATGAGCAGAGATTATCCTGGTTTATAGCGGATTGGTTCATTTAAATCCTGAATCTCGAACAGTCTAAGGTTAAGGAGGTTGCAGCTAATGAGTATAGGTCTTATTCATATGTGCCCTCATGAGTCTGATATATTTCTCTGTATAGGTCACAGACTGGAGCAACGGTGGGAAACACCAATCACGTGAATAAACAACATCCATGCCATTGGATCGAGTTGTTTTGTCGATTGGCTTGATTGATTATTGGATTTGAATCCACAAAATGCAGAAAGCAACATACTACGATAACTCTGGACTTTTTGGAGGGTACACCTTCCCCAAACCAGACTCGTACAACTACGGCCCCGCTCATCAGTCCTACCCTGCTTCTAACATTGAGAATGACTACCAGGGCTCAGTGTGTCCCATCCAGACCTCTGCTGTCCGGCCACCAACCCTCAAAGACAGTGACCTGAACGGAGACTGCATGCGGCAAAGCAGCAGTCAAAGCAACAGCAGCAGCCAAGCCACGAGTATTGGGGAGCAGCAGGCAGCACCTCCACTGTCCGCATCCTCTCCCAGCTCCAACAGCTCTGCGTCCCAGAAGAAGAAATCCCCATCCAGCAGCGCTTCCAGTACTGCCACACCAACCCTCACTAAGCAGATATTCCCCTGGATGAAGGAGACCAGGCAGAACTCAAAGCAGAAGAGCAACAACTGCACCAGTGCAGGTAGAGACCATGATGGTGCGTGCATATGTCTTTTTATAGGGGAGGGGCTGGGCCTTGTCGTGCTTAAGGTTTATTATTGCATTGATAATACAAAGAGGCTAAGATGAAGCTGTGGTTCCTTTACAGGTGGTGAGGTGAGTGATGAGAAGAGCCCACCGGGACCAGCCTCCAAACGGGTCAGAACTGCTTATACCAGCGCACAACTTGTGGAGCTGGAGAAGGAGTTTCACTTTAACCGCTATCTCTGTCGCCCTCGGAGAGTGGAGATGGCAAATCTGTTGAATCTCACCGAGCGTCAAATAAAGATCTGGTTTCAAAACAGGAGGATGAAATACAAAAAGGACCAGAAGTCTAAAGGGCTCGCACACTCTCCCCTGGGACACTCCCCGGATAGAAGCCCGCCGCTGAGTGGCCCAAATCACATTGGATACTCTGGCCAGCTCCAAAACGTGAATAGCCTCAGCTATGACGCCCCCTCGCCCCCGTCTTTCGCCAAACCCCAGCCAAACATGTACGGTTTGGCCGCGTACACGGCACCCTTGGGTGGCTGCATCCCACAACAAAAGAGGTACCCGGGCTCTGAGTACGAGCACCACGGCATGCAGAGCACCGGCAGCTTTGCCAACGACAATTTGCAAGGCAGCCCCGTTTATGTGGGTGGGAATTTTGTTGATTCCATGCCAGCCTCGGGCCCCATGTTCAACCTCGGCCATCTTCCCCACCCCTCATCCACCAGTGTGGACTACAGCTGTGCCGCTCAGATCCCAGGAAACCACCATCATGGACCCTGTGATCCCCATCCCACATACACAGATCTCACCTCTCACCAAGCGTCTCAGGGAAGGATTCAGGAAGCGCCTAAACTCACGCATTTGTAATATGTGGTTTCTGTGTGTGCGTGTGCGTGCGTGTGTGTATGTGTGCCAAAATTATGTTGCGCTCTTTTTATTACCTCACTAGTCTAATAACTACACTCCAAGCGAGTCGTGTGTATTATTACAGTATTATTGATATTAATATTAATGCTATTGTGTAATTATTTTCTAAATAATGCAGCTTTGTCCATTTCTCTTGAATATTTGGAGATGCGCAGAGGCAGCCAGTTGTTCTTCTTTTTGTTTGTTTTTTCTCAAGTGCAATGCGCAATTTTTGACTGAATATTTCATGCCGTTACTTGAAGGTAAGTCTTGTAGATCACGAGTAGAAGCTCTTTAGAGAGAAGGACTATTAGGGAAATTTTCGTCTGTTTTGTAGGATCTCATTCTCCTCACGGACATCCTATTTATTTATTTTGTATTATTTTGCTTAATCTTTCGTACTAGCATATAGCCTATTTATTATTTAAGTACTTTTGTATTGCACCTTATTTATCGTTTATATGCGAGTATTTCTAAATGTGGAGTCTTTTGTAAGATTGGACAGATCAGTGCACTTGGAAGTGTTGGCAAAACAGGGTTTGAAAAATGCGATGACTCGCAGTGTATTGTTAAAAAAAAGCATTTCTAATTGTAAATCTGGGATAAATGGGGCATTTGATAGTGTATAAACACCACTATATGTCCATGATTAATCTTGTCTCAAACCTAAAGCAAAACGTAGACTATCGAAGTATGAAATATTATACACCAGCATGTCATTTCGTATAGTCCATTACTATTTTAATTTGTCTTCCGTTGTTATTCATTTAGTTGGATATCCATAAATTTATGAAACCTTAATGATATTGAAATGTTATATTTTATTGTGTTTAACATTTTGTAAATAAAGTGCTCAAACTTGTATTTTTTATTGCATTTTGTTGATTTTGTAAAACACCCAGCAGCAGTGGTCACCCACTGTTTTTGATTATTTTAATTCCTCCCAGTGACACTGTCAGGTAACAGTAGAGGCTTATTGACTCCACAGCTCTACTGCACAGTCCAAACAGGGAGAGCCAATCAATAATTAGACACCAGGATATCTAAAACTCATCAGACGGCTCTATGCTTCCAATGCAAACTGCATTTCAGCAGGATAAAAGGCTCTGGAGATTATTGATGTTTCATTGGTTTGAAGGAAGTGAGTCTATGGGCTTATTGCATCTTCCACGTCACATATCATTTTTTAGACTTGGCCACATGATTACCTTCCAATCTGCTGGGACAAGAGTGTAAGCTCTATTTAGAGCAAAGCTCACTGGCTGTCTAATTGATTAGTACACATCTTTAAAATAATGATTCATAAACTGGACACAGTGGAAGTATAGACATATGTCCATATACTGATGGGTAAGGCAGAAGAGACTGGTGACAACACAAGCAAAAGAAGAAAAAACTTGCTTTGACATTGGAAATGATGCAACGATGGATGTGCGTGTATTTGTGCACGCGCAGTATTTGTGTGTGTGTGTGTGTGTGTGTGTGTGTGTGTGTGTGTGTGTGTGTGTGAGAGAGAGAGAGAGAGAGAGAGAGAGCGAGAGCGAGAGAGAGAGAGAGAGAGAGAGAGAGAGAGAGAGAGCAGTTCATCCTTTATTGCTCCTGGAGAGCCATTTCAAAGCTCATTAATCAAAAACTCGTCGCTTTCAGACTCCTCGCTGATCCCTCCTCCTCCTGAACAAAGCATTTGCATTCCAAATCCAAGTAACACATTTCAAACCGAGCAGCCTCAATCTTTAATGTTGGGGGAGAGTTAAAAAAACAACAACCCTACTTTGTTCACATATTCTGAGATGATACATCTTTGGATTTAAGAGCGCATTAAGGCAAATGAAATCATCATCATGACTTTAAATCCGTACAGGTCCCACAGTCACAGTGTCCCGAAAACTTTCAGCCAGTTAACTGAATCTGACTTGGCACCTGAATTATTTAATAACATAGCTTTTATATTGATTTCATCTTGTTTCATAATTAATGTATTACTGAATTGTGGCTATGAGCTACTACAATAGGCTACAAATCACCTCAGTATTCAGTGGATGGCGGCCATTTTAACCCCGGGTGAGCTCTTCCTTCTTTCTTCTCCCCCACTGCAGCTTTCTGCACCGCCCTGGTCATTTATTGAGACCTTATGATCTTCATTAAATAACATTTGGAAAACTGAACGACCAAAACAAGCTGAATATTAGGCTAATAAAATAATTATATGTAATAAAAAAAAATATTTTCTGTTATCTGCATTATTTTGCATAAAAGATCAACTGATTCAAATGAAAATGCATTGGAAAACGTTAAAATATTTCATAGAATAAAACATATTTCTGGTAGGCTATGCCACGATCTATTTAAATTTTAAATAGAAAAACATAACTCTTAAACTTAATGGCGAAAATATAGGTTACCATGGAATCAAATTAGGAAATATAAAAGTCCAAATATCACTGCTGTAGCACCAAATGGAGCAAATTGAGTTTCAGATGTTATCCTTGCCATCACGCCCCTTAGGCCTACTCTGTGATTGGACATGGTGATGACATCAAATTCAACAATGTGGCATGCGAAAAGGAAGTTTCACGCAATTTGGAAATAACAGCAGCATAGTTCCTTTGATTAGAGCTGCTCTGCAAGAAAATACTATGTAAAGTGGGGTCTGGTTAGAAAACTATAGGCTATGAAAACACTTTACAGAGTCTTTTGTTGCTATAAATGAGTCTGAAACGTTTTGCATGTAAACGGAATAAGATGTGGCTGGAAATATGCATTTGTTTTAGGTTATGCTTACATTTTGATTTGCAATTTAATAATTGAATCATAGCAATAAAACAGTGAAGCAACAAAATCTTTGTTGGAGCAGGCAGTGCGGTTGGGCATTTTGTGTTCCTGATTGGATAAAAACAGAGCAGACCACGCCTGCTCAGTGAACGGTAATATTTACATATGGGGAAGTAGCCCTACCGTAGACTAACTATTAATGAGAACAAGAGGTGTCAGCAGCCACGGCTCATCTATGTAAAGGCTATCTGGAGACAGACGGTTATTTAATTAAACCATAGGTAGGCTATTTTTTGTATGCTTGTAGAACAAAAGAGGTGCAGTCACAGCTGTTTCTTATAATTAATGAATTGGGTGCAGGAAGAAATATTCCATAATGTTCTCTAATCAGACCTAGAAGAAAGTTGGTGTGCACAGAACATATCGCGATGATTCCTCTGTGCAAGTGAGCAGCATCTCCATCCCATAAGAGGGCTTTACACGCGCAGCCTGGCTCGAGAGACAAGAGGGAGTAGGAGTTGTGAAAACGTCGCAGACGAAGAAATTAAGATGATTAAGAAAATGTTTCGTTCTTTGACTTTTATTAAACGCGTCCTATATCGAACGAAGTTAATGTGGATTATCACCGGACAAAGATTGAATGAATATCACAACAAAGCAGTTGACGGAAGTGAACAGAGAAAGGATTCTCATCTCAACATAATCTGCCACAAACTATAAGGACTGGTCCGTAGTTTGTTTCAGACCTAAAGAAAGGCGTGGAGAGAGGACGTGAAAGAAAAGGGCCCCTGAAGGTCTGCTTTGGTTTTATCATAGCATCCCTCAACTCATAATTATTTTCTGTAATGGAGCAATACTTTATTGTATCGGTCACTTCTGCTGCTGTCTCTTAAACTGTGATGAAACGCTCCAACTGTGATGATTTTAAGAAAGTTATTGTAAAGTGCAGGAGTTATTATTGTTGTTGACTTTAATGTTATTTTCTCCGGTTAGAACAGTTAATACACAACAAACAGCTTTAAATACCTTTTTGCAGGATACAGTTAGTTTGCTTAAAAATAGTTTTTATGATGCTGGGAAAGTTAATAGATTATTGATGTGGACCTGTGTTCGTTTATTTGTTTATTTATTGGCATACTTGTCTTTAAATATAAACTCAATAACTATTTTGTGTTTAATGTAATTGCTACATGTTTCTAAGGATAACATTATTCTAGTATTATGCCATTGTGTGATGTAAAAGTTGCAACCAATAAAATTGCCAGTGACCTAATTTAATGATAAAAGAGAATGTATTTATATCTAAATGACCCATTTTTTTCTTCAAATAAAGGACTTAATTTGCCTTGTCATTGTATGTTTTTTCATCTGATGCTCGTTCACTTCTGAAATATTCATTCATATTACAGGAGAGCAAAAAGAACCTTTTTGTTTTAATTTGTAAAGAAGATGCCATCTTTTTCCTCACAGTAGTCCACATACACACACACAGTGCAGATTTTATATAAAGGGTTTACACCCTAATTTTTGTCTCAGTCCATTAAACTGATAGACAGGATTTCATTTCTTTCCTCGTTTGTGTTGATGTTCAGTAATTCTTTGGTATCAGACACGAGGAGGAAGGACAACTGATCTGTATCTCTATCACACACCCTGACCCTCTGTAAATACTGACAGAGGATGTGAATGTTAGAGAACAGCATTGTCAGAAGTCTTTTCTGTCCTCTGGCCTCTGCTGTCATTAAGGATTCACCGCACAGTGTGTAGGTGAATGAGCAAAGGAGGCACACATTCAGTTCTGTGTTGTTTGTCAAATCATAAAGCCTACACTGTATTTTCCTTCTGAAAGGAAACAGACGATACATCCCCATATACCTCACATTCATGTGAATACTCATTATTTGTGTATTGGTTGCAGGGGGCTACATCTGTCCTTCTAAAGAGGGCATATTGAATGGTAAATGTCTGTACACACAGAGAGCAAAGTAAAATCATCACTAAATATTTAGTTAAATTCTGGACTATATCCACTGAGGAACAACTGACTGATAGGGCTGAGGTAGGGTTGCTTCCTATTTTGCAAGTTCTACATCTCAAGCACCTACAAAGCTTAAAAATGAATCTTTACCCTGCCAGCTCCCACTCTCCTGTAACTGGCCTCTGCAGCTGACGGAAATGGATTTCCAGTGAAGTGTAGGTGGGCCTTTGTTTTGCACACTCAGTATGCCATAACAGCAGGGTTATGGGTTTGTGCATGTAAAATATAAGGATGAACCACAAAGAAAGATGAGAATTGATTAAGACTGAAAATCTGAATCTTATTCCTTAATACATTGAGTTTTTAAGTTGAGCATATAGGCTTGCTGATTCATCAAACACTACAACTGCCTAGAATAACTAGCTGAGGAACCTCCCTACATTGATCATGCATGTTGTCACAGAAACTGATGTGCGTGGATTTATCGCAGCTCTTATGTGTTAGTGATATTGATATAATTGTAACTAAAATAAATGACTCGCTCCTCTGGGTATGATTTAGAGGGCTTGGCCAAAAGGCTCTTCTCCTCCTTCCTCGTGTGAAAGATAGCTCACTGATGTGAGGAAACCTGAAGTAACTCATACATTACCCAAGTCTTGACTACAATGCTCTGGTAGTCTATATCAAAAAATATTAGTGCCTCTACCCTTTTCTGATGCTCATATGGATTTATTTCACGGCATTTTTTGTATGAAATTATGAGTGAATAAATTGCATCTTCATTTATCTTCGAAAAAACCCTTCTGTGCTGACTGCGATACTCAGCTCTCAGCGCTTTACATAATTATATTAGTCTTCTGCTACACCACGAAATTGATTGCCCAGGAAAATGAACCTGGCTTTGCTATAAATTACACCTATGGATCATAAGAAATGTGTTATTTTGTTTAAAATAGTACCTAATATAATTAGAGTTCTAATTCATGGCAAGCTACAAGTGTGCCTATTACAGTAACAGGGTTTGGAATTTAACCTGTCTGCTGGATAAAGAATGATCCTGTGTGGTTTTCATTTGTAATCCCAGACACATTATTTCAGTAAAATAGTCTGTGACTTTTAGATATGAGAGATGGATTGTTGAATGAATAAGTATATTCATAAGTTTTAGTATTAAAGTTAACAATTCATCTAGGAAGTTTCAACATCAATTCCACAGTCTGTCCGGTGTAACTTTTCCTTCACAGTGGACAGAAACTGGATCCTGCTTCTTTGGAGGTCTTACCTCTGCTGAGGATGTAAGGTAGATCTCTATCAGTCTGACACACAGGGTGGTTAACTGTGTGAAATGTAATGTAGAGAAGTTATATCTAAAATATTAAGAATGGTTTAGAGTATGTGGTATGAAAATCAATAGAAATGCACATTTAAAGGATGAGGCTGGTGATATTTTCTATTTCTCTTCTTATTAACAAATCCCATAAAAAGACCAAAACCAAGTATGTCTCTCAAACATTTCCAACTTTCCCTGTCTGTGGCATTAATCCCCAATTCCATTTGTTCCTACTGAAGACATAAATCTTTAAATACCCATGACAAATATATAGTTTCATTTTCATAAACGGCTAAATCATCTCCTGAAACAGCTGGGCACTGTATGTTTTAGCAAATGTTGAGTAAACAGCACATTTGTTGGGGACTATTTGCAGAGGCGGATTAATACACATTTGCTTGAGTAAGTATTAGCAGTAGCACCTATTTGCGACTGACTCAAAATAAACAACAGTGCCTATGGTCACCAGAGCAACAGTGAGCCTCGCTGATGTGTTTTTAATAGTTTTGGACCACAACAGATGAATAAGATACATCAGGCACAAAGGGACAACTCATTAGTAGATTCAATTAGTTGTTGGTTTTGCTCTTTTTGTTGGATTTGTTGACAATAATAAAAATACAGAATATCACTAGCCGTATCATTTAACTGTCAGAGCAAAAATGACCAATTTTGGCTTTGTTTTGGGTTGAGCACACATTACAAATTAGAACTATTAAGTGTGACACAGTATCTAAATATGAAAAGGTAACTTGTACCACAACTCATCTTTGGCTTTAACTTTTTCAGCAGGCCGACTGTGACATTTCAATCAAATTTGACATCTTTTGCATAGTTTTACAACTTGATACAAATGTGTTACAAATTTAAACCCACTATTAATATGTACTTACTCTCTCAGACCATTCAGTTTTCCTAACATAGCTCTTCTGAGTTTCAAATTTCAAATAGTAGACAGTTGAGTAGCACATAGAGAAGATAGAGTTTATTATTGGGTTAGAATTGAGTATATTAGCCACAAATATGTGAAATTATAGGCTATTTTGTTTTAATAAAGTGCACCTTCTCAAGCCTCCCATTCACCCAAGTTAATGTGACTTAACAGATCACACTTTTGGTATCGAAATGTCTTGCTTTGACAAGATGAAGTGTTGTTCCGTTATGTAAGAATAACATACAGGAACAGTTTCCTCTTGGTCCTATCCCCCTTACCATCCTCATTCTAAGTGTTAAATCTCAGTGTGCTATACGCAACAAGGTGTATCTTACATTTTAAAACTACCAAACTGCAAAGACACATTTCTTCCCTCTATTGTTCTCCTTACCTACAGCCCTCTGCATCACAATCTGAAATACAAGAGCACAGTGGCAGCATGCAGGGTTAAGTAATTCTGCACCGTTGAGAAAGACATTTGATTTCATTTGTAGTGTGTCTTGCAGCGGGCAGAGGTGAGCCCACCTTTGGCTGCGGGAGGAGTGAAGCGGCACACATATCTAGTGTTGGGAGACATAAAATTGACAATGCATTTATCTTTGAATAATGTAAATGTCCTGAGAATACGGTGGCAGTGGTCCTGGAGTGTCCGCCGAGGGCTCAGGGCTGTCAGACACTGAGCTCTCTGGCCCTGCTGCAGCATAATGTGGCCTCCGTCTCCCCTGGAGCATCGCCGCTGCTCGGCTCGGCTCTGCCTCAGGCCCACATTCCTGCTTTGGCACACTGCACTAGCTCCCCTCTTAATTTACACTCTGGTATACACTCTGGTAGGAGAGGGAGTTAATGCAGAAAAGCCTGCCAAGAAGAATCTTATCTGCTTTCCCTCTTTAAAGGTGAGGTAGTTTAGAGCACAATATAGAGGTGTGGAAGGTGATGGTATATTTTCAGCACACCCTGTCTGCTCATTTAAAGATGTAATATTTGTTCATCTTAAATGCATTAAGCATAACATGGAATCTGTGTCATGAGAGTACACATTTTCAGTGTTTGAATAGCTTCTATTATTTTAAGTAGTTGGCTTAGCTTCAATGGTTCTATGAATGCTGTGAGTTATTGTGTCCAAGAAATGTGCAGCTTGGTGACTAAAACATGTATTGTTTAAAATGGATGGTTCCTGGCAGGCTGACAGTGCTGTTCAGTGAGGCAAAGTGCCAGTAAATTGTTTGTCTTCTGCAGTGCTGCCCTATAATTCTTCTGGGAACCAATGGCATTGTGTTTGCCAAAGAGAATAATGATAGATGGGATAAAATCAAACTAGAGGATTTTGGGATGCACTCTGACCACCAGGCATAATCTGAATACATTTGTGTCCCCAGGAACGACACCGGCAATTGTTTGTGTTTGTGTCTCCCCTGCCTCTTGTCTGTCCCCAGACAGAATAACTGATTTTATATAGATCATTTTGAGTTTGCAGGTAAAGATTAATATCATCACATTTCTTATACAACCATTCTAATTTTGATTTGTTTAATGTCTGCATTGAAAACCTATATGCACCAACAACTATGTGTATCTGCTCCCCTAGACTATATGTTGGATGAAATGATGCATGTTACGCTGTATAAACCGCTGGCTCGTAATGTGTTCAGTTCTGAGGCGTAAATGTAAATGTGCAATCTGCCTGTTCAAGTGTCCTGTTGGCCCAACAACAGGAGCAGGTCCCCATCTGTTCTCTCTCTGGAGTGCCCAGACAATACATTCCCCCCGCCAGACCTTCCCATTTGCTAGTGCAGAGGTTTCCCAGCCATTTCTAAGGTTACAGGCAGGGTAAGCACTTCCACTGTGTGCTCACAGTTCTCTGATCAGAACTAGTTGGTCCTTATTTGCAGATAGAGTTGCGCTACATTTTCGGTGCTGATAAATATTTAAATAAGCTGCCCTTGGCTTCCAGGCCTTTTTGTTGCTGTTGCTGCAGTTCCACAGGATGCGAGCAGCGAAAGACGAGCGTGGTTGTCAGTGGAGTGTGATTTGTTGCAAGCCCAGCCTTGCCAACTGTGAGGCACTGAGATGTGACCAGAGAGATGCCTAACATCTCCAGTTGCCTCAGGGCCAGCCAGTCAATTACACAATACTGTCTACCCTGAGCAATGGCATGTACTCAATAACGGACCAAAGGCAAAGAAAAAACACATCTCAGAACATTTTATACCAATGGCCACAACATTACTACAATATTCTCGTTCAGATATTGTCATTATGTCATATAACGCTGTGGTCAGTTGTGAAAATGCATGTATATGTCTGTGTTTTTTTTTTTTTTTTTTAAACTTGTGGACCTCAACTGTTTATGAGGAACATGTGGGGGAAACTCCAAGTCCTTGTTCAAAGAAACCTGCCTCTCCTTTGTGAGACATTTTATCGTGTGGATGCAGATGTGCTTTTTGTTAGAATCTTGCACCTCATCCATTACTCTCAGCCTGCCAAAGAGATAGTGGAGAGTGAATCCACTCAAAAGGACCAAGACAGAGCCTGCTGCTCAACTGAACTTTCCGTGAACTAGGCTCAACAGCGGGATCCATGCATCAAAAAAATAAGTCATTTCTCCTTGCTGCTCTGGCCTGTGTTTCACACAGATTGGTACTATCAACACATCCAGCATCCTCATGTATCAATCTGTCAATCTGATATTCGTTTGAGCACTATATCTGTCTCCAAAGATTCAATAGAGACTAAGACTGAACTGGGAATTTTGTAAATATCTTGTCTTGTTGAATCAAGATTTAACTGTTAGGATATGTTAAGATATATAAAATAAATGCTACAGTGGGACATAGTGGTTTCAGTGATGTGGATATGACTGTAAAAACAGCTGTGCATTTATTTGGAGATCATGTCCTGGACACGAGCAAAACCACAAAACACACATAGTGGTATAGATCTTTTTATCTGACTTTTGTCAAGACAAGTGAAGAAAATACAACTTAGAAGAAAAACTTAAAACTGTATTTACCAAAATACTAAAACTATTACTTTAACTGAATGGCTTTGGTGTCAGAATCAAAGAACTAAGATTTCTCTGGAGACTCATGGTTTGCATTAATGTTTACAGGGAGGAGAAAGAGATGCCTGTTTCTGCACAAGACATCAGATGCCTTCAAAAATAAGATTAGCATGTTTTTTGTTAGTTTAGGTGAGCTACCAGTAGATATGTTAACATGGTATTGTTGAGGGATTCTGATACATACTGTATACCTAAACATTCAAATACAGCACTACCTTTGGAAGTTGTTTTCAGTGTTGTAGGCTGGATCTGACTGGTTGTGTTTTACAAAAAAAAGCAGACAAGTAAAAAAGGATGGGAACAGCATGAGACCAAACTGTGGCTGTACTGAGAGCAATGCAATTGTTTAGCAATGGTAATATGACTATTTGCTATTTACTTTCCAATGTCAGCCTACATATTTCAGTAGCCTGACATCATCAATGGAAATACGTGAAATGATATATTTCTCACAATTTCTGGTGACTTCATGAGAGTCTTTATACTGACACTTAATGTGACAAAACAAAAATACAGAACACGTACACAGGCACTTTTATTATTAACTACTCGATGTTGATATTATGGCCGTTAGCTGATTGTACTGAAGTGATGTTCCACAGTAGAATTTGTGATGTTTTTGCTTTATTAGAAATTGCTCATGTGAAAGAGAGATAAAGGAAACTGAAAGGTTGACATTTGGAGTCCAAACAAAAAGCATTTTTTGCCTGCTCAGTAATGGTACTGAAACTGTGGCACTATTGACATAGACCTTGGGTTGTTATATGAAAAGTCCGTGGACACAATTTAATTTCTGTCAGCAGTCGGGCTCCACAGCCACAATGGATTTCTTTTATGCCCTAGCCTCTGACTCTCAGCGAGCATCTGTGTGAGCTGGAAACACAGTTTCTGCACAGCCCCTTCCTCTCCTCCACCCGCTGCCTCTGCCCTTAAGGTGCATTTCATCCACATAGAAAATGAAGTTATAGCTGAACTTCGACCAATAGTCTCGCTAGCCCAGGGGAAAAGCATTGTAAGAAGCTCGCCTTAGTATGACCAGGCAACACAGACTCCTCACGAGTCCATCAATCTCTTTCTGTTCTACAGTGCCTCTAATGACTGCATACATATACAGACATACATAACCATCTTCTCAAGTTTTGCTGATATGAAATTTGCTGTTTAAAAAAAAATTATACAATCTCTTGAGAGTTTGGTATTAAGTTGCTTTACTTATTGCTGTAAATGCTTCTCGCTCTTTATTCTTCCAGCTGCAGTGTCTTGTAAAAATCATAAGGATCCCACATGGTGTCGCATGTTGAGGGCTGGATTATATCCAAAAGGCTTGTTCATGAAAAATGTGTTGCTGACAACCTCGGTGCAACAACTCTTGAAAATGTGACTGTTTCCGATCCTAATGGTAGGTAGCAGAGCAGTGTGTTCATGGCTCTTTTTCTTATGGTGACTGACAGCACTCCATTCAGGTCGGACTGACAGGAAAATAAATGACATGATTTTCTTCTTGGGAAGTGCTGACATTAGACTTCTTTAGTCAAGGGTTGGAGAGGAATGTGATTTTCTACTAATGTGACTCACATTTGGAGCTGTTCCCTTATAGTGAATCTGTGCACAGGGCAATACCACATAATATTTTGTCTCATTGAGCATAACTATATCACGCCCCATGTATTCAGAATCTGACCTGCCTGAAACTCCCCGAGAGGCCATGGAAAATGTTACTGACTTCTTATATATGAAATTGGTAAAAAAAAAGCTGCATCAGCAAAAAGTGATGCAAAAAACTTCATTAGTCTCTTACTTCAAGCTGCTGTAATTAATATTTTTATTAATATTTTTGGTTCACCCTCACAGCTTACATCTGTGTCATTTTCAGACACAGCAGGTAGGTGTTTTCAGTGGAAAAACTCTGATACCTTTATGATGCCCTTCAAGCACCAAACAGCAGACAGACAACGTTAGCAACTACCTGCTGAACAAAGTAGAACATTTTTCAGCTAAAGAGCTAGATATTTCCCTCAGGAGTTGGTAGAAACCAAAAAGGAGAGTAATTATTGGACTTTCATCATTTGACATTTATCAGGTGGCCAGAAACATGACTCCAAAGGAATGATAATGTTTCAAATAAGCAACTGTTTGCTAACAACTTCACCATGTTGTCACTGCACAGATAGTACTAGTAAAATGTTTTGTTGTTAGGTCTAGTGGATTTAATTACCATTATATGCTGTGTGGACTAGCCAGACCCTCCTCCGCAGCGCTGTGGAGGAGGGTCTGGCAAACGAGACTAAATTACCACTAAACCTTTCACCTTTATTTGCTGGTATCAGGCCACAACATTTACTGAATGTCATGATTGTCAAAAATAGAAAGATGAAGGCCTGAGCTGAACCCTGGTAAGTTCAGCCTGCTGCTGTAGTCACCCCACTCCTTTACAGCAGCCTCTCTTGCCCTCGCCACTGAGCTTGGCATTAGTTTAATTTCATTCAGGTAAACAACTAGACCCATAAAGAGACTCAACCAAAGTTCTTCAGGGGTGAGGATTATCATTCATTGTTGCTATATGCTGTCCTCTTATGAGTCCATATCTCTACCCTCCTCGTGGCGTCTAACCTAATATAACCCGCCCTGATGAAACTTGGCAACCAATCAAAAACAACAACTTGTGACTGTGAAAATATCAACTTAAAACGTGATGGTGTTTCAGCTGGCTCAAAGTGGCCAAAACGTTATTGCACTTTTAAATCAGATAAATCCTGAGCAGAAGTTGCATCTGCACGTACCTACATTGCATCACAAGCCTGCCACAGTTACAGGACATTCATGTTATTCAAGCCATTGATTATAAATATAAAGACACTACAAACTGGTACCAGTAACATAGGATGCCTCTTGTGAAATCAGTGAAATCTCATTAATGACATGTTTTTGCTAAAGTGTTCTCATTACAGTCTTCTCATCATGAATCACACCACCTGGCCAGAAGGATGTTGCCTCACACAAAATTAATTAATTAATTAAAACCACCCCTGTTTTTGCTGTTTTTAGTTTGAGATATATACTCACAAATGTTATTGTCACCCGTTAGCAGGTCACTATCATTGCCTACTTCTCTCAGTGTCTCCTCCCTCCGTCCTCAGCGGTTGTGTCCATCTAGTTGTCACGTGGTGTGGGAGAGCCACCTAAGAGATGTTGTGCCCTCTCAGATCATTTGTCTTTCTTAAAATGTGATGAAATGTGGCTCTCTTTACTATTGTGTCTTGAAGCTCATAAATGAAACATTGTACTTTGTAGCATTACTCACACAGTGCTCCATACATTATTTATTTAAGCATGCTGCAACAAAATAGTAAAGCCAGTACAATAGTATCTCAACCAGTACCTTTGAAAATACTGCTGAATGCATTTAATAGGCTATAGGGATAGTTGTTTTTAGGAGTGCTGCATAGTAGTGAATTATGTATTTTGAGAAATACTGTACTGTAAATACCAATTGTAAGATATCATTTATGTAGAAAGTAGTCTGGAACAGATTGGTATATACTTGCTTTTAAATAGTGAGCCAAAGTCGTGACCTCACCTCCAGGCTAGCTACTGTTCCACATGCACTGTGACTCAATGAAGTCTCCCATTGAGCATTTCTTTTATCTGTCTTTCTGAGAAAATGTACCAGTTCTTAGGGTTTACTAAGAAAACTAATATTTTGGAAATGTGAGGAAGAGTGCTACATACAAATTCATCTCTAAAAAGTTGTCCATATGGGAAACCTATCCATATACTTACTGATTTAGAGTGGTTAACTGCTGCGTTCACTTAATCTCCCTTATTCTTACTGTGTTTAAATTCATCAGTGTAACCCAAGATGATGCATTCTGAGATAGAAGAACTTTTATGAGGTGCTTTAGTTGTAGCTGACAGACCTTCAGTAAATAGCTCTTCATGTTAGCTGCTAGCTGGTTTCCTGCACCTTTATGTGCTTGTGACATGTCTGTAAATGACCTCCGGTATGGTCCAGCATACTTGGATAATCTGTTGTTTTACATGATTGTTCATTTTGTTTTCTTAAGGCTGTGTTAATTATGACCCGTTAGCCCATAAAGGTTGATGCTTTTATTTTGAAGGAGTGCCAGTAGGAGAAAAAGACGCAGGTGTGTCTTCCAAAATAACCTAGTTTGTTTAGCACCTGGCTGATAACGGCACATGGTTTGACTATATTTTGTTTCCTATTGTGGTTGTTATTGAGAGAAATTATAATGGGTTTTTGTAGTTTTGCTTTGTTGGGTATGTGTGTGTAAAAGCTAGCAAGGATGCTATGTTGGCTCAATGCATCGTAATTTCAGTCACGTTAACATAATACGCCATTAATTAGCATTCATTGGCTCTGCTACATGTAGTCTGAAGAAATGCTGTGAAGTTACTATTGAAGTGTGTATTTCTGTTGTAAAGTAGGCCTACATGGGATGAAGCGTGCTTGAATTGGGCTGTTTGGCGCTGCATTTTAGGTGTGATTTTCACTAGTCTGGCTTTGCCAGACCTTCCTTCACTGACTTGTTTTTGTGATGTTTTATGTGTGATTTTAGTAAAAAGTGCCTAATTGTTTTATTTTGAGTTAAATATGCAGACCTCTAGCACCATTTTAGCACCAATTTTGTTAAGTGGAAAAATGGTAATGTTCTGTTTTCTTCTTCCGGTGTGTTCAGGGCATGTTTTTTGGAGCTACAGTATTATATTATGATAAAGCCTTTGTGAATCATCAGTTGGAGGGTTAGATGATCATTCAGCCAGGCATACTACGGTGTGTAGGCTACATCATGTCTACACTTTGTTAAAACTTTGTAGATATCATCAGTAGGCCTGCAAATTTTGTGAAAATCAGGCCACTACGTCTTTCTCTGTTTTTCTCACCTTTTCTGACAAGCTATTTTTTTATCATTAAGTTTGTTTTATATTAGTTTTTGAAGTGCAGTAATCTTCAAATATGTAAACAAGAAGCTTCATAAGTGTCGCTGTGGCTGTTGAGGTTTGCCTCCGGAATGTAGTTGAGGCACTTTGACAGATCAGTATGTGTCCTCGCCTTCTCTGTAGAGTAAATACTTCTTTTTCTAATGGAAATCTGAGTTGAATGTATAACTAGGCCTAATGAGAGGCAACAGGGAAATGTTAAATCATATTATAGTGTAGGATTTGTCAATTTTTTTTCAGTTTTCAGGGTTGTTAAACAACTTTATTGTTATGAACAATAACTTAATGCAAGACTGTACCGTATGTTCTGCATCTTAACTAAACATCTTAACTAGGCTGTTGTTCAGTTGAGGGGCAGCAAATAACTGGAACTTACCTTTTGCAGAGGGTTAGGGTATTTTCAGCTTCATCAAAACTTTGGGTCAGGCAAAAACCCTTCATGGAAACTAGCATTGTACATTATATTGCTGCCATATTTTTGGGTTAATGATACAAAGGTGAAACCAAAAGACAGCTTTCACGTCTATCCTGTTAAGAGTTTCTTGGCACAAGGAATTGGGAGGAGATTCTTCTCTTTGAAGTGCATATGTTGTGTCTGAGTGCTTTGTTATGCACAGTGGCTGCAGAAAGGACCTGAGAAGCCAGCCCCTTGGTTCCTTCATTTCATTTACTTTCAGGAAGGGTGAAGGGTAAAGCCACTGGAATGATGAAACACGGTTACCCAACTCTCATTGTTTTTAAGGGCCGCCTGCATGTGTTCACGTTTCTCTTTAACTCTGAGCACGGGGGAAATTATAATTAATCTGTTAATGACAGTCGGGGCTGTCATTAGCTTGGGGAGTGTATAATAAATTGCTGTAATAAAAATTAAGATTGCATGCATCATTGAGGCCTTCAGAGGGTTTGTTTAATGTAGTTACAAAAATGGTAGCAGCTGATGTGGCGTCCACTGCTCTACCAGGAGAACGCTAATTTCTGAGTGACAACCTGCTGTAGCTCAACCACAGCTGAGGGAGGTGAGGGGAAACCTAATGAGTTTTTCCTGCGTCCCATTTTGAGAACCACCGAACTGGATGGCCTGGTTTGTATCCGAAAGGCAAAAACTTTCATTGTTCATGGAAAATTAATTAGACCATCTGAAAATCTACGCAATGCCAAATCCAAGTAAATGTAAAAGAATTCATTATGGCCTGTCGCTCTGGTCAGTGAATGATTGGTCATCATTTTTGAGGGCTCAAACTTTAGACAAATCACCACATGCTCTGTAAAGTCATGCAAGGGTTAAAGGCTGGGTTGTTCACTTGTCCCTCTTCCCTTTAGCTGGAACATGAAAGATGCTACATCGTCTGTAACATGCTCTCTGAGGGGCACGGCGTAGTTACAGCAGCAGAGGACTTCCTCTTCTTTGATGAGAGACAAAGCTTCCTCTGTGGTGCCATTAGAGGAGAGTCCTCGACTTCTGCCCTGGAGGAACAAAAGAACAAATCTTAAGCACATTAGAGGATTATCTTTTTAGATGATGAGCTCTAGGGCTGCAGCTATCGATTATTTTAGTAATCGAGTATTCTACCGATTATTCCATAGATTAATTGAGTGATCGGATAAGAAATACTTTTGTTTTATTGAAGAGCAATAATATAAAATAGTTTGGTTTAATTTTCGGAAAAAGCTACATTTTTATTGCCTACATTGCTTACAATATCATCTCTCAAAAAAACATTAAGTGCATTTAAGTGCCATATTACATTGTTTTTAAAGAAATAATTTTCTGAAATGCAATAACAACCTCAAACTAAGGCATACATTAAACATACATAAACATTACCTTAAGTTGTGCAACTTAACTTTCAGAACTACAAGTTTCAACCTGAGACTGATCTGTATATTGGCTTATAAGTATATATAAGTTATATTTAACCTATTTTCATTTATATATTTGAGTACAATGTCACACAGCTCTGTTATACTTATGCTAGTAGATTGTTGATCATCTGTTTCTTCGTGAAGAGAGAGAGTGAGAGAAAATGGTGCGCAACAATCAGCTGTTTTTCCGAAGGGATAGTCAACAACTCGGCTCTTAAGATCAAATTGTGGTCACCACTACGTATTTTCTTGTCTTTGTTCTTGGTAGTTGTCTTTGGTGTAGTTTCATCATCCATACATCTCTGTGATTTACTTTTGTCGGTCCGCTTCGTGGAATGGATGATTAAGTTAGACTCAATGTTTTCTGTTGAGATGCTGAAGCATTGACGTGGTGTTGTTATTGTGGTAAGCTAGTTTGATTTTGCAGTAGACACACTGTACAGAGTTTTCGTTTTAATTACGTTTGAACTGATTCCAAACTTTGCACACTTTCTGTCGTTTTCTCCAGCCTGTCTCTTCTCTTAGCCCTTCACTATTTACGCTCTCTTTCTTAATTTTCTAAACTGCGCGGTCAGTTTCATGGCATGTGTCGCCAGCAGCGTCAGACCGGTGTGCGACAGTAATAATCATCCGTGCGGAAACACTGTGAGCGATACAACATTTGTAACATTGTTTAAACGAAGCTTCGAGGCAAATCATTGTGCATCGAGGATTTTTAGTAATCGAATTATTGGAGTTACTCGAGGAATCGTTTCAGCCCTAATGATCTCCCACTGTTAGCACCGCCTGATAAGGATACCTCTTCAAGTGTCTTTTTATGCACCCATGTTCGTGCACGCTCTCCAGTTCAACTGCGATCTGCTGACATACCAAACAGAGGTTGGCTGACCGGTTTCCTGTCTAGTCAGTGTGGCTGTGTCACCTCTTCTGGCCCTTTCAACCAGAAATCTTTGTCAAGGAGGCGTCTTGGAGCCTTATCTTTCGTTGTGTTGTTTGGGACACAAGGGGCCTCGTTTGGGGTTTAGCCTGCGGGCAAGCTGGTATATTGCACTTGTAGCCTGACACCAGTTGACACAGCATAGTTGCCCAGGTCACCCTACAAAAACATCGCTCTCTCTCTGGATGAAGCCACTGAACAATGGCAGTATTTTTGTTGACAGACAGCCCATGGTGCTCTAATTGAGACTAAGTTCACTAGTCTCACAGATTTTGTGGTGAACTTTAAAGCAATAACATCCTTCCTGTCCTGCTGGTTAACTTAGCAAGAGAATTGTTCTGTTAGAGGATGTGTCAGGTCACATTGTCTGGTCTCTGGAGCTGAATTAGAATATGTTTGATGAGTAAATTATAAAAAAAAAGAAGTAAATTCTTAATCTTTCACAGAAAAATAATTAACCTACCTTACGTAAAACTTTCAAAAGCAAGGGATTTTTTTTTTTAAGCCTGGGCTTTTAAAGCTGTAACTAGAAGCCTGTGGCTGAAACATAAAGCTTGTGAGCCGACTCTAATAGGTCCTCAGTGGATGGTAGACTGCAGCAGCAGATCCTCCACTGTGATTCATCTGTATTGTTTTGCTGGTTTGTTAACTTTCTCTCAAAGAGCCTATTGCTCCCGTGGCTCCTACAACAATTATCACTCGCTTGTCTCTCAGCTTATCTAGTGACACTGGTTTGTTGTCTTTTCTCATCCTCTTCTTTGTATTTACCTTTTCGCTTGTGCCGTATATGTTGTGTATATAAACCTGTTATGCATCACCCACCGGCCATAACACATAATTATAGACCAAAAGGAGCAATGGGCTTATTTTTCAAGTTAAGTGAAATTTAATAATTCTTGCCTAAATCCTGGCAGTTATTAATGGCTGTCAACGGACAAAACAAAAATGTACAATGTGCATGTACATGCAGGTCAACTGCTTTTTATGGTAGATAAACAAAGCTTTGTTTTTCTGAACAATTTTGGATATAAAAAGAAACATTAACCACCTTTTTAAAAGGAAGAAAACTATAACGAGGAAAGGAAATAATAATATATTATTATAATATAATAATCCAGATACATTTTATATTTGTTGTAATTCCAGTGTCACTTAAAAGTTTCCATCAAAGAACATAATTGAAACAAATAAGTGTACACTACATATAAGACCAAAGCAGCTAGCTTTCCCAATGGACCATCCACTTTTTCATACATTTAGGAAAAATATAATCATTCTTTTTAATTACTGCACCTAGGCACTCTATTAAAATTCTAATTCACCTCATCCACCTCGATTGATCTGTTCACAGTGGGTGGCTGTGGTGAAATGCACTGTATAATATTCATGCTGGTACGCCTTGGTTGTGCTGTGTGTCAGAAGCCATCTTGCAGCGAATCCCTCACCCACCTTGGAGCGCAGCCTGTGGAACTGATGAGGTGAAGAGCATTGCTCTGCAGCTCCATGCTAGTAATCACGGGACTGAAGAAACACATACATCATCTGCCACACAGGTTGGCATGGCGAGTGAAAAGCCTTCACATCACGTAAGATGTTGGACAAATGATGGCCATACGTGTGTTTGTCTCATCACAGATGGCTGTGCATCTTCAGTCAGGAAAAAGCTGAGCCTGGCACTTATTCCCCTCCCCCAATCCACTCTTCTTGCTCCCTCTTCCTCTCTCCCTCCATCAGTCTTTTGTAGCACATCCCTTTTTTGCCTCTCCTCTGCAGGAGGTTTGATATTGGCAACACAGTTAGTGCCCTCCACGGAAATAACAGTGGAAAAGATGACATAAATTATTTGCCAATTGTTTGACACATGCAGGGCATTGTCCTAGCTATAATCATCAGCACTCTGTCACCTGCAGGTATGAACGGTGCCACTGCTGCTTTGTGTCTCTGCTAAACCTCTTGGGCTGTTCAGGGCTCCTGCTCTCTTCAGTAAAACGTATACGAAGCACCTTTCCTCCAAGCAGCAAGGAGGAATGAATCACAATCATGCTTTTAAATTGTAGGGCTTCTGCATTGTCATTTGCACAGGTGCAGAATTAAACAATAATGGTAACTATAGGCCTACTGCACTGACACCTTATTTTCGGCTGACTGACACACATTTTGCTCATCAGCAGCCAAGTTACACTGCTTTAAGGAACACTTACAAAATGGCATAGTCTCACTGTTGTTGAAGCACTGGTAAATATTTAATATCGAACTCATGAGAAGCAGCAGGGACAGATAGCCACCAGTGATATTGAAATAAATCTGTTTTAATGGCACTGTGGAGGACAAGGAGTCTTCTTTTACTACACAGTGCTTTGTTATAAAATGGCTATAACTGTTTTTTATTTTAGACTAATCATAAAACGGCATTTAAACCATCTAAAGGTAAGGTCAATTTTGATTATTTTTTGCCGACTCTCTATACATTCATTTTTATATTCATATGTACGTCATTTCCCCACATACATGGTATCCTTTTCTTCAGCATAAACTCTGCTATAAGTCTGGCTTATCATTTGAAAGTCAATGTATGCCTGTAAATCACTGAAAATATAAATTTTTAAACCTTCCCTTTTTTCAATGAGATACAGGTTTCCTCTGTAGCTTGTCTCTACATAATATATAAATAAAGTTACTATAAATAAACATGCTCAGTGTATTCACAGATCAATAGAGGGATTCCAGAGGGGTTTTAATACTAACACACTGTATGTTATGATCAACTAACTGTGAGAAAGAACATCGCAGCTGGTTGGCACTGCATCAGATTCTGTATATTTGAATTATGCCAGCATGTTTTATACACCATCAGACAAAAGCAAATCTCTCAACTGACGCTGCTGAATCTGTCCAGGCCTGCTCAGCAATCAGTAACGAATAGCATCAAACATATAAACAGAGTTTTCCAGTCTTATGTCCCCAGGCAAGGAAATTATATCCAGCAGTCTATGCAGTTCCATTAACAGTGGCTGCATGCATGTGAGAGAGACAGAGAGAGTAAGAGACTGTGAGAGAAAATATTGTTAGTTTATGTGCATGAGTGTTTATTTTCAAAGAGCTTGCCAACGTCAGTATGAAACACGTTGTAGTTAGCCAATGTAAAGACTATAAAATTGTGGATGGTGATCCATTGCAATTTATATGTAGCATCCACAGTAAAGAAAATCTCCATGTGGTTTGATTTCAAAAAGGCTCTGGCACATTGCATGCACAGTTCACAACGCATTATAGTGCATGGATATGAGATATAGTGCTGGATCAATACATGATTTAGCCAGATGAAGAATGATGTGCAGCTCAGTGCAGGAAAAATACAGCATGAGACGAAAACGGTCCCTCCTCATGAAAAAATGCTCATTATCAATGGGGGAGGTGTTTTGTCTAGATGTAATGAGATACTGTCATGCTGTGGTACAGTGCAGAACAAGCAGAGCCACCCCTATGCAGCCTGTACCATTCTATAATGTCCTTGCCCTTGATCAGTTCCCGCTGCCTTCAATTGCACTGAAACCCATTATAAATTAATCACCTCGTCTTGCAATTTGCATAAAACACACACAGCACCATTTCCATTCACCTCTATCTATGAACTAGATTAGGAGAAACTGCATTAAATGGCACATTAAAGTAGAAGAAGCCGATCTGTAGCGGAAGGTGGTAATTTGGCGACAGTGGCAGCAGAGCAATTCCTGTGAGCGGTATAATTAATGTATGCCTTGCAACCATACAAGGGGAAAAGCTCAGTGCATTTGGGAACAAAAAGAGAGAAATTCTCCCATGAGTCCTTCGGTTCCCTCTTGCTTTCTGTAATTTCTTCAACATGAAACGATCTAATTTTGCTGCCATGGTTTTTATGTTTTGACAAATGTCTGCATATAGAATTATATCGAGATACCAAAGGATTTACACCTCTTGCGTGTTCTTTTGGCTGCATGAG
The DNA here is from genome assembly GCF_031162955.1 of Sander vitreus. Lineage (NCBI taxonomy): Eukaryota > Metazoa > Chordata > Actinopteri > Perciformes > Percidae > Sander > Sander vitreus. The sequence continues at coordinate 16,324,159 of NC_135865.1, forward strand.
GCAGTGCGATGTGTCCCTGCTCACTCAAATTATAACAGATTTGCCCGGACGCGATGAGGTAATCAGCTATTTGAAAATGCCTAGCTATTACTCAGACAACGAGGAGCCAGTCAAGACAATAAACTTAACTGAAAGACTGAAGATTGATCACAGAGTTCTTATTTAGACAAACACTACTTGGAGAAAAAGGCAATTCATCTGATCTGTCCTGGTGTATTTTCCCTATGAATCAGCAAAAATGGAGAGGCCATCCCTGACTTAGATTAGAAAAAAGGGCATAAATCATGTAATTACGTTGTCTAAACAACATCTGATATTTGCACACACACTTTAGTTTACCTTCAAAAAAGTACTTTCATCTTTATGCTCTGCTTAGATGTTCCTAATTAATCTAGTTTTCACACTCACCACTCGCTCCCTGAATTATATGCAGAACATGAAGTTTGCATCCAAAACAGTCTGTTGTATTCCTAGATGTTAAAGACAATTCATGCGGAATTACAGTTTAATACTCAATATCTGCACAGTGTACCATTTTTATTTTGTGTTTTACTGCAGTTGCCAATACACATGGCTGACAGTTCTTCAGTCAGTAATTTCTCTGTCATAAAACTGTTAAAATATTTGAGGACAGTAGGCTGAAAAAAATGATCCGGCTGTGTAATGGACATCAGGCTTGTAAAGCTGCCTGCCCAACAATCTAGTTTAGCAGTGAGGAGCCCACATTAACAACACAACAGTAGTTATTCTCCCAGTGCTTTCCTAAATGTCACAGTTTGCATTTGTCAGATTGCAATGTATCACTTAGAGGGGGGTGATGGGAAACCCTCCAAGAGTAACCTTGAATGGCAGCCAATCGGCACGGGACCAATGGCCTCCCATTCCTCTGCTTCACTGCACTGCACTAGTGCTGCACTCTACAGTATATTTAAACACATGCCGACACCCAAGAGGAGGAAAAATAGCACCTGACCCCTTGAAACTGATACCCTCGCAAGCAAGGGAGAGGGGAAATTGTTTAATGAAGATGGATCACGGTGATGGCTTTACATTTCATTTCTTAACAGCGGGCATACGGCTTTATTACAGCCAATCCTCACCTTTGTCCTCTCCCTCTCAGACGAGGCACTCAGGAGGCTCTGTGTACTTACTTTAGTTTGGTTTTAGTGGCTTTTTGTGTTTTTGTGTGTGGTGTCTCTTGCCTCCTGAATGTAAAAATCTGCCTGCATTGTACAACTTGCTTAGCTGGCTAGTCAACAGGGAAATGTTGACAATTCAGCCCAGTTCCATCTGGCCACATTCTTCCTGGTCTAGCTGCTCTGTGAGGTCTCCTGTGAAATGATGTCCTCTATCAGCAGTGAATGTCACAAGCCCTTCGCCATTATTGCAGAATAGGATCCCCACAGACAGTGAGGAAAGAAAGGGATTCAACATCTCTTTTGTACCTTATTCGACTCGTTTCCTCCCCCATATACAAGAAGTAAAAAGATTCAATGCCATGAGAAGCACCTACAGTTGTACCTTGAATGAATGTAAGCTATGCATATTAAGGACAGAGTGCTAACGAGTAAAACACTGGTTCAGAAAATGTGTTTGTTTTGATTAAGGCAGAAGTATGCTCAACACAAACCAATTTGTATGAGTGTTGTCTGACCACATCAGAAGGCAAGTGTATATAATTGTTCTGAAAGACCAATCTTGAAGGTGAGGTGAAAAGCCTGTTGTCATAGAGAGGGGAGGGATGCAGTATTTGTTTAAATATGGGGATAATGGAGAATACTTTTGGACAGTCTCTCCAGGAAGGCATTCATAGTTTTGCATCCGGTTGTACACACGAAAAGTATCAGAAGTAGTTGTGTTAAGACATGTTCGACCATTTGATAAGCACATCGTTTGGAGCATACTGATGCCTTTAGATTCCATTTTATTTGTCGGATTTCTCTGAAAATGTTTCTATATTTAAAGGCGAACAGTGTTTTGTATACTTAAGAAAAAACTAAATACACATGACAAAACGAAAAACATTCAAGCAAACTTTTGCTCTACAATCAAAGATCATTTTTTCCCTAATTTACCCACTTTAAAGCTATAGTGCGTAGTTTCTGTCTCCCCCATGAAGAATTCTAAGTAATGACAACAAAACTGTTGGCGCATCCACATGATACAAGCCTTCCATGATCGCGCACCACCCCCACCCCTCCCCCACGCAGTTGCTAGTAGCCAAGGAGGACACAGAGGATTAAAAATACATGATAGACTCTTCAGAAGAGGTAATTGTCTTCGCTCGATATTCTGCGCGCGAAAGTCGCCAGACAACACAAGTTTCTGAACATAGCCATACTGAGAAATACAGAGAGAGTTTTGTGGAGCTGATAGTCTTAATTAGCGTTGTATCAACTCATTTGGCAATGGCTTGAATGCAACGGACATTCATTAATATAAAAAAGTTACGCACCAAAGCTTTTAAGTCTTGTTGAGATTAAAATCTATTTTTGTATATGTCAGGCATTCCCTGCTATCCGCTAGCCCCACAATTTGCAAGGGCACCATTGCTGCAAGGAAATAGATACATACATTAATAAATTAGATAATAATAATTAAATAAATAATAAATTCTATCGTCCTTTGCTGCAACAGTGGCTTAGCATCGCCAAAGACAATTGTGATTGGTTTAAAGAAATCCAAACAACTCAGAGCGTTAAATTCCCCTACCTGAATGTTAGTGCAGCCAGACCTATTTGACACAGCGCTGTGGAGATAGGTCTGGCAATGCAAGGCGTTTGACCTACATCGGTAAACAAGTCCTAAAACACAAGGAGTGGATGCATTTCATCAGAACCTGATAACATTACTCCTGGCCTACTGAGGACCTTTACCTTGGTTTTAACAAATTGACGGACTTAAGAACGAAGAAGTCCAGTATTCTGTTCATTGTAGCCCGTGGAGCTCTACATCTACAGTTTTCTTTATCAGGAAAAATTATATTTAATCTTAGGTGGAAGCTCTCTTGTGTGAGAGACTGAATCATGTTGTGTGCGCACTGTTATCTGCTTGCTTTGATAAAACAGATTAAAGCTGATTGAACTCAAATCAGAGAATTGGTAGCTTCTGTGTCATCAAGTTCAACCCTTCTAAAAAAAAAAAAGGTCCTGTAAAAAGAACCGGCTGTACTGTATTATGCTATAAATAACAGCAGCTTTGCAGAGACTGCTATGTGTTTGGGAGGCTAAGGCTCATTCCAACCACATGCTGACTGAGTTTTCTTCACAGTAAGTTTCCCACAATGAAACTAGTGCTTTAAACCATATTATAATTTTGGATTTCATTTGAATTTAGACTATAAACCTATAGCCTGCCTACCATTCTGATTATTGTATTAGTATGGCAGACTGAACTCATACCTGTGATCAACTCATTTTCATACAGAGTAATACAATGGATGTCTGAGATGGAGCAGAGTCTGCACCTCTGAACCCTGGACTAAAGGCCAAGGGTTCAAATAGACAAAAGGGCCCTTGGGCAAAAAATCTGAACCCTTCTCACCTTAGATGACAAAGCTAAAGTGCATCAGCAGTGCAGTATTTCCCTGAAACTGAGCAACCGAATAGTTGGGTGAATATTTTTACATCATGGAGAGATTTTAATCCACTTATGGCACCAAACATTGTGAGGATTTGAGGCTGTGCTGCAACAAATTCCATTTAGCCCCATGGGTAATTCATTTTTGTCCGGCATATGGAGATATAGATTGACATGGACGTACGGTAGTTCCTCACACAGTAGCGAGTGAATTTTAAATTAAAGTTAATGGAAGTTTCAAGTCAAAAAATCTGAACTTGTTCTGGTTGTGAACCAAAGGGAGCATTTGTCTGTAAATAACAAAGATATATGAGTCTTGCAGTACACAGCTCGCTATTCTTGTTTGGTGGCTACCATCAACTGGGAATTGTATCATCGCATTGGTAAGTGTACCACAACATGTTTGCCCCTAACCTTATACATTTATGAATTTCAATATTAACGGGGGCATAGAATACTTAATGCTGGACTAAATTGAGTTTGAAAAGCCTGTGGTTTACCGTGTCAGTGGTGCACACTGTCAGCCAATTGCAGAGGCTGAGAGATTGGGAGGGTCAGTGTGTAATGTCCATGCAATGAGTAGTGCTGCTTTTACGACTTCCATTAGCTCCTGTGAGGGCAGCCTTCCCACTGGTCCTCACTAATGACGCCTCTCTAATACTGCATGGAAGAGCATAGGAGGGTGATGTAAGTGGAGCTAGGGGAGCCACTTGGGTGAGAATTAAAACACGATAATTGATAATATTTCAATGTAGTTTAATGGAAATGCTTCATATCATGTGCAACAGGATTATCAATGAATAATTAATAAAACATACCCATATTTCATAACTGAATTATATGAGCATTGGATGGTGGTCTGCTGGAAGTAATGGCCAAAGTACTGCATAAAATAAATGCTCACCATGAAAGTAATATTCAAATTGTGAGCACTTCACTCACTGTTATTCTCCTGAAATGACAAATTGGGTTTTATTTGCTGCGATTATAAATGAAAGGTATCAGTGTTTAATATGTTATGTTATCAAAAGCTGCCCACAAACCTGTCTACAGGTTTCTCCACATCTTTCTCATTATTACCACAATGACTTGTGATTAGAGGACTCTCATCTTGTTAACATGCTGAGTGCTCACAGTAGCACAAACTGGGTCCCTCATACCTACATTATGTCCTTCTACATGTCTTTCATGGTGTCTGAAACGTATGCCCTTTTTAACCTCCATGCTAATAGCAGCACACTGTTTTGCATAGGTATGCTGTTTTATGGGAGCACTATAGTGAAGGTAATGGGTTAATAGTTGTCGTGGCTCAGCTATAGGTGAACTGGAGGAGTCATTAGAGTCAACCACACAGTGTCATGGTGCTATAGGCTCTATGGCCGTGTTGTGCTTCGGAAGTAAAATAATTGCAGGAAGAGAGCGACCCGGCTAAATTATGCCAGTCTGGGGGAGAGAGGGCAGCAGACAGGAGCTGGACTATTCGGCCGTGATGCCTATAAGTGCATTTCCTCTGCTGTGCCCCCTCTGATCCAGCTGTCCCTAATATCAAAGATGTTCTGTTTATGTTTGGAAATCAATTGATATTGTGCATGATGGATGAGCTGTTGGCAGACATGCCCTCTCTTTGGAGTGGAGTCAGAGGTGGCCCAATTTAATGGATAGCTTGTTGGCTTCGAAACTAAATGTGCAACTATACCAGAGCATAAAATATACAGCTGGTGGAGGCTCACTGATATGTCATGATAGCTACAGTGAACATGAATATGATAAGTGGTACAACATAGTCCCTTCTTCAATTCAAACTTCCCTCAGATGAGATATATTTCATTGAACATCTGTGAAAGTGTCTTGTTTAAAATCAGCGGATATTAAATTTAGACAGAGGTAAATATTTTTTTGCAAAGACACAGAGGAGCCTCATTTTCCTCACATTATAAATGCTGTCACAAACGTGACGCTTCAGAAACATTGCCTTTTTAGACAGTTCAGTTTAAGGCATGTAATGGGTGGATTATTAGGCGCTGGAGTGCTTTTTTAAAGGGCCCGCTAGTGCTTCTGCTTTCAGATAGTCTGGGAAGTATAAGACAGATAGGTGGTCTAGATTAGATAAAGATGTGTATGTGTGTCTTCCTAGTCTTATACAAATAGGGAGAGCCCAGCAATAGCTGGACGTGCACTTTCATCCTAGTGCTTTTTCTTGCCTCCAGCGATGGGAGCGGATGACCTTTTACTGTCAACTTCTAACATGACAAATTACAGAGGCTGGATGACCGTGTTTTTTAGGAATGCAAGAGTTCACTGCCTGGTCAAGCCGCTAGCAGGGCAGTGGACCCCTACAATGCAGACAGATGTATTAATTGATAGATAATAGTCATAGATATATTGGCTGGGGGGCTTCGTATTTTGAAGCCAGAAATGTGATAGCCAAGGAAGCCTTTAAAGGGTTTCGCTATCCTCTCCCCACAGGGACTGCCTGAGCAGTACAGACCTGCACATAAACTAAATCATGTACCCAACATCAGAGGAGAAGACTTCTGGGATGAACCTCCACTGTGCTTCCAGTGGCTTTGTCTGAATATAAAGACAAAATTAGGTGCAACCATTTCTTCTGTGCTGCTTGCGTGTGTTTTTTCCTTCAAGGGCTTGTGGTGAAAGCTAAGCGGTGGTCTGTGACATGTCTTGGCTAGCACTGCAGAGGTGGCTCAAATGGTCTGCTCAGTTGTGTGATGTCAATGCCCTGTTTAATTGGAGATCAGCTGGGCCAAATACAGCGAGAGCATTGCTTTCTGACCTCATCGGGCTGATCTGTGCCATCCATTCAGCCCACTCTCTTGCAACCACATCAGTCACCGGCCTGTCAGTTTGCACAAACAGCTAGTAAGTATTTATTGTACTGATTACGTGTGCTGCACTGACTTGCCAAGGGCCGGTCTCTTAAGATGCACACCTGATATTTTCCTAATTTACAGCATTTCCTTCCAATAGCTGTAGTGAGGTCATTGATATATTTAGTGCTGACCAGAATGACAACTGTGTGATCAGGGTCATTTGTAAGGCACAGGGAGGGCTTTTGTTCCTCTCGTCAGATGTGCAGCCATGTGGAAATCATTACATATTTACTTGCAGTGTTCATTCTGTCCCACACAGATTGGATCATTACATATTCCTCATTTGTTCAACTACACTACTGTATTATGCAAATGCTCATTGTAATGGATTTAGTCCCATGGACCAAATATTACAGGCGTAGTTATCACTTATTGCAGTGTAGCCAACAGTTAGTGAGCTGAGAAAATGAAACAGAAATTGCCAAACATCCCATCCACATTTATGGAATTGAGCATTCTGCGTTGTGGTAAAAATGATTATTTTATCCCCGGGGTTTTGAAACACTCATAAACAATCACACAGCCTTCCATGCAAGCAGAAATTCAGGTTGGCTATGATATTAACTCAGGTCCTGTTGGATTTCAGTACAGTTATTCCATAAGAATTATTGCACTCGGTACATACAGCGAGTATTTGCTGTGTTAACCAAAACTGCACATTTTCATGTAACTAATTCCTTCATCATAAACAACTTGGCAACAAATGCCACAAAGGTAGAGGCCTGTATTTTTTGTTATAGCACTAAATGTTTGTATTTTACTGTGAATAAAACATCATAAAGAACAGAGTAACATACTGATGTGTAGAGGATGCTGAAGACCAAACACATCTGTTTGCTATTTTCACCATTGAACGGCAAAGACATAGTCCTGGGTGCTTTTAATATGAAGGAACAAATGTTTGGCTAATAAAATCTCTCATGCAGGCTGAGGGGCTCAACCACACTGTGGCAATAACACTGAAGGCTACCTAGATTCATGACTAGTCCTCCAATAAAATAAACAGCCAATAAAACATCATGCTGGGACTCCCCTGACAGCACTTTAACATCATTACACTTTCAACAGGCTTTCATTGAAAACTTGAATATATTTTTGACTGTTCCCTATTACTTGTAGTCGACCACATGGGTCCAGACAAGGTTTTATGGCCGTCTACTTAATATCACATATCTCAATCCTCCATGTGAAGTGCTGCGCACTCACTGAGTGTGAGCATCTTGTGGGGAGATCTGGGGCCGATTTTCGCTCACCATTGCTTACATAAACTCCACTTCCACCTAATCACTCTGCCTTGACGTCAGTAGCCAGAGAGCATATGGAGTGTATACATTTTCTATCCACAGAGGAATTCAAAGGGACTTTTACCATCGTACAGGGAATTATAGTACTGGAATTAAAATATAATAACCGTCATAATGATATGATTATTAAATGATAGCCGATTATGGGAGAAAAACTTGCCCATCAAACAAAAAAAGAAACATTAAAAGGTAATTATGCAAATTGTGCCTAAATAAACTGTATTACTTTACGCATAATGTTTTGTTTTCATGTTGAATCACTTTATTCTTTTCCCATTTAAAGAAAAAACTAAATTTGGAATGGTACCATTTTACACTTTGTACATGATATATGTGTAATACGATGACTATGAATATTAAGTGATTGCTAAGAAATCTATACCACTTTTCAAGCAATCGAGCCAAGTATCACCTTTGAAATAGCTCTACTTTTTTCTTTTTTAAAAAACACCATCAGATCACTTTCTGTGAGGTTAATCCTTTTGACCTTGCTGTTGCTACAGTATTTAACCTGGTGTGTATACAAAGATTTTCTAGAGGATTACGAAGGTCCTTAATAGGGGATTAGCCAAATCCTCACGTTGTCTGTCCCAAATTCTATTACACCCAGGGATTAGACTATCAACAATAGCTGAAGGCAGCTGGGTTAAGAGGGTGGTGTTAAAGATGCGTTGCTCTCCTCATTCTAATTGGACTTAAATGGCTCGTAAGCTTCACAACAGAGTGTAAAATTAAAGGGTTGTGTGTCACGTTCCACTAAAATCAGTGAAAAGTGGGAAGGTGTGAAAGACGTCACACCGGCAGAAACTCAAGAAAAAAATTTTCCCCTCTTTTTTTTTTTTTATAAAACTCTGAAGGCTGGATCTTGCTGGTTAAAGTCTATAATTACAAGCTGATGACAGGATTGCACATTCCATCAGAGTGTGTGTGTGTGTGTGTGTGTGTGTGTGTGTGTGTGTGTGTGTGTGTGTGTGTGTGTGTGTGTGTGTGTGTGTGTGTGTGTGTGTCCTGACACACAGAGGTGATGCCAGGCTCCCCCTATAGGACTTCACCAGTACTTCAATGCTTCAGTGAGGGGTGGAAACTATACCCTCCTCATTGATAGAGAATATCAATAGGAAAAATGCATGAATACCCTGATTATTCTAAAAAATGTTCTTCCCCTATCTTTTTATTTTTTTATTGGTGATAACCTTTTTGTCTTATTCAATTATACCAACGTTTAGCACAACATATGTTGTTTTGTCCAGCAAATGGTTCATAGTTTGTGGTGCTGTTGTTGAGACTACATTCCATTATACTAAGAGGTTTTTCTAATATTTTGTCCACCTCATTCATATTGATGAAGGTAGATATAAGAGGGGTATTTATACTATTCAGTGTACCTTCATTGATATAAATTTGATGGACAAAATCTTAGGAACACCTCTCAGTGTAATGCAATACAGTCCAACACAACAAACTAGTACATCCTTCAAAATGATCATAAAGTTAAATCAACACCTCTAAATTATGACTTATTTTAGGACTGTGGTATTAGACTGCATTTATTTTAGCTAGGTTTACGGTACCTAATAAAGTGGCCACTCAATGTACATCCCATATTATGTTATGAACCATAATCATGGAAAAACACTCGTGACACGAAAATACAGAACTTACATTTAATTTACATTTAAGTATTTGCTGGACCATGTAGACGCTACTACACCAAAGCAACACAATATAGTTATTATAATATGCCAACGATTGCTATAACTGAACAAGACAATACATAAGTAAATAAAACTCAGCATTGTAATTAATGTAGTAGTGGGTATGCTTGATCTCATAGGATTGTATTAGACTGCATGAATTTTAGCCAAGTGTACCTAAAATACTGGCAACTCAGTCCATGTTTAGATGACAGTGAAATCTATAATATCGGCCAGTAGAGCATACGTAGAGTCAGTCATCACGTGTATCATCACACTGAAAAACCCTCCCAACGCCATCACCTTCTGCTTGCCCGCCATGAGACACTGTAAGGCCACTTTACTTTACACTCTAGCTCAGGCTGTACTGTGTGTTTGTGTGTGTGTTTGCTACCAGGCTTGAGGTGTAACCAAAGGCCAGCACACTCCCCTCTCCAGATCGTGTTCTTCATTGTTTCCTCTTCAAGAAACACAAATAACTCAATTTGTTTGCGACTCACGTTTTAAGGCATCCCGCTTGTCAACTGATATTCATGGTATTTCGGCAAGGGGCTTCACAGTGAGCCTGAGCAGAGATGTAGGGAGGCTGACAGCGCTAATGGCTATAAAGATAAGTGGAAGAATGTTGACGCTTGAGAAAGCCACAGGCAATGGAAGACGATGAAAGAGAGAGTTCACCACTTAGACCGCTCCCTAACAATGGGGGGGCACAACTAGTATTTATCAGCTCTTACACTTCAAATTACTCCCTTTTTAAATGCTGCTTACAACAGTGAATAAATAAAGCTGACTAATACAATCCCACAAAACAGGACTGTGTTTGATGCCATTGTATCATCTTACATCTGTAAATGTTTTTGGCCACTTGCCTGCTGCTGAATGTGGTTTTGCAGCAACATCAAGGCTATGAACCTGCTATAAGCGCAGAGAAGACAGTGTATGTTGCCTGTTGAGAAATGAGATGTTGAAATTGTTGCAGTCTGTGTGCTCCTCTTTCCCTCTGTCTTGTAACTGTCTTTTTCTGCCCTCATCTTTCTCTCTCTGCCTCTCTCTGAGGTGCAGCCAAAGTAAACACCATGTTCAGCGCTCTCAATCACAGGATCTCTCAGAGGAAGAGGGGGCAGTGCCCTGGCACAGTGCTGGTGGCCAGGCCTGGGGAGTGGGAGAGGAAGTAGGCCACTGCCTCAGAAATGTTCTATCATTCCAGCGCCAACAGGGAATTCACATCTATCAGAGCATGTGCTCGCACACTCAAGTGCTTCTACTTGACATAAATATTTGCATGACATGGGCTGACATGGGAGATCCTATCATAAGTCATACAAACTCATCATAGCCCATTACAAGCAGCACTCACAGTGACCACCAAGACAGACAGTGGCTAAGTAGAGAATAATGGCTGACTCCTAGACCTGCAGCAGCTACAGTTACAGAGACATGGGATCATTCTGTCATCAGGTTTTTAAACAAAATGTCATCCCAGCTATTACATTGTCATTTTTAGCTGCTCTGTCACAGCCCTGCAAAACGTCCAGTGACGGATTGTTCGCCTGCTGAATGCCTATCGGCGGTTATGTGCCTGCGCTTTTTCCCACGTACTTCAACCTTTGCCTGACTGCAGCACACATCACTCTCAATTGTGCTTTGTGTGGCAGCACGAGGAAGAGCCTCTCTGTTATTTTTGGTGTATGAATGTGTCCGTGAGGTGTTGTGTGTTTACGACAGCCCTATTCATTTTCACTTTTGTCCTTCGTCACATACTGTATTTGAGAGGAAGCCCCGGCTTTCATGCAGCGCAGGGACCAGTTTGCATCCATGTGAACATTTCCTTCATTTAGGGGCAAAAAAACAATGACAATACCACTGGTTTGTTTTCAGTTCAGCCCGCTTCTCTGATTCAAAGTGTGTGTTACAGATTGCTTTGGCTGGGAACCAGCAACGTTTGCCAAGCAGGTTATCCTGCTGTGCTCTTAAACATAAATCTACTGCTAAATAGTAACTCCTCAACATGCAGACAAGTTTGTCTAAGAAGCCTGAATAAAAAAAACACTTATGGGATGTTGGATTGGTGTTGGGTTAACCATAAGGGATTAAATATATAGTTAAAACAGGTTGAAAATGTTTCTAACATGAATGTAAATCTGAAATGTGTCTCAATCTCAGTGTGACCCTCTTCACTTTTCCTGTCACGAGTAATAAAGGATTATTTTACCGTCTAGATTCACATCTAAAGCCTGCAAGTACTTAAATCTTAGATACAGGATTACAGGACCTCATAAAATAATAGATGTCAGTGTGGTCAATGCAAGCGACTGTGATCAAGATAAGGATTATTTGCATGCATTCATGCTGCGACTCTGTAGAGAATGATCACTGTCATCCCGAAACAATGGAGCTGATTTATGAAATATGGCAATACTGAGACATTCATGATTATTGATTGGTATTGTTAGCAGCTTTAAAAGAGCCATATGTCTTCATCTTCAGCAATGACACACGTATAACAAATAAGTTTACCATGCTGTGTGAAACCCAAAGGCAACATTTTAGGGTTCTGATACACATCACAGGGTTACTTCATTACATCTTGTGTCATTATAGTGAGATATATGAATTAGCAAAATAAATGAATACAAACCTTTTTCTTGACAAGCACATCCATAAAAAACAGAAGGGAAAAGTTTGTTATTGAAATACAAATGAGTTCCTTATTAGACAGGTGTGCACTTATTGTACTGTAATAAATACAATATCATAATACACTTATAACTTTCACAGTGCAGCTTGGGGAAGAGAAACCCATTATGTGGTTTCAGGGCCCATGCATCTTATTCAAGTGTGATTCCTCTTTGAAATGGGTTTATAAAAATAATATATTCTGTATTTGTTTTGAATTGTCACAGACAGGAGGATGTTGCCTCCTCTCAAGGTTAGCGAAGTTGCTCAGATGAATGGTTGTTTGAGACTGCGCTCGTATGTCAATGTTTACCCCATTAGTGACAGCTCCGAGGCAGTAGGCCACTTAATATTGTCTGTGTAGCCCAGACTGTCCCGCACGCCAGTTCAAAAGTTCAGCCACTTCCTCAAGGGTCTCATCACATTCTCGCCACATCTTGATTTTTAAAGCTACACGGAGAGACTCGACCTGTCAGGAGAGATACCACAAAAAAACGATGATGGAACACAGGTTTGGAGCCAGAGCCCGTCAGGCCAACAAAGCTGCCTCCTGGCTCTCTGGTTAGGGGGCCTGGACGATGGAGCTCATATTAAAGGCTGTGTAGTGGTCCAGGGCATGGCTGCCTGCATCAAGCTAGAGGATGAATTGATTGTTCTGGAAACTGATGAAGCTCGGGCACAATTAGATTGCAAGGCAGCGCTGTGAGGTGAGAGAGCACCCTGCCCGCTTCGCTGTTGATTGATGGTAAAATAATAACCGTTGCGTATTAACTATAGAGTTCACCACCAGGTTAAGGTGGGCCAAAAACTGCTGCTCTTATTAGATTCCAATTTGACTTGCGATGTAAAAAGATTATTTTCATTGTGGCAGTGGACAGTCATTCTGCATGCAGAGAGGTGGTTTTCTACAGTATGTTGCTGTCAAACACTACATGAGGGTTTTGAGTCAGGAGGGCATTGGGTCAGGAGTCACACCAGGACATTAGTGAATGTTATTCTGACATTCCAGCCAACAAAAACAGATGTGAGGCTTATTCAAATACAATCACTCACACTGAAGGTCACATAGGGTCCCTTTATGTTTCACTGTTTCCTCATATCTCCCGCACTGCATCAATGTCTGCTCAAATATGTAGCTCCTTTAAAAAGCTGGGGGAACATCAGTTCATCATATTACTGGACTTCAAGATGAATATCCTCTTTCATATACATGTCACAGAGCCAAAATACTTAGTGCACAACCACATTATAATATATGAGTAAGGAAATGTGCTGCTGATGGACAGGGGTAGTTTCACTGAGCAATCTATCCATGGTTTAGATATAGATTAAGAAAGGCCAAATAGTCAAACAGCAAATGTATTTTTTCTTGAAGAGTGTTTCTTCAATGTGTGGTTACAAAACAATTTTCCCTCCTGCTCAGAGTGTGTAATCCTGCTGGTCATTTGTTAGCTGGTGCATCTCCCATGTGAAGGCGAGGCCGCTGGCAGAGTGTTGGGGTATACAGGAGGTGAAATCTTATACTAGCATATCAGAGCTCAGGGATTCACACACTCATTTATCTCCATTTCTAGCACACGGTGTCTAGTAATAAAAGCTCAAGTGAAAAGGGTGTTTATCATTGGAATGACAACATCTCCCAGATGCTGCAAGAAGAAATCAAGAGAATAGATAACGCATTACAATAACAAGTCCTTACTCTGCGGAGAATCCAATTAGGAGAGCCTTACATCATGATAATCTAGCAGAGGTGGACTGGTTCATTTAGACCGGTGGATAACAGAGCAGAGGGAGGTCTGGTCCTGGAGATCAGGGTTAGTTGCAGTTAGACCTGCTGTATACATCAGCAGCCATCTAGTGTGGAGAGGTTTACCCCCTAGTGGTTTAGAGGAGGAATACAAGCCTGATCTGCTTTTAATACACATTATGGAAAATGTGTTTAAATGCCGATTACTGCAATAGAGTGAAAACACCCACAAATAACTGGAAGCGTCTTAGTGGGTTTCAGTTTATTTTTTGACAAATACAGTTGAGTTAATTTACAGCTAAATAATATGAATTGTGGGGTTTAACTGCAGCAACCAGCCGAGAAGTTTTTTTATGTGCAGATGTTCATATGTGCATAGTGCCAGGAATGGCTGTGATGGTGGGGTATCTTGTTGTGTTGTTGTGGAGTGGGTGCACCGCTGGGCCTGTCTGTTCTGGTGTGCTGGTTTCCTGCTGCTCAGCATTTCGCAGGGCCTCAGGGGGACACAGAGGGGATGTGACTGGGCCACGCAAAGCTGAGCTAGTCACTCCTATCGTTCCGCAACAGACACATCCCTTTGGCGTCCTTCTGTCTCTTCATTGTCATCCCACTCCTCAGCACGGCAGCAGACATGGCGACGAGCCTGATGTTCTTCTCCATGTTAGTTAGCGGCTCCAGATCCCTCACATTTCAGAGTCGGTGACTGCAGAGCAGGTGCACATGTTGCCACAAGGGCAAAATTACGGTGGCTGACAGGGGCAAATGCCCTGCAACTTAAGAAAACACACACAAATAGACAAAACACAAGCAAATTAAGAAAACAACTTCATTAATTTGACAACACATGCACAGCATTCAGCAAACGCACTGCAAATACACACAACACAACCAAATACATAAAAGTGCTGCAAATATTAAACGATGCAAAAAGAAAAGCACACAAACCCAGAAAACAAATGCAACAATAAAACGCAGCATCCAGATTACACAACGGAAGTTCTCCAGATCTCTAGAGGGAGCAGCTAGTGGAACAGCTTGATTTTCGACCACACGGGGAGAGAGAGAGAGAGAGAGAGAGAGCAACTGCATAGACTGTAAATATTAAGTCTATGTTTGAGATATGTTTTCTCTCGTTTGGTGGGTGTGTCTCGGCTCAGGTCACAGGTGATACTCAATCAGCAGAGACGTCTGTAAACTCGTGGTGATAAAAAATGTAAAACTGCATCAGCGTTTAACGTTGACATTTGTTTAAGCCATATTACATGAGAGGGTTTAATTTTGAGGTCCAAAAGGCGCATTACTGAAGTATAGGCCTCCTCAAGTGTAATATTGTGATTATACAACAACGGTTACCAACAAAATAAGTGATCAATCTGTATTCTTATTGTGGAGCAATTCGCTCTTGAAATACAAAAAACAGACAGGATTTATAGTCCCTCCCTGTTTAGTAAACCAGCCTATTTACCGTGGGATTTATCAAACTGAATAAATCCCGCTCGCACATATAAACACAAAACTGCTTTGCGAAGGGTTAGGTCGAAAATCAAGCTGTTCCACTAGCTGCTCCCTCTAGAGGTCTGGAGAACTTCCGTTGTGTAATCTGGATGCTGCGTTTTTTTGTTGCATTTGTTTTCTGGGTTTGTGTGCTTTTCTTTTTGCATCGTTTCATATTTGCAGCGTGTTTATGTATTTGGTTGTGTTGTGTGTATTTGCAGTGCATTTGCTGAATGCTGCGCATGTGTTATCAAATTAATGAAGTTGTTTTTCTTTTTGCATCGCTTCTATTTTCTGAGTTTGCGTGCTTTTCTTTTTGCATCGTTTTTTATTTGCAGCGCGTTTGCTGAATGCTGCACATGTGTTGTCAAAATAATGAAGTTGTTTTCTTAATTTGCTTGTGTTTGGTCTATTTGGGTGTGTTTTCTTAAGTTGCAGGGCGTTTGCCCCTGGCGGCCACCGTACAAAATGGACAGTTCTGCACACCTTTCTCAGCAAAGCTCTGTGCTGATGTAACAATTTACAATCCACCAACCCATACTTTGTTTTGATCATTCTTACATTTACCTGACCATGCAGTGATTTATTGGTGCTGTGAGCATTCTTCGTACAGGGATGTAAAGTATGCTCTAACATGTAAAAGATGGAGAACACATATGCTGACATGTTAGATTTCTGGCTCTTTGAAGAATTAGTAATTTTTTTTTTATTTTTTACAATCGTGCCAGTGCACACAAAGATAAAAGTGCTGTTTCATACATTTTATACAGAAGTAGATATATTCAAGCTGATTTTACTTACAAAGGCTTTTTAGTAGTTAAAAGTTCATCTGATGCTCCAGTCCATCTAGTTTAAATAAAGTTGAGATTTAATTGATCCCCAGAGGGAAAATTTGCCCATTACAGCTACACAAGAAACAGTCTTAAGAAGTACAAAAGGGATAAAGACCTATTGAAAATTATATGAATACAGTAAAAGAAATCAGAAATTAGGAAATAACATTCCAAAGCTAAATATGATATATATATATATATATATATATATATATATATATATATATATATATATAATTACATATATATTACAATATGCCATTTTGAATATGGCTTTGTTTATTTTGTACATATTACAGTTACATCCCATCCTAACTACCCCATCTGTTTATTGGTTATTATGTACATTTGTATAATTCAATAAAGTTGAATATAATCTTATTTACATTACTTGTGCAAATATGTGCAGACAGTGAGTCTTGCGGTTTAACTCTGCAGGCCTTATCAAACTCACTTATTGTTAAGTCATACTGAAGTTGGGATTGTTATCTATGCGTGTCGTAAACATTTTCTAAATATAGTTACTGCGTTATTTATATTTATATCTGTCTACTACATACACTGTGAAATACTAATCCCAACTTCTGTATGAAGCCTAAATAAATAAAATGTACATTAGTTTCTTTTTAAGGGAAAAGCAAAAGCATAGGGAGAAATCCATTATTACTCAAAGCATAAAAAAGAAATATCATGAAAGCTTGCTTTGCTTAATTACATTCTGGCTGATGTGAGCAGCCTGTCTTCTCTCTGTGTTGGAGGCAAAGCTGTGCATTGTTTGTGATGAGCATGAATGCTGACCTTTGGCCCCTCCGGTGGCCTGCGCAACCCCCCGAAAGTTCACAGGAGGGTCATAGAGTCCTTGTGCCTCTACAGACACTGTGTTGATGGAAACTCCACCCCCCTCTGTAAATCTGTCTGTCTGTCTGTCTCAGTCAGGCACAAACACACACACAAACCAAACAAACAAAACCTGGTCACGATGTGAGCATGAGATTTAGGAAATATTTCAGCTCTGACAGTGTTTGGACATCAGTTTCTTTCGGGACACTAAGCTGGAAATTTGGTCAACACATAAAAAAAACACACATTAGGCAAGTATTCCAACAGCTAATCTCAATTAAAAGAAATGATCAGATTAAATTCTAACATATTGTCAAATTAATAAAATCCCAAGTTATCTACATGAAATTAAAAAAACGAGGTTTAGTGATTGTCAAGGTGTGGCTTTCAGGATCTTTGCTGGGGCAGATTCATGCATTTTCCTATGCTCTGTGGCTTCAGGCACGACCACAGGCAAATGGCATTGATGCTTATCACATGAGATATCACATGCTGCTAGGCAGAACATCTACCATGTCCTGTACATGAGATATGCTACCGTAACATGGAGATCATTTTCGTTTGGGGAAGCCATTAATACTGAAGATCTCACAGTCCCACTGATTTCCATATGTAAATTATTTTCTGTGAGCCCAGAGCATGGCAGAGTGCTCTGGGTTTGCAGTGATAGGCTGTTTAGGGATCAGATTAGACCCTGTGTCATTTCATGCTAGAGATGATAATAATGGCTGCCACTGCCGAGATGACTGTTGACATCATTACTCATGTGTTCTGCCACACGCATCAATCTTCACATGCTGTACAGACGCTCCTGAGGTGAATGAATTTTTCACTTTGGAGTTCAGAGCGGGGTCACACAGACACATACCCTCACATATGAGAGGAGCACAGCAGGTAAACCTAAAGACATACACCACTCATTTTTCTTTCCTTTCTTTTTTTTCTCCGCGGTATTAGATTACTTAGGCTTTGTTTAATTCTTTCCACTCAGCAGACTGATATGTTACTGTACATGATCTGGGGGGGTGTTTCTGATCCAGATCCAGATGTATGATGCTATCAAGTTTAATGACATGCTGGGCAGCAGATGTGGCTTTAACATAATATGCATACAAGTGTCAGCTGGTTTGAAGTTTTGGTACAATCCAACACTAAATTGTATCCAAAGCCCCTCATGATTGCACATATGTGTCCTTTCATAGAGGTGCTTCCTTAACCAAGGGTGATACAGTGGTAATACAATCTGTAACCCTGCAGTGTTAATGCCATGCTCTACCCACTGGGCTTTACAGGATAAGCAGAGCTAATCCCCAATGAAAGATCAGGCCTACACATCGCTGCAGATCAGTTTAGAAGACTAATCTACAAGGACAATACAGATGTAGATGTGATGGTGCATCATGTTTTAACAGAGGTGTTCTCCATTGACAGGTGTAGTGAAAGTGTAAGAAAGGCAGGATTTACCCTCCTAAACTGTGTGCTGTCATTTTTACAAAGTATGTTCAGGGGGTGTGAAAGGGATCATTAGTTGTGTGGCAGCGGAAGCAGCCGTGTTGTCTGCTACCTGCTATTTACTTCCCCTCATTACTGTACGCTGGCTGGCGCTGGTGGGAGTGTCAACATCATTAACATGACTGTCATTAGTCCTGCCCCACTCTGCATGGAGAAGTTAGTCCTGGGGAGAAAAATGAAGCATCTTTCACCACCAACCTCTCTGCTGCAGCAGCTACTGCGCTGTGAACGCCTCCATTCAGTTGGACTTGATAGATAATAGGCAGTCTGAGAAGAAGAAATAGCAGCTCTGCACAGTGAATCGAAATAACTCCATTATCTATGCAGTTTATGCCATCTGAGAGACAAATTCATAATATAAATACACATGAAAATATAGGATAATAGTAATACAATAATACAACATAACTGACACACTTTACTGAATATAAAAGTTGATGCATGTGCAACAGCTGAAATGATTAATAATAAATAATTTCTGTACACTCACAATTGCTGCAGATGTGCAACTGTCCAAAACATAAAACATAAAATGTTCCAGAATAAAAGTAAAGGCTCCTGATTTTGAATGAAAACTTTTATGAGAACATGGACTCATCCCTAGACTGTTGATACATAAATTAATAAGATAAAACCCCTATTATCTTGAATCACTAACTATTAAAATATAGCTCTGTTGTGGTATTTACCCACAGCATCTCACTTTTGAATTGGCACCTACAACAGGATTAAAATAAACAAGCTCCCTCACACCTTGTCATCTGCCTGACTTGGCTGGATGTTATTATAGCCAACTTCAAGGCCTCAGCAGCAGCTGCAATCACTTATGGTAGTCTGCCTCAGTGCTCAGCCCCTCCGTGCCCCCAACTAGTTTCCCATCAGCCTTGAGGGGGTAGAGCTCCTCGCACTCAGTTTAAACCCTCCTGCTCTCAGTCTTGCTTCGCTTAGACTTCCTCGACCTCTGCAGAGCTGACTGGAGAAGTAGAACAACTGAGAGCGTAGCAGTGCAGAACACGTCCCCATGAAAACTGATTGTGAGCGGATCCACATACTCTGATTCCACATGCTTCTGTTTTTTACAGGACTCGAGTTCAAAATGGGCTGGGCTTTCTGAGGAACAGTGCTGTCCAATGGCAGCGTTGGGATCGCTGTGTGGCTCGTCTGATTTACGGTACATCATTAAGTCAGCGCATTCCTTCTCCCTGTGGCCCAGGTGGCTGTGGGGCCTGAGGCCCAGACTCACAGGAGCAGAGCATTGCTGTGTGGAGCACAGTACAGCCAAGGGGAGCAGCACATAACACAGAGAAGCAGCTGCACACCAGTGCATCAAGCTCCGTACTACAGCCATGCCACATCCCTCCATGACAGGAAGCACTCAATACAATACATCTCAGCACCTTCTGTGTCTATGAAGGATATATTTTGTCTTATTTATAGGCCCACAATCCTGTTTTCATTCAACTTCAACTGTGCAACTAGAAAGCAAGAGGGTGCGCTGATCTATGACCTACGCAACAGCAGGATGTGTTACAAACAGGCAGTCATATACAATTGAAAATGAAAAGAGATTACTTCTCCCCAAAAATTAACCATCAGGCTAGTTTGATGTAAAGGTCTCATTGAAGAAAATGCATTGGCTTGTTCCTGTAACAAACATTCATTATATTGAGGATTTATGTGTTATATATTACATGTTGTAATTAGTAATTTACACCCTCAGGAATGAATGATCTGCCAAACAGTCTTTTTTCATATTCAATATCTCAGCAGTCACAAACAACTGATGGTGGCACAAGTCTTGAAAGATTTTTGGAGCTGCTTTGCCCTCTAGTGGTAATTCACAGTGTCAGAGTCCACACAGACATGAACCCCCGCCTCCTCTGACACACCACCAGGCAGCCAGTGCAGGAACCACAGCCTTCAGTTAAACTCTTTGAACATTCTAAAAAGATGACTTGTCAATCTGCAGAGGATTTCATCGACAGCTTTGTAATTTTTTTGCAGACTGACAGTAAAAAAGAAATTAGCTGTTAGAGATTTCAGCACTTTATGAAACTTTTACAAGCAGACTTTAATATTTACAAGGCTACTAAAAACCCTGGCAGTCCCTTCAGCTCTGACCTACGCATTAGTGACATACTGTGGTTTATGTTGGGGAAAGAGGCAGCTTATAGAAACTGGCTGTACAAGAGTTTGGATATCAGTTTTATAGAAACTTTACAGCAGACAGGACTTCAGTGTGTCTGACACAATCAAACAACTCCTATATGTTAGTGTAACTTTTTGATATTGCAATCAAGTTATTGAGTGTGTGGTTAAGAGAAAGAGATTTTATGCAGTATCAATGATAAGTTAATTCAGGATGGGAAAACGTTGTGGTCATTCCAGCTTTTGGCTACAGCTCTTGGAAATAGAAACAGTGTGGTGATGAGGTACTTCCTGCACTCTGTGTGTGTGTGTGTGTGTGTGTGTGTGTGTGTGTGTGTGTGTGTGTGTGTGTGTGTGTGTGTGTGTGTTTTCATGGAGCCCCACAGAAATTGGCATCGGTGTCGGTGAAAAGCTCCTCGGCCTCCTCGCTGACAGTGGTAACGTGAGACAGACAGTGTGCCATTTGCTGTGTGTCTGACTCAGATGTCTTGACCTGACCAACTGGACAGGCCTGACTTCCAGCTCTGGCTTATGTCTCTAGCACAGCATTGGTCACTTCACACCCAGCCGCTTGATTGGCCACATTTGCATGGGATTGGTGAGACAGAATCGGGTCAGTTTGCAGCATTTTGTTATGATTTGGATGAAACAGTGGAACATAAACCTAAAGTAAGCCACTGGCATTTATTTTCTATCAGTGGCTTTAAAGCCAAATTGAAAAGTCTGCTGAAAACTAACCACTGACTCTGCATGTTATTATGTGTCCTGTAGGTCTGGTTTGTTTAGTGGTGTTCTGTCACTTTGTGTATGTTTTAATTGTGACCTGCCAAGAGACTGCAGATCAAAATTAGCTTTAAGCTAACTCTGGTACAATACAGTACATCAAATGGTAACATTCATGTTTATATTGTACATGGTCCCTCACAAATACAATAATAAATATATATTTATAAATATTTGTATAAATGTATGTGTGTATATGTGTTTATTGTGTTAAGGTTGTCTACTGAATCCTAAAATTTCCTTCGGGATGAATAAAGTATCTATCTATCTATCTATCTATCTATCTATCTATCTATCTATCTATCTATCTATCTATCTATCTAAATGAATAAGTATGTATCTCAGTCCTAACAATAAGTCAAGAATGGAGAAAATAAAGCACTAGGCTGAACTATTTTTAAATAAACTCAATTCATAATATTTATGCTTAATTATCATAATGTAATGTAATATTAAACCTCAAATGTATGGGTGTTTTGCCAAACATTCCTACATACCTCTTATTTATTTAACATAGATTTACCTACATATTAAACTGTTTTAAATACCTTACTGTCAATGTGGCCTATTCTATGTTTAGAAACAAACATTATTGTACCAGTTACTCATTACCAAACACAAATATGTCAACAAGTATTTTTAAATCACAGTTATTGTCTTGTAGTAATTGCAACATGGTTATGCATACTGCGCAGCAGCTCACTATTTGGTTGTCAAGCTAATGACCACTGAACTGAACTCCTGTTCTGATTCTGAAGTATCTGACTCCTGATCCTCGAGATCAGTTGCTTGAAGCACATCTTCATTTTCTTAGTTATTTCATGTGAACGTAAACTAACATAAACACACTTCTTCCTCCTTGTGTGTGCATAAATTAATCAGTGACACGTAATGAGGTTAAACATGAAAACACATTATCTGCTATTACCTGCATACTTGAATAAAAACACAATTCAAGGGCTTACCGAATAACATGAAGGAAGTAAATGTGGTGTAATATGGTCCCAGGTCTATGTAGACTCAATATATGTGTCTTTTATGCCATGTGTGGACAAATGATAAAGCTCAAGCCACTTCACAAGTCAGAAATTAACAACCATTAAAACTTTCAGCAAGAAAAATACCTTGTAATACAGGTAACACCTACACACAAAGCCCAAGCCTGTTTGCTGACACAGTAAGCCTACACCCATCACACAAAATAAATGTTCTGCCCAATAGGAAAGCAATTTTGCAATGTATCACTTTAAGTGAGTGGACCTCTGTGCCTCAACCAGTGTCTCTTAACCTTTCCTTAATTTGTCTTGTCTTGTTATGAGCTTGCAGGAACAACTCTGTCCTTTCACTACCAAGATCTGAGTGCTCAGCCTTGCACAGAGCTTGGTTCAATTTGAGAGGATGAAAATGTGAGTTGAAGTCAGATTTTTATTGTATGGCTCCTTGCTAAAGTCGATGCAGCTGTTTCCTCTCTCATTCGCTCTTTGAAAATGCGCAGAAATACTGCATCGCAACATGAATCCGACACCCTGTGCTTTGCTTCCTGTTGTCAAAGCGCCATCATTAGTGTGTTCAAATGAGAGGTTAATAAAGAATAAGTTACTGCAACTTAAACTGCACACTTGATTTACTGCCACCACCTTTCTATAGCACACAAACATCCAACACTTAATTTCAACATAGAGCTGATAAGGAAATGTTATCTCAATGTGAAGGAGGCAGTGACCTCCCCTCTGGCTTGTAAGAGGTTGCATGAAAATATTTGCAGCATTGTCTGGGATTTACCATCCTCTGAGAGCCAAGTTTAACAATAAATAGCTGTAGTAAACGAGCACATGGAGAGCGCTGTGTGGTTTTAATTAAGCTGGTGCTGAGAGCAGGATCACAGTACATGATTTGGTTTCATCTCAGTATTATAAAAAAGAAGTGTCTCAGGAGTTCAGTTTTTCCACTAGTAGCCTATAGGACATCATCACTCTTGTTCAACAACCTGACACATATTTTGGTAGGATTGTTGCCACAAGAAGGAAGTTGTAAACCAGAGAGGCTCCCAGTGCAGGGAGCCTCCTTTCATTGTGGATAATGTCACCTTGAAAACTTGGTGGTCCTCAGTAGACCCTACACAGAGCTTACACTAAGACTTGGAACAATACCTACCAGGATACTTTATAGGCCAGAAAATAACATGTTAATAATGATATAAACTGATCCCAAAGTTCATGTAAAAAGATAAATCTCAATCCATCTAGTCTGGAACGGTTGCAAGCAACATGTTTCAGATTGGCAAGTTTAATTTTTAGGACTTGTTTATGTTGTGTTTATTCCCTCTCATTCCCTGGACACTTTGGTAACTCCAACCCTTCATTAGGCCTTATTACGCACACCACTCACTCAACATCTGGCTTGGGGCTCCCAGAATGGCTCATTTGCCGTGCTTTTTATTGCAGTCATATAGTTGGAGTTGTAAACGACTGTGGCTCTGTATTGTTTTCTGTTGTGGGGAGCACACAGTATTCTCACAAGCGACGTGCAGTGTTACTGTAATGTGCATGTCACAGTTTCTCATCCTCTAAACAAGTTCAAGCTTTTTTTGCAGGTTTTTGGGGATAGAAAAGCTTTCAAAAACAAGTGTCATTTTTTATTTATAGTTTTATTAGAAACTGCCATTAGCAGCGACAGCAATTAGACTTTAGTGGAAGTGGGTTGTTCAATTTAGCCCCTGGCCTGTGATTGGACGAATCTCAGTTGAGTAAGTGGCAGGTAGTGGAGGGATTGGCAGCTCTGTAACTCCCTCAGAGAGGTTTGTCATCTGTGTCAATGACCCACCAGGGAGCCGGCCCTAATATCAAACCCAATGCTGATGGATGACCACAGTTCCAGCTGTTAAGGCACTGTCACAAACAGGTTCCTCCATAGCCTGTCACTGTGTGTGTGTGTGTGTGTGTGTGTGTGTGTGTGTGTGTGTGTGTGTGTGTGTGTGTGTGTGTGTGTGTGTGTGTGTGTGTGTGTGTGTGTTGTAAGTAAAGCCATGGTCAACCTGTGTGACCACAAGAGCAGCTGCTGTCATCATTATCTCACAGGGCCAAATCTGATGTTTTGATGATTCTCAGACAGTTTTCTGTGGTATTAAAGAAACATTAAAATCAAATATGGAAGATGAAGACATGCCTATAAATATGTGTTTTTCATAAACCTTTATGCTGCATTTTCATAATTTTCCTTTTCTTTTGACAACTGTTTCTTTTAAACAGTGAAAGACGTTTTTAAAAATGGCTCACACAGCAATACATCCATATCTTCCCATTGTTTTCATCTATGTTTTCATGTATTTGTGACAGAGGTTGAGGTTGTCTGCCAGACAAGGGAGTCAAAACTAGAAACCCCAACAAAAAATGCATGTTTCTAAATAAATCAAATCTGTATTACCCTTATGTTTTATTAAGCTAATTCTGGATACATCCATGTTTCAGTCCTAAATGTAGATTTTGAACTGAGGCAGAGGCAGATCAATGGAAGCATGTGACAAAAGACTTTTATTCTCAAATTGGTTTAGTTATGTTCAGAAAAATAGAATAACACTTTTTATGTTTTAGTGTGAAATGGAGCCACTTCATGAATCACACCCTTGAGTTTGAGGAATTATAAGGTTTTAATGAAGTGTATCTATTTAAAATATGACATAAATATCATAAATACCTCACACAGAGAGGGAGTATGGTTTGAATTAATGGATGAAGGTGAGAGAAGGTGCTTTACACCAGCACCTCTCTCTACATTATACGCTCTCATTGTTTCATTGTTCTGCCTCGCTTCTTTCAGCAAACGTGGTTCATAGTGGCTCAAGTGTAAACTACAGTACATCGCAGGAAGGAAGAGGGACCTGGTGGTGGGGGTTGGGAGCAGGATCCCAGACCATAAAACCTGGCAGCCTCCCTCCTGCATTGTTCACCACCACTATTCCAGCCCAGTTTCACTGTTTTCTCCCTGTGCTGTGTGTATCCTGTCCTTTAAGAGGCAGTAAATGTTGTTGTTGTTCATCAGACAAACATGAATCCTGACCAGGCTGCTCGTCTGCCTTTGTTCTTACCATGAAGACTCTTGAAGGCAGGAAGAAGGTTGTACTAAAGAAGCAAATGAATAACCTGGTTATAAAGTTTGACACAGGCCTGATATGGGTCCAATCAGACACACATTAGGTTGCATGCAGCATACATTACACTGTATAGAAAGCACAACAAATATATACAATTCCAGCCTTTCAGCTGGATGCTAACACATCCAAATCTCCTCTTATAGCACCACCTTCTGGTGGACTGGGTTGCTTTCTTTACATCTTTAAAAGCATTGACTGCTGCAGTGTCATATATCACCAGAAACAGTGAATCAAAGTGTACATAATAAGAAATATGCACATTTTACAACATTTCTTTTGTGTCTTTTTACTCTGCTAATATGTAATATGTATAACAGTACATTTTAATTCACATAATTTGAATACAAATGTATGTATAACAAACATAACAGAAAATGTGACCACATAATGAATATCCCTGCGTGTGCAAAGCAGGTAGTGCAAATTCACAATCACAACCTACTTTTTAAATGATACTGCCACAAGTTTTGTCCATTAAACTGTGTAAAAGCTGTTCACTTAACTTTCTCTCATAAATGATTTCCCTGTTCTTATGCGTGCGATGAAACATTCAACATGACCACAGCAGGAGAGTACAGCTTTTGTGCAGATGCTTCTCTCTCAGTCTATTTATGTGATTTAAGACTGTCAGCAGAGCCAAGCAGCAGGCTCCAGACAGGAGGCTGGACATGACAATGAAGCAGAAGTCCTGCAGAAACTGCTCCCCCTGCTGGCCGGGCACAGAGGGATCTGAAAACACTGCAAGACAACCAGAGGAAGGAATATGGTCACTGAAACTCTCCATCTAGTTCCTTGCAAGTGTGTTTCTACCATGTAACTATATAAAGGTGATATTTCCAAAGCAAGAAAGAAAAACAGAAAATGGATGTAAAATGCTTTCCCTCAACATGTTCTTTTCCCCCCGCTATTTTTAGTGATTCTGTGTCAGTGACACATTAACCTTGATATCTTCACATATGATGTCCCGTCTTTCCCACAAACACAAATATTTATTCCCAGTTCATGTAATAACCACAAGGCCATTTGCTCTCCTATCACTTCTGCTTGTCTACCTCTTCTTGCCAGGACCAGAACTGAAAGCAGAGGGCAGAAAATGCCTCTGCGATGCCAGCTGCAAATAGAAAGCTGGAGACACGGGACATTTTTTTTGCAAACCACTCTACACTCCACACTAAATGCAGTCTTTCTCTGAGATCAGAAGGACTGATGAAGCCTGTCATAATTATTTTTATGCTACATTAACAGAAGTAACCCTGTAGTTTGCCTTGGCGCGGGTAAGTGTTGCTCCACAGCCTCAAGCATTTAAAGACTCCAACCTCCACTCCTGCTGAAATGAAGGGTCAATGTCTGTCTGAGTTTAAGAAGTTTCACATCAGGAGCACTTAGAGCTGCTTTTTAAAAATTCTCCCTCTGTTTTTGCTCAGTGGAAAATATTCACAATATGTTGTAATGTGAATCCAGTTCTAATTGGCCCGTCAAATGCAAAATATCATAACCTAAAGCTATAAGCCTGAGTCTATATTTTGTATCCAAGATGTTTTGTTATTTGGGATAACTACATTTTATAGTCCTTTATCAGATCAGAGAGCTCCTGGGAAACACCCAACAGTTTCCAGGCACATGGTCTATTTTCAAAATCAATTTCTGTCTCACAGTTGGTTGCAGTGCCACTGAACTAATCAGGGTCACGCACCTCCCTCCATAGTCGTTTGCCAGCCGCTTCCAGCTGAAAAATGGAGCTTTCTGGACTAGAGAGGTATATGAACAGAGATAGCTTGACACAACCATTTGTTTGGCTCAGGTGAATACAGCCAGACAGCAACACAGTCTCTGCTCTGCAGCGGGGCTTGCACTATGGCCAGATCCTACTGGACACTCATTCCTCAAAAAAGCTAAGCTCAGATACCCTGCTACTGTAATGTACTACATGGAAAAAGACAAAGATGGTCTTGATAATTTTGATGATTTTTTTTACTCTATATATTTCAAGAGTTTAGCTGAGTATGTATGGTAAGGAGGGAGGGTACATTTAAGGAGCTTGTAATGCATTAGAGTCAAAAGAAGTGATGGCATGCATCTGGCATTTCGCATGTGATACTGCAGGTATGTAAAGTACATAAGTAGTATTAGCAAAATGTACTTGAATATCAAAAATAAAACTACTTATTATGCAGCGGGATGGTCATATACAGTATTACTAGATGATTTACCAATGCATTAACATGTAGGGAGCATTTTAATGTTGTAGTTGGGCAAGTTTAATATGTAACAATGCATTGTATCGTGGCCGGGTTAGCTCAGTTGGTACAGCAGACGCACAAACTTAGAGGTTTACTCCTCGACGCAGTGGCCGTAGGTTTGATTCCGACCTGTGGCCCTTTGCTGCATGTCATTCCCCCTTTCATGTCTTCATCTGTCCTATGGAAATAAAGGCCTCAAATGTCTGGAAAAATTATCTTTAAAAAAGCAATGCATCATATCTTATAAATTGATTGTTTTTTGTTTGTAAAATCTTACTCTGCAAAGTAACTACTGTTGTCAAATAAATGTAGTGGAGTAAAACTATTATATTTGCCTTTGGAATGTTCTTCAGTAGAAGAATAAAGTAAAGTAGCTTCAAATGGAAATAGTCAAGTACAAGTACCTCAAAGTTCTACATAATTATTTTCCACAGCTGCAAAAATGATTTTATCTTATTATACTAAAACATAAGACAGCCCATTACTGCATGCAAACACGCGAGTACAGAAATAATGTCTTCGATGACACTCTGTATTAATATCATCTCACTACACTATGTCTTTTTTGTGTTTTTAAAAGTCTTGTCCATCTCTGTTATTCAATTCATCTCAACACAAAATGTTCCACTGTCACAGTGAAAAGTGTTTACAATCACCAAGTATATCTATGAATTTCAGAGACAAAAATACAGCGGTAATAAAAAGAATCAGTTGTAAATAATAACACGAACGCCAGACTCTGTTGACAGATGTTATCTTGCACACATTAATTTCTCTGCTTTTTATTGACTGTGTCCTGTGACTTTATATAAAGAGTTTTGCTGTAACTCTTCTTTTGCTGTAACACATCTTCTCAGACTGCTGTAATATTCATGGTTGCGTACAGGTACGAACAGAAACAACCCGGCACCTTGAGTGTAATGAATTTGAATCTGTGGCTGATTCAGTATTAGTCTGGGTTACTGCTCAGCCCTGCAGGAAATGAATTGCCCTTTATTTAACATTACAAATTACAGGTGACCCACAGTGAGGAGAGCTGTGAGTTTGCAAGGTGCGACAAATAGATTTAGAGGGGCAATGATTCCCTCCTAGCTTCCTGTTGTGCAAATGCAAGAGATTAAATGACAGAGGATATTAAGAAATAATTTGTGATTCCCGCTGTGATAACTGTAATGCGGTTAGGAGGCAATGAATATGTCTGTTTTTGTCACAATTAAATCAAATTAAGTATTAGATTACATTACATTGATTTGTTGTATTGCAAATTGTCATGTTGACGGTGCTGGCAGAAGGCAATGAGAATATAAGGTTAGCATTGCTGCAGGGGTGGATTTGTTTGATGCTATGTGCTTCAGGTGTGACTGAACAACACCCACAATAGACGTCCTGGACCCCGTGGTAAGGATTAAATCCTCACTTTTGAGTCATTATTGGCTTCTGCCAGTGTTGGTGCCAGCGAGTAAAAACCGAGCTAAATGCAGCATGGTGGCTGAGTCATGCAGCAGCCACTTTAGACCTTGCTCTCTCAGAGATCATATAGCCAGAGAAAACCGCATCAGTCGAATGTTAAGATATTATTACCTCAGAGATAAATCCATCAGTCCCCTTGTGGACATATCGAGGCAAATGTGTTCAAACCACGCTTTACACCATTTTTAGGCTCCCTCTCCAGCCAGTGACTTGGCCTGTTGAGTAATGAAGTGTTGGAGTTTAGTAATGAGACTGTTTACAGGGCGTGCTTGTTTCACATGAATCAAGCCCAGTGTGTGGTTAGATAAATACCAGCTTGGCCCTGCACGAAGCCAGTCAAACCTTCTCCTCTGCTCAGGAAATGGCAGCCAAATTCCTGTGGAATGAATGAAGAGGAAATCTGCGAGTGGCAGCCGTACCACGAGATCGCTCTGAAAGGAGAGGGTGAAAAAGCTGTGGCCCTTCCTCTGGTGTGGACTTGGGCCAGGGCTCACTAGGTGAGACTGATGGAATAATAATACACATCCTGAGTGTTCTTTTCATTAGCAGCACGGTTTCATGTTTTTCATCATCCTGCTGAGAGAAATGGAGAGACCCTTATTTCTGAGCTGGACAAATTACCTTTTCCCCTCTGGGAGATGCAGCTGCATTCAATATTGTGTGTCTCTATGTGTGTGTGTGTGTGTGTGTGTGTGTGTGTGTGTGTGTGTGTGTGTGTGTGTGTGTGTGTGTGTGTGTGCGTGTGTGTGTGTGTGTGTGTGTGTGTGTGTGTGTATGTGTTTGTGTCAGTGTGTTTCAGTTGGGGGTCGTAGCT
The DNA here is from genome assembly GCF_031162955.1 of Sander vitreus. Taxonomy (NCBI): domain Eukaryota; kingdom Metazoa; phylum Chordata; class Actinopteri; order Perciformes; family Percidae; genus Sander; species Sander vitreus. The sequence continues at coordinate 16,354,331 of NC_135865.1, forward strand.
GGATGCAGGGATTTCCTGTGGAAATAATAATTAACCACAACATGCACACAGGGCCAGCGATAAACGCTTGGCCTTCTCGCTAAATATCATCTTTTACAAGCAACCAGGTAACTGGATTCATCTCATTTCCTACATGACATTTAGATGTGAACCAAACTTCCATCAGGATATAGGGAGTATTAGTTTAAAGCCATGACCTCAATCAGTCAGTTATGTAAACCTATCAGTCCAGGCTGTCTGAACTGAAGTGACAGCATGGCTGTCTGTATTTCAAACACATTATCAGTGATTCATATTAGCCCTTAGCCAAAGCAATCCCTCCATTAACTTCACCTGCAAACACCTCATATCCCAGCTGACCTATTTTCCCAATTACCAATGCCATTACTCTGCACTTCTCTTCCACACCAGCTGTCACCAGACGTCCAGATTAAGGCAGATTTCATAGAAAGTCCTCTGACGGTTACAATAGTGTACATTTTTCTGCACTCTTATTACAGAGCACAGAGACAAAGAGTTACAGTGCCTCTCAAATGAAACAAGCTTGAGTGATAAATCTCTTGCACTAATGCACACGCTTAAGAGTAAGAGCAAGAGTTTTTGACTGTAAATAAAGTCATGGGAGACATGCTGTACTTACATCGGGAAAGCCTTGAGGAAATGGCTTCCCCCTTGAAAGAACATATGGGTGTGTATGTCTGCAGCCAATCAGGATGCAAGTTGAAAATGCCTTTATTCCATTGGAGACTTCCCAAAGGCCTCATTGCTGTTGTTGTCCTCTTGTGTGTGACCTAATATTTTACAAATTATGACCTAACCATACTTGACTCATATTGATAACAATATACACCTGTTTAATATGCTGTTTACTTCAATTTCTACCTAAAAAAAAAAGAAGCAAAATACGATCATCTTTTTGACAATAAAACAGGCAGAGCAAACAGACGTGTGAATATTTCTTAGATAACTGGGATGACAGTTCATTCCGGGTCAATATATAGCTTTTCATCAAGATCATCAAAGCATCATCCATCTCTCTGTGCAAACACTGGTGACACCTTAATTGCCTTTGATAATACATTCATCCTGTCAAAACGAGGTGATAATCAAGTCGTTTCCACAGCAGCCATCGATGTCTGCGCTAAATCAGTGTTCATGCACTGTTAAAAAAAACAGTAGACACGTCTGAGGATAATCAGGGCACAGTTAACCTCATTTACTGTTGCTGCAAGATGCTCATTCATTCATTCATTCAATATTTTTCTCAATCACATTTTACACAAAATATAAGCCTCAGTCTGTACAAAATAATACACAATTAATGATTGAAAAGAAGCTGAGAAGAGAAATCGTGTATTACCTGCCCCCTTTTCAAAGTAACATAAATGGTCTGCCATTGATGTTCTGCCAATACTTTCCATAATCTTTAATGAAACGTGCACTAGAGCCTGACCGAATTTTTGAGACCGATACTGATAAAAATCCAATATGCATTTGGTAACTGATTTTTTAACATAAACAACTATTACAATTGAAAAATCAACTTGTCAGTGCTCTCTGGTGGCCAAACTATTTGGTGGTGACACTGTTTCTAAATTACCTCAAACCATAGTTTCACAATTCTGTACTGCAATTTCCTCATTCTGCGCAAAACTATATTTTGATACTTTTGAGTATCGAATCCCTCTTTGCAGTACTACTCCTCTGCTGCAGTTTGACAAGAAAACACTGGGAAACAAAAAGAGGGGATTATATACTAAAGAGGCTGTAACTGAGATATTCACTTGATTTGACTGTCTCAGACTGCAGAAGCCTCATGTTAGGTTCATACAAACGTTTCTTTTTGCACAAAATGAGGACTGCGGATTTTGTCTCCCATCATTTAAGTGCTTTTGGAAGTTCATACGGCCAGTATGAACAAGAGGAATGATTACTGGAAGCAAAATCTGTTTCAATGCAAATATGGGCATGTGAGTATTGTTTTAAGACAGACTTGAAAAAATGTGAACCTATCCTTTAAAGTCAATAATAGTTGAATTATTAAAAATGTGAAATGCTTTAATGTATATATGTAATATTGAGTTTTTTTTTAAATGGCATTTCCGTCTGTAATCATCATCAGCTGATCTTGACACAAAGTTTTAGGCAATAATCTGTTTTTTTGGCTCTATACATAACTAAGTTATATTACCCTTGACCTGATAAGTAGTTTGTTGGTATGTTCCTTTGAATCCCTTATTTTTCAATCGTTTTGCTCTTTTCTGTACTGTATGTGGTGGCTTTATATAAGTTGTATATGATTTGCTCCACACCTCTACACAGTAACTAAAATATGGTGAATTGAGCAGTACATGTATATATCTGCCCTGTGTATAGCTAAGTGATACATTATTATGTTATTTATAAAGTTTACACAATAAACAGTGTATAATACAACCTATCTAACACGTGCTGCTGCTCATGTTAGAGTTTCAGTTTCCTGGCACTAAACCTCAAAGATCTGCTGGCTGGCGACACATTGACTATTTACATTAGCTCTCACTGGAGTGGAAACGAACTTCACGCAGACCATCAAGTGCTAATTGGTTTGGAGTGGAGCAAAGATATCAAGAAACAGATTCCAAATGACACACCAGTGATGGAAACATCCTTTAAGTAAATGTAGCAGTCGGCTCCAGCACACCGCACCATGCTTCATCTGCTCGGGACGTTTGATTACGTAAGCAGTGACTGCCAGCTAAAGTACAGGACTACTCTGTAGTGTACTATTTGCTTTACAGGAATGAAGTGCACTGCTGCAGTTGCAGTTCTTGTTCTGGGTCTGTTATCTGCTCGGCCTTTACTGTATGTGGGAAAGCATCTGAGGTGGCGACGTCCCGATGGGAAACACTACAGATGGAGCAATTAAAGGCAGGCCACAACAATTGACTTTTGTGAGGCAGACATATTGGAGAATGAGTAGAAACAATGCATCCCGTTCAGAATATTTTACTGAAGTTCACAGAAAACAACATAACTAGCCACAGGAGGACAGAAAAATGTGAGGCTGCAACTAAAATAGCCAGCAAGTCTGTGTTGCTCAGGGAATCTATGTTTTGCTGTGCATTGTGAAAGTGAAGCTGGGTGTTCATATGCAGTGTGTCTGCCCTGTTAGTTTTAGTTCAGACCTGTTAAAACAAGTCAAAACAAATAAATGATATGGTTATACACTGGCAGAATTTTAACTTTTTACTCCTCAAATTTCAGAAGCCTGTACTGGTTGTATCCTAATAAGATGATTTATGCAGAAAAGAAGATGCCCCTGCGCTCATGTCTATCCGAGATCATTTTGAAGAGCAGACTGTCCTGGCACATCATCCTCTAATAGGCAGTCTCCTCAGCTCAGTGGGTGAGGGACAACAGCAGGAGGGAGTTAGTAGGAATTGTATTTTGTGTCTCATCATGGGGTCTTCTCCCAGCTCGCTGTGCTCTGGAGGTGTCAGGACGCTGTGCTGAGGTTGATGATATCAGGTTATAATTAATACAGAAATCAAATTCCCCCCATTTTGCATCCTCTCTGATTTGATTATTTTTGTGTGGGTTAACATCATGCTGCACCATTTCTCCATATGAAATGTTTTAACCAGTTTACTGTCTGTGCTTCACCCATTAAAAATAGATACAGCTTGTTTAAGGATGCACTCTTATATCCTTTCCAAATCACCCTTGCAAGAACTTAGTCTTTGATTTAAATACCTCTTTTTATTAAACCACTTTTGTTTTTGTAATACACATGCTCTCAACTTGCTAATAGTTGTTACATTTTACAACAATTGCATTACAACAACTTTTCTGACGTTTGTACTTGAGGCGTGTTGCTCCAGCAAAAACACAGATGGCTCACACATCATTCCATTATGGCAATTAAATAAAGGAGAGGACCTGGAGTGCAGAAATGGAGAGTAAGCTTACAGTATGGCTCAGGGCCATTTGGTCAGCAAGTCCTAATCAAGGACTCCAAGTTGTAACTGAACCAGCCCAGCACTCCTGTGTTGGGGCTACTGTTTTGATAAGCAGCCAAACTGATATATGTTAGTCCATGATTTAGTCATGGACATATGGCTCACTAATTTCCATATTATTACCTTTGTTTTCCTTTTAACAAACAGGAAAACAGCATAAAACAAAATGTAAACACGTGGTTTTAAAAGGCTAAGCTAAATTACTGCTGCCATTAGCTTTATAATTATTTACTGTACAGAGTTGACAGTGGAAATAATTGGATTGGATTTTTATGCTGTTTTCAAGTATCATCATTTAGACGCATCATCGCTCCAGGTAGAAAGTAGACAGTGTGAGATCACAAAAATACTTTGAGGACGCAAAATGCACATAACAATTAAGTTTTGACTTTTCTCCTTAGGTTTGAGTCATGTAGTAACATACAAAATGTTGCGGTTACAGATGTGGTTACTAAACTTGATGCATGTGAACATTTCACAGTCATTTGCATGCTCTTATGCACATCATTCCCCTCATACCAAGTGCTTTACGCCTGCAAATGCTGCATACAATTCCTGATTATATTGTGAAGAATGTTACTGCATGCAAATCATAAGAGTAGACTATTACGCTAAACATTTGGTTATGTACTACATGACTCTTACATAATGGTCTGTTTTTACTAATGTTTATTAATGACAAAGTATTCTTTGGTTCAATGTAATAATCAATTTGCATGATAATAATAAGAGAAAGGAGAAGAAGTTACTTTTCAGCTCTGGTTGAAACAGTAATAAGTGCAGCAGCAGATTGACACAAAGGCTTGCTTAATAAACAGGATTGTGTCTTTGGAACGATGCAGACAAAGAACGTAATGTAAGAAGTTCTAAAAAACAATGAGTAGTTGCAACCGATATACAATCTGAGCTGTAGTGAAGATATAGATCACGGTTTGACAAATGATTATGATGATTTTGATATTTCCCGCAGACAATTCTACTTTTTCATTTCCTGGTAAATTGTCTCAGCTCCAGTCCTGTCCTGGTGGGCTTCCCTCCCGGTCCCGTCTTCGCTCTGTGGTTTTATTAAAGCTAACATTTGTCAGCAGGAAGATGGTTGATATGCAAAATGTGGAGCAGCTCACACCTCACGCTTTAGTTATTCTGGCTGTTTGAGAAATGAGATATGAAGAAATGCCCTGCTATGACACAACAGATAAGAGACATGAGTAATGTTCAGAAGATTTTGGTGTTATTACTCTTTATTATATATTTTTTTATTTGTACCTGAGTATTTTTTTACAGAATGATGTAACTGGAGAGAAAACATTCCACTCTAACAAGTTCAGAGCAATTCTTATGCTTAAACAAGGATCAGTGGGAATTATATTAGATTAAAAAAATCTTATGTAGTATGCATATGCAGATTTTTTTATGTATTTGATAACAGATCTACTGTATGCATCTACCGTATTTTGGTAATAGAAAATATAATAATAATAATAATAATAATAATAATAATAATAATAATAATAATAATAATAGATAAATATAATTATCTAAATAAAATGTTTTTTAAAAAAATTGATTTTTAATTTTTTTTTTTAATTGAAACAGATATAGATTACTGCATTGCTCACTGGAGTGTGAATTAATTTGCAGCATTCAGCCACAATATCACAAATCTGCACCATTTATACTTTTGACACACAATGTAATTGCAGCAGCTTCAAATGTCAATATATTTTCCGCATCACGTGATGCCACGGAAATTAAATGAATCCAACTCCTTCATACACAGGATGAGATGAATTCCACAGGCCTCGTTGTTTCTAGATTTCAAAAGCTATAACTCTGCAATTGTATGTTTTTACTCGTTTAATAGAAAAATTTAAACATTCAGGCTTTGTGATGTGATGTTGATTAGATTGGAGCATATTTTAAGTCAAATAAAAGTGTTTATTTTTAATAAACGTATATTAAATTGGGACTCAGACATACAATATGTAACTTAATGTTAGTCTACAGCAACAGTTTGCACAGATAAATATTATGTATCATAAGATGTATCATCTCAAAGGGACAGATCTTTTTCTCTCCCCTGATTGTGTTGTCAAACTAGATCTCTGATACAATAATACACAATACAGTATAGACTGAAAGCAAGGCTATTTCTCTGAATATAATTTCTGCTGGCAAGATGAAGCGAAAAGACCATGCTGTGTGAGGAAATTGTTCTGCTAAGTGACTCTTCCCCTCACATTGCCAAGCAGCATCTCTCCATATAAATGGCCGTCCAGGCTATTTGTCAGGAACACACATCAATCTTGGCGCGTATCGCCACAGAGCCAGGAGGCGAGTCGCTGTAGTGCTGCTGTTACCAGTCAGAAATGTGTTGAGCTTGTCTCCTCAGGCCGTCCTCGCTCTGTACAGTAGAGGAACAAAAGCTGCAGCCACCGTTCTGAAGACTGGTCACTTTCATTAGAGAAGTCATTAAAGGAATTACAAGAGCACGGCCATAGATTTTTCTTGGATTACTGTTCTTGGATTTTGCTCAATTCATCAAGAATATAAGATATTTGACTTTGTGTGTGGAAAAAGGAGAGCGAAAAAAATAAATTCTTCTAATATGTGTGTGAGTCTTGTTTTTCTACCACTCCTCTTAGCATGTGTGACTTGCTGATTTCCTTGTGGACTCCCTAATTACACCAAAGAGAATTATGAGGCCAGAATCCAGTTTGGAGCAGAGTGACTAAACATGATTTTACAATTAGTCTGCACTTAGTTAGGTCCTTTCTTTGCCTTCAGAACAGACTGAATTCTTCAAAGAGAACATTCATCAAGCTGGTTGAAACCTTTGTCAGAGATTTTAGTTCATTCTGGCTCAGTCATTCACTCATGTTCTTATACATCTGGCAATGTTCTATATTGTTCTTAAATCTAAAAACACCAAAAACCTTAATTATTCCTACTAACAAGTATTGTCTGTGTAGTTAAAGCCTGAAGAAACCCTTCAATAGAGAGCTTCATGAGGGAGTTTAAGAATTGTTGGATGAAATGTACAAGCTAAAATGAAAGTAAAATGTCTCAATAAGGCCAGGGAAATCTCATCAAATCTTGGGAGATCTCCCCCAAAATAGCTGATGAAGTACAACATTTCCCCAAAAGTCTTTTATCATCTGACTGATCTTTTATTACAGTGGAGAAACACCAAAGAACCTTTTAAAATGAAAGCCTACAGTTTTACTGGAGACTCTTGAAATAAAGAAACATTCACATCTTTCTTTTTTCTGAAGGTTTAGTTGTCTGATAACAATCAGTTATCATAAATTTAGCGTATCTATATGTAATTTTCCACCAGTTATCCCCCTTCCACTCATTTTTTATGCTTAGAAGAGTGTGTATTCAAGGGAATGTTTCTGATCTCGTGTCTTGAGCTGTGGACTAATGTAAGAGCACTGGTGTGTTGCTGCTGCAGCTGGGGGAGCGTGTTGCCATAAAATATTAACGACTTAGAAGCCCAGCCACCTGACAAGATGAATGTAATTGGCCCTTGCAGCTCTATCTGTGCATGTTAATGAGATGGGATGGTATTTAAATCAGTTGCGCCCCAGACACTATGGCTGCATTCTACAAAAGCACAAAAGACACAGTGAGAAAGCACGGATGCAGCGAGATAGATACAGAAAATGTCACTTATTATTCTGTTTTTATGGACCTGCTGCTTGCATACCTTTCAATTATTATTGTTTGTTTAAGCAGAACACATTTGTAGCAAAGCCTTTAATAAGTAATAATGGAAACTAATACTGAGATAAATTTGTTTTTCTTTTTTTTTTTAAAGCTAACAGTAAGGAGATGCTAGGGGTTAAGAGAAGCTGTGGACAAAAGCCAGATATAAAGCTGAGGTAAAGGTGTGCACCTGCACAGCACCTGTCTTGCCAAGGCGCTGGGGTCAAGCCCTGCCTGTCACCAGTGGTCTGGAACAAAACTGTCGTCTCTAAAACAAAATGTGGCCACCTCAGGAGAAAACATAGGGCTGTGGTAACCACAAACAACAGCTTGAGTCAGCTCTCCCAGGGGGAAGGACTGCTTGTAGCAGGTAGCAAATATTATAACCTAAATCTTTAAAGGGAAAGAAGGCCAGCATGCGTTCAGCAATGAAGCCCTGTGTGTGTTTGTGTGTGTGTGTGTGTGTGTGTGTGTGTGTGTGTGTGTGTGTGTGTGTGTGTGTGTGTGTGTGTGTGTGTGTGTGAGGGTGTGTGAGGGTGTGTGTTAGGGTAAAGCCTCTCAGATTTCTGGAAAACTGAAAGAATAAAACAAGTCAGCAGATGGGAAACTGTGTCACATTACTTTCATTATTCTGACAACTTTTAGCTTTTATGTGACAGTGCTGTGGTCATCCTCACTGGCACCTCATAAAACCACTCATGTCCTCTGCTGCAGTCGTGTGATGCTGGCTGGGCGAAGGTGTAATGTATCAAAGCCCTGGTGTCTCAGACAGAAATCTTGGCATGCTGTGTTTGTATCTGTGTGTGTGTGTGTGTGTGTGTGTGTGTGTGTGTGTGTGTGTGTGTGTGTGTGTGTGTGTGTGTAGACTGGGAAAGACCTGATGCCCAAAGGGTGGGGGAAGTGCAGGCAGGAGGACAGATGGTCTCCCTCATGGTGGCTGAAATAAAAGAGGGAATTAGAGGACTCCAAGGTGTACACTCTGACGGCAATTACAGCAAATAGATTGGAAGTGGACCTCCAGGCACCCAGGGAGGCAGCTCCATGGGGGAGAGCTCCACCTCACCGCATCTGGTTCATACACCCCCGAACAAGTCAGGATAAAACCACACACCCTGTCTCTCCTTTAGCTCAGGCAGACCCTACTGACCATTAGCATACTACTGTATATCAGAATAAGTATCAGAACTTTAAAAAAAAAACTGAAAATAAACTTTATGTGCGCTGTAGAGTTTGAGATGGATTTCTACAGTATATTACCATTTTTCTTGGTTTAGATATGTAGCTGAAGGATTTGCAAAGCCAATTTCAGACATCCCTGGGAGCTGTTTTGGTTAGTTATGCTGCTGCCTGCAGGAGTTTGAAAACAGTCAATTATTTTTGTCTTGCTTGCTTCCGCCCATTGATTCTCAAACGATTTTCACTGCCCCTCCAAGTAAGGGTAGGCAGCAATTGAATTAAATAAGCCCACCCAATCAATATAAACTACGTAACACTTTCACACTTTTCTTTCATAGCCTGTGGAAACTAAGAATTCATTGCAGATGAAAATGCAAACAAACTGAAAGACACTTTTATAGATCTATGAAAGCTGTTATGAAGTTTATGGATAGCCATCAAATATTTTGAATATCAAATATTTAATGCATTACTTCTGGCAATATTTGTGCGCAGAATTTCAAACAGAATTTGGGCTGCTGTCTTTCTTTTTACAAAGCCATTTAGAACAGTAGGGATGAGCAGATTCCATTAGTCTTGCCCTGTGGCTGAATGAGTGAGATACCATTTAGAAAATGTGTCTCTAACCTCAAAACCTTGCGTTCCCATCAATGCATAAATGATAAAGAAACAGTCTAATGAAACAAAAGGCTCCCTGCCAAAGTCAGTCATAAAAATAACATTTGGGTGAGAGAGACCTTAAGCGTATCCATTAACCTCAGAAAAATGTCTTTACTGTTACTCCCACACTGTACGATGTGCAGTGCGATGCCACTGAAAGACACAAAGACAACAGTAATAAAAACGTATGTGATTCATCTGCATCACACAATACTTCAGTGGTTAATTTTATAATACATGTTGAAGATCTGGTGGTCCAACTGGAAACATACACAGCCTAAATCAGCATTCAAAGTAATATATTTTATGGAAAATCTCATGATGATTATGAATTTAATGACATTTGATCCTCACAATAACCAATATGCATCATGCCTTAGCAGAGGCACAGAAAACAGAAAGCGTAGCTGTAGGCTACCTTGTTGGCTAGTACAAAGCAAAGTTGTGTACTATTATAAGCCTCACATATTCACATGAAGATTTACACACCAGGCTTAAAACAAAATGAGAAATCAGGTTTGTATTGTATACAATGTAAATAAGGCCGACTTTTGGCCCGTGAGTTATGGCCTCAGGAACTGGCTGCTTTCCCTTGTTGCATAAATTCATGAACAGTAAATCACTGGCTTCTGAAAAAACAAAGACCAAAAAAAAGGAAAAAAGAAACCGATGCATAAAAGATAATTAGGCAGTGAACACATGTAACCAATCAAAATGTTTGCATGAGTTTAGTTATTTTTACCCATATTATAAGAAGATGCAGAGGGAAAAACCCACAACAACAAATACAACAACACATGTTTCATATCTTAAAAAAGTCCTTGCTTGCAAAAGTTAATGGCTTAATTGATGCTTGAGTGAAAAGAAGCACATAATTGACAGTTGACAATTGCTTTAATCTAACATGCAGATGTGCAACATGTTTCAAGCTCAGTGCTCTTCCTGAATGGAGGAGAAATTAGAGAAACTGAAGAAAAGGTGGGAAGTGATGTGAGCTCACTGGAAGCATACAGAATAATATCTTACAGACTCAAGACCGAGAAAAAGCTCATCATTAAATACAGTTAGTTTTATGTGGAATCATCAGGGACCATAATATGGAAGAAAGCACAGAACAAGAATAAGAAAAGCTCCCAAAGAACCATAAAAATGTTAAGCAAGTTAAAATCCCACCTGTTGATGGTGCTCTTGTGGTCAGTGATGCTAGTCCAAACATACCTAGTGTCTGAATCATAGTGGTGAGGGATTTTCAATTTTTTTAACATCTTACTTAGATTAAGTAAGTCCTTAAGCCTTAAGTTTATGTTGTTGAAAGATGACAATGGGCCTTTTTCTGAAAACATTTAATGTGTCCCACACTGTAAACCCAGATTTAGTTGTAATTAAACTTTTTAGTAGTTACTACTTAGGCTACTCTTTCATGTTTTGTTAAAAAACATATTCATTACTAAATCACATTAGTTGTTTGTAATAATCAGCTTAAGTATGCAGTGCACAGATCTTGTCATGCAGAGATAGGTAAGGATGTCAAAGGGGAACTATGCAGTTTTTTTAGCTTAATTTACCTTAACTGAACAGCTTCGGAGTTATTGGAATGGTTATATGACTTTTTTCGGGTTGAATGGTGGTTGTCTTACTTCCCCCTAGCACCTGTGAGCGGAAAAACCAAGGGGGTAAGCTTCTCCTCGGAACGCAAACCTCCTATGGCGGCATTTTGATGCTAACAAGCAATCACCTCCCGTTAGCATTCAATTGACTGCCATTCATTTTGGCGCCACTTTGACAGCGAATAACTTTACATCCGAAGCGTTTAAAGACTCTATTTGTCCATTGTTTATTTCTAAAGAAACACGACAATGTATAAAAGGCTCCATTATCTTGTACCTCACGTTATGGCTCCGTAGCAGACGTTTTTATAAAAATAGGCTAACGATTGTGTCATAACCACGCGACTTACTGTCGCACAGTAGAGAAATTACCGTACAGTACAGGAGCAGCGTGCAGGCAGTTTCGTCTCACATTAGCTGTTTAAGTGTAATTACTAATGTTAACTAGCATTTTAGTTAGCAATAATTAGCCTGTGCCTATGTTATCTCCTTACATAAACCTACACTCTCAATCAATGATTGAGATTTCTCTTGGCACAGCTACCAGAAGACTCACAACTTTCAGACACGTTGCTCACGTCACATTTACGTCGTCTCTCTCAGTTGGAGGCTGCGCAGTAACGCTCAGTCATCACCAGAAAAGTGCTTCTAATGGCCTTCACTGGTCTCCGTCCAGAGCAACGGGATCTGTTGGTCCATTCTTATATACTGTCTATGGGAAAAACCACCCTTGCAACTTTTGGCCAGCGAGCCGCGCCTCGCGATGTAACGAATTGCTTCACGGCACTGCCCACATACACGCCCCCATCCAGGAACCGGTTGGTAGTGATGGAGTTTTTCACGCTATCGTCATGGCTGAGCCAGCAAAAAAGAAGCAGAAAGCTAGGAAAGCATTGTCGGAGGAACAGAGAATAAGGAAACGGCAGACTGACCGAGCAAGTTTTTACACAGTGTTGCCAAATATCTATTCCAAAGCTGTAGGGGGAGCTCTATAGAGACACCTGCGAGCAAAAAGTGAGAAAACAGCAAAAAAATTGCCAAAAATGCATAGCGCCCCTTTAAGTTTCTTCATGGGAGGGGTGGGGTCATTTGAACTGTTCTGCTAAAGCGATGCAAAGGCTCATGGGAAAAAATCTGTTTCTGTCCTAAGTAAAGTGTGTTTTAATAATGTTCTGTTAATGTTTTGGGCGTGCATTTATGTTAGCTGGGTTTCAGTTTTGTATGATTGATTTAGTGTTCATGTTTATCTACATTTATTGTTGTACCATGACCGTGACCCGGGTGGGGACTGATTGCATCTGGGCAGTGGGAAAGCATTTTGAGGCATATATTCTGATTTGAGTATATATATATTCTGCTATCTGAGTGAAAACATCCAAGCAGGACAATGCATTGGGAAATTACCTTATTGCGTGTGCTGTCATGATTTTTGAAAACATGTATTTCATGCACAGTTCATCAAGTTATGCTGTTATAAAGGAAAACAAATATTGATATGAATGAATTATTTCTTACTGATAAGTAATCTAATGTTTACATTTGTTATGTTTCTTTCCATGTTTACAGTTATAGTGCGTAGTTTCTGTCTCTCCTATGAGGAATTGTAAGTAATGACAACAAAATTGTCGCCGTATCCACATGATGCAAGCCTTCCGTGATCGCGCACCACCCCCACCCCTCCTCCACGCAGTTGCTAGTAGCCAAGGAGGACACGGAGGATTGTAAAAACATGACAGACTCTTCAGAAGAGGTAATTATCTTCACTTGATTTTCTGCATGCGAAAGTCGCCGGACGGCACCAGTTTCTGAACATAGTCATACTGAGAAATACAGAGAGAGTTTTGTGCAGCTGAGTCTTAATTAGCTTCGTATCTCATTTGGCAGTAGCTTGAATGTAACGGACATTCCTCAATTTAAAAAAGTTACGCACTAAAGCTTTAACTTAACATGCTTATTTTAGACAACATGACTCCAGAAAAAAATAATGTATGTTTACTAATGATTTTTAGTAATGACTACTAATGTAAACTTGATTTGTCTACTGCATCAACTTACCGCTTTGTGTTAATACAACTTGACCTGTTAAGTTTCACCTTGTGTAAAAACTAAGACGGTTTAAGGCAACGAGTTTCCATGCAAATTTCTAGTAAAGTCAACTAATTCGGGATAACAGTGCAGTTCAGTTCAATTTGCTCCTGTTTTCTCTCCTTTTTTGTTATTCAAAAGTTTTCTTTCACCTTCAGTGCAACCTGAGGAAAAGCACTGAGCTGAAAGTACAGCAGATCTGCATGTTGCATGCGTGGTTATAGCCACTCTTGTGTTTTCTGATGCTCTTCATGTGCTTCTAAGCCACCAATATAAATTAGCACTTTTTCCAGCAAGGAACCTTTTTTTAACTTTAGATTACACTTTCATTTTACGCTTCATTTATGTATACCTAACACATGACAATTTATAGTACACGCAATGTGTTTTTGAAATTGGAGCAATCTTGGGAGTATTTGCAGCAGCTTTTTAACATGCAGAGAATGAAAACATCTGACCTTCACTGTGCATGACTGCTGTGTTTGTGTTGGATTGGAAAGTCAAGAATCAAAGTAAGCAAGTCTGTTGAACTCATATGTGGTCATAAATCATGGACAATATTTCTCCAAATAAGCAAATCTGTAGATGTGAAATGTTTAAATTCTTTATAATAAAAACATACTAAACTGTAAAATCGCAAAAGCTTATTTCTCTTTTGCAATTCTATTTGGAAGCAATACATGATTCAAAGGTATTGAAGAATACCATTTTATGGTAATATTGTGGTAAGAAAAAGTAATTCAGCAATAGCTCTGTTTGTCTAATAAGAGAACACAGTGCTATTGCCACGATGACACGCCAAATATAGTTAAAGTTTGAAACAAAGAAAAAAACACCAGTGTTAAACCCCAGCACACTACGATGATTCAGTACAATTCAACATTAGATGTATGCTCATCACTCCACACAGTCTGTGTTATCTGCACACTACCTTTTCCTGTCCGTCTGAACTGTCTGCAGGTCACCTTGGATCCCACTGCTGCTGTGGACAAACAGCAGCTGCAGGAAACTCCCCGCCTGGAAGAGCAAACATGTTCTGGTAATTACTGAAACAAAAACATACTTTTGCAATGACCCAAGCAACCTCATCTATTTCATTTCATGGTATTTTACAAATAACATTAATAATATGTTGAGCTGAATGTTACTATTTAAGTTAGAGTTATATTAAGCTCAGGAAGCAAAGCAAAGGATGTATTGTCCATTTCAGTAGTTGAAGAAGTATTCAGATCTTTTACATACGTACGTAAAAGTAGTAATACCACAGTGTAAATTTACTCTGTTACAAGTAAAAGCCATGCATTCAAAATCGTACTTAAGTAAAAGTACAAGTTTTAGCATCAAAATGTACTTAAAGTACCAAAAGTAAAAGTACACTTTATGCAGAATTACACATTTCAGAATTACTGTATATATATTATATTGTTGGATTTTAATTATTGATGCATTAATGTGTAATGTTGCAGATGGTAAAGGTGGAGTTTATTTTAAATATTTTATATACTGCTGGGTTGCTTAATCTATTATAATACATCATACTTTATGAGTTGATTTATACTTTGTATTATTAATCAGAATCTGCAAAGTAATAGTATCTAAAGTAAAGTACAAGTACATCAAAATTGCATAGTAATTGAGTAAATTTAGTTCCACATTCCACAGCTGATGTAATTATGTCAGGTCGGATCTCATACATTTTTCATCAAAACATTTAATTGTGTGCAACACAGAGTGATGAAAGAATATGTCATTGAACTGATCATTTGGCTGCAGTATAGACTGAGGATTTCAGTATGTGATCCCAGAGAGAGATTGGTTTTCCCACAAACAAACACACAAGATGCCAAACTAATACTGGAACTAAGTGCAGCTGCAATAAGCATAAGTCTGTGATTTTGTCTAAAATGTAATCATCTTAAAAACATTTAATCAAATGAAAATAAATCTTATCAGATATTTGAAGTCTTTAACAAACTATTCAATATCCTCCATGAATGATTTTAATAGAGTGAGTCATATTTCAGGTGCCCTGCTTTTCAGATTGTATCACTGCTCAACATTTGTCACCTGTCAAATTATTTTCCCCCAGCATGTCATGTTCATTTGTCAAAACAGCGTTGTTCAAAGTTGCCTACTGCTTCACATCCAACTAAATCTGATTGGGGAGGGTATTTGGATTCCATATTTATGGTAATGAATAATAAAATTGTGTAGATTTTTAAATGTCATTTATCTAAGTCTCAGTGTATTTAAGCAAATATCAGAACTTATGACTGGACCATAAAGTGAGAATGAGCAGTTCAATTTTTCAGGGAGAACATATTTAATCAGTCCCCAAAATACATACAGAAACAGCTGCTGCAGACATCACTTAAATATGAGTCGCTTGCCAAAAGGAAACAATTGCAGTCCTGTTCAATGTGAAGGCAAAAAAATAAAAATCATTGATTGAAAACTATGTTGCCTGAATTTTGAAAAGCATTTCACCTTCTTACATTAATGAGAGCTGGACTTGGCCGGAGTCCACACCACTAGAGGCCACAACTGTTCCCAGGGTAGAGACTTACTGCTGCCTCTTACCAGGGTTTGAATATTTCTGCAGTGTCTGATCAATGCCAGAGAAAACCATTTCTTATCATTCTTCCAGCTACTTAGAGCCACGTCTGAATTACGGTTGGTGTATCCGATGCACATTTATTCTTCCCTCCTGACAGTTTTATGGAACTCATTATCCGCTTTGTGGCCATGGCCGTGAATGGAGAACCTGTGGGGTTTTTTATGTGTAGCCAGTAGCTCCTCCACTGACCACATTTAATGTCCTTTCAGAAACAAAAAAACAGGCGGGTCGAGGGGGGGCATCCAAGCCCCCTTTGACAACAGCAGCAAGCTCTGCTCACATACAGAGTGCCAGTGTTGGGTCTGCTGATGTGAGAGTGAGGGAGCAGACCGAGAGCCACACCAGAGTTTTATTTACCTCAGGTGCAACCGCTCATTATAATGGTGTTAATGAGGAGCAGATGCAGCTGAGTGAAGAAGGAGGGGGGGGGGGCAGACGGCTGGAGAAGTGAGGTGTGGCCTATCCAGGGCAAGCCTACATGGAGGTCCTGTCCAGGGATTCCTAAATCCCCCCTCTCACTACAACCAATACACGCGCTCTTCATGTGTTAATATCTACTCAGCAAGTGCTATTAGCAAACACTGAAAACTGCCTACCACAGTGATTTAGTGAGCCCCTCTCGACGTTGGCTATGCTGAAAGGTTATTGGGATATTACTGTAGTCATAAATGATTTATACCTGTGAGGCACCATCTTGTTTAAGTTATTTGAATAAGGTTGTTGGGGCTTTTGGTTAGTCTGTACACATAAGTCTGGCAGTATTCTATATTGTTCTTATTGTCAACAAATCCTATGAAAATACCCAAACTGTCAAGAAATAAATCGTATAAAGAAGTATTGCCTGTGGTTTCAAAGCCTGACAGAGCTTATAACTCAACATTGTACTGGGTAACATGTTTCTTCATTACACTGTAGTTCCTTTTAAGTCAATGAAATACAATTCAATTCAATTCAATTTTATTTAAAGTATCAAATCATAGCAAGAGTTATCTCTAGACCTTTACAGATAGAGTAGGTCTAGACCACACTATAATTTACAAAGACCCAACAATTCCAGCAATTCCCCCAAGAGCAAGCATTTAGTTCGACAGTGGCAAGGAAAAACTCCCTCCCTTTTAGGAAGAAATCTCGGACAGACCCAGGCTCTTGGTAGGCGGTGTCTGACGGTGCCGGTTGGGGGTGTGATGAACAGTGGCAATAACAGTCACAATAAAGATAATGGAACAGTGACTAGAAATAGTAGTCGTTGTAGTTCATGGCATAGCAGGGCACTGCAGGGCGTTACAGGATGTAGCATGGCACAGCAGAGCATAGCTGGACGTAGCAGGATGCAGCAGGACGCAGCAGGACACTGCAGAGCGTAGCAGGGTGTTGCCAAAGGGGTAAGCTTCCCTTCAGAGCTTGAACCTCCTATGGCACCACTTTGATGCTACCAAATGATCACCCGACATTAGCATTCCATTGACTGCCATTCATTTTGACGTCACTTTGACAGCAAATAACTTTACATCTGAAGCGTTTAAAGACTTTTTTTGTCCATTGTTTATTTCTAAAGAAACACGACAGTGTATAAAAAGCTCCATTACCTTGTATCTCACGTTATGTCTCCAGAGCAGATGTTTTTATAAAAATAGGCTAACGATTGTATCATAACCACGCAACTTACTATCGCATAGTAGAGGAATTACCGTATAGTACAGGAGAAGCTCGCAGGCAGTTTCGACTTACATTAGCTGTTTAAGTGTAATTACTAATGTTAACTAGCATTTTAGTTAGCAATAATTAGCCTGTGTCCATGTTATCTCCTTACATATACCTACACTCTCCGTCTCTGCAATATTGGGAATGATTAAGATTTCTCTTGGCACAGCTACCAGAAGACTTATAACTTTCAGACAGGTTGCTCACATCACATTTACGTCATCTCTCTCAGTTGGAGGCTGCGCAGTAACGCTCAGCGCTCACCGGAAAAGTGTTTCTAATATCCTTCACTGGTCTCCGTCCAGAGCAACGGGATCTGTTGGTCCATTATATACTGTCTATGGGTGTTGCAGGGAGTGCAGCAGGACCACGGCGACAGCTGCAACCATGATTTTGGTGCCACCCTAATCCAAAGAAACATGCTGGGCGAAAAAAAACATAAGGACTCCAGGGAATAAGCTCCCCAGAGTTAGGTTAGTAGCAAGCTTTTCTGGGACATCAGTGCACACAAATGGAAATAGAGAGGCGAGAGAAGCTCAGTGTGTCAAAGGAAGTCCCCTGGCAGTCTAAAACTATAACAGCATAGCTAAGAGCTGCAGAGAAGCAGGGAGGGGGCGTGCCGTGACTGTGGCTACACACCCTCCCCCGCCAGTCTAGGCGAACACTGTCCTGCTATCAATATTCACTGAAGCACCAAATGTGTATTAATCTTAATCTTAATTAATTGAAAATAGTTCCCAACAAATACACTCCTGTTTGAGTAACGTTTGCTAAAAAGTACAGTGCCCTGCTGCTGCAATAGGAACCATTAACATCTTTTAGATTTTGGTATTTTAGTTGGATTTGTTGATAAAAAAAAAAACTAAAATAGAGCATATCTCCAGCCTTATCTTTCAACAAACTATTAACATATTTCCTTTTGTATTTGACCTGTGCTTCACTTAATAGTTGAGGTTAAATCGTAAGGCTAGCACATATAAAGGCTAAGATCAATCTGTTGTTCTCAAAGAATTAAGAGTCAAACCATTACTGCTACAGATGAAAGAACAATGTTGATATAGAGCAACATTCCAAAAGTCAAAGTCATTTTTCAGCACCATAAAAACATCTTTTCATAAATCTATGATTTAGCTGTTTATCAGTCCTTTAATGCCCCCTCTGAATCCCTCAGCAAAGAGAAATGCAACCCTCTGTTAGTGACGAGCCCCTTTTCGCTGCTGACAATGGAATGGCTTCAGCTTTGAGTTTGCCATTGTGACTTCTTCACTGACTAAGCCCTGGCAGTAATGATCTCCATGAGCCCTCTGTGCATGCCAATAGTGGGCCATAACAGTCTATTCACCATGAAACCTCCACTGGGAGCATCCCGTGGTCCCCAGGACAACAATACTGGCAGCCAAGCCCACAGTCGGCCGGCACGTCTTTTACGTTTTTATGGGCTTGGCCTCCCCCCTGCTATTGAGGCAAATGTAGGCCATCAAACAAAACAATTTATGACTTAGTCTAAATTTGACCTTGGGCCTCCTGAAATGCCATTGCCCTCAGAAAATGTAGAAACCCTATGAATGACATAAACGGATTTCTCTATTTTTCAGTGTGCTTGGTATTACATGAAAACATTTCACTCAGAAAACGTGTAGCATGGGAGTTTTGTTCCAAGTTGCTGCACATGACAGATTCTGCTCGACATGTTCATATCTAATGGGGAATTTTAGGATCAAAGCGTCCATATTAGAGATAATAGTGTTGTCCTTCATGCTTGGAGCAAAGAGCAGCTGCATTTTTACTGGCTGACCTCAAATGTTTCTCTGCTGTTAGTTTGTTTTTCCGTTACTGACGCAACACAGTGACCTGGTGGACTTTTGCCTTCTGGTTTGTGAGCAGAGCTGCAGGGAATTCCTTATTTACTGCAGGGGTGTGCCTTTCCTTGTCTTCATTCACCAGCACATGTTAGATTTCTGTCTCTCGCCCCGCTGCAAAGCTCCTGTTGTTTATGGCTTTAGTTGTTTATGACTCCTTTCTAGGAAGTGGAAAACCCCAAGCTGTTGATTGTGTCGCTCCAGAATTTTCAGATTTGCTTTCTACTTTACCAGCTCCCAATGGTTTTGATTTGGTTTTATTTGTCATAAAACAATCTACACATAACACACTTGTCCAAATGTTCACAAAAAAGACTTGAATCAATCCAACATGACACATGGACATGCAAAATACAAAATGAAACAAAATCTAACAAACTATAAACACAAATTCTGCATAAAATTGAAGCAAGATACATAATATATAATAATAAAGTTTGCTGTGCCTCTGTTACGTTACAGACTTATGTGAGAGTTGTGACATGCAGATTTACTTATAAGGTATATAATATTAATAATAATAATAGTACATAAGACTTATATAGCACTTTTCAAAGTCCTCAAAGACGCTTTACATACAAATAAAAACAAAACAAGCACTAGCATTTAATAAAGACAATAGAAATAAAAAAAATACAGAAATAAAATAGCAAGATTAGAGTGCAAACATTGGAGGGTTAGTTGGGGAAGGTAGGTCTGAAAAGTTGGGTTTTGAAAGCCTTTTTGAATGATGACAGTGTGAGGTCAATTTTCTAAAGTGGTTTGGTAGTAAGTTGTAGAGAGTGGGGGCGGCAACTTAGAACACACTGTCACCCCAGGTTCTGTGCTTGGTCCTGGCGGTTTGCAGGAGGTTGGCATCTGCAGACTGGATGCTTCTGGAGGGGGTGTACTGATGAAGGGGGTCAGAGAGGTAGAGGGGGCCAGGCATTTCAGGGCCTTCTAGGTGTTTAGTAGAACCTTGAGGTTTATCCTGTGTTTAACCGGAAGCCAGTGGTCATGAAGGACTGAGGTGATGTGGTCACATGAGCAGGTACTGGTAAGTAGATGGGTGGCAGAGTTTTGCAAATACTGGAGTTTATTGAGGACTCTGTTTGTGGTACCATATTGTTGCAATAGGCTAAGCTAACCTGGGCTCATAGAACAAAAGAACACAGCTACTAAAGGCTAACCTAGCTCGTAACATTAATGGTATTGGTCGCCTCTCCCTGCGTGATGCATTTAACGTGAAAATGAGACCTGTGCTTGCCTGGATGAGTGTATACATATAAGAGGGGTTGTGCTGTGTTAAACTGACTCACCCAGCCGCTGTTTCAATTCACCCTCCGGAGAGGCGCCTGCTTGCTTTGGTGACCACGCCGTGAGGATGGACCTCCTCTCCGGGTCTGCTTTCCAGCATCCTTAGTACGCGTCAGGACTCTGCCATACCGCTCTCCATGTTGTAGTTCAGGAATAAAAGGTGTATTTACAAAAAGTTGTGTTGTGGGAAACAAGAAAATGTCTCTTCAATCAAACAGTATTTTCAATAAGAATCAGTCTTCCAAAATGTGTGTGGCCTTTAGCATCCGTCCGTTTGAGGCTCTCCGCCTCTGCTTCCTGAATCAATTCTCCGCACACTTGCAATGGCTGGGTTGAATCACATCAACAACACCACAGCCTCTCAAGTGACGTGTCAGTCTGACCCTGTCCATCAGCTAACCATGCCCACTTCTCTAAAGACACTAAAATTATATCATATTATTATTTACACCAAACACCAAATTATATAAGATTCATGCACGTACATGTAAATCCGCAGTCATGTAAATTAGATTACATTATTGCAGTTTTAAATGCAAGAAAACATCCTCTTTCCTCTGAATATGTGTACACATGTTTGCTGGATTCTTGAGTTTGCTGTAGAGAGTGACCAAGAAGCATGAATGATACAAGATGAAAGAAGGGCTTTCCATCTCTGTATGTTATATGGATTCTTCTCACGCATTTCCCTCTGAGACAAGGGGTTCAGTAATCTGTATCCTTTAGTGAGAGAACCCCATGGAGATGCATTAAAGAGATAAATTGGTATCATCCCCAGTGTGACAGACTCCTCATCTGTCTCTGCTCGCCTCCATTGATCACAATTTATTTTATTTGTGTTGTTTCATTATTAGGCAGAAGAAAAGCATTGCATTAATAAAGCCCTGTTTATAAAGTTAAACAGAAATGCTATACCGTTACACAGGAAGCATGAGGCTCTGGCACGCCTGCCCTTGTATCTTCTTACAGAATAAACTGAGATCACAGGCGGCACTGATCATTCACTGTAGATCTAATTCATTTTTTAACGATTATCAGGCTTTCCTGGACTGGACACACTTCTTCTAAGTAGATCAGTAAAATCTTGCATTTCCCAGTAGTCTCGACATATCTGAGACAAAGCACTGAGATTAATAGTGTTACACCAGTAATTTTACTGATACACAGTCACAAGAAAGAGTCTGGTTGTATTAGTCAGGTTTTTATGTTTTTGTATCAATAAAGAAACAGATAAGCTTTAAAAAGATAATAACATGATATCAATGTATAAAGCAGTGATTATAATTATTATAAACGTTGTGATCTTGTGACTGACAAGAATCAGTTAAGATGAAATAAAGGAATATTTGCTAAAAATGTAATGTATTGGGTAACATAGTATGTTATTTGTAACTAATAACAATTGTTTGTTAAATGTACAATTATAGTTTCCTAAACTAGATCATGTACTTTGATCTCTGAGAAAATGATGAGCGGTTGTGTGGAAGTGATTGTAATGAAAAAATTAACACAAAAATGTTATATACTGTTGGGTGTTTTAATTTAAATTGATGTATCATATTTTTTGTTAAAACATATTCGTTGAGTTGCATAACATGGAAAGATTTAAAGCTCCCATATTATGCTCATTTTCAGGTTCATAATTGTATTTTAAGGTTGTACCAGAATAGGTTTACATGGTTTAATTTTCAAAAAACACCATATTTTTGTTGTACTGCACAGCTCTCTCTCACTGCTGCAGATCCTCTTTCCACCTGGTCTCTGTTTTAGCTACAGAGTGAGACCTCTTTTCTTCTTCTTCTTCTGTACTATCTTTGATTGCACTCGCACATGCGCAGTAGCTCAGATGTAGATCATGTCAGCTAGCTAGCTCCATAGACCAAAGGCTCCAAAGGCTGTTTCTCCACCTTCAGTCAGTTACAAGGCAGGATTAGCTGGGAGACTTCTAAATGAGGGCGCACATGTAAGTAGTTCTTTTGTAGATTATGGTGAACTTGTGTGTGTTGTAGCAGTGCTTTGCTATTGAGAACGAGGTAGCATGCTAGCGTTAGCGTTAGCATGCTAACGCTACGAGCGGTTAGCCAGCACGTTTCGGCTTGTGACGTCACAAGCCGTGCCGAACAGCTCACCCAGAGACTGAGGGCAGGACACATTCAGAAACCGTATCTCACTCAAAACAGCATGGATGGATTTTTTTCAAAGTTGGTATGCGTGTGGAAGCACCAGAGACACAAAAGAACACCCCAAATCCCAGAAAATGTGTTTTTTTCATAATATGGGCACTTT
Source organism: Sander vitreus (assembly GCF_031162955.1). Taxonomy (NCBI): domain Eukaryota; kingdom Metazoa; phylum Chordata; class Actinopteri; order Perciformes; family Percidae; genus Sander; species Sander vitreus. The sequence goes on from NC_135865.1 coordinate 16,377,330, forward strand.
AACTTAAGTACAAGTATCTCAAAATTGTACTCAAGCAAATGTACTTTCTACCACTGGGTACATTAAATCTAAAAGAACAAAATATGAAGATCACAGTGTAAAGATCAAGTCAGTGTATGTTTGATTCCAGACTGTGTGCATATTCAGAGAAAATCATATTCCTACAGTAGAAGTTGTAAAGTTTTCCTAAAACAATATAAAGTGTTAAATTAAATACAAACAGGGTAATCACTGTGTTGATCCTGTTGAGCTTTAACTGTTTTACTGCTACATAGCACAATATTTTATTTTCCAACCCACAGTAATCCAGCTGTCATGTTAAAGTAAGTTAACACTTCTACTGGAGAACTGTACAACAAAGCAGTCACACAATTCAAACACAATATGTAATGGCATATTTCTCTCCAAACTCAAAAAAGAGAGGGTGTGCCATGTAAAATCTAAGTATGTAAAACTGGACCAAGCTGGTCCCCATATCCTTTGATAAATACATTGATGTATATGTTTAATAATAACAAGGAATGTATTTATTAGCCATCTTGCAAAATGACTGCAGTTAAAAGGGTTGCAATAAAGCTTGAACCCTTGGATGTTAATTCCTGGCTCAGGTCACAGTGAGGAGGCAGCCAGCAACAACACTGTGGTAAAGGGCTGGAGCCTTGTGCTGTGTGCCCCAACTGTATGTCATGAGGTGATGTGGTAATGTGCTGACAGCACAATATTTCAACACCATTTTAAAGTGACCTGGCTTAATATTTCTCCTCATGAGCCCATACGATTCACCATAAACACACTCAAACACGCAACAACCTGGATTTGCACTTTTGTCTGAGCAGTTTGAGTGCTGATCTGAGGTTGTGGTGTACTTCACTGAGAAACAGTTTCCAGTAGTCAAGTCAAACAACCAAGTGCTTTATTTGGAATACCAGTAAAAGTTTTGGGGGTGAAAACAAAAATAAATGTGTAAATGACACGTGTAACAAACACAGTTAAAGCTTTAATAGCTCAATGCTAGAATAATAAGATTAGGGAAGGGAAGTTTAGGTTCTTTGTGATGGGCACATAGTGTACAAAGATACCAGTGATGTTGCCAGATACGTCTAGTGCTATCAGCAGTTTAGATAAATGCACAGGGCAAATGAATTTCTCAACTGAAAAGTGTAAAGCTTTGATAAAACAGACGCAGAGACAATAGCAGACCAGCATTCTTACTATTATAGGATATTTGATAGTAAAGAGGCAGACAGGAAATAAGGGGAGAGAGAGGGGTATGACATTCTCTGACACACCTGAAACTGTAAATTTAAATGTTTTTAATAAAGATGTCAGAGATTTATTCAGCCAAAATCCTCTTTTGTAATGTAAATCTAAACACAATTATGTTTTCATGTTTCCTCAGTGAACACAGAAAATAATACTGGTTTAGTGTCTCTAGATGCTCCCTTGCTCTCATTAATGATCATATGTTCAGAAAATGTTCAGGGTGAAAAGACAGTGCTGCACAGGTATTTGTGCTCACTATAAAAATAACCCAGACTCAAAATAATTTATATTCCTTCTAACTGCGCATGACAAACCTTTTTCACATTCTCAAATCTCTAGAAACAAACCAATAGGAGTCTTTTGAACCAAATAAAATAAGTTGTGAAACGTGAAATAATGGTAACATACCCTGTGAGATTTAGTTTTTAGTGAATGTGTGGCAGCCTCAGTGTGACAGAACTAAAATGGGGCGCTCTGGATGCCCACATGTCATGTGCTACACACCCTCATACAGCAGGAGCTCCTGTTAAGGTTATTTTTACTCCGGCACCTGGAGGTGTTACAGACTCGCTCTGGCCGGCACTTTTTTTTCCCTCAGCACAATCAGGTGTGAGAGCAAGTGATCTTCATTCACTGCAATTAAGATTCTACCTTCATCTTCTCCTGGTACACAATTACTGCTCTACTGCTGTTTGCTCTAATTGCTCTTTCTGCAGGGATTGGTGGGAAGCCAGTGATTGTGATAGGTAGGGGATTATCTCCTTTCCTTTACTCTGCCCCCTTAAAAGAATCATTTGTAAACTCCCTGGTGTAATTACTGAGCCTCATGATTAATTGTCTATTGAAATTAGCACAGGCCTAGCTTTCATTTTTACTGCATCGAATATTAATTAATGTTAACTCACCCCTTTTCTTTTTTCACAATTTTCTAAAGCACATCTTTTGAATATTCATTGTGGTCTTGAAAAATGAGTATAAGCCAGTACCTTGAGTCCGAGTACTGACACTTGGCTATCACAAAAAATATATATCTGGAATTAAAAGATGTGTTTTAGGCCATAAATAAAATATACAGGAGGTCGACAGGTGAGGAAAGCAAGCTCTTATTTAAATCATGTCTCATCTGTTAGTCGAGAGGTGTCAGGGAATATGCAAAGCAGCGTCTCAGCTTTTGTTTTCCTTTGGAGAGGGAAGAATAGTCACATTTAATTCAGTTTATTTATTTAACCCTTGTGGGAAATGACAAGTTGAATAAGTGCCATGTAATCACATTCAGCATATTGTCATACCATAATGTATAGCACGCAATGTCACCTTGAATAAAGCATCCACCAGAAGAATACATTTGGGTAATAACATGGAAATTTACACTAAGGTCTGAATCAGATTAATATTAGAATATCTCCATATTCTATCGAAAACACTCTCATTGGCCTGGAGCCTAACCTGGAGTTCAACATCCACAAACTCGCAAACTTGCAAGTAAACGGTTTCTATGGGCAAACTAGTCTCACATTGCCAGACCTTCCTTCACAGCACTGTGGAGGAGGGTCTGGCGAGTCCACACAGCACACCTGGATGGGAGGAAAACATGCCCTTGTTTATTGGCATTTCTTTAAACCAATCACTATCGTCTTGGGCGGTGCTAAGCGCAGAGCGGAGCCACGATGCTGTTGCAAAATAGCCTCGGGAAGAAACTTGTTTTGGTGGAACGTGTGTACGTTAAGTTGTTTGCAACAGAAAACTCAGATTGGACAGATAGTCTAGCTAGCTGCCTGTATTTACCCTGCAGAGATCTGAGGAGCAGTTAAGCATAGTCCTCATAGAACACCAACACAAAGAAAGAGGAAGGTAACGGGACATCCAAAAACAAATATCCGAAAAGAGTGACATCCGGTGGAATTTGCGGTAGAATGAGAGCAATCCCGAAAGTGGAACGTCATGGATATAGAGTATGGCCAAACAAACAAAGAAAAGACCGCCGACGATGAAACAAGTGACAGCAAGATCCAACAACAAACCTGCAATTACTGCTTGCAACAAGCATAGGTGCCGCCAAAGAGAACGAAACAGAGATCTTCACGATTGTAACTTTAAACTCAGATAAGTATAATATGATGTTGGATCACATATTTGTGGAGGTGATACCATATGTTCCAATATGTTTTCTTCAATATCTCACATTGAGTTAACCTTCTCAAATAAAAGAAAGAAGAAATAGTAACTTTATTTATACAGCACTTATAAACAAAGTGCTAAACAAAATCTATTATGGTGGTGCTGAAAGCCCTGACATTAAACTTCTTATTTTTCCTTACAAATTTACTCAACACATATTTTCTTGATCAAGAGTGAAATCATCAAAGATACAGGTGGCCATCAGTAAAGAGTGAATGTTGTTGCACTGGGTGACATGTTCCTTCATTACGATGAACATGGACACTAGTTTTGCTTAATTGCTTTTTAAAATTTACATCAATAAGAATAAATGGGTTTGTGGCTGAGTGCCACAGAAGGGGTACAGCAGAGTAGGGTAGGGGTCTCTTCATGATTTGTTGACAACAGAAAACATGTAGAATAACTTCTACACTTTATCCTCTTATTTGGCTGATTAAATAAAAGAGTATTTTATAATGTAAAATATAACATTAAGCCTTTTGTCTTTGTCTCCATTCACTCACTCTCTCCACTCTCGCTGCCCTCTTTGTGTCTGTGTTTTCACTACGAAATCCAGTCGACCTTCATCTTGCCTTACTCAATCCACATTCAGATAAAGAGATCATACCCAGCAGATCAAACTAATGTCTTCACTCCTCAGCGTCTCTGAACGGCCACTGAATAATATCGCAGCTGCTGTGAAATGGCTGTGACATAACTTGATCCACGCAGTGACGGCGCACACCATCGCTTGCACCCTGTAATACATCAGTGCCAGGAAACAGTGGACGTGGAGACATACTGATTGAATCAGGGGCCATGGAGGCTCTGGGGAGAGTTCATCTACACCAAACCAGCAGCAAACACACAAGAATCCCGCTTGTAACTATGTTTAAGGACTTAGCGGTCATTCATTCAACTTCTTAGCACACAAAAGAGAAAACACAAAATGTTTTAGAGTCATCAAATGTTGGAATGATGAAGGAAACCAAACCACACCAAACTAAATTTATAGCAACTGATATGTTGTATCATATCTTGTATCCTAAATGTGTGTGTATAACTTTAAATGACATGCATAAAAGTTGTCTTGATGATCATGGACTTGGCTTGAAGCAGTGCAAACATTATTACTCACCTTATTGTTTTAAATTTACATTTGATTTACAGCTGAGAAGCCTACAATTTATTTTCTGTGAGCATAAACAATTAAGTATTTATGGCCATCACTCTGCGTCTCCTTTTTTATGTCTTTATGAGTCACCAACTGTTATACATCCCACTGTGAGACATACTGTACAGTATAATTGTTCTGCCAGGATAAATGACCAATAACTTTGACAAATGATAATAAAATTGCATTTAAGAGCGATAATAGAAATCAGATTTTCAGATTTGACAGGTTATGTTATGGGGTTTGACATTTTTAATATGAAGATTACATTAATATCCAATAAAAATGGGTTATTGTAAAGTTGACAGAGGTATTTTGCTTCAGATTTAGCTGCCTTGCGAGTAATAAAACTATTTTGAGTTTTTGCTTTGTCATTAAAATACAATAATAATAGTTTCCATCCCAGGACCCTGAGTACAAATATGCCAGGACAGAGACTGAGGAAGCATGATCATCTTGTGGCTTTTCTTCCTAGAAAAGCCAATGAATACCAATGAATAATTCATCTTTTTTTACTGTTTGGTTCAGTTAATACTATTGCAGAGATCTGAATGCAGGTTAAGGTTTCCTATAGGTAATTTAATAATAATTGTATTATTAAATGTAATATGTATATAATATATATATATATATATATATATATATATATATATATATATATATATAATATAATATAATAATCAGGAAATCTTTTCTTAGGGATAGTGTTCATTAATATTTTTGCTCAATATAGACTACTGGACAAATTGAATGTTTGGGAAGACCTAAGAAGTCACATGGCTCATCAATGCTTTTGGCACATGCAAGGAAGCCAAAATGATTAATACTTGGCACGCAGTCTAAAAACATTATGATTTGTGGAGCTGTTCTCTGAGAGACACAATTAAATAATATGACACAGTCATTTTCTTTGTTTGATTTTGAGTGATAACCACTTAAATTAGTTGTAGAATTTCTGTTTTATTGTCCAACTGAACACTACATGCTATGTGCAGTAATGCATCTATCTGAAAATATAAGTTATTAAACTGTTCCCTAATATGCTAATTTGTTCAATTAAACTGTCTCTGGCTCAGCAGGAATAATAAAGCAAACTGATTTAAAAGAAGTCCTCTGATTTGCGATATTACAGCTGATAGTGACTGTACATCAGTCATTTTCTGTACCTGTGTCTTCTGGCTAGGAACAAGGACAAGTGACTAATTTTCCTTACAAGTGTTTGAGCTCACCCCTCCCAAAAAGAGAGGGGGCTCCATCCCATCTCCTGCACCGCTGTGACCCCGATCCTCTCAGGAGTTGCACTGCTCCAAAGTAGCCTGTGTTGCCATAGTTACCTCCTCCTGGCTACTTTGTAAGGTCACCAGCTCTGGTGAGCTCTTCCCTCAGAGAAGAGGCATAACTAATGTCCTGCAGGTTCAGGCTTGATGTAAATAGCCTCAGTTGACAGCCTACTGTACAAATACTCAATTACGTTTGCTTAAAGGACATGATTTGTTGTAACAGCGAGCACTCAACTTGTGTGACATCAGCGTTGCCTGGGCAACGGCGGCTGATTACAAAGGCTGGAATTAGGTATTGATCAGAGGAGGGGGCTTGGCGCCAGTGAGGGACTGGAAGCGATCCGCCACTACGATTTACAGAGCATGGGGGTGGGGGTGAACCTGCACACTTCGCCCCAGCACAGAGAGCTGAAAACCCCTCAGGAACCAATTTACACACCGCTACAGTGCAATATCTGCAGCAGTCAATAATGGAAATCTGCCATCAATGTGACTCCTCTCCTCTCGTTAGAGCACCTTGAAAGTTCCAGGCCAATCCATGGACACAATAGATTTCCAATGGTGTAAGGATATTTTGACTTTGGTATTCTCCATGTAATTACACCTCTAAGTAAGGTTGCAGCTTTAAATAGGATCTGTCCTTTGCAGTCCTTTTAAAATGAATCATTCTCTAATTTAATCATCATCTCATCACATTCATACTCCCCTTACATTATTTCAAACTGCTAACTCTTTCAGCCCATTTAGTAGGCTCAGCTCATGCGGACAGACATGATTTAAAATGCCACTCAAATAGTATCTTCACTTAATAAATTAAGAGCCTTCAGTGTATGCTTGTATGGGTCTTACATCACTGCATACTTTTACTTTGTGCACAGTGTGTTTACTCTATGTCCATGCTTGCCCCGGGTGGGTCAGATAGTGGATCAGTTTCAGCTTGCAGGGAGTGCTTTGGAAACAATGACAAAGCTTAGCTATTGAGTAATGTAGGAACATAAAAAAATAGAAATGTTAAATTCTGAATTTAGCTTGAGATGTTTATTTTAAATCATTTCTGAGCACTTTTTTGACACATGAGCATCACAATTTTTTATTTAATCTTGATAAGCTGTGTAACTAATGGCTTCAAGGTAAGTCAAATTCAATTCAAAACATTTGACAGCTGGTCCCAGTTGTGAAATCACTAAAGATTATTTTACAATCCTTATTACAAATGTTGACATTAAATAAGATGGACATGTGGTGGTTTAGTGGTTAGCACTGGGTTTAAATGTTTGCCACAGTCCCTTTTATACGTATGTTCTTTTTAATGTTCATGTGGGTTTTTTGTCTGCGGTTTCCTCTCACAGATAAAGACATTCATGTTAGGTGTAAATGTTAGGTTTCAGGAGGCAAGGCACTGACCTCAAAACAGACAAGCACTGCATGGAGTAGCTTAGATACTGCTCAACAAATGATGTGTGGAAATAAAAATTTATTTTCTAGGGAGGATATTTGTAACAACAAAAATCTGTCACGAACAAGATACATCTCACTCACATACTCCTGAGTACCTGATTGTGGTTTAACAAAATGTTTCTTTTAGCTGAACTGAAGCTGAGACCAGTTTTTTTGTTTTTCATTCAAACCTTTATTTAACCAGGATAAAAAACTCTTTGAGATTACAAATCTCTTTTACAAGAGTGTCCTGGCAAGTGGCAGCACCATGGTTTCAAATAAATACAAAGACAATAACAAGTAAAAACATAGACACACTTTCACTCATCATATTCAAACAACAATGTCATCATAAAGAAAAATCTGGGTCCTAAATCAATTTAAAAACAATGACAGACAGACTGCCTTTCTGCAAGATCCTTTAAAAAGCCTTTAAAAGAATAAAAAGAGACCAACTCCTTCAACTGTAGTTCATTCTGAAGCTGATTCCATGCAGATGGTGCTGCAAAATTAAAAACCTTTTTACCAAAGTCAGTGCGGGCTTTAGGGACTGACAATAAAAACAGATCCTGTGAACTTTAGCCCTGAGTGTTGAAGCTTGTTTCTGCTGCAGATGCTTCATGTAAACAGTTTCTGAATTTTTGCTGGATAGAAATGTCACTGAAAGGTAATGCACAGCTGTCTTAATGGAGCCAATCACGTCCTTGACAAGAAAAACTCCCTCTCCTGGCAGTGCTCTGTAGTGCAATCCAGAGTGTGAAGTAACACCTTGTGACATCTGAGGATGTTTAACCCTGAGGGCTCTTTGTAGCCAAATGTCCTCCATCTTAGGAAAAAAAATAGAGCTGTCTCTTTTACATTACACAGACCTGGGACATGTCAGCCACTTGTCTCATCACAGGAATCAATTATGGAATACATTTACCATAATGTGATATATGCATATTAAAATAAAGCCTCAAAGGCAACAGAGACTGCCTCTTTAATAGAATCCAGCTACCATCAAGAGTAAATTCCAAGACATCGATGTAATGGAAAAACTGCATGTCTGATCTTCCCAAGGCTCTCATGTGGAATCTAAAAAGGCTGCTTGCTGCTGTTGTCAGGCTATGAACTGGGCTGCATTCACAGGGGTGTTATGGGTAGTCAGCCACGGCATCCAGGGGAAGGTGGGGGTGCAGGCTGATGTCACCAAATACACACATTTGCTGCAAAGTTATGGCATCATCATCAGCAAAGCAATGACAGCTTCATAAAGTTTGATTTAATCAGACAGGTGAAATTGAACCATTATATGACATAATCTTACAACTCGGTGATGATATATCTCAAATGTGATGTGCGACGGCGCTGATTAGAATTCATCCCTTTGCCTGCAATCCTTGAAAATCTAATCTAGAAAGCAGCTTCAAACGGAAAATCTTTACAACATAACCATCTGTGTGTGTGTGTGTGTGTGTGTGTGTGTGTGTGTGTGTGTGTGTGTGTGTGTGTGTGTGTGTGTGTGTGTGTGTGTGTGTGTGTGTTCATGTGTTTCTGCCTGCCAAAGGAATCTATTATTTTTCTTCTGTTTTGTGTAGTATTACTATACACTGGCTGGCGCTGCAAGTTTAATATGTTGTACATCTTTTTTTGTCTCATTCCTTATAGTAGATTCAATGTCATCTCTTTGTTGTCTCAAAATGCAATCAATGAAGGTCTTACTACCCCATCCACTGAAAGTCAAACCCAACCTATCTAGGGCCACTTTGAGCTGTTCTGTCAAATCTGAGAATCAAGCCCATATTTCTTAGAGTCATGTTGTGCTAGTCCTCACTCCAGTTTGTGTGTGCCCTCGCACCTAATATACAAAAGATCTATTGAAATATGCATGAGGCCCATGATGCCTGCACTAAAAATAAACTCAAATAGGGAATACATTGACAGCTCTGTTATTGAGCTCTCCTTGAGCTTCCTCTGTCATAGAAGCCACAGATCGCTCTCAAGACTCATGTATTATCAAAAGCATGCAACACCGCTCTCTCTCTTTCTCGCTAACACACACATACACACACACACACAATCTATCTCCTCTTACACTCACTACTACTTTCTTTCTTGCTCTATCACTCTGTTTCTCTCTATGCCCCCCCCCCCCCATTAGTAAAAACCAAGAGCCAGTTCCACTCGTTGTTTTAAAGCTTACAAATAGCCTAGTTATGAGTGTTTACTAAGATAAGGTTTACACATTAAAACAGTCTGCACCACACAAAGTAGGTTGTACGTAGAGATACTAAATATTTACACATACTAACTGCCAGTTGTTCCTGTTGTGTAGTTAATGTTAGCTTGTTAATATATGACCAGTTTACATTGAGGAGTAAAGGCAGCCTAATATTGAATATGATCAAGTGTCTGACCTCATTCTTAATCAAAATGCTAATAATGACACAAAAATTACACTTCACAAAATGAATATAATATACCTAAAATTACAAAACAATATGCCATTATTGTTAGCCTAAATGACCAAATATTGTTACTTAAGCTTAATTTCCTCTTACTCTAAAGTGTACTAATGCTAAATCTACTTTACAAAGGATTGGTTATCTTGGAAGTTATCTTACAGCTTGCAATGCTTTTTACACTATATTGCTATTGAATGGATGGCATTACAGATGTTTTCTAGCAACTGATTTATACAATAGTAAAGTCTTTACTTAAGACATTTAGGATTTAATGGTGCAACCACATTTAGTAAATCCCTAGTTTGATGTAGTTGTTATTTGGAACATATGAAATGGCTATACACACAGACTTAGATTTAGCTAGTGTAACCCAATCCTGGAGCTTACCGACTCTTTGAAACACACCCCAAGGCACCGTGTGTATAAAAGTAAGGAGCAGTTACAGTAAAACCAACCACCTTCAAACTAATTTTAACAATTATTCTTAAAATGCAGTCAATGACTCTTTTTACTACCATAGCTGATCTAGAGGGTAGAGTTTTATGCCACATTAGCCACTGCTCTACCATAAAGAACGATTAAGGGATCGAAATTGGCCACCAACATACATGTGCAGACCTTTTTTTATTTGACATAATGACATAAAAGCAAGGATCATATCCTCTAAAGCCCCTTATGCCATTGGTTCTTTTAAACATTTTTTCAATCTCATCGTAGTGAACTGCGCTATTGTCCTGTCCACTTTGACAAAAGTGGTGGTGCTTTACAATTTGGACTTAGGGGCCAAATTGGTAGGCATCAGTTTTGTAATTGGGCAGATTTAAGAGAGGTGCTATAAAATACACCCCTGCAACTTTAATAAGTTCCAGAGTCCTGGGCTCCAGGTTGCTGCTCCCAAAGGTGCTGGTCTGAGTTAGCTAACATTTATCACATAAACATCTAACACCACTCCTGCTAAAGCAGACAAATGCCTTCCTGCTCTGCAAACCCTTCCATAGCCATCAGAATCAGGGCAACAAATCCAGCTTTAATAGTTATCTATGGAGTCTCTCGCATGCAATGAACACCCACATTTATTTCTCTGTTTTCTCCCGATGAGGGTAAGTGGATCAATTAGTGAAGACTACAAGTTCAGCATCTTTACACATAGTATCAATTGTTAAGTTGAGCAACAGCAGGTCCCTAGATTATCTCAGATCTGTACCTCCCCTCATTCCCATCCCTCCTTCTCTCCATCCTCCAGATCCAAAGCTAGCCTCATTATAAATGATCCTCTGATACACACAACCTTGGCACACACCTTATCACTAATGGCCCACAGATTGATTTTTAATTAGCAACACTTTTGGATGGTGGCCAACTCAAACGGACTTTTATGAAAAACTAATCACCTTTTAGCCTTAAGTGTTAACAGGTGTAAGTGAATGGTTTGAAACTGTAACAGTGTTTGGATATTCACAATAAATAAAACCTACTAAAACCTAATTATTCAAAAGCTTAAATTTGTTTGATTTATGCTGGTAGTGTGATATCTTCGAGGAAAAACTACATTTATCACCACACAGAACGCAAAGATTAGAGTTGTTGAAGTTCTGTGCTGAGAGGACAGAGGTGCAGTAGATGAAAAGTGGGTCAGGTCAGATATCGTCTCAGGGTTGCTGAAAATTTTAGGCCACGTCAGCCCACATTAAACAAGCAGGTCAGGTGAGACCAAAACGGTGTACCCAGTAAGTTCATCTGGCATGAGTTCATTATCAAAGTGTACCCAGCTTTGATAAACTGGGCCAGGATTAATGATGGCAAAAGGAGACATGAACAACATCTGCAACATTTTAGGCCCAGATGTGCACACTGTGATTTGCCGGGTCAAGCCCAAAGTCTGCTGCAGAGGAATACACACGCTTTCCTTCATGATCCTGTAGGATTGTTGGATTATTTTCTAGACAACACATTATCATTCAGATTGTTAGATATTATTATAATCTTTGTTTCTATTGTTATTTTATTATAATTATTACAAGTGTAAATTTCAATTCATCTCTCATTTTTCAGGCACCTTTCACTTCCAGAGTGCCCTATTTTTAAAGAGGGGAATATCAGTAGACAGTATGAATATACAGTGTTGTAGCTTGATGTCCTGATCTGATCCGTATTCTTTATAAATATATAGCATTTTTTTTAAACTAATATTGTCATTCTGTTTCTTTATTTTGTAATGTTGCTAGTGTTATTTTTGTCTATTTTTATATATACATATGTTTATGTCTGTCCATACCAGAAGATGGATCCATCTCCTTTTTATCTTCCTTAAAGAGTTTATTTTGTTCAGTTTTTCCTTATCTGAACTGAGGGTCTAAGGATAGAGGGTGTTGTATAGATAAAGCTCTTTGAGGCAAATTTGTGTTTTTGTGGCGAGATAAATAAAAATGGCTTGACTGGATAGTGTATATCATGTTGAACCTTTTGTCAGCATAAATACTGTGTAAGAGCATGCTGTCATCAAATACTTCTGTTGAATATTTTGAAGCACAACAGATATATTTACGATTGCTTAAGTTTCAAGACCTTTGCTGTTGTTGGCAAGAAATGGCAAACATTTGGGGTAATGTCAAAAATGTAAAACAAAATGTGGAGAGTACAAGCCTGACATAAAATCCTGAAAGTTCTTTACACAAAATATAGAAGACCTTGTGAACATGCATGGGCAACGCATGCATTTTTTAACACTCAGCAGAGAATGACTGTGCTACATATTAAAATCACCAAAATACTTCTTTTTTTTTTCTTTTTTCTTTTACATAAAACTGTCAGTGAATAAGATAAATGTTTGCTGTGTAAAATCCACAGATAAAACTGCATATTGCAGGGCATGCATACACATATTTGCGTCCGTGTGCTTTATTTGCCTATACATGTATGTGTGTTTACCTTGCTCAGGGGGGCATTCATACTTTCCTGGGTGTTCAGGGCTATCACACATTTGCTCACACACACACTAACACATCTGACCTAGCAATCCACTCAACAGTAATTTATCGGTGTGATCCATCATTATCATGTTTTATTATGGCCACCGTTGGAGATATAATTCACAAATAGGCACATGCTGTAGTGATGACAGTGAGGGAGAGGGATGTCCTTTACCTTCGTCCTCTGCCAGGAGCCTTCAGGAGTCTCTGCGGCCCTGTATGCAAGAGACCAGACCCTGAATGGGCAGGGAAGCTGGGGATCTGGGGAGCAGGAGCGTGCCCTGTAGCCCGCTGCATTGTGGGCCAGCAGGACTCCCATTAAGTGCCAGAGAGAGAGAGAAAGACAGAAAGAAAAAGAGAGAACACATCACAGCCACAGCTCTGCTGTGGCTGTGGTGTGTTCTCTCTGCCATGCCTCCATGACCACGTTTGTATTCGGTAGCCATAACTCACTGCCTGTGCGTGGGGATTGATCCCAGGCTGGACACTCCCTGGAGGAGCCCTGGCACTCAGCAGAGTTTGATCCCTCAGATTAATGCAATAGGGATTCCCGGTCCAGGCCTTTGTCTCTAGCCAAACACTTAACGTCCCCCGAATTTGTATCCAGCAAAGGTTGAGTCCCATGTTTATTTGGGTAATGAATTGCTGTAATTAATGCACCTATTGATTCCTCCTCAGTGTCTCCTACAAAGGCCAGTCCAATATCTAATTTAATGGGAGTGGGAGTGTTAGCAAGAGGATGAGGAAAGGAAAGGAAAGCCCAGTATAGGCAAAACAATTGCACTATGTGCTCGCAGAATGAGAGTGTAATTGTTCAATGAATCACATTTGAATACATTCAATTAAATCTTTCAAGTTGAGGGCGTTCGTTCTGTGCACGTGCAGTTATATTACTTTGGTTTCCCTCTCGTGTTGTAATAAAAATGTAAATCCTTGGAGGGTATCTGAGAGCCGATGAGGACATTTGCCAAGTAGCATCTCAGAGCTCTGGTGTCACGCTAATAACCACAATGCAATTTTCTCGCACAAACAGGCAAGAGTGCATTAGCATATAATCCCCTGGAATTATGACTATACTAATCTCCATCACTGTGCCCTCCCAGAGGAATTCTAAATGTGCACTTACAAAAACTGTTACTGCATGTAGAGGAATTTTCTGAGCACTTCAAGGACAGGAGGTTTCCAGTTATCGCTATATGATCAAAATGTAATGTTTCAGTTTGGATCATATGTGTGTGGTATGGCTCTTGTGTCATTTCTTTGATCTTTTTCAGGGCTCCTTTAAATGCTGTCTATGTCCTTCCCCTTGCTGTGAGGCTGTGTGGCTATGCCCTGTGTAAACACCTGGTCACTGCCTCTGTGCAACGTCTGACCACAGAACAATGAACAGCCAGCTGGTCCATCTATTAATGTTTATTGAGGTTCACCTCAAGCATTGCATTTGTCCCCCTGTGAGTAATTACAAGAAAAGGAGCCTTTGACCTTTAATGTATATTGGAAAATAAAACTTTAAGAGTAGTATTGTCAATATGTGTGTATTGATCACAACTGTAATCACTACTTAATACCTTGACAGTCCAAAGGTGGGTGGTTTTACTGTTTGAAAGATGTCAGCTGCAACATAATAAATTACAACACAGAAAACAGATAACATTACTCATGAGGTAGTCCATTAGATTTGTTCATGCTTACCATTAGGTGTGATATTCAAATTTGTTTGATATTCAAAGGAGAGCACAGATTGTGTGAGTAACAACAATGTAACAGGGCTAGTTATTCAGCTCATTAATAATACACTTTAACTAAATCATAGCCAGCAGTTCAGTCTATTGCTCGGTTTTCACCATTCTAACAACAATGATGATGAATAATGATTCGTTCTAACCTCCTAGATGTTCTAAGAACCTATGGTATGCCTTATTAAAGACAAAATAGGTAGAAGACTAATTAAGCAGACCAAATAGGAATGACGGCATGCCCAACTGCCAGAGCCAAGTAAGAGCTTGAAAAATGGCTCTTCTGCTATTTCAATTAATCAGTTGTATTTTGCTTAATTTTGTTTGACGTTGGCAGAGGGAACGTCCTCTGGGAGTATCTGTCCTTTGACCACTAATGCTTTAGTAATTCTTCCATCAGTAGAACCCATGATTGAAAAAAATCAAGTGTGTTCGTGCGTGTGTGCGTGCGTGTGTGCGTGTGTGTGTGTGCTTGCGTGTGTGCATGCGTGAGTGTGTGTCATTTGGGCCAGTGTTTGTGTGCATGTATGACTGTATTCTAGCCTACATACAGTGACTATATATGCATCTGTTCACAGCAAAGCAGTCTGCTTTAGCCTTTCCTTTATTCCTTTGTGGTACATTCATTTTTTTCCCCCCTGGAGACGAGTATGGAGGTTGATTGCAAAGCCCACACAACTGACAGTGGAACCTGATTAACCTTACAGTGACTCCAGAAGCATGTGACCACCGCTGCTTCCCCTCCTCTCCGACCCATAGCCCAGAAAGGAGATGCTGAACTTAACCCCTGCTACAGTGATGAATTAACAATAGAACAATTCTATGCCCCAGTAATTACCAAACACTTTGGACACGGCAACATTTTTCAGCTCTGCCACACAGGTTTGTCAGTATTGGCGGCTTTCACCTGTAATCCTGGGGCTCTTTGCTCTTCCTAACTTTGTTTTCTCTGACGCAGATTAGATCTGCCACCCCATTACAGATTCATTTTCCTAATTTTTCATGTCTGCGCCGCGCCCCATCTGCACAGGGCTGATAATTGTGGGGACCAGCCCTGGTGATTAACATCAGCAGAATTAATTACGCCCGCCATTAAGGCTCCAGGTTGCACACAATGATCAAGAGAAATTAACTTTCTCCCAGGCCCCTAAATCATCTCACCTTCAAGTGGAGTGATGGCAAAGAGACAGACCAGGAGTCCTGGACCCCGCTCGGCATCTTCTTAACCAAACATGAGGTGCACATTCCACACCTGCACTGCTTCCCACCAAGGAGATTATAGCCGTGGCTGATGGGTATCAATTATGCTACCTTATGTGGTGGGATGAGCGAGAGGTGTCCAGGGTCTGGTGACTAATGGACCTGGGTTGGAGCCACCCTGCAGCTAGAGACCAGAGAGCTGACTGTTTCTCTGGCCAGGGAGCAGCAGCCAGATGCTGAGGGGCTCAGTTCACTGGCCTGACACACACAGCTATATATCTGCACACCACATTTGACTGTGAACTCTGGAGTAGGGTGGCCGTGTGATTGCAGGTTAGTCAGAAGCTGATGAGGAAAAAGACTTACTCATGCAGTCAGACTGCTGGATCAATTCATCAGTTTGTTTTCCTATAAAACTTTACCTTATCTTAAAAAGACGCCTGGTTCATAGGCCATTTTTATACCTTTTTATGATGTCATGTGTAAGATATTTTGGTTGTCTTGTAGAGAGAGAGAGGAAGAGAGTGATGTGTTTGTAAGCTGTGCTAATGGAGCAGGCCCCATGCCCCCGCAATAGGGAGAACAGTAGTAATGTCAGGAGGAGATAAGCAAATTGCGTCTGTATCATATTGACTTGTCAAGGTTAAGCAGTGTGAGCAGGGGGAGGAGTAACAGGCGAAAACTCTCCATCCTCCTCACTCCCTCTTTCCTTGACTATTGAAAAAGATACATGAGAGGCAGGAGGAGAGGGTGAACAAGTGAACAAGAAGCGGTAGAGAGGTGGCTCTGCCTTGAAGCAACCAACCTCCAAAAGAGTCCTGTTGAGATAGCAATCACACAGAGAAGGCAACAGACACATATGGGGAGGGTTTGGCTCTCTGGTCTCGTTTAGACTGATTTGATTTAGCTCCACAGGATCTAATTAAGCTCAGACCCAAACCTCTTTGGAGTTTCAGCAGCCATATTGTGAATGTCAGGCTTTGAGAAATGGCCATGAACGATCAAACCTGCGTATGTGTGTTCTTATAAACACACATCACAGTGAAACAATAATGGCTGTCAATGGATATATGGTAATAAAATCTGACAATCGTTATGCATAAGAGACCATATTAATTTTAATGGCAGCAAATGCAACTTGTAGTAAACATAATAACCAAAACAGTAACAATAATGGCTGTGCCAAGTTAACTTGCACAAAAAAAGTGAAAAATGCAGTGAAAAAAATCCACTAGTACTGCCTGAGGTTCATCCCATGGTGATTGTCACAGTGCTTCCCTTTTTCTCTAATTAGCTGCAGCAATTTTGCTTGAATTCGGTGTGTAATCCCCTGGATGAAGTGCAGTCAGCATCTTTCCTTTTCCTAAAAGCACGAGAGGTGCAGTATCATCAACTCCATCTTCGCTCCAACACTGCCTCTGGATGATTTAATAAGGTTAAAAGACTAGTCAGCAATTACCTCCCGCTCAGTGGAGGAAAACTCTGAAACACAATTGCATTATAGCTGTAGACAAATGCCAGACACTACATCCACAGAGAAAGTGGCTTTCTCTGCCTTTTACAATCCAGGCATTAAAGAGCGTTTTTAGTTACAAATATATGGAGTTTCTTTTTGTTAACAAGTTATTTTACTTTTGATTTTCTGGGTGTGTTTGTGTGTCTATCCCAGAGCTATATAATGGTCAGGGTGAGATAGTCCAGAGAATGTCATAGAGTGACATTTACTGCCTCTGCTGTGGGGAAACAGGTAAGCAGAGCACACCATCTACAAAGTAGTCCCCTTTGACACCAGCACTCTACAAATCAGGGCTGAAGGGCAGGCCAGAACGGGGGCACTGACACAGAGGTCCTTCAGAGTTCCAGCGTGGCCCAGGAATGTGGCAGAGCGAAGGCAGCTGGGGCAGAACAGCCAGACGTCTGGGATTTGTCTGGCACCATGTTTGATTTTACTAACCTCAACATAAGACAACTCAATGGGAGATAAATGTTCAGCCAGTTCCTGTCCCACTAAACTAACTCCATACTTACTTTCCAGTGATAGGGGTTTCTATCTGGGTTATCATCTTCATGGCAAGACCCTTAGAAACTGCTTGTGGGGGGTATCAGCTCTATTGAAATTAGTCCTCCTAGTTGCACTTATTAGATAATACTTCCTGTATTAGTGGGGCAGCAGTGATAGCAGGCAGATTTACAGCTCTCTGCGGCAGGCAGCTCACTTTAACATGGGCTGTGGGGTAACTCTGCTCATTAAATAGAGGATGTCATCACTCCACGCCACCGCTGCATGTTACATGTCACACATATCCTCCATAGGCCAGCCTCTGTCCACCTCCATCCACAACATCCTCTAAATCTGTCATTCCCACCTGGACCAGGGTCCCACATTTGACCACACCGCCCTGCTGCAGTGTCGTACATGCATGTGGTGGGCAAATGTGGAGGGAGATACACAGGTGTTTGTGTGTGCGAGTGGCACATAGGGCATTACACACCCAACCCTTCCTCCACTGCATGTGTGGACAGATGTGTGGGACAACGGTCGGTCCATCCACATGGGGAGAGGTGTAGGCATGACGTTCATTACAGACCCAACTCTGTACACAGGCCAGATAAGCAGAACAGGACAAGATAAGGAAGCACGGCTGGCTACAGCAAAGTGCAGCCAGACATTCTGATGCCACCACCAGATGAAACAGCATCCAGTCTCTCTCTAAACGTTTACTCTATTGTTCACCCATGAAAGCATTATTTTAATAAACTTTATGTGCTGCTGCATTTTAATCAATGCAATTAAAAGCAACTGCTTATTCTGCAAGCTTTGCTTAATTCAATTTTTACAGTAAAAAAAAAGCATGCAAATTAAAAACAGATACAAACATCCACTTAAAACATTTTCCAGAGGCCATCACCTGTGCCTGTCACTTATTCATAATCTATAATCATAGAGTGTTTTATTAGAAATATCTCATTACAATACAAAATATATCTGTTTAACTAATTATATTTTGCACATTAAAGTTAAATTGAGACTTTTCCGGGTCTTGTACTATAAATATTTGCTTAAGAAGAGAGAAAGTGGCAATGGCAATGGGCTCAACCTCATGCTTAAGGCTCCCTCCAAAGTTGTGTCTAAGCATTGCATGTCATTTATTTTTCAGAGCTTCCACATACCTTTACCTGAATCACAATCGACATCAAATACCGAAAAAATCTTCAATGAAAGGGGTCAAATTTGCATTAAAAAATATCTATTTAAATTTGAGTTGAAAAACTTGATAAAAAAGGGATTTAAATCTGGATGAATGTCAAGATCTGTCAAGATCTGTGTCAAGATCTAACTATTGTTATATTATTTGTTTAAAGTGTATACAACCATCACATTTCACCAAGAGAATATTTGGTAATGTTTTGTTTGTTTGTGTTTCTCAAATTGTTAATTTAAATATTTTGAATACTAAATATTTTTTGTTTATTACCAGCTTCTTGAGTTTCCTGAAATACACCCTTTCCCACCTATCTACCTTGATTACATTTTTTGTCCGAGACATGTTTATTCTCGTGAGCTCCAGTTTATTGTGGGCATTGTAAGATGAAAATGTATTTCATATATGTGTTGAAATGCACTGATAGTAATCATTTCTCCAACTGGATAAAGGGCCATTGAGGATTTGCCTGGGTCGACTTGCAAAATGACCCATGCCAGTACTGGCTATTATACTACATAAGTCATTGACTCCTGGGACCACGCAGGCCTTATTCTTCTTTAAATCGAGTATCATCTAATTTAAAACATAGAAATGTGTTTATCTGATCATACACTTCATACACTATCATACACTTAGCAATGTTTCTTTAGCTTTGTGTAGCCTACATAACTAAACATTGAGGTTTTGTGTGAGCGTGTACATGTATGCATTAATGTATGTGTGTTTATAAGCCCATGCATGGGTTTTGTGTGTGAGTGTGCATGTCTCTGTGTGTGTCTGTAAACCAGTATTGGATCACCAGGTGCGAAGGTCATAATTCAGCTGCTTCATGGTGATGCAGATAGTGTTTACTATATCCAAGTGGTGCCATTAGACATCATGTCTGCAGAAATGTAGCTGTTGCTTATCCAATAGATTGCTCCTCTCATCATCAACAGTGCAATCATTCTCAGTGATAGTAAAGCACAGGGGAGGAAAGAGGAGCCAGCCCTCCAAGATGGATGTGTGTTATTGTTTGTGGGATGACAGTGTGTTTCAATCAGGTCCTCTGTGCTCTAATCCCAGGTAGAGCTTTTGAAGTGCTGAGTCAGTTACTGCTTCATCGATCCATCACAGTGGGTTAGTAGTGGGCAGGTGTACTCCCCGGCTCTCGGGAGACCAAGGAAACACCTGCCCTGCACTGCTCGGGACTTCATCATCCCACCATTCCTTTGTCTCGTTCTGCCGGGAGCTCAACGTCGGCCACAGAAAACTGTGAAAGCAGCACTTTTGTGGTCGTTTGTTGCCCGTACACAAAAATTAAGGGAAGGGAGAGATGGTTTTCCCTTGCATCCAACACCTCCCCCCTCCCTTATTTCTCGCCCATGAAGAAGGGGCATGCACTTAATGGACCGCACACAACTCACTACACAGGTCCACACCTGCAAGCATGCCGTGTAGCACAAAAATGCAGTCTCCAAATCTTAATTTTATTAGACAATCCCTGTGTTATCAAAATGAATACTCTTTTACGATAGCTGTAGAGGCGGATGACTTTAGAGAAAGCATAGTAGTTATTATTACATCTGAGAGCAGTGCGCCAGCGAGGGGTGAGAGTCTATGTTTCTCTTGCTGCAGGCAGTCAATTAGTGCCAGAGGGAAGCACAGCACTCCTCTGTTGCTCTCCACTGAGGAGCTGTAAATAAAGGTTTTTATTACACCACACTATCTGCGTCTCTTCTCTGGACATCAATTGGCCAATGCATTGGACTGTTTCCTAACATAATCACTCCTCCTCTTTCTATTTCTCGCTAAAATCAAGAAGGAAGGTCACGGTCACTGGTTTAAAAACACAGAAATTGTCACATTCTTGGATGTATGTTCTTTGATTGTACTGACTTTAGCACCAACTTTTGCACAAATGCCTTGAATCCTATGAATGCATTATTCATTTGAAAAAGGATTGACAAACCAACCAACCTAACACACTGTATTGCTCCCACAGAGCATTTGAAGAAAACCTGCAATTATCTGTCTATATATAGGAGAAGGAGAGAAATACTCCAATCCCATCCTGAGCTGTAGCTCATTTAAGAAGGCTTTGCCTGGGCCTGTCTTACCCTATCAACACACAGTGTGATGGGCTCTATCTATCAGACTAAAATAATCAGTCAATATTCAATAGCAAACTAAGTGCATAGATGTTCAAAGATTTATGAAAAACAGTGTATCTGAGTCCTTCAGGACCTCAAGCAAAACACATGACATAAGGGTAAACAACAAAGTTCTAATTACTATAAATTATAGAGACACTACATTGAAATAAATGTGATGATCTTTATAACACTACATCTTATACTTTAATATCCACAGAAACAGTTCAATGTTAATACAATTTTACATAATAAGTTCTTGGCACTGTCTTTAAAAAACAATGTCAGTTCTCACCACCGTGGGAATGACAGTTTTGAAGCAGTATTTTAAACATATTTGAGTGCGGACTAATTTAGCATCTGCGATTTATTTTACAAATATATTTTAAATAGCAGAGACACAATAACTATAATGTTAAACTCTAAACCCCTCTTTTAAACATTATGCTGTATACGGTGTAGTCAGATTCTATATAAAAATATGGATATTTTGCGTAATATTTAATCTGTCATGCTGTTATCCTGCTAAACATGTAATTCTGGGGTAACGTAAAAAAACATATCATTGCTTTGTTATGGTTCTAGCTTAAAAAGCACATGAATGCCTTGTGAGGCATGTAATGCAGTGATATGTCCTTATACACACACATTTTAGTGACAGAAAGAACCAAAATGCAAGGCCACTGTAACCAACTTTAGCTCCTGTAAATTGAATGCTGATTCTATTTATATTGGTGTGATTTACACCCAGTTTCCTCTATGCAAGTGAACAGGAAACAGATGCTAGGAATTGTTCTTTCCCTAAATTCCTCGGAGAGAGATTCTAGTCAACACCGACGTGTGAGATTGGCTTTGTACTTGCATGTGAAAAGGTATTAGACAGTGACTAAATTGACTCTCTGGTTTCCCTGCTCTGAATCTCCATTTCCTCAGAGTTTCCACTTGCGTACGTCCGTCTACCCAAACCCAGGTTATGGCAGGCAGGCTTCCCTAATGGAGTCATGGAGCCAAATCTACGCTTTCTCAGGACAAGGTCAACCTTAACACCCCAGGCACCACAGACAGTGAGGGTTGGGCTTTGTGAGGGACATTAAGTTCATAAAAAATATTTCAGTGAAAATTGTTAAGACAAGGTAAACACATGGATATGACTTGTGTAGCTAAGAAAGGAAATAAAACCAGTTGCAAAACACAATATTAAAGTTAAAGTAATGTGTTGAATATATCAATCATTTTGCAATAGCCCGCCTAATAAAGTACACTTTTGCTATAATAAAAATGTGTTCCCCATAATAACATTAATTACGGAAACAAATAGAAACAAATAAAATTAAGGTTTGAGATGATTGCACGTGTGACACAAGGGGAAAATGATAATTTAGTATCGAGGAATATTGTATGGCATTTACAAGGTGGTATAATTTGAAAATAAAAGGTCCATCTTTTCATGGACCATGGTGCCATCTAGAGGACGTTGAAAAGAAAAAGCGAATCGGGCACATGTGGTCTCATTTGAGAGGTAATATTGTTAGTGTAATTATTTGCTTTGTGAAAGCTTGTGTTTGGGCATGTGTGGGTTTGTTGTTCCCAGGTAAAGGTAATGTTTGTGTAAATAAAAGAGTGGATTAAGTGGATTTAGTGGAAAGTAAACCCTGCAGGCTTAGCTGGTCTTTTATGCATGGTCCTTGCACTGGCCCCTTGTGTGGAGCATTATGATATGGTACCACCTACTGCTGGATCACTTCCAATATAACTGAACTTAGTGTAATCAGAGCAGCAATGCTATTGAACTAATCCAATCAAATTGATTAAAAACAATACAATTTGATAAGTGTGTGTGTGTGTGTGTGTGTGTGTGTGTGTGTGTGTGTGTGTGTGTGTGTGTGTGTGTGTGTGTGTGTGTGTGTGTGTGTGTGTGTTTTACATGCTTTATATTTTCACCCATTGCCACCAGTTAAGAATAAAAGGGGGAAAGGTTATATTCATGTCATCCCTCACCTCACAGATGATTTGCAGCCAATGGCTCCTCCCTTACAAAGATTTACTGTACATGAAATTTTTGCTGACATGGTACTCTTCGGCCGCTGCGTCTCAGATATATGGCAAACCATAATTTGGAGGTGTAAAATGGGTATAAAACCTGTATTAATTATTTAATCGTGGTTCTAAGTGCTGCCTTTTAGTCCACACCAGGATGTCATCCCCCTCTATTTCAGGGGATCGTTATATCACTCATTTGTCACAGAAGAAATTACAATCAAGACTGAGATTGTATATGGTAAATCAGAGCAAACCAAGACTTTTTTTATTGGTCTCATTAACTGTTACTTTCATAAAAATTTCACTCCATTTGATATAAGTGAACTGCTAATTGCATTTAAATCTCCGTTTGCTAGCGCTGGACCTATTGAAGGCCCACTGGCATATGTAGCAGTGATAAATACCCCAAACTACAGTGGTAAAATAAAAGCTGAGACTTTAGAAATGAAAACCTGTCTCTTAAAATGCCATTTGAAAGGACAAAGCAGCCACCACGTGCACCAAGTGCACAGAATAGAAACGTCCCTGGCAGGTAGCAGTGTGTGGGACCTGTGATATATCTTTGTGTCAGGGGGCAGTTAGGTACAAAGACTGCGGGTCATGATCAACAACCAAACAAACATGTCCTGAGGTTGGGGCGGGGAGGTGTACACAGAGCATCCATCAAACTACATCTGTGAGAGGCAGATACTGTACTGTTTACTCTCACTACACTCATTGCTACACTCAGCTCAGCTCCTCCTTACCAATTCCAGATGTAGACTTTTAATTATGAGAAATATATTTATCAGGCCAGCAGTGATTATGATTGCTGGGCATTTGTTCATTGTGGTCACAGGTCGGTCTGGGATTAGGTAATGACCAACATGTAACACAAAATAAGGTGCAACTTCCCCGGCTGGCAAATTACACTTAATTATAGTGTTGTTTGCTGACCCTAATGAATGCCATAAGCCAAAATGCATAATGTGATAATAATAAATTCTCAATGCTACAAGCATTGTTAGAATTTTCATGAATAAGCATGCAATTTGTTAAATGACAGTTATTTTGAAACTTGACATTTGATTTTAGTCTTAGTGGAATCAGGCAGTTATACACATAAACTTGCTCTTCTTAACTGTGGAGAAAACTCAGATTCAACTGACAGTGGTGGTTTTAAATCACAATTTTAAAAATAAGTGAAAATCCTGCATTCAAAAGGTTATCTAAGTAAAGGTACATCAGCAAAATACACTTAAAGTATCAAAAGTATTCATAGTAAAAACGTATTCATAGGGAGAATAGCCCCTATCAATGTGACATTAGTATATTTTATTTAATTATCATTACTGATACATACATAATGACTACCCATTCTTTGTTACATTTTGTCAAGATGGAGCTAATTCTAACTAGTTTATATACTGTTGGGTAGTTTAACATATAGCAGGGTACTGCATTGCATGTAAAACACAAAGCATCATTTGTTTTGCATGTAAAATATTAATGTATTCATATGAATGATTCAATGTACATCAACTATATATACCTGTATAGCTGTGAAATGTAGTGAAGTATAAAATAACACGTGGAAGTACTCAAGCAAAGTACCTCAAAATTATACTCAGGTACAGTACCTGAGTAAATTGACTTAGTTACTTTCCACCACTGGCATTTGGCAATACATTTCAGATACTGACAATAATTTAACAAATTGAAACTGCCGGTTGAAAAAAAAATTATAATGCATCAATACATCAGCTACAGTATTGCCAAAATCTGTGATTTTTAGCTTTTCATTTCAGGAAAATATCAGCTGTCTGGAGGTAAAGTTTGTTTATACATACATGGTAATAATTGTTTAAATGATAACTGCAATTAAAATGCAGCTACTCGCAGTAACAAAGCCACAGTATCACGGCCATCAGATCTGTTCTCAGACAGAATCTAGGATGCAACCATCTGTTTTACTCCAACAACAGTAGCTCACCCAGGCTTCAGATGCTAAGTGTAACATTGGTTTTGCTAAACAGACATCCACTGCAAATATACAAATAATATATAGCCCTTTATTGTCGGCAATACCATAACAATGCTCAAATGGTCCAACAGTGTCCAATTTTCAAAGAGGAAGGAAAGGATGGTTTTTTACATGTTCCCACATGGCAGGGCATCAAAAGTAAATATGTAAAACAATATAAATAGGATATTAGTATTAGTATTACTGCTTTTAATAATGTTCCCTAACTAAAGTTAGCCTACAATAAAATGCTTAGAAGTAGAAATAATGTTATCAATTTAGAAGTTCAATTAAGGAAGAAATGTACAGTAAAAACTGCAATCTGGCTTTGATTTACACATTTTAAAGATAACAGGAACAAAGCAAATTCTGCTCATTTGCTTGTGTTGTAATCCAAATGTATTCATTATCTCAAAGTAAATACAGTAACTGCAGTAAAATAAAGAGGCAAAACACAGACTGTCTCTTGAATCTGAACTATGGACTGATCATAAATAATCATCATTAACAGTGTCAGGAAAAACATTACCCTTTTTATTGGGGCTGTATTTTCCTCACACACTACAATAAAGTTAATGACAGACATTGTTTAAATTGTAAAACAGTCATATATTTGGACCGCTGGTCAGTTTCAACAAGGCTCAGTAGCATCTGGCTCATAGATCATACTTGTCCAATTAAGTATTCTTGTCAGAGAGATCTGACTTGAACTGAAAACACAGATGTATGTCATGTTAACACAATTACAGATGTAATGTACAGACTATAACTTGAATATCAGTCCTGGAACACTTTCACATGATTTCTCAGACCAAATGGCCATTTGAAACCCCTTGAAACCACTGCCTAATGTGTAATATCATGCCATTATACTATAATGAATGAATGTGTTCATGAAAGTAAACAATAAGAGCGCTGCTTGAGATGATGCTACTAACAAAGATAAACAAAATACCTCCTCACAATACGATAGAAGAGCACAGTGAATTTACAACTCTGTGAAGTTCATTGGTGTATCCACTCCATGGTCAGTTTTTAAAACAGCTGAAAGTGTTATTACAGTATCCTGTTGAGTGTCTTTCAATCAGCTCTGCTGAGGGTGGACTGTGAAAACTGGTCATCTTCAGTATTGCAGTGTTCCTGTCTGAGGCTTATGTCATTACGATTTTAAGTCATTTCACTTTGCAAATAAATGGTGTTTTTCAGAATCTGATGCACCATTATCTCACTGACTATTTGGCCTCTTAAAGTAGTCATGTTTCTGTAAGCTGCCTTACCTTGAAATTTATTTTCAATCAAATGAAATTATAACTAGTTAATTAAGTTGAAATGAACTCTCTTTATAATTGTGATGTTTTGTGATCAGTTGTATCAGTTACAACATTGAATGATTGTGGCAAGGAGTTCAGTTGCATGAATCAAACTGGCGTATGCCAAACACTGGAGCAATGCATCAAGAAACAGGAACAGTATATGGCTTAATTTATGCTTGTTGTGGTCACAGCGCAGCACCCATGGTAACTGAAAATACAGCAGGGTCCCAGAGGCCTTTCTCATACCCAGATTCTGCAACTGCCCCAGGCTCACTTCATGTAAATTGTTTTAGTAATTTGAACAATGGCAGATTTTTGAGTGAATTAGCACCAGTGAAGTGCAATATCAATTAAATATGGCTGACGTCCTGTTGGGTTTAGGGGATGGCTCCAAGAGGCTTTTTTTGTAAGTCGGGACCAGGTCTGGAAATGATAGATATACCTACCAAATTTCATACATCTAGATGAAATGCAATGCAGGGGCTATTTCTATGAAATTTGGTAGAGGGCAATATCGAGCCATTTTGTTACACCCAAGCACTAGACCCATAAAATATCAAATGTTTTACACACTTTCAAGCACCCTAGTGATTTCAATAGGGGCTTCACCGACCAACTTTGACGGTGCTCGGGGCCCTAACTGAGTTTATTCCTGCATTATTAGCTCATTTTTAGGCCATGTCTTGTAGAGGGGTCCTGTGTTGAATTGTAGTGTTAGGAGCTTTATTGTTTTGTTTATATTGTGTTTACATGTTGCACATCCCTACATACAGGCATATTCCTACATATTGGATTAAAACAAATTACCACAAACTAAGTTCCAGCGCAGGAACACTGTTTGTACTAAACTTAATGGGAACTTTGAGGCGCCAGTGTACACACATTGTGCAGTGGGTACAGTTTTGTCCTGGGGCCCCCTAACAAATTAGGCAGGCTATGCTCACATTAGTAAGACATGACAGTTTTACATGTCACATATAATGGAAACATCCAAATAAATCAGTTTCTCAGTTTCAATAAATCAGGGCTTTTGAACAATTGTGTTTTTATTGTCAAAGTTAGAACTTAGGCTTTAGCCACTTTCGCTGTCCAGCTGGCTCATAAGACATTCACTTTCTTTTATAGCCTATAATCTATAATATTCACATCTATATTTGTATTTGGGTTTGATAATTCAGATTGAATTATTGTTATGCATCTTTATTCAAAACATCCAGTTTCTGCTGCTGTTCTTCAATTGCAAAAAAAAACAACAGTCTCAAAAGGTAGATCACGGTCACCAACACTGAACAGGAACTGAACTGAACTGAACACGACGTGGCAGTTGAGATCAGAAATGACCATCAAATAAAATCTACAACAGTCTCAATTATCGAACACTGAGTCATACCAAATTGTGGGTTAGCCTACTTTGGGTACTTCCCCCTGTGTTTTTTATTTTCCACCACTTGTATGTTTTCTACTTGGAAACTAACAGCACCTCACTAGGTCTCTTTTAAATTCAATGTCCCAGTCATTATGGACTGATGTCTCACTCTCAGTCTGGCAGTGGCCAAACAATTCAGGGGCTGGAGGCTGGATGGAGAGATGGAGAGATGAGTATTGATTGTTCTGTCAAGACGTGTCTGTTCAACCAGTAGATGGCGCAAACAATCTTTTTCTTTTAATTGCACAAAGCTATACAGAAACATGGACAAAGTGAGCAAACAAAACTTTACATATTAAGAAGAAACAATTCTTAATTTACATATAATTTGCATGATTGTATGCATTTATAGCCATTGTAGTTTTTGATTTATAATCATAGGATTAATCCAGGAGGACGGACTGCGGAGTGACAACAACCAGACTGGTTTCCTGTTCACGTGACCCACTCAGATCTCCGGCCGTGACATCTGCAAAATGGAGGTGAAGTGTTCGCAAATATTGCAAATTAAATATGGTTATTTGTAAAATGCAGTTAAGCTATGGTAACTCGTTTACGTAATTGTAACATTGACGAGGGAATGCACGGTGTTATATTGAAATGTGTAGCTTCTCTGGCGCTTTAACGTTGCTCAGGATTCAGCGCTATCTACGGTAGACGGTAGCTAACGCTGCAGCTAAACTAAAATAAGCTAATGGTTGTCAAAATTACAGTAGGGTAATTTAACACTTAGGCGGTGTTACCACCGGAGTGCTCCGTGTTGCTAGCTACTGTTTCAGTTGGCTATTAAATGAACATTGTTGTTTGGTTTCTTTAACCAACATTACTCGTTATAGCTGATAGATAAACGGAGGCATGGTAACAACGCATTGCTAACCCTGCAGCAGTAGTGATGTAAGCTAACGTTAGCTGGCCGCTCAAGCTAACTCCTAGACTCCTTAGACTGGCTAACGTTCATTTGTATATTACTTAATAATTTAGCCATGACATGTTTTGTTTGTGCACCGTGGTTATTTGACAGCTTAATTTTACACGTTGAAGTTTAACACTAACGTCAGCTTATTCTGTCGCTACAATGGGTAACGTTAACGATACGGCCTAGTATCAACACTGGCAACGTTATATTTGCAGATATTTGTGCATGTATTCATCTGTAGGATCATATTAACGTTATATAACAATGCTGTAGTTTCTTCAACTAGTTTCCTGTAACACTATTTACAGCTGCAATTATATTTTTCTTGTTATGCTTTAATAGGACCGTGAAGCTAAAGAACCCGAGCAGCTCAGAAAGCTGTTTATTGGAGGTCTGAGCTTTGAAACCACGGAGGAGAGTTTACGGGCCCATTTTGAACAATGGGGAACTCTTACGGACTGTGTGGTACGTATTTTCAGTGTAATTTGTGGCAAAATATGCCCTTAGATAATAATAAACAATACAATGAGTTATAAACATATCTACAGTCCAGTTAAACTGTTTTCACTACCGTTGTGTATCGTTTTGTTGTTTCTAGGTGATGAGGGACCCCAACAACAAGAGATCAAGAGGGTTTGGCTTTGTGACATACGCTGCTGTAGAGGAAGTCGACGAAGCCATGAAAGCAAGGCCTCATAAAGTTGATGGCCGAGTTGTTGAACCCAAGAGGGCAGTGTCCAGAGAGGTAAACAAATTCCAGACCAGAAGGCAGATACTACAGCAATGTTAATGTTTGGTGTTTGATTATCGATACACTCTGTTTCAGGACTCCAATAAACCAGGCGCCCATCTGACGGTGAAGAAGATCTTTGTTGGTGGTATTAAGGAGGACACTGAGGAGTACCACATTCGGGAGCATTTTGAGAAATATGGAAAGATTGAGTGCATTGACATCATGGAGGAACGCTCCACTGGGAAGAAGAGAGGATTCTGCTTTGTCTCCTTTGATGATCATGACACTGTAGACAAAATTGTTGGTATGTGGATGTTGAGACTTCAGAGTTTATGAGGGTGTTGGTAAACATTAAGCAATAATATGTAAGTGTATTGTTTCTTCTCGTTTTTCTTACAGCCCAGAAATTCCACACAATCAACTTCCACAATTGTGAGGTCAGAAAAGCTCTCTCAAAACAGGAAATGAGTGCTATATCCACTACCAGGGGTAAGCACACCATCAATTAGAAAGTAAAGTTATACTTGCTTACCATTGAGATAAATATATATATATACTGTTTGCAGCTGACAGTTCATTTATGTTGTAAACAGCTATAAAATGACACCTTTTACATATCAGGCAGGAGTGGAGGATCTGGAAACTTCATGGGGAGAGGTAGTAATTTCGGAGGTGGTGGCAACTTCGGTCGAGGTGAGTAGTATTTGCATGCCAGATGAAAGTGCCTCTGGCATTAATCACACTAATGCAGGTATTTTATTGTGATGTTTACATGTTGGTAGGGGTTGCAGAATTTAAGTTTCGCATCCACACTGACACACTAAAGAAAGTAAAAATGGTTGTTTCTGTTCTTACGGATTTTTTTATTTATTTATTTATTAAATGTCGACAAACTAAATGGTGCATGCCCATAACCGTCTGGTGAAATCAGTTACTCAGCTTGGTCTAGGCAGGGTGAAGCTCAGTTCTGTCGCCTCCAACTCTCTGTAAGCACTTTGTTTTAGCTCTGCTAAACCCACAATTAAGGAGTTCTGTTGTCAGACATGCAGTTTTCCGACAACAGACTGATTTATAAGTGACTGAACATGTAAGATGATCAGTCATATTGACATGCAAAATAAGTGTCAGAGGTGACAGAAACATGTCTTTCTTACATTGCAGTTAAGCAGAAATGTTTGTCAATTGACCCTTCGCTAAGCCCCGCCCTCCTTAGTTACTGTTGCTACGCCTGACAAGCTTTCGTGCGTCTATTACAGTGCATGCACCGGTGTCAGACATTCCCAAGGAGATAATTAGTAATTTTTGGCGAACAGGTGAAATATCTGAGAGAGCAAGACAAAAGGGACTGCAGTATGCATTCGAGGGATATATCCACGATGTAATATGCAACCGATTAGAGAATAATATCATCAAAATTGAAGCTAAAGCCTATAGGTCCCAGCGCAAGCAGCAGCCACCTCATACGCTGACCATTCAAATGGGAAACACACAAATTGAGGAACAGCTATGTTCATGCACAGCAGGGTAAGTGAAATTTGAAAATAATCTAATAATTATAAGTCAAACAGCTTATCCATAAATCTTGCGGAATAAACACAAGACATTAGCCTGACCGCTTTGCAATGATGAAATTCTTCTGCTTATATTTTTAGCGATTAACAAAATGCTGAAATATATTTTAAAGTATGTCAGTGAGCCTCCGTCTTGCCTTTAATCATCTTATTTTACATTCAAATATATGCATTATGAACAAAGAACCGTCATTATTTCCAAGCAACGCTGTGCTTGCTAGCTAACATTAGCGTGTTCTTGCCTTGGAGCAAACGTAGGTGTTTTTGTTAATCTTGTCGACAGTTAGTTGTGAATGGGGCCTCCCACACTGCTTGATCCACGCCTGCCATTTCTCCCCCTGGGTTTTAGGTTTCGGGAAGGGAAAAGATTCCACCACCCCGTCCAAACTTTTAGGATACCGGGTATCAGATTTGCACAATCCATACGCACAATGCTTCGGCATGTTTCCCTTGCTCGAGAGCTTGACAGACCTCCCGTGCCTAGTTACGGTTGCTAAGCCACGATTGGCCTGTGACGGTTTTCGGGTGTGGCTTAGCGAAGGCTCAATTGTCACAGTCACGACAAATTGGTCACAGTTTTAGTGCATAATATGTTTTACTCTGTTTTTTAGGTGGCTATGGTGGAGGACGAGGCGGTTATGGCGATGATTTTGACAATGGTGAGTTCTGGTAAAGATTTACTCTAAGAAGTGTAAAATATTTAAATTCAATAATGAGTTTAATATCCTTGCTCACTTACATAACAACTGTGTTTTGTCTTTGAACATTTTGAACCAACAGTGTTAATACCACTCATGCCTCGTTCATGTCACAGTTATGAATAAGGTTATGTTGTATGTTTGCTTTTTTTTTCACTGTTATAGGTCCAGGAGGAAATTATGGTGGAGGACCAGGTTATGGAGGGGGTCGAGGGGGCTATGGAGGTGGTGGTGGTGGTGGTCCAGGGTATGGCAACCAGGGTGGTGGATTTGGTGGCAGCTGTGATGGAGGTTACGGAGGCAATGACGGAGGTAAAAAAAAAAAAAAAAAATGATTGACTCCAGAATTTTGATAAACTAAGTGCTAGATGTTTTATGCATGGAAAACATTCTCTACTAAACACCTGAAATCAAGACTTACCTTAAAATTGATATGTCTTCAGGATATGGAGGAGGTGGAAATTACAACGACTTTGGAAATTATGGTGGACAGCAGTCCAACTATGGGCCCATGAAGGGAAACAACTTTGGGGGTAGAAACTCTGGTGGACCCTATGGCGGTGAGTTTTATCATTCAAAACCCAATGCTATAACATCATTTCTCCTGGAGAGAGTATCTAAGTTATTTTGCGTTGACGTTTCCTTAACTACAGGTGGCTACAGCTCTGGTGGTGGTGGCGGAGGTGGCTATGGCTCACGGCGATATTAATTATTTCATGTTTTGGTAAGTTGCATTCAGTTCCACACCACCCTCGTAGCACAGTACAGAGTGAGCCCATGAAAGTGCAGAATAACTATTTGTTCTATCCTGTATCCATTCAACAGGCTTCAGTTCTTAGCAGGAGAGGCGAGGAGGTGAGCAAAGGAATTGTCAGGAAAGCTGCAGGTTACTTTGAGGCAGTCATCTGAAAGCATTAGAGGAACACAAAAGTCAGACATTACTGCAGCTAAATTGGAGAAGTTTATGGAAGAAGGACTGTATACACAAGACATGAGTGCAGATGATACTCTTCCCTAATTGTGATAGATGTGTCCCAACCAAGCTATTTTCCTTTTGTGTGTCTGAAGTGTGTGTATTGTGCCTATGGTATCAGGGGTAAAGAGTATTTTTTTGTTTTTGTTTATCTGAAGTCAGTTCTTAATTTTTTTTTCTTCTTTTTTATATGGGTTAGTTTTCTGCTGGCCAATGAATCTTTTGTCTTTTAACCTGGTTTTTGTCATATAGCATAGTTCTATCAGGCCCTCAGATGAGCTAGAATTACTCATTTCTTTTCTTTCTGAAGTTATTATGATTGCTCAATTGCAAGTGTCAAGTGTATTTTGATTTTGTATGTGAAGCACAGTATGTAAATCCTTCGTAGTACCAGTGTCAACAAATATATGCAGTCTGGATTAGAATTAAGGGAATCCCTCACTCACTTCTAGATTGTTCGAATATTTTGATTAGAAGAAAAAGACCGAATAAAATTGTGTAGTAAAGTAACACAAGGTTCAGTGCGTCATTGGTTCAGAATCAAATGAGTTATTCATTTATCTGTTGCCTGCACATTGTGACTGTGAAGTTTAGCAAATCAGCCTGTCCACAACTGTCTCCTCTTAGTATTATTTAGGACGTCTGTTCGTAAAATAGTGTAAATACTGTATTTACTTGTACAAGGGTCAATGACGAGGGAGTTGTGGGTAGTCCTAGGGCAGGGGGCCCATACACCACCTATGCCAGAGTTAAGCGAGTATGATTATAACGGCCACGAGCACCTGCAGTTGGGCCCTCAGCATCGCTAGTGTGGAAGATTGCAGATGACTGTCAGACAGGACGTCTTCAGCCCCAGCACAGTGGACCAGTCAGCATTTTGAGAGAGAAGGGAGAAGGCAGCATCGAGCACCACGCCCATGGAGGAAGCTTGCAGTGTCGTTCCTGGTAGTGAGCATCTATCTCTTTCAAGGCTAGCTAAACCCTCAAGCAACTGGTGCTAGCGAAGAAAGACTAGTTCCTGGACACATTGGAGATCCTGTTAAGTCAGAGATACTGCAGTTTTACCCGCAAATGCTAGATTTCAGACATTAACAAGAAAAGGGAGTGAGTATTTCACAAAAAAGCTGACTTAAGAAGATGGAGCAGGTAAGAGTAACTACTTTGCTTGATTTGCAGATGTGGAAAGAGGCATTCTCTTCTTGCTGAAAATCTGTAAAGACCTGATAACATGGAAGGTTCTGGATGGGTAAGACTTTTCAAAATATTATCCAAGGCTACTTATATTGTAATCTAACAGTGCACATGGTGATTATACAAGGTGCAGGGGTTCCTTTAAGGTAAAAAGCAGTAGTAGTATTGCTCCACTTTGATCGGAATCCTGAAAAAGCCTGCGACCTTCACCACACATCTTGGAATACCCTCAAGGCAAAATATGTTTCCATGTTTTATTACCTTTGCTATCAGTCAGATAGTCCTGATAAAGTTGATTGTGATGAAATACCCTTGGGGAAACAACAAATGATCATGCTTGGGAAAGATGAACAGTATTTACACTCACTTTATTAGGCACACCTATACAATTTATTACAATTCAAGAAAGCAGATCTTACATAAATTCTGCCTTTACAAAGTTCAGCTTTTGTTGACATTGTCGGAAATGTATAAATTCAATTACAAGTTTATTACTGAGGTCACAGTTAAAGTTCTAATGTTTTGTCCTCTACACACATGATGGGGACAGAACACTTGTTAACATAATGTAGTCTAGTTACACCACTACTAAGTATAACCTCAGTATTAAAACATGGAATTACCACCTTAATGTCAGTGTCAAAACAAAGAACACTATTGGCATCATAAAAGTGGACTTTCTTTTTAAAATGTTATAGCACTAATAAAAAATTTAAAGTAGAATTGATGGCAAAACAGTTGTATTAGATTGTACATGTGTACCTAATAAAGTGGCCACTGAGTGTATATACTAATGCCAAGCTGTGAAAATTAAAAGTATGGAAATCAGGTCCTTGCCAGTCTGTGTAAATAAGCACGACAATGTTAACATAATAGAAAAGCTTTTGTAGGTAACTTGATTACTACAAAAGGCAGGCCATATACAGTAAGTATAATGTAAAAAATAGTCAATTTAAAAAAACGTGTAATCAGCAACATGAAACATCTAACAAGCCTCATGTCAAATCCTCTGCATTAATCACAGGGGCATCTCCCCCCAAAAAACTGATTTATGATTTATTAAACAATTTTACGTGGCAGTCAAATGAACATACAGAAACATGGGCAAACTGTATCAACAGAGAGGAACTGTGGTCAACAGTCCAACAGTGTTATGACAGAGTATACACAAATACTCATAGTTGTCTAATCAGTCTAAAAATAAAGAACAATGCCTGCTGATGGTTTTTTTTTTTTTTTTTTTAATCAGTTCAAGGAGAGGAATGTAGAACAACCAACTCAATTACAGACTAAAGCTGTGCTTGGCATAAGGACGCCAGTGTCAATAAACTATGTTGGCCTAACAGTAAGATATGTTAAGTGTTACTTGTGCTTTTAAATAAAAATATTTTTCATGACTTGAGTGTTTAATTTCTGAAAGCAAAATGCTGAGCTGTGAATGTTTATGTTTGTAAAAATACAACTGTTCTCAATGTGAAAAGGTTTGATTTACAGATGTCCTTGAGTCTCAAACCGGTTTAGTTTGCCACACCCCCTCGGAAGTTTGTGGTGAGAGCAGAAACTGGGCTGGTTGATCAAAGGTAGTGTTTGTGTGTGAAAGTGTACTTAGAGAACATACTGATTGCGTAGGGCTTTACCTTTTTGAATATGCTTTCCTGGGTTGGACCATTGAGAAGTTGTCATGCATGGTATACACTGAACATGCTCTACTGTAGTTTGACAATTGTGCTCTTTGTTGTGTAACATAAGAATCCAGTGGGTGTGATTTCTTTTGTGACAGGAGTTTTTCAGTATTCAAAGATTTAGGGTACTGTACAAACAAGCTGGCTCTAATAAAAAGCAAGCAGTTTGTAAAAGTTTTTTAAGCCAGTAACTCTTTAGTGTCAGTACAATATTCCTTTTATTTGCTTATTTGTGAGCCCTTTGGTAGAGCCTTCAAGTCCAGAACCGATTTGAACATGTGGTAAGTTATGTAATCATTCCTTAGACTATATATCCATCTGGCATCAATCTGGTGCAGGCCATAGTACACCACACAATGTTCTTTCAGAAAATAGGAGGCTGCATAGCTATAGGAATACTTTATTGAAAAGCACAGAAGTCAAAGTTTTATAAAAGAACATGGGCAGCAAATCATAAAGGGACAGTTATAAAACATGAGTAACGATGATTGAAACATTAGCTTACAGAAATATAATATATACAATATATACACATACAGTAACGGTTGTATCAATCTCAAAAGCAAGTAATGTTTATATTTACAAACAATATTGGCTAAAGAATCTGTTTAAGGTATCCGAGTACAAAAGAAGTAAAATATCAAAAATATTACAACATTCAAGAGAAGTGAGCAAAAAACTATACAATAGTTATGCTGAGCTACTAATGCTTTAAAGCTGAACAACTACAAAGTTATTGCATAGTATTACTATGATAATGCAGTACCATATTACAAAGGAGATAAGACACTGTCTTCGCTCTTGATGAAAGTCTTTTTGATGCGAGGAACTAAGAAGACATTGCCGTCAGTTGACTGCTGGAGGGAGTAGTCGGAGGGGGAGTAGGAATTGCCCTTCTCATCTCTCAACATGCTGAAGACCTCCAGGTACAAGCTGTTGAGTTGCTGCTTCATTTCCTTCAGGTTTGTGATGTTTTGGCTCTTCTCCTCCAGCAGACGTGCCTTCTCATCCTTCAGTGAGTCCAGGTTGCTCTCCAGACCCACTATGTTCTCCATCTTGCGTTTTCGGCAGTTCTGGGCAGCTACCTTGTTCTTGCCGCGGCGGCGTATGTCTCGGACCAGGGCCAGCTGGGCCTCGTTCAGTTGGTGCTTCGACATCATCTCATTGAAGTCATCAACAGGCAGATTGATAATCATGTCAACAGTGAAAGGGATTTTGAGGGCCTTAGCCCTCTGCCCGTCTCTGGAGAGACGCACTTCCGAGCGTTTCTTCTGCTTGTCTTTGGTGAAGGGGGCGTTGTTGTGGCCGTTCTCCTCAGCCGGGTCCGTCTTGTGTTGTTTGGGTTTCTTTTCCTGCTGCTGTTGTGGCTGCCCCATTTGTGCAGATAAAGGAATTGCCCGCTGAAGATCATCAGGTTGGAAATTGAGTAAGAACATCTCTGAGTAGTCAGATTCTACACTTCCAGGATTGTGGTCCATCTCTTCCATGTCTGAATCGCTGTAACCAAAGGACTCATCTCCATACAAAGACTTCCCAGGTGAACTAGCGTTTGGACTTATGTTTGAAGAGATTCCTGAATCTGAGTCTGGCAATTCTGCTGTCAGATTCTCTTTGCTTTTGTCAAATGCATCTCTAGCTGAGAGGCTGTAAATGTCCACTGGTGTGAAAGGAAGCTTGTTTGGGATATCTGACATGGCGTTACTTTCATTTCCTTCAAGGCCATGTTGACCACTGCTCTCTTCAAGAATGGCATTGGGATAAAATATGTCACAGAAACTTTCTGCAGGGAATTTATCATTTAACTGAGGAGCCTTTGCCTTCATCGGGCTGAGATTGTCTGGTGGGACTATACTGGGAACAGAGACATCAAATGTATTCATAAACTCTGCAGGACAAACATTTAAACTGTTTGGTTCCCTGTCTGTGAGATTGGTCATGGGGTAAAAAGTGTAGTTTGGATCCTGCTCTTCAGGGCTGTTTGGAAGAGGATAAGTTGTGGTCTCAAGTGTGTCCTCCATTTGCATGCTCAGGCATTGCTAGAAAAAAAGGTAAAGAACCATTTAAGTAAATACAATCAACATATTACAGTAGAAGTTCCAAAAGAGAGTGAATATAAAAATGTCAACATGTTTGTGTTGTTGTGGATGCATGTATGTTATGTGCTCATTCATAAACCTACAGTTTCTTCCAAAACATCATCTGTGGCACAGTGTGATGACTGACATAAAAAGATACATAATTTTTTTATTATTATTATATTCCCTAAACAATAAGGTTTCAATCCTGGAGCTTTTAGCCATGCAGTTGTTCAAAGTGACTGGTATTTCACTGACAACTGCTGGTAGAGCTGGGTGTAGCGTAAGGTAGCCAACTGTAATTTCTAAGACCAACTACATATCCAGATGTTAAAATAGATCAAGTATCCATACAAATAAAAATAAAATACCAATATCCCAGCTTGCTGTTGCTGAGAACATTATCTTCACAAAGCAGCTTACTGAAGCAACATTTCACACACTAAACACAGAACCCCTTTTTTTCTACAATGTAAAGTCTTATCAGCAGCTTGCCAAAGCAACTAATGCAATTCTATGTAAGCTGTACGGTTAGGATTGTAGTGCAGTCCACAGTGATAAGTCAAGGCAACAAATGTGCAACAGCAGTGGTGAGCACACTGCTCCACCCATCAGCTAATGCAAATATGAGCTGCTTTGAAACAAAACTGAAAAAAGTAAAAGTTTCTCTGAACAACATGTCTTCTTCTGCTAGATCAAGCTGGTGGCTATTAATCATATAAACGGCATCACATCTTCAACACCTACCTCCCCAAATTTAAATTTTTTTTTTTTTTTAAATAGGTCTTAACAATGAAACTTTATCACAGTGGAATGAGTCAGGTGCACCTGTCTCACATGTATGACACCCCATTCTCACAGAGGAACAAAAATGTGTTTGACCTCTACTGCCAGACTCCTGTCCGTTGAAGCATTCTTTGGGTATTTGTTCCACAATGCAAAACACCCCACCATTGAGGCGGCAAATCCGTGTATTATACCTGCAGCTCAGGGAGGGACAAAAGCTCCATCCAGGCCTGCTCCAAATCTAGGGACATCCTCTGTGGTGGTGGTGGTGGTGGTGTTGATGGTGTTGATGGTGTTGGTAGTAGTGAACCTGGGGAGAGGGTGGCCAGTGGCAGAGCTGGCCGCTCAGGGGGCATTATGGGTGCTGAAACAACAGTTGTGTCCAGGCAAACTGAGGTGTTCTGTCAGACAAACCCAAGAATATGTATTTCATACAACTGAAAGTCATGTTAAAGGCTTCAAGCTATGATAATTCAATAATATTAAGTAGTAGTAATAATTCAATGTTCTTACCTCAGTTTCCTCTACAGGAAACGTCTCTGCCAGAAGTTGCAAACATTCATCAAATGACATGGCATCACCGTTCTCTTCTGTGAAGCTGACATTCTGCAAGAAAGGTAAAAGTACAACCTTACCACCTAGCATCCTTTGTGGCACACCATCTTTTAAAAATAGCACATCATTTTATATTAGAACTTATGTCTCAGTGGAGTAGTTTCTAGAGCATAATACACCGATGCAAAACTACAGACCCACCTGTGTTTCTGTAATTTGCAGGATCAGTGGTTACCTAGCTACGACATAGCCGCAGCCTATCAAATGAGGTGGGAGTAGTCCACCTCTGACATGAGTAATGATGGCCATGGGAATGTACCTGTGTAACCTCTAGAGGTGCGACAGCCGACTGCAGTGGGGCGCTGGGTGGTGGGCGCGGTATGTACTCTCCCGTTTCCTCGTCGAGCTCTAGCTGTGCCAGCAGGGCCTTCTCCTGCTCCAGGACCAGATGCTGCCTCTTCTCTTCTTCCAGCTCCCGCTGCCTCCGCAGCTCATGTTCTTTCTGACGATGGTTGTAGTCATAAACTTCACGCCTGGCGCCGAGATCAATGTCCTGCTTCCACAGTATGTCAATCAGCTCCATGTCCTATAAAGAAAACCACAGATCAGTTTAGAGAGCTGTGAGCCATGCTGTCCTGCAGTGAGAATGTGAGCAGCATTGGAGCAAGGAAGAGCGTGCCCTGCTGTGAAGAGTGGCAGCAGCACCCGCCACACCCTGTCCCTCAGTATCTGTTCACTGACAACAACACTGGCACTAAAGTCAAGGGGGAGAAGCCGCATGAATAATAAATGTACTTCTCTCTTTCCCGTGTTGCCACCACACGCCAGCATAAGACACGTATCCTCACTTGATACTCTTTCCAAGGGAAGTGTTCATTACCCATCTGATTACACTGAGGTGTGAATTCATTTGTCTCATTCAAACTCACAAAGGACACACTCTAAATCAATTATTGCATAATTGACTTCATGTTACAGTTTCGGTCTCTAAAAGTTAAATCCTAAACATTATTTCATATTATAAAGACAACAACAACTATACACGTACCTTTAACTTCCTGTTTTTATAAATGAAAACAGGAAGTTAAAGGTACATATATAGCTGTTTTTTTAATTGGTACCACGGCGCTTGTAGAATATTATTTCCTTTTCACATGATAGAACAGTAATATTCCTTAAAAGGTGTTATAACCAAATGAAAGAGGGTATATTTGGCTGTAGATCTGTTGCTGGGTGGAATTGCAGACCTTGTTTCGTTGTTTTCCTTCCTGTTATGTCTTCAAGTAAATAACTACAACGATTGATAACAGACCTCAGCGTGTTCTGTCCCATCACTGCACAAATTATGTTGTCCTACATTTCTTATTTACACATTAAGTTAAGTGCTGCTGACAATACAGAATGTTTAGAAACAGCGTACTAACAACTGTGAGGATATTTTAATACAGATTCCTGTAGATTTCCACTCACAGGCTGAATGTTATTTTCCTTTTTAAACAAGAATGTCTAAAGATAAACTGTGCTGCCCTCTTCTTTGGGTCTTTTACACAGAAATGATTTACGGAAGGAAACCATTTCACAAGGCCCAGGGATGTTGCATAAACCCAAGACACTGGTTCACAAGAAACTTGTCTGGGCATGTGACTTGTTTGTTCCTCAGATCTGCATAAACAGAACTTATGGGAAAGGCTTCTTAATGCTTGCAGTCAGTCATATGGCCAAAACACACACAGCCAGGAGGAACCCAAGAGGGAACTGAAGGTAAAGAAAGTACAAAGAAGAATAAAGAGGATGTAAAGCTGAGGAGAAGATTCTGTATAAGAATGTTTCTACTTTGATTGTTTTTTATTCAAAGAAAATGGGGTGTGTGGTAAATATCCATAAACTCGTCAGAATCAGAAAATGATTTATTGCCAAGTAACACATACAAAGAATTTGCCTTGGTGGATGGCGCATACATAAACATATTAAAAGTAAATAAATACAAAAAACAAATGTGTACAATATAGCTGTTTAAACAATAATAATAGCAAACAAGCACCTATATATATTCTAAAACATTGTTTTTCTGACTACAGCTGTGGCACTGCAAAAAGAAGGACCAACTAACTTTCTTTGACTCAATGTTGCATCAGAAGCATGACCACTGAAGGATTACACGTCACTAAGGCTGCCTGCTATGAACCATAAGCACAGAGTGAGAGGTGAGCACACAACCAGGCATTATGGCTTCTGCAGGAATGAGGAAGTAGCCTTAAATGTCTAAGTGGGGCGTCTGGTCATCCGTGTTTTCCAAACTAATAAACCACACTCTTGTCTGTTTGTCACACCTTATAATCATACCTGACAAGTCATACGAGTCCTTTAAGAAATAATTCCATGTCTAAAAAAAGTTCTGTCGCCCAAGTAGGGACAGTACAATCAGCCCCTTTCACTGATTAATCACACTCTTATATAATGTCACTGAACCAAACTCACTTTACCAATCATAGCTCATATTCTGTATTAGTGCCAAATAGATTGTGTTAATGTGAGGGTGTGTAAAATCAGGTTACTATCGGCATGGTATCAGTATGTGCCTGTGCATGACCTGGATTGGCACCAGAACAAGGAAACTGGCTCATAAAATGACTCAGATTTCCCAGTCCTCTCTGCCACATAATACACAGCTGTACAAGCCAAACAACATCCCTTTAGCTAATATGCTGGCAAAATATGCAGAACAGAGACACACAACTCCCAATTCCCAGAAAACATATTAAACACAACTAGACATTTTGAAAACAAACCAAACTAATAGCTAATGGCCCTGTCTGATTTAACAGTCCCTGTGGCTATCAAACTGGGTGATATAGGAGTAATACTGAAGTGTGTGTGCTTTCAGTATGAGTTGTTCATTTACCTATTTTCAGCTTAAAACAAGGGCCTCAAAGGGGACCTGACTCCAGTGGTTTATTACAGCTTCTTTCATCACAACTTGCTGTACATCCTTGACCGAGGATAATAAAACACAGCGACACATGTTCCAAAACAGCCCTTTTGGACCTCATCATTCAACCGTGTACTTTCACTGACCCTTACTTATGACAGGTTTAACCAAACACAAAAAATATAAGGCATATAACACATGAGAAATACCTTGTTTTGTTTATATATATATATATATATATATATATATATATATATATATATATATATATATATATATATATATATATATAAACAAAACAAGGTTAGACTGAGGGGTATGTGTTTGTTTTTTACAATTTAAAATACACTGTAACAACAAGAGACAAAAGTAAAGAAATCATCCACGCATGTCTATTTCAGATATGGGATATCACATGCTTGGAGGAAGAAGGGGGCGGGGGAGGAAGGAGTCAGTTACGAGAATACAGCTCATGAGCCTCTTACTAAACTTGTCAAAATTTATTAAATATTTAATTGTATTCAAAGTAACAGCATGAACACTAAGATATCAGCCTGGTTTTTAATAAGATTGTATTTCCTGTCGAGGATACACGTCACTAGGAATGACTTGCAAAAGTGAAAGCTGTACGGAGAACAACCTTAATATCTCACAGAGATATGAGCCCGGCTCACGGTGTATTTTGTATGATCTTTCCCACGTTTGAGCTGTTATTTCTACATAATGACCTCTTAACTACGCCATAACCAGCTTGTCACTGCGTTATGATGATTGAATTTGCTATTGTAAACATTAAAAAGTTTACCTGGACGCCTCTGTCTCTCTATCAGATCAGCAGAAAAGGAAGTTAGCAGTCAACGTCTAGTGATTACTTTTAATAAATTCTCTATTTACCTGTTGAACGGAATGCATCACCTCCATTTCCATTATCATGGAGATCTGTATGGCGATAAAGAAACTCCTATTGATTGATAAATATGTAAGTTATTCCTTCAGATGGCAGATTAAAATGGCGAGCGGTCCGAAGCCGATAGAGTCCGTCGCAGCAGCTGAGCCGAGCGAAACATTGCTTCCTTAAATCTAATGAACATTACGGAAACGATGACCCGCCCCCCCCCGAGCTGCGGCGCCGGGATCGTCCCCCTCACACCGGCCTATAAGAGCTGTTGGTGCATGCGTGTGGAGCCCGCTTGGCTGAGCAATGTATGTAGGCCTAGCCACTGAATACACTGGTTACCAATTTAAACCCATTGACTGTAAAAACCAAAGGCACATATTTGGGTCATTCCTGTTATACAGCAACTTTTCGGCATGATAATAAAATAAGAATAGTAGGCTACTCAATCAAATATTAAGCCTTATGGGTGGACTGGTTTACACTAGACATAGGGTGGAACCATAACAGGGTGGGTTATAGTAAATGTATAGTTCTCTTACCAATATGTAACATATGTAATCAGGGATAGTTTAACATGGCCTATACAATAATGCAATACTATTTGTAATGCTATTTGGCTCAAAGCTTGTTCGTGTAGAGTTGATTAGCCTACTTTGCACTGGGGACATGGTAAAATCAAGCACATGTAGGCCTACATTAAACAAGTTGTTTAAAAATGTTCAATGTGCGTTATTCTGTGTTTATGTGATAAGGAGGACTTTAAGTCATTTCTCTATGCCCTTTTGACACATTGTAAAGAAAACATAAGGAAGTATTGGACTTGTTGCTGCATAATGCATAAGGAATTACCTATCTATGTGCATTTCAAAGTTGTAAACCCTTAAATTATCTTATTAGAAATAAGTTAAATAAAAGAAACTGGTTGTCTGAAAACCATTAAAGCCACTAAAAGATTAGGCCTAATCTTTTATTATTCGGCCTATCTGAGAATCACTTTTACATTCCTACCTGCTACGTGATCGTTTCTGTTTTAACTCCGCCATCAGAAGAGTTTTGATTGGTGCATAGCGCCCCCAGCTGGTTCACGTTCCCGGTGTGGATATGGACGCCCTGGGGCCCTAATGTCCTCGTGGAAACACTGAAGAAATCCACTGACAGCTGGGAGATTGTAACAAAGCTGTGAGACAACACAACAAAATGTATACGGTAAAAGTAATCATTATGCAGAATGCTCCTTGTCAGTGCAAACTACAGTAGCCTACTACATTTTTAGATTCTTATTATTGATGCATTGACATGTAAGCCTGTACTTAATTATAGTTGGTCGAAGTGGAGCTCATTTAAACTGCTTACACAGCTAACACTTTTTGGGTAGTTTAATAACAATAGGTCATATTTTATTTGTTGATCATGTGTTTTTTATGTAACATCTTAATGTAAAAAGTAACTATATAGTATATATAATAACTGTTATATACAGTACTGTAATGGAACAGCATAACATGGAAATACTCAAGTTAAGGACTTCAAGTGAAGTGCTTCATAACTGCCTGATTAAAGTATAGTGTGAGTAGATGTTATTACTTTTCACCACTGGCTTTGGTAGGCGACATGTTTATTTTAATTGCCTTGTATTGATAACTGAGGACAATGATGTATTGTTATAATGCTATTTATTAAAGCATGCATGCATACATAATGGGATTTAAAAAACAACCAAAAGTGATAGTAAACTTACTTAGTGGGGTGTACACCAGTGGTGGAAATTTACATTTCATTATTTACTTAAGTTCTACTGCACTTAAGTTTGAGGTAGGCTATTGTACTACGAATATTCTACTTCAGATGGAAATATTCTCTTTTTGCCCACCATACTACATGTAGGTGTGATACTTAGCCTATAGGCTACTTTGCAGATCAAGATTTTTACAAACACATAATAT
Source organism: Sander vitreus (assembly GCF_031162955.1). Lineage (NCBI taxonomy): Eukaryota > Metazoa > Chordata > Actinopteri > Perciformes > Percidae > Sander > Sander vitreus. The sequence continues at coordinate 16,422,062 of NC_135865.1, forward strand.
ATGTTTATAAAATATGATTCTGCTATACAGAAGTGAAATGTAACTGAGTACATTAGTTGAAGTACAGTAGTCTAGTATAATTTTGAGGTCCTTATTCTTTCTGTAAGTATTTTAATTTTAGGCTACTTCTACTCCACTATATTTCAGAGGGCAATATTGCACTCTTTACATTTATTTAACAGCTGTACTTACTAAAGGCCTACTTAAGATTCATGTGATAAGTTTAAAAAACACATTGCATTGAACTACCAAACAGTATGAAGTAGTTAAAATTTGCTCCACGTCGACCAGTTGCAACGTTAAAAAGCTGCTTATACATTAATGCATCAGTAATAATATTCCAATAACATTTTCTATAATAATATATTTAATCTTAATGGGATTATTCTGGTGCATAAGGTTTTGAGTGCAGTACTTTTACTTGTAATAGAGTATCATTAAACTGTTGTATTACTGCTTTTACTAAAGTAAAGAATCTGGAAATTTCTTCCACCACTAGATAAAACAACCCAGCAGTAATCAGATGCTAAAATTGGCTCCACATTGACAAGCTACTGTACAACATTACAATTATACTTAAACATGACTGCATCCGTAATGATAATCCACTAATAGCCAATAATATATTGTAGACTAGCCTACTATAATTCTATAGACTGGAAGAAGGAATTCTACATCAGTACGTTGAATTTGGATGATTTTAAGTATATTGATCATACTCTTGCCCTCTTACTAAAGTAGCCTACAATGTTGAATGTACATTGTTGTATTGCTACTTTTATTAAAGGATCTGAATACTTCTCTGATATGCTCTCAACTGCTATTTTTGTAACTTTAAATGGTCACTGCTATTTAAGAAAGTTGTTGAGGCTTGTACAAGTTAATTAGGTCTACATTTCTGACACCTTATTGTAAGTAAGAAGTCGGATCGAGATGTAGGCTAATTAAGTGTCTTTTGAAATATGTCAAGGTAATAAGACAGACTAGTCCTGGCTGTAGCACCTATCTGTGAAGAACCTCACACTAAAGTGCAGCTCACTGTGCCACTGCGTGAAATTACACTAAAAAGGCTTCTTTTTTCTCTCTCTCTCTCTCTCTCTCTCTCTCTCTCTCTCTCTCTCCCCCTCATGCGCGCTCATGAACACGCGTTCACGTTTGGCAGCTCCACGTCGACATTCTTCCAGCTGCATATAGTGAACTGCACAGGACTGGGGGGAAAAAAAAAAGAAGGTAAAAGCGGCGGTAGCCACCTTACGATTAGAGCGCTGCAAGTCCGCAGACGAACACCAACCGCGGTGAAAACAGGCGTTAGCAATATGAATCCAGCCATGGCCTGCAGTATCCTCTGATCGCTTTCTGCTTTTGCATTTTATCATCAAGACTATACTTGCCCTCGTGTTGGATTGCAGCTGGTCCCTTGCGTCTACCTATATCAGGTACAGTATGATTTGCAGAACTTACTCTATCATAATACTTGTTGTGTAAATCATAGTCAAAATAATGATTGACGCGTGACACTATTTGTTTTGTTGCATTATTTTGCACTTCTAAAGTTGCTGTCACTTGACTGCTGTTGAAGTGGCAAGCACCATCAAACTGACAGAACTTAATACTCCTGGGGCTCAGCTGGCCTTCTTCACTTTCCTCGTTGCTATCATATATATCTAAGTGAATAGATCATTTCTACAGGGTCTGTTCAGTTCAGAAAGTTGGAAAAAGCTCAACAGGTAGAATCAATGACACACTGGCACAGCACAGGAGTGAAATCATTTTAAATGAGTTTTAAAAAAAAATATCCCCAAACTGGAAACTTAAAACGTGTCAGCTAATATAGAGACTGCTTTATATGTTAACTTTGCAACCAACCAGATGGTCAAGCTTAAAGAGGTAAGTAAATACATTTAATCCATTCAGTGGGGTGTACTACAGGATCATCTATTGCACATGCCCACATTATATTTAGCCATTTAATCATTTCTGTAGTGAACTGACAATGTTTAAAAAGACTCCATCTGGCCTGCTTTACCTGTGTGACTCTAGGGTGGACCAACCACACAGCGTAGGCCCAGTCTTTAAAGCATTCAAGTCTACTTGTTCTCTCGTCTAATACAAACTACACCAGCTGCGTTCTCTCTTGTAGTTATATGTTTCAAAAGTCAAAACAATGACAAAAACAGATAATTAAAGTGGATTTCCTGTTTTCCTTGCTTTTTGTGCCTTACTACAGTTATAGCAGCACCCAGTCATGAGGAGAAAAAGGCTCTGCACAAGGACAAACCTATGAGGTGGCACTGTGGCTTTCCAAATAAAGTTCTGTGACACACTTAGACTCTAATTGCTTGCAGTCAGTGCATTACAGAACTTTGTTTTGGGAGTTAATACGTTATCCTGTGGGGAAAAAAAGCTTCACACATCTGGACATTGAAATTACAGCATTATGCAATATTTCTATTGACAAATAACTGTTTTTCTCAAATAAAGTTTTTTTTCTCTGTTTTAAGCATTTTTCACAGCCTCTGTCTTTTTTAAACGTTTCTACCAAGGTTAATTTGTATTCTAAAGTAGCAATACTGTTGTTAGTCAATTATGTACTCTAACTTTGTGTTAAATCATGACTTAAAGAGCACTGCTATGTGCCATATGGAAACAGTAGACAGGTGAGTGAGTGAGTGAAGATAAACAGTGAAGTCACATTGTTTCAGGTTACAAAACCGCGTCACAAATTACACATGAGGACTTTTGACAGTATGATGATGCGGTTTTAATAAGTGCAAATAGACAAATATGACATGATATGATAATAAAATGTGGGAGAGAATGCAATTAAAATGATTAGTCTAAAACTATATACATCTCATGTTTAGGATGCCATTTTGGTCCCCTGTTTCACTTTCCTACATTATTCTGAGCCAATAAGCCAAGTTGGTGTTAATTTCGTCTAATTTTGCACAATCATTACTTTTGACTTAATAAACTGTCGATAAAGCCATTATGTAACCTTCAGTTCACTTTAACATAGCCTACTGTAGATTTATAACTAGCAAAATCTTGCTTTTGAATATTTAAAGTAGTAATACTAGAAGGGCTGATTTATTATTGTTATCTCTACCAACTATGCAATGTGACTGTAATTCCAGTCTCTTAACAGTCAGAGCACAATGCAACCAGTCGTATATTGCAAGGCATGCTGGGAAAGACGTAAAATGGTGCATTCAGGTGCAGAATGAAGAGGACATGTCAGCTGTGGAACTGTAGGTATATAGCCTACTACTTTAATTATCTGATTTAAAAGATAAACAAAGAGAGCGAGAATAAAAACATACAGCATCATTATCGCCTTAGGTCAACAGGTGTCATATCCCAATGCTTGTTTTGTCTGCAGTCCAAATCCCAAACATGTAGGCTAGTTTACTATCATGAAAGAAAAGCAGCAGATTCTCACATTTGAGACGCTATGACAAGCAAATGTTTGGCATGTCTGATGGTAAAATGAAAATAGTAATTGATTCATCAATCAGTCAATCTCCTAATTGATCAATTGACTAATCGTTTCATTCCCAATATGAACCAATGCCTAATACCCATTTAACATACAACGTAGCCGTCAAAAAGATTCAGAATAGAATATGATTTATTAAATTATATTATTATCTTACAATTATGTTTTAGTGTCCCATATGCTCTCTCTCTCTCCGAGTGCGAAACGTGGCAAGAGAGAGTCCCATTTTTTTTCTCCCCATGTTGGGAGGTAGGCCTATTTACTACTGTTCGGGTCATTCATGTGGACTGACTATGATATTTCCGACAGGCTATGAACGCAGCGCACTTTTCCTGTGCTGACCTCTGACAGCCGCTCATGGATCCGCTCCCTACCGTCACAAACACGGAAGCAGCATGGCGTCCAACAGCAGCTCCGACAGGCAACGAATTGCACAGCAAAGACTGAGAATAATTGCTGGACATTTACGGGGACCGGTGGACAGTGACTCGACCATTCTAGCCGCGGAGTGCAAAGCCCAGGACAGCAAAACAGATGTCTCCAGTGAGAGGAAGACGGTGCCGAGGAGAAGGTACAAGGCTGTGATGGAGCGGTGGACAGGGGTCCATCCTCTGTGGCTTTAGCGGATTATTAAGTCAGATATCAGTGCACTAACATGTAAACAAGAACCAATGCGGTGACATGTACTTGGAGACTTGCTCCATTCTCTCTTTTAAGCATTTATAACGTAGGGAGACATAGCTAAAGCTGTTTTTAATTAGCCTGCAGTGCTAGCTAACGTTACTTGGCTACAGACATTTATTCGCCACGGAGTGGGTGCGGCTAGCTTTACTCTCAGGAGTTTAACGTTGATGTAGTCGACTTTCTTAAAGTTGGTCAGATAAAGCCTTTTCTGTGGCTTGTAATATATCATTTAATTCTGTTATATGGCAGTTTTTCAGTGTCGGTGAGGTAGTAAAAGTCTAAGAGAAGTGTTCACGTTATGGCTAATCTGGAACTTTCTGATGCTTCAGATAACAAAATCGTTGAATCAAATTGGCGACAGCCATTACTGTTACGTACACTCGTTACGTATATTCGTTACGTACAGTTGGATTCACCGACCTTGCCATTCAATAACTGTTCATGAGCTATGCGGCTCTAATACAAGTACTCTTTGTTTCATTATCATGTAGCTAAACATGTTGGTAGGGGAATCATTGAGATACGGTTCTTATAAATTTTAGATTTATCTGAACTAAATCTCAAGATATGAGACACTTCAGGAAAAAAACAATCAATTTTAACAACAGACAAAAGAGACAAAAACTTCTCTGTCTCGTCTGTTGATCTGATTGGCCAGTACAAGTGGTGGTCTGACTTTCAACCTTCAACCTATTGGCAGCCTAGTTCCTTTTGAGGAAACACCATCATACTGTGCTGACATCTAGTGTCAGCCTGAGATAACTGCTGTAGCTAAGGGTAAATGCAGCACTAAAAAGTGTGAGCATTTGGCCTTGTGAAATTCAGCATGTCCTGTTCTGGTCAATCTGACACTGATGATATGATAGAATATTATGTCTTGCAGCCCTGTCTGTTACGCCAATTGTTATGCTGAGCTTGAGTCCTGGGCTTTTAGTGTCTGTAGGAAGTTTGATAGTGAAGGATAAAATAGGTCATCAGTCAGTGGGTTTGGCCATTAAATATTATCATAATACTGTAGTATAGAAATCCTGATGTGCATCTAGTTAAAACTAATGCAGTTTAATACAACAGCCCTACAATAAATTCTATTGTCATGAATGTTAAAATGTTCATTTTTGTTAAAACAGTTTTAGGTTTTGATTCATTGTGGTCATTTTCGTGGCTGTCATTTTAGGTGCTGTGGAATTGATTACATTATACCAAGAGGGATTCCAGTATTTGTTTGGTGTAGTTGTACATATCTACATTTAACTGACCTTACCACACATTTATTGATACATTTTGGTTCAGTGTGTTCAGCAGCTTTAACACATATCAACGGTGGCGAGGATTGATTAAAGTGTGTCACTCTCATTTCACTCTCACTCTTAATTTATAGGAAACTCCATTTTGGCAGGTATTAATCTCAATTATGGCCTTTACTCCACTGTGTTAGCATACCATCCCAATTGACCCATGAGTTATGGTTGTTCTGTGAGTGGTGAGCCATCTCTTTGCAGAGTGTAAGTATAGCACACAAGCTCTGCACATTATTGCAGAATAGACAGTGCATCATATCTGTTTGTGAAGCTAGTGATTATAATGGGATATCACTTAACATTAATAGCATAGTAACAGCCATTTGTTTTCACTTCTTAGCTATGGCTCTACTCCAATATGGTTGGTGATTCAACAACAAAGAACTGAAAATATGGCTGGTGCTTGTTTGCTATTTAAGTATATGTGCTAAATAATTAGCTGACGTTTCATAGTTCAGCACACACATTTGGACCTAATCATAAAAAACTGAGCAGTATTGAAACTAGCTATGGATATGGATCTACCAGGTGCCATAAATGTAAAATATTTAAATGTGTTGGATGGGTAATTGCTGATAGCACTGAGGGAGTGTCTGCTAGCTTCCTCTTTTGATGGATATGTTATTTGAATGCGTCGCTTCAGCCTCTGCATTACAATGCTAACAAGCAGCGTGTTTGCGAGCCTGTGTGCAGAGCGTCGTGTAGTTGTATGCACCCGGGGAATATTGTTGTTGGTGAGCCTGTCTGCACCCTCCCATAGAGTAAATTTGCCAATGAATCCAAAGGCTGTAAATGACTAAAGAAAATAAGGAGACTTTGACATTTTCCCTGAGTAAAATACTATAAAATGTCTGGGTGTTAAAATTTCAGCATGAAGTATCAAATTATCAGCAAGGACTTTCCCTATTCGTCTTCTTCTTTGTGAAATTTCCCATGCCAAGCTAGTGTCAGCCTAGAGAGACTATGGTGGATAATTTAGAATATACCAAGCCACCTTCACACTTGTTTTTTAACTTTCTCCGATGGTATTTCATGTCATGTCTTCACATCAGTTTAAGGTGTAAGAATTGTAAGCTTAACCTCTGCCAATATTTGTTTTTCCACAGGCAGGAGATTTTGAAATGGAACGGCTGGGGATACAGTGATACAAGATTCCTCTTTAATAAGAAAGGTCAAGCAGAATTTACCGGTAAAAGGTACTGTCTAATATCACAATATCAAGTCTTAGATTTAATTTGTATGCTTATTTGTTCAAGATTCAGAGAAATCAATCACTACTAGGTCTCATTCATAGCCTCTAGTCTTGTTTTAGTACAGCAATTGTGTCTGCCTTCATTAAAACATTTGGGTAACTTGAGGCTGGAGTTCTGCATTGATCATTTTCACAGCCCATGCTGTGTGCTTTTGAAATCAGTGTATGTCCCCTTCCTATGCTCACAGCAATGTGGTGCTACTGCCACCTAGTGGTTGGCATTTGAACTGTTCATTGTCATTTGAGAAGGTCACTGGTTGTGATTGTCAGCTCTCCCAAACTCTGTTGTTCATTTACAGAAAGCACTTTCCGAATCTGTTAAAAAATGGAAAATGTTATGTCAGTAATTATTGATGTGTCTCTGGGGAATTAGGGGTTAACACAGTGATTGTAGTCAATGTTGAAGAAAAAAAGTTTAAATGTCAGAGGTAAACAAAGCCAGTTGTCCTCAATCTTACTGAGTATGGCTTCAGTTTACAACAGCACCTTTATCTGTGTCTCCCATTGCAATAGCAGAGGTATAGATGAGCCCTGTGATTGTAATCATGACACGACTTTTAAAGAGACAGCTCTGCTTGTCAGATTATAAACACAGAGAACTGGAACAATGTGTATGAGGATGTATTTGAGTAATGAGCCTAGCTGAACAGGATGTTGCACAGCAAATGGTTTCCTCCTGTGCAAGCCGTTGCCACAAACGGCTCTGTGCCTTCTTGACTATAAAGCTACCTGGGCAGCACACAGTATCTGAGGCTGGGGCACTATTGAATGAATGTCAAAGACGGTATTCTCCTCCCCCACGCTTACTGTGACAGAGGCTTTTTCATTATAGAGTGTGTTTCATGGTCTCTCAGACAAAGGCACACCACAGTCCCCTGATGGGCTGGCCCAGCCTGTGCCAGCAGCTCAATTATGCAATGGATGGCAAGGGCGATCACACGGACAGCACTGCCACTGCCGCTCTGCTTGCCTAATAACCTCATTGGACTCAAACCTCACACTCTATTCTTATTAGACAAAGGCCTGGTTTTTCAATGAATAAGCCCAGTCAAGCATTTGGATGTTTTCAATTGAGGGCTTTGACTTTCAATACTGGAAATCACTAACACATGAGGTGTAGTTGATTTTTTTTATTTAATTTTTTATAGTTTTTTCATACAATCTGTCTTCTTTTACACAATCCAGGTATAGACTAAGTGGTATGATCATCCCTGCTCTGCAAAATTGGTTTGAAGGCACGTTTGGAGCCAGTGTGCAGCATAAATCTCCAGCAATGGTGAGTTTATAATTCATATTTGTTTGTGGTGTCTTCAATGAAAAAGAGCACTTTGTCACAGTTACAAAAAACCCAATGCCTTGTTTTTTTAGCCCATTTTGACTAGCAGTGCTGTACAGCCTCCCACTCTTAACGAGGCCTTCGTGGACGAACTGAAATCCACAGGTATTCCCTTCTCTCATGATGCAGAGGACCGGGTGTTTCGCAGCCACGGTAAGGCATGCTGGGAGGAGACGTTGGACATCTCCCTACTTAAATCACCCACTTTTAATGTTTATAAACCCCAATCAGCATATACTATATTTGATGATTTTGAATGTAACAACAGTGTTTTTATTTGTGATGACCATATTAACATCATCTCATTCCTGTATTTCTTTCAGGCCATTGCTTACACGAGGTCTTTGCTCTGCGAGAGGGGAAAGTTGGTCGTGTTCCAGATATAGTGGTATGGCCAAGTGAGTTCAGAACCTGTTTTATTATCGTTCTGTTTTTCTCCTCCTATGTAGTATTGCTGATCCCCCCCCTACTGGCTTAGGTGATTTAAATGGTCAATCTCTGCAGAGGCAGGAATATTAATATGTATGAGTTGAGGCTTAATAAGAAGCGTCAGGGGGAGGACAGTTGACACCCAATACTCCACAGTCTGGCCCTGCACAGTACACTCATGAGTTATGATTCAGAGATTGGTTTTCTGTTGTTATGGCTTGCACTATTTTATCATGCAAATGAGTGTTGACTGATGGCGGAAACTTGATTAGCACCCTCCCAAATAGGCAGAAAATCACCAAGAAACTGAAGGCATCGTTTCATCCTCACCAGCACCAAATAAAAATTTTTTTACCAACCCACAAATACATTTGACCTGTAATTTGCATTTCTCAGTAGTCCCTCCAAGTCAAGCTGTGTAATTTAAGTGGAGGTTTAGTTTGTTGAACTAATCCGTAGGCAGAAGCTGTGTGTTTAATTGGATGGCAGAATGCACTAGAATGCAGGCATTTCTCACTGCCTCTAAAACCACTTTAGGCCAGTGAAGCACATCCACGTAGGTGGGTATTGCTACTTTTCCCACTCGCTCACCACTCCAGTGTGAATGGATGTGAGCTCCATGATTGGCTAAAGCATGTTTGTATTGATCCAGCACATCCCACCCCAGAGAGCGTAGCTTCATTGCAGTCTGACTCCGCCTAAGGAGTGCCCCAGGCAAGTCACAACTATCAGGCAAATCAAAACGTCCCTACATTTATTTACTGTCTCCCCTGTATACACATCGTGTTATGTGCTACATTTTATTTTATTTATAATGTGTCTACTCTGGCTATTATGTAAACACTTAATTTATGAATGCAATAGAGGATGGTAAATGGAAACATTTTCTTTATGATGGCCACTCATTTCTAAAATGATATTCTGTGTCTTTGCAGATTGCCACAATGACGTAGTGAAAATTGTGGAACTGGCATGCAAACATAATGTTTGTTTGATACCATATGGAGGTGAGTCATGAAATTTAAGGGTCTTAGCATAATTAGCTGTCACATACTGTATGCACAGGCCACTAAATGTGTATTTAAATTTGATGTACTTTAATATATTATTTACTCCCATCACTTGCTTGTTTTTAAATTAATTAACCCATATAATCTATGAATTAACCTGGTAAATAAGGTACTGCGGACAGTGCAGTGGATGCTTTGTAGAATTTTATGTTTTGCTTTGTGTGTTTTGTACTGAAGAAACAGAAAAAATTATGAGCAGGCATCCTATTAAATCACCAATCTAAGCATGTGATGTAATCACAACATCTCTAGTTCACTTCCAACCAGGGGGCCTCTATCATATGTAATACCTCCCATGTCTCCTGTCACTCACAGCTGTTAACTATTTTATGATGGCAACATGGCTGAAATAATTCTTATACAGTATTACAGTGGTTTATCAACAGGTTCATGAGAATGGTAATACAAGTCAGTCACACATTTATGCAATTGTATCCTGAAGCCTCTGGTAGTTTTTTGAAGAATAAAGTCCTGTTTTTTGCATATGTCACAGCAAACATTTAAACACATTGCAGCACCACATCCACATTGCTTTCTGAAATTATAAAAAGTCTCATGAAGAGCTGGGTGTGACTTTTGAATTTTCCATACTAGTGTCAATATGATACCCGATTTTGCCTCTCATACAAAAACAGTTATTTTTTTTATACCTTTCACTGAGAAATATAGACACTTATTTCTTTCCCCTTAACATTTTTGTGTTCATTGTTTGATACCAAGCCCTAGATTCCTAGAGTGTGTTTGTGTTAAAAACATGAAACCAGGAAAGTGTCCAGTATAATCGCATTGTCTTCTCTGAAGGCTTCTCTGCTGTAACGCCTCTTCTAACTGTTGCTTTTCTCTCTCAGGAGGGACTAGCGTCTCTAGTGCCCTAGAGTGCCCCCCAGAGGAAACTCGCTGCATTGTCTCTCTGGATACCTCACAGATGGTACGTAAACAACTGTCTGTAAGTGTCAGAAGAGTTGATCAAATGCAGTCTGATACAGCTGAATAAATACTTTCATCGGAACTAAAAAATTTCGAAGACTGTGTCTGAGAGACTGGCTTACATTAAAAGAGTGTTTCTAATTAGTTTTATTCTTTACATAATTTATTTTAATCAGCTTTAATTTTTGTATTTTATATATATATATATATATATATATATACATACACACACACACACACACACACACACACACACACACACACACACACACACACACACACACTACCAGTCAAAAGTTTGGGGTCACTTAGGAATTTCCATTCCACTCCATTATAGACAGAATACCAGCTGATCTGAGTGGGTGGCTGATCTTTAATGCAATATCTACATTGCCCATTATCAGCAACCATTCATCAAATAATCTGATATCATTTTAAAAGGCTAACTGAGAAAACACTGGAGAACCCTTTTGCAATTATGTAATCTGAAAACTGCTGCCCTGGTTAAAAAAGCAATGCAACTGATCTCAGCTGGTATTCTGTCAATAATGGAGTGGAATGGAAATTTCTAAGTGACCCCAAAGTTTTGACCGGTTTTGTGTGTGCACCTAATTATTTCTTTGTGAATGAATAATGTATCGTAAATAAATAAATGTTCTTCCTTAAAATACAGGGGGCATAAGTAAGTACACCCCTATGTTAAATTCCCATAGAGGCAGGCAGATTTTTATTTTTAAAGGCCAGTTATTTCATGGATACCTTTTGGAATTAAAATAGCCCCACATCATCACATCCCCTTCACCATACCTAGAGATTGGCATGGTTTTATTTCAGTTAGCCTAATAGCTGGTTTGATTTGCATTGAGAGATGATTTTATGGAAAGTACTCCATGCCAGTCTCTAGGTATGGTGAAGGGGATGTGATGATGTGTATATCATAGTATCCTGGATTCATGAAATAACTGGCCTTTAAAAATAAAAATCTGCCTTCCTCTATGGGAATTTAACATAGGGGTATGTATAATTATGGCCCCTGTATTTTAAGGAAGAACATTTATTTATTTACAATACATTATTCATTCACAAAAAAAAATTGGTGTCCTTAAAAGGTCCGATTTTTCCTCATTTTTTTAATTAAGGCATTACGATCAATTTCCAAAAGATGATTTTTTTATTCCTCTTTTTAGTCAACGTTAGCATGGGTATATATTTTAAATGTTTATATATATATATAAAAAATGTAAGCCAAAACATTGTTTTCTGACTTTCTAGCTTTCTGCATTTATTGTTGAGCTTTCTTCATGATTGATTTAAGAAAAAATATGTCAAGTCAGATTTTGCTGTTGGCATAACAGAATTACAGTATTTGTTGTATATTATTGACACTCAGTAATCAACTTACATTTTTAATAGGTAGAGCACAGGGAACTACTGGTTTCAACCTGTGCCACCAATTCAAATTACATGCTATTGCATTATAGGACAATAGAGTTTATGAACACCCTACTTTAGTGTCCATGTTGTTACTTTCATACCCTCTATTACCCACTACTATAGACCACTTTGTTGTTTTTCCAGAGTGAATGTATTACATATTCAGAATAATGTTTAAATGATAAATAAATTAGTCAAACAACAGAAATGTATTATCTTTATTTAAATAGATATCAGGCAAACACTTTTTCTGGTCATACCTTTTCAAATGTGAGGATTTGCCAATTTCCACGCTGTTTTTATATAAATGTAATTTGTAGACATCACCCTTGGATCTGGGTAACTGGTATGGTAATTCTTTCACTATTTCTTCACTAATGAAAATAAGCATCAGCTATAGTTAGAATTAGCATATTTATTGTGTGTACGTGGGACACAACTTTATTTTTGTTTTTAAGATGATAAATGTGTTACTTGGTCACTTGCCATTGATTTTAATGGAATACCATGAACATGATGATGTTTCATTGGATATGATACAAAATAGTGCATATTGTCACCAGTACAGTACAGCCCTTTGATCAGGGCTCACATAGAGGTGATATATAAGCTGTCTGGTTGCTGCTAGCCTAGAAGTCATTGAGTTTGGTGCCACAGACACCAGTGACCAGTGTTCTGTGTCAGGGGTCAGAGGTGAGGTGGCTCCAATGGAAGCACATGAAAGGAGCAGTGTGGTTGGAACATAAAGTTTATTACCTCTGGAGAATAATTGATGACAGGTGTGAAATGACCTCCTGCAGGTAAGGGTAGGCCATGTGCCCAGCGGCCCAAATAAGAGGCTTATATTTGGAATTAGATGTTAAATTGAGTTTAACCTTGAGGAAACTATCTCCATCCTGCAGCCCCTCTGCACTCATTTATTCTCAGAAATGTGACCGTCAGACTAAAAGGACATGCTGGTGCAGAACTTAAAGTATTGCTGGCAGATTGTCAAGAGACTGTCTCCATGGACTGCTGTTGAGGGCAGTGTTTATGTCAGAGCCTGACATAAACTTCGAGATTTTTCAAGTCAACATAACAGATGCAGGCAGTTGTATTGTTCATAATAACAGACATGTTAATACACAACATTATTTTTATTAAGTTCCTGTAACCTACACCAATGAATGTTGTCTTCATGTAGACAAATTAAACAAACAGTGTTTGTGAGTATTTATATACACTGTTGGCATAAAGCATTAATACAGAATGTTTGATGACCTCCTCAGTAATGTTGCTTGTTTTTTATTCACAGAACCGCATTCTGTGGATTGATGAGAAAAATTTAACCGCCCATGTGGAAGCTGGCATCGTCGGTCAGGAATTGGAAAGATTGGTAAGTACTGCTCATCCATCCATATTCATCCACTGAAAGAGCTTACATTGCTGTAACACGTTGTGCCAACAATCAATCTGTGTAACCATTCACATTGGGGGGGGGATCGATGCAGCATAGTATCACGATATTTTCTGTGGCAATACTGTATCGATACACGTACACCAAGTATCAAACTTTTTATTATATAAATTGCACATAATAATTTAACCTTTTGGTACTAGAATAATAAGATCAATTGTTTTTTCAGTCCACTAGATGGAAAATTGACAAAACAGATGTTGACAAAGTTTTGCTTAGGGGACATAATTTGAAGTTGGAAAAAAGGTAATGAATTACAATATATCGCAGAATATCGCAATATGTTTAAAAATCGCAATAATATCGTATCGTGACATAAGTATCATGATAATATCGAATCGTGGGGCCTCTGGGGATTCCCACCCCTAATTCACATGCAGGTTGCCCATGCTCAGTCACCTTCGTACTCTTTGCTCAGTAGATCGAACAGGGTTTAGGAATAAGTATGAGACAGGAGCAGAGTGTTGAAGGGGAGAGATTACAGAGTGAGGCAGCGGTCATGAGCAGATGGCACCATCAAGCTAATTCAGAAAAATGGAGAACAAGCGGGCATTTGATGTAGAGGAATGTGTGAGCTGCATCTCAAGCAGACTCCACCTGCATTTAGACTGTGCCTTTTTGATGGAGCAGATGGGTCTGCATTATAAACTGCTTTCCAGGGGAGTGCTGTGATAAAACAAGGCCTGACTTAACCCCCATCTTGTGCTTCTGGTGGAGGTTGTTGTTGTACTTTATGGTCCTTATTATTATTATTACTTTTAAATGTTCTGCCTAAAGACACAATCTGTTAGGGGTTGTGCTGCCTTCAAGAGAATGTGTGTGTGTGTGTGTGTGTGTGTGTGTGTGTGTGTGTGTGTGTGTGTGTGTGTGTGTGTGTGTGTGTGTGTGTGTGTGTGTGTGTGTGTGTGTGTGTGTTTTCCTGATGACCGTCACATTCTTAAAGCCGTAGGGATGGTGCTTCTGATGAAGGTGGCTCAAAGGTTGTTTTTTTTGTGTGTCACATTGTGATGGCCATGTGGCAAGTAACTAAGAAGTCACAGTATTATGTGGATTGGATAAGGCTGTGGAAGCTAAATGTGCCTGTCTAAGAGATATACATAAACATGGAGAAGTGACGTTTGTAATTGTAATTTTACTAGTATTGAAAAAGGCACAAACATTTCACCTGGCAGAATGCCATCAGTGATCCAGTCAAACAGGGAAATTTGGCACTGCCCAGATAATGCACTGATCTCTCTTTTTAGTCTTTTCTTGCTCTTTCCACTTGGTTTATTTGAGGCTGTTGGAAAAATGTATGATGTCATAAAACCTGAGTTTTAGCATTGCAGTAAAGCGAGAGCAGTGAAATTCAGCAGCAGAGCTGCAATTATATTTTTTTCTCTTTGCTTGCTTATGCTTTTTCTTGTTATTAAAACATTCCTGTGGGTTTACAACGTCATTGTTTTCCAAAAAGAAATGCTCTCCCTTTCAATTGCAATAAAAAAAATGCATTTTTTTCAGCTTAATGAGAGTGGCTACTGTACTGGGCATGAGCCAGACTCCATGGAGTTCAGCTCCCTGGGGGGCTGGGTAGCAACCAGAGCATCAGGCATGAAGAAGAACATCTACGGCAACATTGAGGACCTGGTGAGTCGCCCGCCCTCCCCTTTACCTTCCTGCTTATGTTTGTTCCTAAGGATGGCATTGGCAGTCAGCAGCTGTCAGCTGTTACTGCACATTCATTAGAAAGACGTTAGCAGACGTTTTGTGGACTTTAACCTCACCTCTAAAATGCAGTGATCACAGTATCAGTTATGAAATGTGTTCACATGTGTGGCGTGCATGGCGACATCCAAATTAGAATTTCTTGTCAACATTTGTGAAAGAAAAGTACCGTTTGCATATTTCTGTTTCCAAAAAGTGTTTGTTGTGTTGCTGTTTTGTGACTGAATAGGTTGTCCACGTAAAGATGGTGACCCCACAAGGAGTGATTGAAAAGGGCTGTCAGTGCCCGCGCATGTCCACCGGGCCGGACATTCACCACTTCATCATGGGCTCAGAAGGTTTGCTACTTTTCTCGTGTGATTTCAGTACACCAGGGTAGTTGTGTGTGTGTGTGTTAATGTGGGGTTTGTGTGCATGTCTGCAAGTCTTTGTGATAAAACTGTAACATCAGGCCGGTTCTCATGCTCTGGTCTGCTTACACATTAACCATCCTAGGTGGAAATGTGATCTGGAGGGGTGTTAGATAGGAACCAGCAAGTGTCCTCCCCAACCCATCTGCAGTGCCCTGTCCTTGTGAATGCCCACAGAGAATACTGCCATATGCCAGGTTCCCACTACATAATGAGGAGGTTCAGAGACTCTTGGCATCGCTATGTTAAACAGCTGTGGATGCAAACTTTATATTCGCCCTACAGAGCTCAGCAATCTGCTCCCTGACTGGGCTCGGATCACTGCAGAAATCTCCATATGTACTCATTAGAAGCGATTTTAATACCAACAGCACACCTGTATATAAGATCAACATCAAATGTGTTGAAAATATAGTCACAAATCACTACAATTAACAATGTTTCAACATTATGAAAGTATTAATACTAGTCGATATGATTAACACGTGATTGATGCTCTTCAACTGCTTTTTTAGTTTTTCAGTAAACACGATTTATGGCTCTCTCAAGTAGAACTCAGGATGTGTTGTATACATTTTATAGTAAGAGGGAGAGCCTATGCAATTACTTCACTAAAAAGGAGACTTTCACACATACTCTCAAAGATGTTAAAGTAAGTAAAATAATTGAAACATCATGATAGTGTTCAAAACATGTAAAGTTGTTGTGTAAGAGGTCAGAAATGTCATAGTCAGTGTGGCAGGTTGTTAACAAATCAAATCATTTTCCCATGTAAAAGCCACATCAAAGAAGTTCGTTGTTCCCAAAATAAGATACAATCATTTTGAACATTTCCTTCTTAAAAAGACATTGGGTCACTTAAAGTAAATCCTTGTAAATTACGCTAAATATAATTAAATATACTGTGCTTACTCACCTAATTTTGAAATGTGCTGGTATAATTCCTTAATATTTGACCAGATCTGCTGTTCACTTAAGGGGTCTTAATAAAATCATTAAATATCATTAAATATATTTGACAACTTCCATAACAGCAGATTGATTCAACCTAAATATATGGATCAGTGTATAATCTTTGTAAAACATAATTTTAGTAGCTTATGTACCAGCAGTGTTGGTGTGTAACTGTAGTCCATGGTCACAAGTTGAATATTTAAAAGTCCCAGTTCATAAATGAAGGCGTATAATAAAAGTCATAATAATGCTTCATAGTGCAAGCACATAAGAGTATGTACAGTAGTGTGAAACATCTGGAGGTGAGCATGCTGCTGGGGTTTGGTGGCGTAACAGAGATGGGAGAGGACCACACGTCTCTGGGAGTACATGTACTTCTGGGAGGCCTAACGCTGGAACTAAGAGGTCACACACCGCACATTCTCGTCAAAATTATCTACCTCCTCACCCCAGAAACCACATCCTGCAGTCTGACAGTAGGCCACACTACAACGACAAAGCACCACACTAAAATCCTCAACTAGGCTCTGCATGTTAAGTGGAACGCATTCATTTTAATCAGAAATGACTGTGAAACCTCGGATCTTCTCATTCACCGCACAACAACCGGTGTCTCTATCTTTCTGACCTTGAAATAGCCTGAATACAAAGTATTTCTTCTCTCATGTTAAAGAATGATTGGAATAATCAATTGTAATCCCTTTTCTCTTCTAAAGACTCCTTTCAACCGTGGAGGATGTAATGTAGGTGTGTGAAGCCAACCAGTGCTAATTCAATGTACAGAGTCCATTTTTTGATTCTAAAGTGGTGGCTTCACAGTGGTCAATAATGTGGTTTTTTTCTTAGAAATATTTGATGCTGGAAGCAGAGGGACTCTTAACCGCGAATAGTCCCACTCCCCAAATACTTATCCTGTAAGATGAGGTTGGTTTAATAAAGACAGTCACAGTAAAAAATGGCTTAAGCTGCACTCCCAACATTTCATTGCATTGCCTTGGTCCCCTCAGACAGTGTTTTTCTGACCTTGCTGTTCTTATTACTTCCATTTATTCCTCACTCACTCACCCTCCTTTATTCCCTTCCCACTCTGGCTCCTCCCAAGCGCTCGCTCTCTCGCTCTCTCTCTCTCTCCCCCCCTCCCCCTCCCCCTCCTTGTTGGACTCCTCCTCGCTCACTCCTCCCCTCAGTGGCTCCTCCTGCGCACTGTCAGGAAGGAGGAGCCTTTTCTTGGCTAAAGCCTAATGGAGTCACAAGTTTCCCACTGGGCCACTAGGGAGCAGCGTGTGGCATGTAGTGTCACGTTAGAGAGCTCATTAACAGCCATAACCAGCTAAGGAAGCCTCCTAATGGAGCTGGATATGTTCAAGGGAGATGCATCTCTAAATGGACATCGTCTGTAACACTGAACATTCACGCTGGAGGGAGGATGGATAGGATAGGTTTGTTTCACACAAAACATACAATTATTTTAATTGCTGATTATTTTTATTGTAATTGCCCATTACATACATACCTGGAAGGAGTTTCTTCAAATTTGGCAGAAAGGTCCACCCTTGGACTCAAGGATGGGGGTTAGAATTTTAGGGTAAAAGGTCACTGTGATCTCACAACACATTTTTGGCCATAACATCAAGAATTCCATACGCTAATTATGACAAAATTGCACACAAATGTCTAATAGGATAAAATCATGAAGTGATGACATTTTTTTACCCCAAAGGTCAAATTAACTGACATCACAGCAAAAACACTTCTCAGGCCTTTATTCAACACCATAACTCAGGATCAAAGGGGAGATTGTGATCGTATTTCACATTTGGTCGGATACTGAACTGGTGACACTAATCTTGGGGCCTACCTTGAAACTGTCGTCTTTATATAGATCTTCTGTGCTGCCGGGTTGAAGATTTGTGTGAAGCATCCATATGTTCTGCCAAAAATACACTTAATACCTTTTTATTATATTCATTCAAAGTCTTCACTACATATACAGTATTATATGAGTTTGGACAGACATGGATGTGATCTGCAACTTAACTGGTTGGTGGAGGCATACTGTACAACCGCAAGGTGGTAATTGTAGTTTAAACATGCAATGTGACTCCTTCAGCAGCAGCAGCTAATGGTTGACAGTTTTCAGGATCATAGGGTCAGCCAGAGGTTTTGGCGTACCTGTATATGCGTTGCTGCTGTTGGCCTCGCTGCCTTTGATAGGGCCCTGCTTTATTTCCTTGCGGTCTTAAGTTGATAAATCTTAGTTGTCCCCCAGTGTGTGGTAGAAAACCAGACCTACTAGGTGAAATGTGAGACTAAGGTCACCCAAAGGACCCTTGGGACATGTACCAGAGCCCTGTAAAACGGTCTTAAGTTCCGCTCTAAGAAGGGGTTAGGTCATATAAATTGTGGGAACTGATTTACTTCGTTTTGCTCTACTCAAAATCTCTCACTGTGATTTTCCACAGGAACACTGGGTGTGGTTACTGAGGTAACGATGAAGATTCGTCCCATGCCGGAGTATCAGAAATATGGCTCAGTGGTATTCCCTAATTTTGAGCAGGGAGTTGCCTGTCTTCGAGAGGTTGCCAAACAGGTAACATGTGGATCTGTCTTTAAACATGTTGCGCTTTGCCATCGCTTTCTCTCCCTGTCTCAACATGAGGCTAAGGCCAGAAACTTTTTGAGTGTGTTGCAGGTTTGCCCAAACTGCAATAAGCACTCTCAGGTCTTCACTTCACATCTTCACTTGTTTAAAACTGACCTGCCAACAAAAAGCAGCAAAAAATAATGTTTTTTGCAGACCAACTTCCTTGTTAAAATGTTCAAGCTAAAGTAGTCCAACACTTTCTGTAGCTGTTGCAGAGTAAAACCTTTAATCAGACCTTGATGTTGCTTTTTTTGTGTTCTTCTACGACTAAAGCACCACAGGCTGACGATGCCAAAGCCAATCAAAACTTTACGGTGCCAATCGGAAATTTTATTTGTCAGATTAATCAAGCTACAGGAAATTACTTAAAGTCTATGCATTGTACATTTGGGACATCAAGCAAGAGACTAAAAGCTTTAAAGCCAAAGCTCCAACAGTAGCAATTGGAATGTTGACAATAATACATATTGGTTGAATTTAATATCATTTGGAAGCTTTACTTTGACAGACAATTCTGCCCTGTGAATCAAACAAACTAATATAGACCAACTTTTATTTTTCAGAGGTGTGCACCTGCATCTATACGACTCATGGATAATGAACAATTTAAATTTGGTAAGTTTTGTTTAAGTCATTCACAATATAGGCCAGTCTAGACTTAAAGCATTACGTATTTCTGCTGCTATCAAGTTTTTCCTCTTTGGCAAGCCTTCGCTGTGCAAGTAGGACTTTTTATTTTACCTGGTTTTCATTTTGAGGAAGAGTTTCTTCCTTTTAGGCCCCAATGTAACCTTTGGCTTTGATCAGAGAGCTTTGCAACATGAAGCACATGGCATACTTTAAACCAGCAGCATGATAGTTATCATATTTATTTGGAGTTGAAATTTGTCTCTTATACTGTATGTTTTTTGGCAATTTTTGGGTTGCTGTTTCATTGATGTGCTGTATACCTCTGAGAGAAGAAAAATGAATGGCAATGTTACAGCATGCAATGTTTTTACCTTCTACAGTACTGAATTGTTAAATTGATTATTATTTCTGCAGCAGAATAGCTGCACACACACAGGCAAAGAATTGAAACAAGATGAAAAATGACCCTAACCAAAATTAAGCAGTTGTTGGAACATTGAAGTTTTATGATGTTGTTTCTTAAGGTCTAGTAATGGAATGCATCTGGCATTGTCAGATATCTCTGTAAAGTTCCCCAGTCTCTAGGGATCTCATTATCTCCCCTATATTTCCACTTTTCACAGAGTAGGCACTTCTTAGCATTAAGCAGGGAAGATGAAGCGGCCAGGTTTTTCACTAATAACTAAAACTCATGGCTCTATGATACCTTCTTGGGCTTATTAGTGGCTTGTCCTCACTTTTAATCATGTTGGCTGTTCAGTAAGGAGGGTTGATGTATTCACAGGTCTTTTTCAGATTGGGACTACAAGTACAATTTAGCGCTGCCTGTCTTGATGCACAAAATGAAAAATGAGAATGTTATAGTAAGTAGCAGCAGCATGTTGATATGCAAAAAAAAACAAACAACCAAACCACAGAGGGGAGAGTTAAAAGTAAAATGAAGCACAGTGTAGGTATAATTTTCTCTCTCTGGATGTTGAGTATTTAATTAACGAGTATGATGGCTGCAAGAGACCTGAAGACCTGCAATCACATTTTGGAATTGAAACAATTAGGACACTAAGTGATGAAGAGACTTCAACATGGGGGGAAATAAATGAACTGTTAAGTCTCTGCAACATCACCCGTGACTTCCCCGCAGTGATTGATAACCATCCCATTGGCCCCAGCCCCTCATTTTCGCTTGTCCACAGGCGCTTTTGTGCGTCCGATCAGAAATAAATCAAAAACTGTGGCTGAGGAAGACGGATATCGCTGTGTCAACCCCACTTCCCTTCGGAAACCCTCTGATTTATAGTCGCTGTCGCTGGCAGCCACTGGCCAGTTGTAAAGTTATTCAAATGTTACCATTTATTTTTCCTCCTTTTGTTTGAAACCCCAAATAAATCTGACTCGCTTGCCCTCTCAGAATGCTGGAGGATGTAAGCAGAAGCAGAGAATGACTAATGTGTGAAAAAAATTGTCGGCCCACTTCTTTGTAAATAGATGGTGCAGACTTATCTCATATTTTCACAGGTCATGCCCTGAAGCCTCAAGTATCCTCAATTTTCACATCCTTTCTGGATGGGTTGAAGAAATTTTACATCACCAAGGTAAAAAAAATAAAATAAATTGAAGTGAACATTACCAGTTGCCTGCCCCGAGCGTTTTTCATGAAAAATGAATTGGCTTCTTTAATCACCAGTTCAAAGGGTTCGACCCCAACCGCTTGTGTGTGGCCACCCTACTGTTTGAGGGAGACCGTGAGAAGGTCCTGCAGCATGAGAAGCAAGTTTATGACATTGCTGCAAAATTTGGGTAAGTAGTTCTCTCTGTCTTAAAACAAAGATCAGTTGCAGATTGTGTAAAGCACAGAAATGACAAAGCACCATTTGGTGAGACTTTGAACATGATGCCTGAAGCCCTGATGTCACTTTATTTAACCAGCCATTATGTAGTAGCAGTGAAAAGGATGGAGAAGCACAGTTACACACTTCAGACTTGGTCTTCTCCTCGGTAGTTTGTCTTTGTGCAGATTGATGGATCACCTGTGGATGTCCTCCTGTCAGGCCAGCTTTTATGTTAAAGTAGGTGTGGTGTGGGCGGTGATAGCAGGGCACAGCTCCCCTCAGGACAGCGCAGGGCGAGAGGACACAGCCTGGGAGTGCTTGGCTGCTGTGATTGATAATGAAACGGATCAATGAGGACTTTGGTGGAAATCAGTTCCCTGTCAGCCTGAGAGGGATGCTCTCTCTATCCTGTGCCTGTTTTAAACCCCCAACAATAGTTTCATAGATGAGTTCATCCTAACATAAATATAGCTTTGTGCCGTTCAATTGGTTATTATTTATGGGTAATTTTGAGATGGCTCTGAAGTTAGATGTTTCAACACATTGTTTCAGTGGAGCGTGCACTTTGAAAATTAAAAAAAGAAAAGTTTTCTGTGCTCAATAGGCATCAGTCATTGGTAGTTATCTAATAGTATAGTTTACTCATGTGAATGCCATTTATTGTTTATTGTTGTTTATATTTAGAAAAAAAAAGTAAAATATAAAATTTTAAATACTGAAAAATTTAAAGGGACTCTTGTACTTAATTGGCCGCTAGTTTGCATTTTCCTGTATTTTTTCTCTTTATTTCTTATTACCAGAACATTTTCTGATCTGCTTTTATCACAACTGGACTTTACTGTAAATGATATGGTCAGCACCCTCTCGCTGCAAGAAACACAACAGCTTTTTAGATACATGGAGACAGAAAAATCCAGGTGACTGATGGAGGACTGTTCAAACCAGATCTGTTCATTTGTACATGAAAGTCAGTAAAATGCAAAACAGTGAGCCATATGTATACTGTGCATATAAATTGTTGTTGTTACTCACTTTTTTTTCAGGGGAAAACTTACCAACAAAATTCCTTCCTAAAATAAGAAAGAATATTGATGTAACCAACTAGTGACCAACTTCTGACCAACTAGTCAGAAACCAGCAGCTCATTACAACACACATTTAAACATGGGACAAACCGGGGATCCTCAGTGCTCCTTACTGGGTGATTTCTTCCTGCGTAAAGCTTATCGATTATATATTACTGTTGGTGTTATTCTTTGGCTCAGTGCCCAGACTTGCAGTTATTTGGAGCACTGCCCTGGTAACTGCCAGCAATTAAATCATAAGAAACTTGTCAGTTACATGCAGCATCCTCTGTTTTATTGCATTATTAAAAATAAATTGTGATCACCCATCAGATCAAGTGCCAGTGATGGATTGCTGCGGTTCTGTGAGGAATATTTTCTTGTGGTGTTGGGGAAACAGGAAGAAGGGTGAAAATCAATATAGTGATTTTCTAATGAGCTTTGCCTGATTAGTTTGGGTGGTAGATGAAAATCTGATTACCCACTGCAGGTGATGGATGTGTGGCTGACCTGTGGCGATGCACAGAGCATAGCTTCATTGATCTGTACATTGTTGGATTGACAGGCTCCCAGGCAGCTGTTGTGAGGGGAGCGGTCTGACCAACAAAGCTAAAAGAAAAGAGCTGTTAAATATTAACCCTGTTATCTGCTTCCAGGGGGCTGGCAGCTGGAGAGGACAATGGGCAGAGGGGCTACATGTTGACCTTCGTCATCGCTTACCTCCGGGTGGGTCACTCCTCTGGCTTTCTTTCTGCATGCGCTGATGGGCAGGTGGGGCGGGCAGGGAGGACGCGGGCTGACAGCACATAGGATAGTGAGCAACGCAGAAAGGCTGCAGAATGTGACCTCGGGAGGTCTTTGATTTGATCTGGTCACAGTTGCTGTCAGGGTGTCTTAACACTGAGGTATCTACACCATGAGGAGAGCACAGTGGTTGCAGTCAAAATGACAATGGAGAGTCGTCTTAGGTCAGTCCTGTCAGAGGCCTTTTAGATCATCCCAGAAACAAGCAAGGAGTTTACGTGCACTTTCGTAACCAGGCTTTCTGTAGTAATATGCTTTCTTAAACATCAGCTCTTCATCTTTTTTTTTCTTTTTTCTTTTTTTTTTTATAAAATACGCAAGTTATGGCTTGAAAGTTAGACAGACTTGTGCTCTCACAAATTTGTAAAGGGAAAACTGTGCAGTGTGCGCTCACTACAGCGCTTGTCCTCCCATTGTGTTGTCGGTCCAATTGCGTCAACAAAACCCAAACAAATAAAACGACTAAGGAAGCACCATCTTCTATCACTTAAATAGTTCAAATCGGTAAGCTTTGATTCCAAAATAAGGTTGGGGTAGTGGAGAAATCAAACAACTGGCCAGTACACGAAAATTAATTCACCAGGTTGCTACAGTGCATGTAAACCTGTTTGATTACCTTATTTCCCCCACTAGCCTGGTTTCTTGCGTGCATGTAAATGTACTGAATAAGCATTAACCTGTCAGCTTACTAATGTTAATATTGTATTCTGAGCAGGACTTGGGGATGGACTACTATGTGATTGGGGAGTCCTTTGAAACCTCTGTGCCTTGGGACAGGTAAAGACACTCATATGAGCTGTAAGCTTTTCTCTGTTTAGTTTAAATAGCTGTAAACATTTTTCTTTTCTCACCTCCCACACAGTCAGTCCTAAGAGAGTGCTCTTTCTTCCTCCTGCTACTGTTTCTCCTACTTCCTTTTTATTTCTCTTCGCCTCTGTCTTTGACATTCACCTTAATGCCTGCCTTCTCCCCCCCATTAACTGGCTCTGCGTTGGTGGAAGCTTTGCCTCCTCAGCCTACAAACACGCCATTACTGACACACACACACACACACACACGTACACACACACACACACACACACACACAGACACACACAAGGAGAGACCTATCTGTGTGTGTTCTGTGAGGAAATTCAACATGAGCCACATATTCATCTCACGTCCACATGTGGTGTGTTCTGCATTTTCTCCATGGTTTCATCACCATTTTGTCACACATACACGTACACACACAGCTCTGTGTTGTGTAACATGCCTGACGGGAGAGAGACCAAGAGATCAGGCACTGAGGCGAGCATATGTGCCTGGCTCATTACCCATCCCCCCCCCCCATCCTCCACACACGGCTGCACAAGCTTAGGACTGGCGGCCATTTCCACACCAGTGGGAACCTCTCCCACTATGGTCGTCATGTTAGTCTCCTCCTCCTTCCTCTTCTCATGTCTTTATCTACATTTTTCATAATTTTGCATTGCTCATTAATTCAGTTAAATGTAAGTTCCCTATACATATATGAGTATTGTGTTTTAGATACATAAATATCACAGTTTAGACTTTCTTTCGGTTCCTTTTTCTTTTTTAATTCAAACATTTACTTTATTTCCAGGGTGTTGGACATTTGCCGGAACGTAAAGGCACGCATCATTCAAGAGTGTAAAGACAAAGGAGTGCAGTTTTCACCATTATCCACATGCAGGTAAGGTTTGCAAATGACAGTTTTAATGCAAATTTAGGCTGATTGAAGAGAACTCCAATCCCTGGGTTGGGTATCATCAAACATTTTAGAGACAAGTGCAGATACAACAACTGAGTTTTGAGACCACTACAACACTTTCTTTACTTAAAGGTCCAGTGTGTAACGTGTTTAGCTGTTCATTATCAAAATCTGTGTTGCCCGTTCACAAACTTGTCCTTTTCCATGAATATTTACCACCACCATCAATTCCAAGTATTCCTTTTGGCTTGAAATTGTACATTTGCATTCGCATGAACTGGGGTAGACGCTCCATATTCATGCATGCGCCATCTTGAAATATGTTAGCCGGTAAGGGACATACAGGACATACTGCTCCGCCTTTCGTGTTTTCGCTGTCACATGATAAACTCTGTGCTGTGCTGCTAATGCTGCTAATGGTTATCGTAGCTTCCTGGCAAGGGGGTAAGCTTCTTCTTGGACCGCGTAGCTCCTATGGCGCCATTTTGATGCTACCAAGCCATCACCTCCCGTTAGCATTCCATTGACTGCCTTTCATTTTGGCGCCACTTTGACAGCGAATAACTTTATATCTGAAGCGTTTAAAGACTCTATTTGTCCATTGTTTATTTCTAAAGAAACGCGACAATGTATAAAAGGCTCCATTACCTTGTACCTCACGTTATGGCTCCATGGTAGACGTTTTTATAAAAATAGGCTAACGATCGTGTCATAACCACGCGACTTACTGTCGCACTATGTTATCTCCTTACATATACCTACGCTCTCCATCTCTGCAAGATTGGGAATGATTGAGATTTCTCTTGGCACAGCTACCAGAAGACTCACAACTTTCAGACACGTTGCTCACATCACATTTACGTCGTTTCTCTCAGTTGGAGGCTGCGCAGTAACGCTCAGTCATCACCAGAAAAGTGCTTCTAATGGCCTTCACTGGTTTCCGTCCAGAGCAACGGGATCTGTTGGTCCATTATATATATGTCAATGCTTCCTGGCCCCGGCAAGTTTGAAGAAAGAAACATGGAGGACCACACGTATTCAAAATCCAAATTTCAGGAACAGGAGTCTTCTTCTTTGCCCAGAAAAACAAAAAGGATATTGAAAAGAGCAAGAGACCGTATATTTTTGAAGTGTGAAGGCTACCGTAGCTGTAATATGTACTTTGAACTGCGTGGTGCGAGAGAGTTGATCTATGATCTCAATGATATGAGCTCAACGCTAAATGGGAGAAATTCCTACACATGGGACCTTTAAGTATAAAATATATATATATAAATGCATTCAGGAAAAAAGTCAAAGTTCAGAGCGCGCACAGCATGTATCAAGGCTGAGGCCTCACCACAGAATCCCGGGTTTGATTCTAGCCCAAACCCAAGCTGCATGTCATCCCCTGCCTTTCCTGTCTCTCTCCAAGCTATCACTATCCAATAAACAGAAAAAAGCTCTCAAATGTTTCTCTTCCACTTTTTGGTTATTGTCAACAAATCCCAAAGACCAAAACCAACGATGTGTTAGTCCATCTTTCGATGTTTTCTGACTTCCCTACTCTGTCTGTAGCACTCAGCCCCAAGCCCATTAGTTAATACTGGAGACATAAATCTTTAAAAACAGGTCACAAATATGTACTTTCAATTTACAAAGAGGCTAAGTCACTTATTTGTTTGTTTTTTTGCAAATGTTACTCAAACGGGTAAATAATGTTGTTGGAATACAAAAAAAAATAGTATTGAGGTTGTATACCCAGTCCTAACCCTGACCCTGGGTGAGTTAGCAAAAGCCGCACAGACGGACAATCTGACAAACAGACGGCGAGCTGGTCAAGGAGCACCAGGCTTCTGCTCGCCGATTGCGGACAGATTAGGCCTCAGCCTGATTATGCGACAGCCATTCATTTCCCGGCTGCAGTCTGTCACATGATGGATTTGTCCATTTAACCTCTAGAACAGTCAGTGTGCCAGGTGATGGGCCATGTCAAATGAACAAGGGATCTGCACCCTGCACCTCCACAGGGAACAAGGCCAGAGAGAGAACATGCAAACTGCTGAAGCATTTCATTCTTAAAATGTTTTTTTTTTTTTTTTTTAAACACATTCTTGATGGGAGAATTCAAGCTGCATTTTATCTCGAAGCAGTCACATGAGCGGTACTGATATTTTGTTCTGTGTAAAACAACAAACTGATACATTTTCTGTCCCGCATCAGCAAGTTATCCTGTTACCTGCAGCACAGATGTGGCTCAGATGATCCAGTAAAAGCATTTGATGGCCATGCAATATCTGATAATGAAATGTTATTAAAAGTAACAGCGCTTCCACATAGCCTCCGCTTTCTGGAAAGCATGAATGGAATTGAGGTCAGGGGTTCACCGAGGCAAAGCAAAACCTCCCACTTTGTCTTCCAATTATGAAGGAAAAAAATGCATTTATTGTATGAAAATGGAGCGCCTTGACATGTATTTGTGTAAATTAGAGTTCAGGTGCTGAAGTAGAAACGTGTGTGTGTGTGTGTGTGGGGGGTTCTCTTACAGGGTGACTCAGACATACGACGCTGGTGCCTGTGTCTACTTTTACTTTGCCTTTAACTACAGGGGACTCAGTGATCCAGTGCACGTGTATGAACAAGTGGAGGTATGACCAGTTTTATTTTTATCAACATGGCATGGTCTAGTACTTTCATAGCTCATAACATATCTGATGTGATGATATGTTAAATCTCCAGCACCCTACATAGTAAATGTCAGAATATAGTATCATATAATATGAATGATGGTTTATTTTTTTTATTTCCCAGCATGCAGCTAGAGAGGAGATCCTTGCCAATGGAGGGAGCTTGTCACATCACCATGGAGGTACTACAACCTGAAAAATACACACTAAAATATTGGGTCTGTTTTTGCAAACGTGTACAAAACAGATGCAAATGATTCACGAGTAGAACAATGAATAGGATGACATGATTTTTGCACCTTCTCCTTTTGATTTTATTTTATTAACAGAGGTTGCACTTAGAAGCAAAGGCAGTATGGCAAGCTTTCCCAGCATGCTCTTCCATGCTAGTCAGCAGGCTGCCAGTTGCGCTATAAATGTGCATTTGGTCAGAGGTCTTTCATCGCTTCCTTCATGTGTCCAAAATATGTTCCCGCGGCTCAGATGAATGGCTCTGACTCGGCTATTTGTTCATTTCAGCAGTGACCAAATGAAGCGTGAGCAAGCGAGGGCGGCAAAACAACTCTCTGGGCCCCATCAGGGCTAACCGAAATGGCTGCCTTATCTGTATTGCCATCCCCCTCGCTGTTTTCATACATCACTTTGGGCTATTCATCACACCTGTCAAAAACACTATGCAGTGAATCAGCTGCGATATTAAATCACAATTTTTCCTGAATGCGGGGACGGGTTCAAAATTAAAAGATTCCTAATAAAAAGGAGGCGGCAGGCAGGGGTAAATGATGCCGCCGTTATCACTGGCTGTATACTGACCTCCAAACGGTGGCCCAGCCACCCCGAGCAGCACAGGGAGGTGACGGGGGTTGGGGGGAGGAGGGGATATTGATGCAGCTCCCGCGTGCGAGGCCGACTCTGTAATTGTGATTAATAACAGCGGGGCTCGCTATCTGAGCACAGACAGGCCGGTTTGTCTGCCCACAATCAGCGCTTGACAAATGGAGCTAGTTTCACTGGGTTTTGTGTATCAAACAAAACAGATGTAGTCAAGGATGGTGAGGTGGGAGGGCACCAGAGGAAATATACATTTCCGTGGCCCTGTATTTACAGCGGGTCAGTGTTTGCTGCGTGGGCGTAGGTAAAGGAATCTGGGCGTGTAGTGCGCTCTGTCTCTTTCTCTGTAGGACATAATACTCAGCTAACACCACTATGTGTTGACTGCTGTCCATCACAAAAACGCTGACAATTTTAATTTAATTTTTTTTTTTTTTTTATTTAAGAAAAAAAATGTGTTAAATGTTTGATTATTGGCTGGTTCCGAAAGCCAGAATGTTGGGAGAAATGTCCTCTTTAACTAGGTCACCAGTGTCGCAGCGGTGAAGAGTTGTTGAACATCCATCACCAGGCGAGCCATCCATCTATCAGCCGATACTCCAGCTCGGCCATATCACAGGAAGGCAGGGCTGCTACCTTACCCCGTCTTTAATGCCCTGACCCCCATTTGTCACAGAAGCTCGGGGAGAGCGAGACCGTGTTGAGGGTTTGAGGCTCAGCATGGCCACTACAGTCTCCTGTGTAGGAGGGCCACCCCGGGGTGCCCAGCAACTTCACCTCACCTTGTGGCTCTGCAAAGCTCCAGTCTCACTTACTCTGCAAAACTGACCTCTACACAGGTCACTGCACTTAGGAGGTAGAAAAATGACCTGATTCAGTGAAGTTCCCACCTTGCCTTTCACACTGCGCATCCACACAAGAGAAATGTGGCACTTTTTTAGAAAGAAATCTGTCATTTCTGAAATAACTACCTGCTCTTCTTTGCATGTCTCAGCTGCACAGACCTAGCCTGGTGAGATTGATTGCAATAGCAAGCAAAAAAGAGAGAATATGACAAGATAGATGTGTAAATTATCACAGTGATGGAGGCAATGATGCAGTCCCAGCACCTTCTGTTTTCTCTCCTTTTCCTGAGAGGAGGGAGGGATGGAGGAGGAAGGGCTGAAAAGGACGAGGTTGTGGAGAGCAGGGTACTCTTTTAGTTATTGGGTAGCAGCTGATTGGTCCCTCTGTCACCATCTGGAGGTTTGTGTGGTATCAGAGTCCCTGGTGACCCTGCGTCTGCCCTGTTTTGTCAGGAGACGGGCCTCACCAGCCTCATGGCTGATCCCCATCTGGGTTTCCTGGCTTGACTCTCATAACAGGCGGCCCCTTCCCTCAACATGCCCTATTAACACTGGAGCTCCCCTGCTAGTGATGCAAAGAGAGGGAAGGGAAAGCGTGTGAACACTCACATTATGCACCTTCCTTTTTTTAGGCCTCCCTATCTTATCTCAAGTTATTACACTGCTGGTTTCAAGCGTTTACTCAGAGAGCAGCACCTGTTCTAAGCTGCTCTGTTCTCAAATGTATCTTTTTGAGTTTGGGAATATAGATATCCTGTGTTTCTTTCAAGTTAACAATACCTCTAAAAGTTATGGTGGATGTTCTCACGAGGCCGTACTGAAGCGCTGCTGTTGTCTGATTTACCCAGTTCTGATTCTTCTATTTAAAGTTAGCATTTTCATTAGCATGTTTGTTTCTTACTTAATGTAGCCAACTTAAAGTCCTTTAATTAAGGCCCCTTTCCTTTTTTCTTTTGGTAAATATTTTGATAATGACTATTTATTGTTTTTAAACTGGTTTTCTCTGTGAGTTGTTGAACCTCCAGATGCTGCTGGAGTGTTCTTGTGAACTAGTGGTCAAAGGTGCAGACTGTGTCAGACATCGTCCAGAGATCAACTCAGGCTGGTGACTAAAGCTGCAACTATTAACAGTATCTATTATTTTTTAATCAGTATTTTAGTCTAAAGATATTACAACAAATGTGTCATCACAGTTTCCTAGAGCCCAAAAAAAACAACTAAAGATATTCAACTTACACTGATATAAAACAGAGAAAAGCAGCAAATCCTCAAATTTAAAAAAAACTGGAACCAGAGAATTTTTTTGTCATTTTTTGTTTTAAATTGAAAATTCTCTAAATATATTTTCTCTTGAATTATTGACTAATCAATTTGACTCTGCTAGGCGTGGCAGGATTAACCTCTTAAAGGCGGGGCAAAAAAATGTTCTATTGGACCCCTATTGTGGGAAATGTACTTTATTTAGGAATATGTAACATAATACTGCGGGGCCCACCTTAGTTGATGCACCTTAATGGTTCAACCATCTTAACAAATGTGCAATTAAATAAATGACCAAAGACCAAATGACACACAATGAGTCTGGGGCTTTTGGGGCCCCTGGTCACTTGCCCGCTTTACTTGGTCAGGATTTTTGTTGGAGGTTATTCCCCTGCCTCTACTGTATCATCTACTTTACTATAAAATAAAGCAAAATGCCAAAATAAATCTTTAAAAAAAAGATGCATTTAAATTCTCAGCATATATAGGTAATGTGAAAGCTCAAAATCGATCCTCATTGTACAGATTGTGGCTGAGTTTACACATGGTTAAAGAAATTCTGCAGCTTTATCAGCTTGTAGAAAATTAAGGTTTCTATATTATTTGAAGTTCTCTAACAATAGTTTGGCTCTCCAGTAAGGTTTTTCCAGTCCTCCGCATTCACCAGACCTCTCGCTGGCTCCAGACTCTCCGCTAAGAACCTGTCGGGCACAGACGCCGTGGAGTATGTCAGACTGGACAGCTGGTGAAGCAATGGGCACCCTCACTAGGCTTGGTGCCACAGCCTCCCTCACTCCTCAGGTTGGGGGTTCGGAGGAAGAGAAGGGAGGGTCAAGAGTGGCTGCAAGCCAAAGTCCTGCTGACAGAGGACCATTGTGTGGTGCTCCGCAGTTGGCTTTGGCACCCTGTTGGTGATCAGGCCAGTGTCGGAGGGCACAGAGCGGCGTTCAGGACAAGCAAGCACAACACCCCTCGCAGGTCAGCTGGAGGAGCTTGTGTGCACAATGAGACAGAAACACACACACAGACAAACACTCCAGCAACTCTGGAGGGAGGGAAACAGAGGGGAGTGGTGGCTCAAAGAGCGAGGGAGCCGGGGACGGCCCACTACAGCCGCCAGCCGGCCCCTCCTCTGGGAACACACAGAGCCTAATGAGTTTGATAGTCTGCTGAGCTCCATAAATCATGCCATGCAAAACATTTCTCCTCTCTGAATAAAAGCATTTATCACCCTCTGTTTATTCACTCACTCTCACAAGATTGATTGGCTCCCAGCAGCCTGCTGAGCAATCAGCCGTGCCGATTCCTCTATTTCTCCCCCTCGGTCCTCTTCCTTGAGTTTGTTTATTTATTTATTTTCTCTCCTCTGTCATTCAGTGGGGAAACTTCGGAAGGAGTGGATGAGAGAGACCATCTCGGATGTCGGCATGGGGATGCTTAAATCTGTCAAGAACTACGTGGACCCCAAAAACATCTTCGGCAACAGGAACCTCATCTAATTTCCCGCTTACCTTAATCTCACCTTTTTCTAAAAAGCATCTTGTGCATTTTGGATTAATAGATACTAAATGTGAATTGAAAATGGACAGAGATGTTGTCTTTTTCATCAAAAGTGTCATTCGGTGCCATCTAAATATTCACCCAAACCT
Source organism: Sander vitreus (assembly GCF_031162955.1). Taxonomy (NCBI): domain Eukaryota; kingdom Metazoa; phylum Chordata; class Actinopteri; order Perciformes; family Percidae; genus Sander; species Sander vitreus. The sequence goes on from NC_135865.1 coordinate 16,454,451, forward strand.
TTTCTTTTACTTTAATTTGCACTTAATACGCTGTAACAATCATTGTCACTCACGGTGAAGCTCATTTTTGCTGTTGTTGTTGGAGCTACGGCCATGATGCAACCAGACATAATGCAACAAAATCTCGATTTTTGTCATATTTTCTTATGTTTAACCATTTCCTAAATATCCTTGCCAACATGGTTAATTCATCTGTTTGTTTTTACTTTCCGTGTGTGTGTGTGTGTGTGTGTGTGTGTGTGTGTGTGTGTGTGGGTGTGGGGGGGGGCACTTCTAGTTCTAGATGAATGCGCTTTCTGAAGCTCTGTGCCTTTCTACAGCTTATGTCTGCCTTCCCCCTCTCCTACTAAACACTCTGCTGGTGTACAGTGAGTCCCTTTGTGAAGAGAACAGAACTTGGACATAATATTTCCTCTGTCTTCATCCTTCACTTGCCCTCATGCCTGTTGTGCTGACCTATTGCCATAAGAGACTTTTTCTGGACTGACTGTATGTGTGCCTCTGCCCCACCAAATTTTAACAAGCACCCCTCGTAGTAATACAGTATGATTATAAAGAGAGCTGTTACTTGTGTGTTTAGTTTTTTTGTACTGAAAGTGTTTACCTTACATGGTTTGTTACTAAGAAAGTGAAGTGGGGGGAAAAAAAGCCATTGCGTTTTTTTCGATCACACCTGCTTCAATGTGACCGCGCTCGCAATGTAAGGTCTATGGATCCCGGTGCTCACGTCGTACCAAAGACTCAACACATCAGATCATGCAAACATACCGTAAAAATATGTTTGACAATGTGACCTTCACACACATTTACTTACTTCGTGCACAGCTAAACTATATTTTTGAATCAACATATGCAAAGATAACCCTTCTGAGAGCTGTAAACTGTAGATATTTACTGTTCTATGTGCTAAAACTTTCTACATCATGTTTCTTATGTTAAAGACACTGTATTGAATTATTTCTGCTTTATATAATTTCTTTCCTGAAAGTTTCCCTTGTTATCTGTAGTGTGTAAAGGTTTGTTGAACGGATACTGTAATGTACTACAATTTGATCCCAGACGTGTTCCATTGTCACCATTGATTTTGAAGCAACGTAAAGCTTTAAGAAAGCTGTTTGCTGATGAATCTTGCCTTTTTTACCTTCCTATCTGTGGTTCACATTTTCCTCGACCACCTTGTCCTTTTTTTAATTCATATTTCCCCCAAATAAAAGGACTTATTAGGGACCCATCATGTGACATTTTACCTCGGTGTCAAAAATGTGCGAGAGCTTTTGAACGTTATGGATGTACCTTTTTTGTTATTTTCCACTTCTCTTAACAACGTAACATCCAAGTACATTGTGTCTGTTTGTGCAATAAATTGAACTAAAAAATCCCATTTGTTGGATGTACTGTATCTTTCAGCAATATACAACACTGTTCAGAGAGCAACATAACCCTTCCCTCTCTCATACATCATTTCCAATTCAGCTCTTCAATAATAGCTTTTATTGTCAGACGGTGCTAAGAGGGTCAATGGGAACCTGACAGCAGGTTTTGTTGGACCTGCGCCACACTAAGCTCAAAGTAATACAGCACAGAGGAGTTCAACACAGTCTGTCTTTTGCTTTATGACTGGAAGATACATTTTTTAAACACGGGCTCATTTGGGAATCATCTTCACCCACACAACCACCCACACACTGCTTGCTGACGTCACTGCCACCTATCAACAGCAATAGAGCTCAGCCTTGGACAATGAAATGCACTGCAGTTATCACACTCCTCACACGATCTTAATAAAGAGGACTGTGAGCGAATACAGGAGATATAAGTAAGACATGAAGGACATTTTCTTTGATATATCACTGTAATTGTCGGACTTGTAATATTGATTACAGATTGGTGTATGTATGTGCAGCTAATTCCTATTTTCTTGTTTTAATTTTCTAACATGAATGCATCATGCAATGTCTTCAATGAAATGTGTGTATACCTGCAGTATTTCATTGATACATTTCATTTGTAAAGATACATTTTGACCACATGAGGTCAGCACTGCACTGGAAAAAAATAATACTGTATGCTATGTACTGACAGAGACGGTTTAGAACGGAAGCTCTTTGGGACTGAACGGCAAAATCAGTGTCAGAGGAAGTATTCAGGTCAGATAGCAATACTGGAATATAGAAATACGCCATTACAAGTGAAAGTCCTGCATTGATAATGCCACTTAAGTAAAAGCAGGCAATGTATAGAAAAAAGTACTATTATATTATTAGATTGTTATTACTAATGCATTTAAGTGTTAGTAAAGTAAGTAGCATTTTACTGTTGTTTGCAGGGCTGAAAGTGAGTTTTGTGTAGGCTTCTTATAGTTGTTACAGTAGGCTATATGTTTAATAAAAATAAAAATAAATCAGTACTTGCACCTGCACTTGAATACTTCTGTCTTAAGGGTTGTACTAAGCTACATTTCAAGTCGCATTCGTTACAGAGTAATTAAGAACAAAAGTCACATGGAAAAGTCCTGATAAACTGCGTGAGAATGGAGCAAAAGAAACAAGATTTATCAACAGCTGCAGCAGAGAAGAAGCTGCAGGTGTGTCTGCGGCCGCAGGAGGGCAACATACGGAAAACATACGATAAACGTCTACGTTTACGGGCCGCATTAGTGGGTGGGAGTGCAGTAGGACCGGGGTCCTGACCTGGTGACCCCAGCGGGCGGCTATAGGTGACCCAAATCAATTAAACGCACCCAGGATATTGTAACACCAAGGTGCTGGCCAAGTCATGCTAACATGCTAACATGTTCGGGGTCCTCCAGCGGTGACTTCTGCTTTCACTAATAAGGAACTTTTACCGTCCGTGAGGTGTGTGAGGACTTTCTGCTGTTTGTGAGTGCAGATAAGAGCCTCGTTCAGCTCAAAATGTTTGAAAACTTTCTGGAGCGCAGTGGAACCACACAGGCTGAATGGACTGGTTATTCTGGGACCAGACAGTCTGAGTGGACTGATTATACTGTTTGTGCCAAAATTAAGTCGACATGCTAACTGTCTGCTTTGAGAATGAACCAGCAGAGAAGTTGAACCTGGAGCAGACTGGAGAACATTGAGGTGCTCCAGACTCACAGAATGACATCCAGACAGGTTAGTACAACAACAAACAACAAACCAGTCATAGTTGTAACCGTTGTAACTTCCTGTACATGAGAGCAACCTATGTGTTGCCTAGTAACTATAGCATTGTGTTTGCATCTGTTTGCATCTGTTTTCGCTTAACTGTGTGTGTGTGTGTGTGTGTGTGTGTGTGTGTGTGTGTGTGTGTGTGTGTGTGTGAGAGACTGCTCTCTCTCTAAATATTGTTATGTTGATACATCTCTGTGTTGACTGCACGGGCGTAGCACAATATTCTGGGCCCTGTAGAAAGGCATTTTCTATGGGCCCCTCCCTGCATCCACAGCTATTTATTCTAGCATCTTTTTGGGCCGTCCTCACATGAGGGCCCTGGGTACTCAGTCCCCTTTTTACCCCCAGTCTGACGCCCCTGGTTGACTGTTTTGGTGGTGTTTTATTCTGCTGTTGATTCTATTAGAAGTGTCAGGCTATTTATGTGGCTTATTTAAAGGTACTCTAAGCGATGTCACGCATTTTTTAGGCTACAACATTTTTTGTCACATACAGCAACAACATCTCCTCACTGTCCGCTAGCTGCCTGTCCTCTGAACACACTGTAAAAAAACACGGTCTCTGTAGACAGCCCAGCCTCCACAAACGGCAACAAAAACAAACTGCACCAACCTGCACCACAAAACCTAACATAACAAACAAACAGTGTTTGGGATGAGGAGGAGGGAGGGGCGAGCTAGCCTCCGTTTTGTTTGACAATACTTCGAACGTCAACAAGAAGTGACATCACCCAATATCGCTTAGAGCACCGCGAGTGAGGCTACATTAAGGAAGGCTTGTTGTGTAATTTATAAGTGATCATCAGTTGTAAGCAGGCTGCAAAGTGTCTTCTAAAGAAATTGAATTTACTGCTGGTTTGGACATCAGATGTTGTTAACTTGTGTATGTCTTGACATTTAATGCAATTTATTTTGTAGCCCAAAGGTGTTGTTTATATAACAGTAGTCTTATCATCATCATCATATGATTATCGTCATATAACTTTAAAAAATGTAACGTTTACTCAGTATTTTAACTGACATACTTTTTACTTTTATCTAAGTAAGTACACTTTTACACAATTCATTTTGCTTTTACTTAAGTATTTTTTTAAGTAACAGTACTTTTACTTAGGTATAATATTCTAGTAGCCTACTCATTTCATCCCTGGTAGATGGCCGAGGTGAAGCTAATTTCATCAATTTAATATACTGTTGGGTAGTTTAATCTATAACAATACATCATATATTATAAGATCCATCATGTGTTTTGTATGTAAAATCCATCTTTGAAATAACCAACTATATTTCCCTCTGTAGTGGAGTAGAAGTATAAAGTAGCATGAAATGGAAATACTCAAGTAAAGTACAAGTATCTCAAATACTTTTGTGTCAGAAAAAAAACCGACGACATATAGTAGCATATTTTTATTTAAACTCTGAACCTTTTCATGCCTTAGGTTTCTTTCAGTTTAGCCCACTGTAAATAAATCCAGAGCCCAACTGGAAGAGGAAAGAAGAAATACAAGAAGCATGTTACATTGCAAAAAAGACAAAGTAGAAGTTTGGCCACATTTGGAGACCTAATAGAAAAATAGAACAGAGATATATCATAAGTAACATGATGCAATAGAATTTAAATCATGCATTTCCGATGATATAATGGGTTTACTGATGAAGTTCAAAGTACGAGGTATTTGTTGGCTCACATGTTTGCTACATCCTTAGCAAGTGGTTGGATTTAATACTGCATAAAACATGCAATTCAAAATGTTTCTGGTCGACTTCAATTCAGCTCTTCAACTATAATACAGTAGAGCACACAGATCCATGCCACACAATGTGCACAGTCACGTTTTAAACTCTACGACGTTTTAAAAGCTACAACACAATTCATAAGGCATACCCCCACCCAAAAATAATACTTATAATCATAATAATAATATCAAAATAATAACTTTTGACTACATGGGCACTTCAGTACTACAAGTTTCAGTGTCTCAGTCTTCTTTTGGAGATTATAAAAGCTGTTTAAGTTTGTGAGCTTTGAGAAAAGGACAGAAGTCAGATTAAAGCAAAAGTCAGCATTTTAGGAAATACACTTACTTTCTGGCGGCAAGTTATATAAGAGGATACCACTTTCATATAAAGCTACTGGTTAGCTTAGCTTAGCACAAAGACACAAAGAGAAAGGGAAACACAGTTAGCCTGGCTTTGTACAAAGGTAACCAATCCAGCTAGCAGCACATCTAAAGCTCTCAAATTAACATTTTATATCCTGTTTGTTTACTTGTAGTTGCATGTCCTAGCCAAGAAATAGTCCGATTTCTGTAAACAAACTAAATACAAAATTTTAATTAAAGAGGTGCTGGTAGGTGGATTTTGTTCCAGGGTTGCTGTTTCCATCCGTTTATAGTCTTTGTGCTAAGCTAACTGTCGGCTGGCTGTAGCTTTATTTAGGAGACAAGATATGAGAGTGGACTCCTCATTTAATTCAGTGTATTTCCTAAAATATCAAAACTATTCTTTTCAAAGTAGTTTAGTGAGTTTATATTCAATTTAACATTACGTTATGTTGCAGCTGTCAATGTTAAATCAGTAGATGAAATTCTTGCAGAAATTAATGTGGTATTAGAACAACTTCATCAAGGCACATTGTGTGTGTTTGTGTTGTGACAAGTGAAACCCTGCATTTATAAAATTGGGCAAAATAGATTTCTATATGAATATAATAATAGTAATGCTTTGTGGCTAACATGGGGTCAAGACATAACTACAGTCATTGTTTTTTATAAATTATGACAAAAAATACATCATGGTTCAACATGGATTTCCATACTACCTAAGAATCTTGGTGAGGAGGCCATGCATTTTTCATTAGGATCTTAAAACAAGGCACAGGAAGGGAGGGAGCGGAGCACTCAATTTGCATTGCAAGCGCTGTCACAGGTCCTGCTGTTCCTGAACCTCTTTATCCTTCAGAAACTCTACAGCCACATTGCAATCCTTAGCTTACAGGTTCTTAAACAGCACTTGTAAATAACGTAATCGCCTATTTATAGATTTACAAAAAATATCCCTGTTCCCCTGGACAAAATGCAAGCAACGAGGAGGTACCGAAAGCAAAACGAACCACAGCAGAGACAAACATTCCTCTCCAATATCTGTGCAATGCCCAGAATAGTTAGTGTTAGCTCACTGGTTGACATGTCAACACAGTGGTTTGAGCTTCCTTTCTGACGTGGTGTCATCAGCTGATTTGTAGCTGCACCGATAAGCTCGCCAAACACAGCTCTGTCAGCCTTCAGCACAGGAAGGCTGAAGAGAGACGAAAAACCTCCATGATAGCGCCGCGCTCAAGTCTAAAGCTCATCTCTAGCAGCAAAAGCGAAGAGGAGCAGAGCCCAAGAACCTCTGCATGCACTGCAATGCCTCTGTTGCAGGCTGCATTTAAGAGGAAGTAAGCCTAAGAGATCAGCTCGGAGATGGCATCAGAAGCTAACTAACTGGTTTAGATGGTGGGCCGTTGGCATCGCCGCTGCAGCAGGGTGTGCTGCCTATTTTGGCCACAGTGCAGCCGCTTGTTTCTGTGCTGTCTCCACTGCAGGGGCTCGATGGTGCCGAAACACTCTGGACACATTGTCTTTTCCTGTTCAGTTCCTCCCAGTTGGCCCTGTTAGCTTTGATCATGTCAACCATTGGCTGAAGTTTTGGATTTAACTTGACAAGAGTCTAGAGGGAGAGAGAGGAAGGGGAGAAAGATGAAAATGTAAAAATACCAATGAAATATACTGTAAAGAAAAAAAACCCACCATCAGCATGAGAAGCAGAGGCCCCAGTTTGTGCCCCGTCATGTGTACCATTACATTCAAGTCACAGAGCCATTTGTTTTTCATAAAAATAAATACCTGGTAATATTTTGCAAGAACCTACAGGCAGGCTAACAGCTCTCAGAGGCTGTATGTAGGTACAGTGGGGCTTTGAGCTAAATGCTAACATCAGCATGCTAACATGCTCACAATTATAATGTTAACATGCTGAGGTTTAGCAGGTATACTGTTTATCATGTTCACCATCTTAGCTTAGCAGGTTAGCATAATAACATTTGCTAATCAGGACTAAATTACAGATGAGTCATTAGATTTGAAAGTATTTAGTCATAAACTAAAGCATCTAATTTTGACCTGATGATGGCGCTAGATGAAATAATCAAAGTCAGTATGATTTATCATCTGAGCACCACAGTTGTCTGTACAACATTTCATGGAAATCCCTCTGATAGTTGATGACATATGCCCTTGCTCAGTTTGTACAATGTGAACCAAAATGTAAACATATTATTATATAGATTTCTTTTCAATATTTCATATTTACATATACAATACCATGGTAATATTTTGCTTGTGTTTTAAATATGTATAAAATATAGTCACAATTTGAGAGTGAAACATCTTTTGTTATCGTGCAGCAAATTCTTTCATCAGATGGTTAGAAGAGAAACACATTCAGAACAATGAGTTTTGTTAAAATCACCTGTGTTTTTCAAATATCACCAGGTATTTATTTTTCAGAAAACTGGATGCTTAGCTCTGTGACTAGAATGTAATGATAAAACATGAGACTGAGGCTAGAAAAGCGGCACATGATTCATCAAATGCACTACAAAACAAATGAAACAATACAGAGAACACACTGCATAGCTTGATAGTTTACCGCAATGAAATAGCTGTTCTTTAGAGATTAGAAGCACATGTATGACTGAGATAAGTCGCCTTTGTCATTGGTCAGTGTTGAACTGTAAGTAGTAGCGTAGTCAAAGCTGTCATCCACCATTTTAATAAATTACCTATGGGGGGGGCGGGCAGGGGGATTTTGTTCCCTCTGTTCTCCTCACATTGTCTACTGTGTCTATTGAATTACCAGGATAGTCTGTAATTAGTTGTTGTTGTTTCATTAACCCCGTTTTATATAGAAATATAACATGTGGGTATGGGTAGGCATAGGCCGGTATACGATTCTGACGGTATGATAACCTTCAGCAAAAATATCACGGTTTCACAGTATTGCGGTATTGCAATTACAGCTTCAAATTTTTTTTTTTAATGTCTGGATAAATTGAACACAATGTTTTTATTTTAAAACACACTGCACACTGGCAGGGAGAAGGATTTCTAAACTGCAGTTTCTCTTCTTGACCACTCATACAAAAAATGCTCACACCTTAGGAACGGTATGACAGAAAATGTTAGTGGTTTTGAAACCTTGACTTTCCCACTGGTCCCACATACCAAAACATTACACACACACACACACACACACACACACACACATATATATATGTATGTGTATATACATCAGAGTAAATGGGAAGCCATTATAATGAATGAAATAAATAGGTAGATAAGTACACCCACATTGGGGATTGTGTATTGTTTGTTTGAAAGGGAAATCAAATGTGTTGTTACACTTGGAGAAAACACAACTAATCACAGCTGGCAATTAATTGAACTTTAAATGCATTTATATTCAGAGGGTGTATTCAGTTATTTATACAAACAATTTAAACACTTTTGTGGATGGTCGGCCAGAACAAAGCTCTGTAATATGGCCAAGTTCAGACATTTTCTTTGTAAAAAAAACAAAAAAAACAATACAGCCCACTTTTGTTTATTAAGAATTCATATTGTGTCCTGAAAGGTGTTTTAAAAACTGTGTGTGACTTAATAATTCATAATATTGTAATTGCTGGAATATGTTTTCTACTAATCATGAAGCTGTTCACCTGTGATGCTGAGCAACATTAGAGCACAATATGGATTTCCATTTGTGTCATTTGAGATAAAGTCTATGCCTGTTTATGGAATCGGACTATTTTTGTGTTTTCGCACACATCAGGTTTTATATGTGTGTGTACTGTATTGTAATGTAGAGCTGAAACAATTCGCTGATGATCAAATCATTATTTAAGTCATTTTTCGAGCAAAGAGGCCAAACATGTACTGGTTCCAGCTCCTTAAATGGGAGGATTTGCTGCCTTTTTTGTCTTACGTGATTATAAATGAGTTATTTTGGGGTTTTGGACTGTTGATTGGACAAAACAAGCTATTTGAAGTGAACTTTGGCATTTCTCACTATTCTCTGACATTTTTTATGATATATACATCATATCATATAGATTATTTTCAACTTTATTGTCATTGCACACACAGGGAGTACAATTAATGAGAGAACAACATGCAGTTTAGCATCTAGTGCAGAGTAATGTACAGTCATGAGTAGATATGAATATGTTACGATATGAACAGTGTGATTTATTGCTGTATTTATGTGTTGGAAACTTAATTTCAGATTTTTGTCTTAGAGTAGGTCAATTGGACACAAATTATGTAATTTAGGAGTCCAATGAGAACAAAATTATAGAATATTTTTTTCTAATTCATAATAAATCTGTGTTACATGAGATGTGACCAGAAGGCGCCTGTGAAAGAGATTTTTAATCTCAGTGAGGCCCTTCTCTGGGTAGAAAAATATATCTTATAAACCAAACGATTACTTGAAATGAAATTATCTTTAGGTTAACTGTTAATGAAAATAATATCACACTGTGAAGGCATGTGGCCTACACACAGCTGTGATTTTCAAAAGCAGAGTGGATTGATCGTCTTAATCTTTTATGGATTTGTCTCATTTGCGGGTTAAAAGAAGAGATTTTTCTAAAGGAGAACAATTTCCCTCTTTCTCCACAGTATATATCCACAGTGTGGGACATTGTCTTTGGTTTGCACAACATTATTATTCCACTGAGGTAGACTCAGAAGAAGAAGAAGTGAGAGAGAGACTGTCATATGGAGGGTGTAAAGATGGAAGGTTATATAATGGGGGATTAATATTCCACGCAGTAGCGAGCCACCACCAGGAGAAGAAGATCAGCGGGATCAAGAATGAGATCTCTTCCGCCCACGGACATAAACCCTGCCGCCTCTGAACTTCCTCTGTTCTCCCCCTCGCAAGTTTAATTGGCAGCAGCATGATCGTGCGCTCCATATCTGCATTCTCCAAACATCAGCCTTTTACATGAGGCGGCGTGGAGCCAAACCCCCCACGCAGACAACATACACGGCTTTGATGCTTTATATCTACACTACATAGACTGTAACAATGGTGAAAGCAGAGCTCCGCACAGATAAGTCTACTCAAAGTTTTGACACTGATCCTGGGATAACTCAATAAATGTGAAGATGATCTATTGTTTGTTTTCTACTCGTGATGACTAAGATTAATGTGTTTAATATGATGGTACCATAAAAAGGAAGGAGTTTAAAAGTGCAAAAGCTCTAAGAATGAATGAACTATTTTCCTTCACTCCCTTCACAACTGTTTGCTTTCATAAATTTAGCTTCAGTAGCCTCATCTCTTAACAGACCTGAGCTCCTCAGTAAGTCAGCCTGCGTCTTTCTCCCACACAGCCACTGCTGCCGGCAGTGGGAGGGGCAGGTAAGTCTCTCTTGACGTCATTCAGAAACACGCACACACATTACTGTACTGGCGAGGACACAGTATAGATTTCCATTAATTCCCTGAAAGATAACCACTAGCTCTAACTCTGACCCTAACATTTGCTCGGCCGGGATCCTACTATAAAATCAGCATCTGTGTCTCAGAAGAAAGGCAGTCAAGAGTTAGTCCTTATTTCATTACTGTGCAGTAAAGCCCAAAGTACACTGTCTTACTGAGGGGATTTAACCCAACATCAGAGCTCTATTCACACACTCCGCTACCTCTAAGCTGTCTCGCAATCTGAAAGTGCACACTCATTCTGCTTTTCTCAAAAGAACAGGATGCAACCTTGAAGTTGTTTCAGGGCTTTCAATAAAAATAAAGCATTTTCTGTTGCAAAGAAAAAGTTGAATAGTTGTTGGTGACAGCTTCATTGCTGGCGTCAGTGAGAGGGACAATAGCTGAGGAAGGACAGCAACTACTGATGTCAGAGGCGGATGTCTGTGTATGAGACAAGCGCAACACAATGAAGGCCAGAGAGCAGCGAAGCTTCAAGCATTTACCTCATACAGCGGCGCACAAATTCCATCAATCCACTCCAGCTGGAGCCCTGGCAACTCATCCTTCCTGTTTCGATCAAAGATGGCCTGAAACACAAAAGTTAGAATGTATTTACACAGGAAAAACAATGGGATTCCTTTCACCAACAAGTCAGGTTCACAGTCCTAAAGTGCTGCTGTTACTAAGAAAAGTCTCCCTCAGCTCACAAGACAACTGAGTTTATTTCACGTACATTTTCTATTCTACCTCATTCTTTTGCAGCCACAGCTTAAGAGGCTCCACTGCGGCTGTGCTTCCGAGATAGTTACTGGGCTACCAGTTAGAAGTTAATATTTAATCTCCAACACCCACACACACAGAACGGTAAAGGTTTGACACAAGCGGCAGCCCTGAGGCTACCGCATTAGTTATTTCAGAGGGGAGGCAATGTGGTGTGGCTCGATTAGTCAACAGACTAATTGCATACAGAAAGCTGTTGGTTTTTCCCCTTTTAAGGACTTGTAACACAGTTCAGCCTTCAAAGTTCCTCAATCAAACACACAGCGCTCCTCTGTTGTGGTTCGGTGGCTTTGAGGACAGTCTGAATACATTATGAATTAAGATCTTCATTAAGACCTAAGTCTTTTCCTGATATTATTATTGTGCTATTTTTTACATTTATATGAGACAAATAACGACAATTTATTATCTCTGCAAGTCAAAGCTAGTAGAGCTCCAATACACCGAAATGCCTTGTGTGTTTACAGCTGAATGAACAGAAAGGTCACTGTTTTATTTGAATCCTGTGTAGGAGGAGTTTTTTTTTAAGAATGATTGTTCAACTGTGGCCCACAGTTGGCACAGCAGCGAAGCAGTAAGCTGACAATTCACTTTTCTTACCCTACGAGACACAAGCTCTCATGTTTTCTACACAGTCAGTGTGTTTTGGAACTGCGGAGAAAATATATCTTGGCGTCATCAGCTCAGTAGAGGTCACGAAACAAACTGCAAAAAGCACAAAACACCAGAGTTGGTTGGATGTACTCACAGAGGGTGTGAGCTTCAGCTCTGATCTCTCTCTGTCGCCCTGCTCGAAGAACTCGCTGGTCACCAACTCTGCAACCTGGGTTGAGAGAAAAGATCAATGTAGAGCTTATTATTATTGATTCATCTGCCAATTATTTTCTCAATTAATTCATCGTTTGTTTTTTTTAAATGTAAGAAAAGTGTCCAAGGTGATATCAAAGACCCCAAAGTATTCAGTTTACAATCACAGAAGACAAAGAAAAGCAGCAAATCCCTACAATTACTGTAAGAAGCAGGAACTAGGGAATGTTTGGCATTTTTTGCTTAAAAAAGGAGTTAAACGTTTATCAAAATAGTTGCTTGTTATTTTTCTTTTGACCAACTATCGAATAATCAACCAATTGTTTCAGCTCGAGATGAATGGTTTAAAAATACATTCATTTCATAAATATGAGAGTATATCTCACCTTGCGTGATATTTCCCAAGGTTTAGTGACAGCACCAAGATCACACGCTGTCATCATCATGGATCTGAGGGGAACCAGACAAATTATTTCATGTAGTATTTATGATATTAAAGATTTAGAGACACTATGTTTGTGTGTGCAGGCCAGGACATTACCTGCACATGTCTCTGTGAGCCTTCACATTCCAGTTGTACTCTCCTTTGCTGACCAGCTCAAAGAAAGTGTTTCTGTTCCTAAAAAGAAACGAGACATCTGTATATGGTGTAAGTGACATAATTTCCACAAGAGGGCGGTATTATGTAAAAGAAAAGTGCAGAGGGACAGACTTAGTATGCTTCATTGTAAATGAGTTTGTACACTGGAGTCAGCCAAGCTCTGTGTATCTCACTACCAGCAGATTTAACAGCTTAATAAGCAGTGTAGTGTTTAGCAGAACATACTCAAAGTAAAGTGTGAGGTCTGTGGCCAGAATCGACTGTTTCAACAACTGCATGAGGTCGCTATACTCTGTGGAGGAGAGGTTGGAGAAGATATTGTGACCCTGTGGAGACACATACAGAGATAACATGATAAAGAATTTCTAGACACATTTTCTAACCGCGCACAAAGTGCCTAAAATGAAGAACTTCTAGTCCCTGCATGAATTATTCATTATGTTTGGATGGGTACCATTTACTTGACAGAAGGTCCTTACTACTTGTTATATGGGTTTGTTTTAGAGACTTTTTGAATTATTTATTAACAGCTTGACCCTTATATTAGATCGCTGACAATACTGGCTGAAACAGATCATTGGATGTGGTTTTTTACTATACAGTATAGTGCACAATATATTTACTCTCTGCCATTTTATTCGAGTGTCTGATTTCTGAGTATGAAATTTATGCACTAAATAGTGCCATTATAAAGATTCCAACAAAAAGGAAAATAGTAGAGTTCATGGCATCTACACTACTTTTTGTTAACAATCCCACAATACAATGTGTCACATTTAATACATACTGTACTATTGAGTATCAATAATATAAGGGGGAATTAATTACCTAACGAGGGAGTGAGTCTTTCATGAAAAAGGCCTATTTGCACAACTAAACCACAATGGTTAAGAAAACATGCAATACTAAAACTGAATGGATCCGTGCAGGGGAGGAGGGAAGCCAGCTGCTCTTAATAAGTAAGCAACATCTCTCACTTGAGGCTCTCTATCATTAAAACAGGCCTCTCCTCTTTATGCATTATACATTCATTCACCACTTAGGCATCCTCCTCTAGAGGATGGAGAGCTATCTGTGGAGAAAATAGAAGATGTAGCGGTGAAAGGAGCAGAATGAGGGGATGATAACGACCTGCAGAAATTAGCAGAGGTCGTCAAAACTAAACGCTAAGAATCCAAGTGCAAAGCTCCTGTGATACCCTTCATGAGCTCATGTGTTCCCATGAAATATTAAACTATGGAAACAGGAGACACACAAAGCACTTCTCTCATTCTGTCTCAACTGGAGCGGATAAAGGAGGGAGGCGAGTAAAATAGGAAGTGAGAATGGAGAGAGGAAATTGAGAGATACAAAGGAAGTGAGTGACGTTTAAAAGTTTTAAATTAATGGTTTGTGTGGGCTGGTGGATTGAATCGTGAGCTTTGTTCTTGAATTAGCCACATTATTCATTTATATGCTAATAGGACAGCAGTAGTTCAACCCCAGTATCAACAGAAGCCATTATGATATTCCAAGCAAACATTTGTCAGCTTACTGTGTTGTCAACACCGCGATAATGAAGCCACTGGAACAAACCCTACTAAGCCTCGTCACAGCTGCTCCCTCAAAACTTCTTTAATTACAACGTCGTGCAAAGCCTGTCACCTGATGTCTCTCTCAACCAATTACCACCAAATCTATCACCTCTGGAATTACATTGATTTTAGGGCCGCATGAGCTATTTGTTTACTCGCTCACATACAGCAGACATTGAGGCAACATACAACATACTTTTTAGGGAAAGTGGACTTTAGCAACAAGTTACTTTTGTTGTTACTTTAAAGGAATATTTCAATATTTTGGGACATATGGGATATTTGCTTTCTTGCTGAGAGTTAGATGAGAAGATCAACACCACTCTCACATCTATCTGTTATGAGAGTGGTGTCGATCTTCTCATCAAACTCTCGGCAAGAAAGCAAATATGTGTTGAATTATTCCTTTCACCTGTGCTGTTCCTGCTATGCCAAGTCAAAATGTCTGTTACATAATGAGTTACATAATTATGAACATATAACCTACATAATATATCAAACATCAATTATTACATATATATCTCAAGGGGTTTATCCTCTAATTCAATTTTTAAGTACATAAAATATAATATACCCCCAGTTGCCAGTTCATTAGGTACACCTAGGTCATTCAATCAATCAATCAATCAATGTAGTTGTTACATGAAACACGAACGCAGTCTAATACAACAGTCCTGCAATAAATCCTCCCTTCATGAAGGTTTTAATGTACAGTTTTTGTTGAAACTGTTTAAAGATCTGATGATTAAAGGGTAACTACCATTCTTTTCAACCTGGATGTTTTGTATGTCTAAGTGACTGATGGGAACAACAATCTTTGACATTGGTCCAGTATTAAGCAAGATCGCTGCAGTCGGCAGCGGCGAAACAAGCTACAATGTAAGTTAATAGGGCAATTATCCAGCTTGTATTTACCTTCACGAAAGTGCTCGTTTTGCCACTGACAGGCTCAGATTAATATTCTAAGTGTCTGACAACATTATGAAAAGGATCCCTTTAGAGCTAGACCTTTTTAAAAAACCTCTTTAAAGGAACACGCCAACTTATTGGGACTTTAGCTTATTCACCGTATCCCCCAGAGTTAGATAAGTCCATACATACCCTTCTCATCTCGGTGCATGTCGTAACTCTGTCTGGCACACCCACCGCTAGCCTAGTTTAGCCTAGATCCTGGAGGTAACCGGCTCCAATTAGCCTACTGCTCCCAATAAGTGACAAAATAACGCCAACATTTTCCTATTTACATGTTGTGATTTGTATAGTCACAGCGTGTACAAATAACAAGGTCACATGAGACACAGCAATCTTCTAACCGTATACAAGCTGGGAACTATATTCTCAGAAGGCGAAGCACTGCTACTTAGGCGGAGTGATTAGTGCAACACCTGAAAAGCACCATTGTTACTCTCTGCTTTTATAGCTGATTGTCTTATTTTGCGTACTTATTGTTTACTGTTTATATCTTACTTTACACACTTACTTTACTTTACTTACTTTAGGTGGTACAGCCTGAGACATAAACAATAAAAAAAAAAAATTGCCTTCTGCATTTTTGTTTTGCTTTTCCCTCGATTGTACCGAACTGAACCGTAATGTCTGAACCGAGGTATGAACCGAACCTTGACTTCTGTGTACCGTTCCACCCCTAGTGTATAGAGCCAACATATTTTCACATGTAAATCGGTAAACTATGTGTTTATTTCAACCAAAACTAGAGTTTGATGGTTGGAAAAGTGGAAAGACGACCCCAAACGGCTTTTCATAGATTTATTTTGTTTCTGTCAACTTTGAATGAAGTGTATTTTACAATGTTAAAATTACTTTACTTTATTTACATGGAGTCTGGTGGGTTTAGCGAACGCAATTTTGTGGATGTTTTAAAAAAGGATCTTACTCTTTAACAGAAAGGTTGACCGCCTTAGAAATTCTTTCCATAATGTTGTCAGACACGTAGAATATTAAAGGGATATTTCACCGTTGGAAAGACGAATATATCTTTAAATTGGGTCACTTATGTAGTAGAAATGTGAGAAAATTATAGAAATTGGTGCCTTCTAGGCCGAGATAAGCCAGAAAATGTGTTTTTGGCTCATATGGATGAAAGACACCAAATCCCAGAATGCACTTGCTTCGCTGCTTTAGACTCCACTCCCAAGCCACACTTACCGTTTACAGACAGTGAGGTAGCATTCAACTCAACTCAAATGTGTTTTATTGTCATTTCAACCATATACACGAAACAACGTTTCACCGTGGCTCTAGTGGTTACACATTTAAAATGAAAATAAAAAAATAAAAAAAACGAAACAGGCTACATTTAGCTAGTGCACACACATATGCTCCATAAAGTTCAGCTAACTCATACTAGCATTAGCGCTTGGTGGGCTGTAAACACCGATTTTTAAACACAGTCGTAAATTTGCGTGGAATGTAGAATGGTCGGCATTTAATAGTCACGAACTCCACCAGCAGTTAGTATTTAGTTGGATACAAGTAGCTCATTTCTGCACAAGTCCGTGTTAACACAGCCCATCTCCACTCTCACCCGGCGACAGAGAAGCAGGCTGGATAGTCCGGTACACTGTTGTTCAGCCATGTTTCCACAACAACAAAAAATACAGCAGTCTCTGAATTCTCGTTGGGAGTTTCGTTGAAGTTGGATGTAGTCCAGTTTGTTGTCTAATGAGCGGACACTTGCAAGCAGGATTGATGGAACAGGTGGCCGGCTAGCGTTAGCTTTCCACCTAGCTAGGTTATACTCCAGCCGCCGTTCGCGTTTCACCGCTGAGGATGTCCCCCCATGATTGCCGCTCTGGCCGGTCTGATTGCCCACTATGGCCGCTGCAGCTGCTCACTCCGGCCGCCGCTGCTGCCCGCTCCGGCCACCGCTGCTGCCCGCTGGTCAAACTAACCTGTACGGCGGGCCGCAGCAACCTCTTATTTCCGAACATTCATCTCTCCCCTGCACCCCGAGGGCCGGTGGTCTACGAAATTTCCCGGTAGATTTTTTTGTCCCACTCCGCCACCGTCTGTAATAAAGTTTCCTGCACATTATCCGATCTGTACCAATGTATCCTGGTGGTACACGTGCGGTAGTTTGAATGCACATACTTGTTGTAAAAGTTTTCTGTCGAAAAGACCATAGACTGTATGGAAAAGACGGAGCCTGTTAGCGATGTTTCAAGATGGCTGACCTTCGTTTTGCCTCAGGAATACTCGGGGAAAGCCAACAGTCCAACCCCCTATGGGCGGGTTGGAAACATGCGGAAGTAGCTCCTACTACTGGCTGTAGTCCATAGCCTCTGGGCAAAAATGCCTCTTATGACGCAAAATGACAACTTTTGCGTCATAAGGGACATGAGGGAGGGAAGCATGGTCATTGAAAAATACTACCGGGTTTCTGCTGATACAAAGCTTAATGCTAAATTGGTGAAGTATCCCTTTAATCTGAGCCTGTCAGTGGCAAAACGAGCACTTTTGTGAAGGTAAATACAAGCTGGACAATTGCCCTATTAACTTACATTGTAGCTTGTTTCGCCGCTGCAGTAGGCAGCGATCTTGCTTAATACTGGACCAATTTCAAAGATTGTTGTTCCCATCAGTCACAGCAATCTTCTAACCGTATACAAGCTGGGAACTATATTCTCAGAAGGCGAAGCACTGCTACTTAGGCGGAGTGATTAGTGCAACAGCTGAAAAGCACCGTTGTTACTCTCTGCTCCTCACCATGGGGCTTCTTGTGTGTTGCGAGCAAATCACTCCGCCCAAGTAGCAGAAGTTGCAGTGCAATCGGAATTTACGCCATCTTCAATGCGTAAATTCGTAAATAATGTATTTACTCGTATTTACTGTATGTACTCGAACTTCGTTAAAACATGCCATCCCGTTTGTTATTATTCTATGTAATTTGCACTTTCATAAATAAGAGATGCTGTATTTTAGTTTTATAGCTGATTGTCTTATTTTGTTTTACAAGTTCCAGATGGAGTCTGGAGATGATGTGGACTACTTATTGTTTACTGTTTACATCTTACTTTACACACTTCAGGCTGTTGCAGCTAGCTCAGGGGAGAGAGACTGTATGACACTAGGTGGTACAGCCTGAGACATAAACAATAAAAAAAAAAATTGCCTTCTGCATTTTTGTTTTGCTTTTCCCTCGATTGTACCGAACTGAACCGTGATGTCTGAACCGAGGTATGAACCGAACCTGTGTACCGTTCCACCCCTAGTGTATAGAGCCAACATATTTTCACATGTAAATCGGTAAACTATGTGTTTATTTCAACCAAAACTAGAGTTTAATGGTTGGAAAAGTGGAAAGACGACCCCAAACGGCTTTTCATAGATTTATTTTGTTTCTGTCAACTTTGAATGAAGTGTATTTTACGATGTTAAAATTACTGTTTATTTACATGGAGTCTGGTGGGTTTAGCGAACGCAATTTTTTGGATGTTTCTATGTTTTAAAAAAGGATCTTACTCTTTAACAGAAAGGTTGACCGCCTTAGAAATTCTTTCCATAATGTTGTCAGAATGTTGGCGTGTTCCTTTAAAGAGGTTTTTTAAAAAGGTCTAGCTCTAAAGAGATCCTTTCCATAATGTTGTCAGACACTTAGAATATTAATCTGAGCCTGTCAGTGGCAAAACGAGCACTTTCGTGAAGGTAAATACAAGCTGGACAATTGCCCTATTAACTTACATTGTAGCTTGTTTAGCCGCTGCCTACTGCAGTGATCTTGCATAATACTGGACCAATTTCAAAGATTGTTGTTCCCATCAGTCACTTAGACATAAAAACATGAAAATAGAGTCCAGGTTGAAAAAAATGGTAGTTACCCTTTAAACTGTATGGTCATTTTGGAGGTGCTGTTGAAATGTATTCTTTTATCCTGACAGGGTTTTTCTTTTATTTGTCCACCCAAACTCTCATCATCTAGTTATAGATGGTGTTTGAAATGGCCTGATATGCAATTTCAACGTGTTGCACAAATACAACATGCAGTGGTCGGCATTAGCAGAAGCTTCATGGTAACTGCATTGCAGCAGATATTGGAACATAGTGCACCTCGCTCTGCAGGATCATTACAGCATGGTTGAAGTGGTGGTGCTCCAGTGTAGCAGAGGTCCCATAAAGCAGAGCAAGGGCTGAGCCCGTCCTGTCACACACACACACACACACACACATGTAGAAAGCACGCACAAACACACAGGGATCAGAAAGAGAGATAACATAATCAGCATTTAACACATACTGAGAGAAAAAGGTCTGCTATTGAGTCTGTTGTAATTCCCTCACCAATTCTCTGTGTACTGTTGCCAACTCATGGCTCAATAATAAAAGAAGCTGGAGACCCATAACCTAAACTGCAGCTGAAATTCAACTGTTCAACGTTGAAAATGATTATCATTTAATCTGGAGCCTGGTGTACTGAAGGTGAGGCATGTGGGCCAGGGTTTTAAAGTTTGTGATATACCATTCCACAGTGCAAATTGTCAGGGATTTACAAAGTTTTTGTTTAATTTTGATATTGTTTCCGTTATAGTTTTGGTGTTACAGTAAAGTCAGAAGGTATTAGGACAGTAATATGTGTTTCACTGTGTTGGCTCTGTCCTCCAGCACATTGGATTTGAAATGAAACAATGACTATGAAGTAGAAGTGCTGACTTTTAGCTGTAGTGGGTGTTCATATCACATGTTGAGTGAGCATATTAGGACTTGTTGCCCTCTTCATAGATACATAAAATGTATGGACAATGATCGTAAACATAAAGGTGGACTGCAAACTTGTCACTGATCACAAATGATTTCATCCCAATTAATAAATATTATGACTTAATTGAAACTTATGTTAACAATTATTTTCTTGTGCCCTAAATTGTAACTACATACATGCTGTTCATATGCTATGGGCGTACTGTAAACACCATCAAGTAAAAGCCCCCACCTAGTTTCCATCTTGGTTTCAGATTCTGTTTACTATAATAACCTTTGTGAGGACTGAGAACACTAAGTCCAAGCAATTTAGAGTTTAGCCACTGATCTAAATGTGCTCAGAGTCAGCAGTGTTTATACTCTCTTCATTAGGCAGAGTCTTATATAAGCCTTATACAACTTGCCACTTGACTCTTGCTGATCCAGAGTGGACTACTGCAGAATGCTGCAGGTGGTGCACTATAAATGCTGTGTGTGTGTGTGTGTGTGTGTGTGTGTGTGTGTGTGTGTGTGTGTGTGTGTGTGTGTGTGTGTGTGTGTGCGCGTGCGTGCGTGCGTGCGTGTGTGTGTGTTTGTGGCAGAGACAAAGAGACAGAGAGATAAAGCCGGAAACTTACTTTGCCTGAAAAGCATTGTTGGTGCCCCTGTGGTCCAAGTCATGGCACACACAACCTACAATAAGCGCTAAGGTCTCCACCTCTGTCAGAGTCTCCTGGAAACCCGCCGTCTGATTGGCACAGAGGAGAGGAGGCCAATGAGACAACCAACACACATACACAAATAAGAGCTGCATCTCTTATCGTCTTATTCTATGAAAGTGTGAGGAGTACATTGAATAAAAATGAAACCCCTCTAACTGTATATAGCAGCATCCTAAAAACAGTATCCCCCTAGATAGCCAGTGGGACTGCAGTAATACAGTCACACAGGGAGCTTTATGGCTTGGATGAATGGCTTCTGAGGCCATGTGCTGAGTGAGTCACTATAGGTCACTGTGGGGATAGCGGCAAAGAGAGCACTGTCCTCAGCCCACTCATTAAAACACATGGTTGGAGAGTGGCGGGGCCTAGAACAGCTTACACACTACCATATCATCTCCCTGTGCCAATAATCAATTCAGTGTGTGTGTGTGTGTGTGTGTGTGTGTGTGTGTGTGTGTGTGCGTGTGTGTGTGTGTGTGTGTGTGTGTGTGTGTGTGTGTGTGTTGCCCCAGTAATTCTCTTGGTCTGTATTCAAAGAAAAATCTCTGGTTTGGCTATGCACAGAAGTGGCTGTTTGTATAGTTAGTAATACAATTAATCGTAATTTGAATTTCAATATTAGTCAAACAGACATGTATAATGCTTTATCTACCTTTTACTAATAACAAGATTTCAGTAATCACTGAAGTCAGGCTTGCATCAGTTGATTCATTCATGCTTCACAATCATTGGCTCATTCATCAGCTGATAGCGTCAAATCATATTCATGCAGGTGTAGACTCATTATAACCTGACACTCCTCACTTTTACTCTGATACCTTCATGCTAACACTGTTTGCTACTGCTGCTCCCTCCACCACCCCAACCTCTAGTGGTAGAAGTATTAAGATGCTTTACTAAGTAACCAACCAATACAACAATGTCAAAGTACTCTATTAAGTCCTTCATTCAAAATTCTATACTACTTAAAAATTCATACTTACGTTAAGGTATTATCAGCAAAATGTACTTAAAGTACAAAGTAAGTAAAGTTAAAAGATTATTTTAAGTGTATGAACATTTGCTAAAAATGGTCAATTCTTTAAAAGAATGTCTCTGACTGAAATTGATCTCATGATCTATAGTTATAGCAGCGTAATCTTTACTGTAAGCATGGCAAACATGCACTGGCAGACGTTGAAGGCATGTCTCCAGTTGTGATAGAGAACCATTCTGTAGTTTTTTCTGACAGTCAGCAGCCATCTGCACAGTGTCTGGAGGGGAAGACGGAGAGAGGGATGAGCACATGGGCAAATTCAGTCAAGTATTTAAAGGAAATAGATAAAGACAGTCAGTTGTCTCACCTCATAGTCAATCTTAAATTTCTGCACCATTCCCAACTCCATAAACATTCTCAGAGCGGCGGTTATCATGGCGTCAACGTCCAAGGAGAAATCGTCAAAGTAGAGCTTATCGATGCCCAGCTCGCAAACCAGGGGAATGTTAGCTGCCTGTTTCATCGTGGAAAGAGAAAACATAAAGGAGGAAAGAGAACATAAGAGTATGAGTTCAGAGAGCAGAAGAGGATGGAGAGGTCAGAGGATGCTGTGCCACTTTCAGATGATACATGGAAATATGAAGACATTCTAATTAAGACTCTGAGGACTCATTTGGAGAGGGTTAAGATTAATGAGGGAGCTTTACTGGAGAATTTCCCTGTTGTTTACTTTTAGAGCTCTTTGACGTGCGTAGTTGTGCATTAGTAATCATCAACAGCTTTCCTTCATTATTATTCAAACAAAAACGCATAACACATATGTGATTCCAATTAACCATATTCATACTGAAGCATCCATGTGTGCTATCTTCGATGTGGTCTAATGAGCAGATATGTCTTATCTGCCTCTAGTCAGTATTTATAATATGACCATGTCATGCTTTCTGACCTGCATCTCCTTCCAATGAGTCAAAGCCCTCTTAAAAATCTGTCATAGCCATGTTTCGCTTTAGTCTTTCTCGCTCTACTCTCTAACAGCTGCCCGAGCATCATGTTTCCCTCACAAATGTTTGCCTGTCAGGTCATCAGGTATTCTCCTCCCTCTTAATTTACAGCCCTGGGTTATGAAATGTTAGCCAGGTTTGTTTGCCACTGCCATTTGCACTCCATGGAATCCTAGCCAAGTATACTCTGTGAGGCTCCATATGTGGAGCAGTTATGAAAGTAAGTTCGGGAAAGGCAGGAAGCTGAGCGCAGTGCTGGATGAGGGGGCTGAAAGATCACACAAGCACGCTGGAAAGTGGGGTTCCTACTTTGCGGTGATGGCCACAGGGGAAAACCCTACATATGAAAGTGCAGGGAAATAGGTCATATCTATATTTCAGAAGTGTCATGCCAATTAAAAATGTAGATATTTTCATTTTTTAGTCTTTATAAATAATGCATTGGGAATGATTGCCTATTGATTGGAGTAATCCATTCCAAATACCACAATTAGTTTATATTCATTGGGGAATTCTCGGCCCATACACAATTCTTCAGAAATGGAAAATGAAGTCTAGAGCACAGGCTGCCAATAATTCCTCTCTGTTGCAATAGATTTTTTTCTTTCCCATTAATAAGAGATTGTTATTTAATTAGAAAAATATATCTTAATTAAAGGGCCTATGAGTAAAATAAATGCATTATGAGCTAAATTTCCAAGACTTTACCTTCTTGTAAAACAACAGTTACATTTTAGCCATCAGAGAAATCCACGTCTATTTTACTGCTGATGCCTTGCATCATACTTTTGTTAAATGGAGGGGTTTAGCAGAATCATAATGGATCTTTAATATTGTTCTTTTCTTTAATTTGTCTTAATTGAACTCAATAAAAAGCATTAAGCACATTAAGGAACACATCTGCAGAAGTAGGAAAACAATGAAATTATATTAGGGCAATTACCTGCACCACCAGAGCAAACCTGATGATTACAAATTGTAACCCACACTGTGTGTATGCGCTGAAATATATAAAGGACAGACTGTTCTCAATAGAAAACGCCAGATCAGAAAACATTCATATGGGTCCTTTTGAAAGGCAATGACAAATGACAATAAGAAACATATATGTAATCAGGAAGTACAACATGATGTGCAATTTTGCTGATAATGGCTGCTTTTGCCAATGATGAGAAAATATATGAATAATCATGTTGTTTAAGAATTACATAGTACAATACAGCAATTTGTGGTTGAAAGTTGTCTGATCTACCACATGTTGGTCAGTTGTCACTGGAGCTTGTAATCAGAGAGTTAGGTAGAAAACTGTGTTTGTTGATGATTTCTTGTTTGCTGCTTTGTATTTTTATTGTATTGACACATTTTTGTTTCCTCTGTAAAATTAAAGGTCCAATATGTAATATATTGACTGTAATAAATCCAAAAATGACCCCACTGCGTCATCAGATATTAAGGAAACATGCTAAATTGAAATACTACCTTTTCTGACAACAATGCTAATGCCAGTTTCTAACAGTTGCGTGACCAGAGACGTAACAAACCCTGGGTAAATATTGAAGATGTATTTGAAAGATACAGCTTAGAGCCCAAAAGGACGCCGAGTTGGCTAATTTCCTCCTGAACCGGTAAGCATTAGCTGCAGGCTAATTTATCACAGCTACTAGGGACGGGCCTTTTATGTCATTTCAACATTCGTATAACTACTCACATGGAATTATATAGCTAGAGTACCCGAGTTGGTTACTCACAAAAACAATTGAGACACAGCCTGTAAAGTAATCCCGACTGGTCCTGGCTAACGCCGCCATGCCAGCCCTGCTAACTGCTAACGTTACCGGAGGACCAGGCAAGCGCGCTACGGCTGTTTACAACGTGTAGCCTGTTCAGCGGCCGTAGCCAATAACGGTGAGTGGTATTGGTAGTGGTATTTTTAGCGGTTCCTATCGTTATTCTAAGCCAAGGAAGTGTGTCTGTCTGGCGTGTGGAGAGGGCGGCGAGGTTGTGGGGTTTTTAGCAGTTCCTACTGTAGCTAATTCTAAGCCGAAAAAGTGTGTCTGTCAGTTGGGTACAAATCTCCGCATGAGCACTGGCTTTTATGGCTGTCAATATAGCCAGCATCTAACGTTAGCTACTCCGCTGCTCTGTGGAGTAATGTCTGGCTATGTGAGACAAGCGTCTAGCAACATTGTTGTGGATGCTCCAGTCTCAGCCTGGCAACCAACGTGAACTTCGAGTCTGGGAAGGAGGGGTCGGGGGAGTTGACTCTCTCCGGTATTTTGAATTTGTACTGCAGTAACTATTTTAAACACTAGCTCTCAGTATTACATATTGCACCTTTAAGTATGATAGGTTGGCGCCAGTACTGTATAGTGATTATACAGGTCGGTGTTATGAATGTTTTTCTGTTTTCTCCTCCCTATAGAGGTGCCTCTGCTGTATTTTTTGCTGGAATACTACTGATTTTTTATTATTATTATTTGCTTTAAAAAATACCTGTTTCATTTTGTAAATTGGAAACCATTTCCTTCGGTGGAAGCCAAGCATTATTTTTTACTTTTACTTGCATAGACAAGAAGCATAAAACAGCAGGGGGAAAGAACAGCAGAAAATATAATAAAGATCCCACAAAATAGTAGTTGAAGTCTCGTGCGTGATTTATCCTGGCTTCATAAAGAATATTGCCAGCCTTATCCTTTAACAACAATGTTACTACTGTTAAAGGAAGAGGCTTTAAGAACAAGCAATGTCTCACATGAGTTGTGATTTTAATATCTGTGTTGAGCTCAGATTTTTTTTTTTAAACTGACTACTACTGTCAATATTAAGAGAAAGAAATGGGTTTGCGGAGATAAATGTAATGATTATAACATGAAATATCTGTTACCTTGAATTTGTCAACTTCAGTCTTGGAGCAAGTGGCATGGTAAGACAGAACCTGCAAAAAAAAATGACACAGTGTCATTAAATGCATTTTTCAAATCATTAAAATAACCAGTAGGGTTCCTAGAGAAGCTACGGCTGAAAATACTGCACACTGGTGTCACAGCCTTTCAGTGGATCTTCCAGATGAGGAAGTTAACATTTGCCTCTAGAGCAGTCTACAAGAGCAGCCATGTCAGCCCCGATTCCATCGCCATGTTCCCTTCATTTCCTGAGAGAAATACCTTGCACAGACCTCCAGTTGCTTATTTGATCATAAACGCTCATGTTTATTCAGTGCTGCCAGAAGCAATGCATCTACATATACAGTACTGTAAGTTCATTCTGTGCCTCTGCTTTAAATGCTCTATCTCTCTGTTCTCTGCTTCGCCTATTTTGAAACAGTGAGGTGCTAACTACTTTAATGCACCTGAAAGCTCCCTATTGTAATGTAAGAACGTACTGTAAAGGCTGAGTAGTGCTGAATGCCTACATACTGCGGGGCAGATGAGGGATTGTTTTTCACTGCCTCTCATTAATTTTCAATAAAACCTTTGTGAGAAGGTTATCCACAAAAGAGAGATCAGCACTTTTTTCATGCGTACATTCTTGTGGAAATATGAGACTAAAAAATGAGCGAGGCAGTAAGACCCCTGAGAGAGAATAAGTAAGAAGATGCCTTATATTAGCCACGCAGCAGCCATTGTTTCCAATGACTTCTGGGTAAATGTTTCAGCACAGAGCATATGTTGACTGGAAATACAAAATAAAGACACCATTGTAGCTAATGGAATACAAGAATAGATAGCACGCACAGGAAAATATCATCTGAGGGAGGACATGAAGGTAGCATGAACACAATGAGCATACAGGCATGAGGTATAAAGCAGGAGCAGTGCAGAATCAACATAAGTCAACACTCTTTGTTTGCATAGTAATGTTTTTTGCAAATGTAAGTGGATAAAAACATGGAAAACAGGGAAATAGTACATTTTCATTTTCAAATGTGAGGTAGGAAATTGAATAGGATGTTGTGTCCTTACATCCAAAGCCACAGACTGCTTGGCCCAGGATTTCTTCACCTGGTCGTACATGATGGTGTTGTTGATGCCCAGTCCACAAAAGATCACAAACGCCTGAGAAAAGCACAAAAAGCAGACATAACTACTCAACTCAAGACTCAACTACAACAGTTTCTGATATACCATGAGCTACTGTATGTTGAAAAGATATAGAAGCAAGTGTAATACTTCAAAGAGACGTTGGTCTGCATCGTTGAATGGTTGCCCATCGAGCCTGTTCAGCACTTGGGCGACACCTGTTACACAAACCATACAATAAGAACTTAACAATGTTTTAAGCTTGATATTGGCAAGACTCCTTAGGATATAACCTGCCTCCAATGAAAAGAGCATCACACCCACACACTTTATTTCATCAACTAACATACATTATTAATGGAAATTAAGGAGAGACATCCTATGATCTATATAGCAGTATACTGTATGAGTATGGCACACTGTTATACAAATGACAAAATGTGGCACTGGTTAAGTTGGCATTCAACTAATGTTTTTTTTGTTTTTGACAATACATCCAGTTGTTGTCCACAGTGCTGCAGTGGGATTGAAGCCTTTTTATTTGACAGCAATATTCCCTGTTTAGATGGCTTCTCTCATCATATAATTAAAAACAGAGAAAGGCTTTGTTGATAAAGCATAAACAATTAATTGATGGACACTGACTTTTATTGTCTCTGAGAAATTATGCTAAAAAGTAATTACACAATACATTACCATTTTTATTTATCTCTAGGAGGTCAAACAAACCTGCCAAAGTGACACTTTAATTTCAATGTATAACTGGAAATCCACAGAGGTGAAACATGATTAGTAATGTAGCTAAGAACAATTTTCATTATGGTGTCTTCTCAGATCTCTTATTGCTTCCTCTGTAATGAGCATGTAATATGTAATATGTGATGACTTGCAGCATAGTTGGCCCCAAGAATAAGTGAACTAAATGACTGCTTACAGCCCCATGGACACCACATAATCTTCAACCACACCACATTCCTAATGTCACAAGTATTTTTTTATGATCACAAACATACAATGAGTTTTTACATAAATGACCCGTGTGTTGTGTGACAAAACAATGCACAGTTTGTTCACTAGGGGTGTTGGGTGGAGGGAAGGTGTCAAATTTTGCAACTAGCTCATGAGGAATTATACCAAGAATCCAGTCAGGAATTTGTTTAAAATCCTGACTATCACAGAGCTGTCATTAACCTGCTGAAACTCACATTTTGTCCTGATTCCACTAGCAAAAATGAAACATCATAATACTGGTCTGATGTCAGTAGGTGAGAAATCTGAATCCTATTTGATATTTAACATTAAATCTCATTGTTTTTTTTTTTAAAGATTATTTTTGGGGCTTTTCCCTTTATTTTGAAATAAACGGACTCAGCCAACATGGGGTGAATGCTCTTACTGGGTGAGCTAGAGGTCGCCCCATTAAACCTCATTGTTGTTACAACAGTATTTCTTTTGGTGTCATTTTGAAGGAGCTGGCTGTAACATTGGCAGATGACACAAGGACATTCGTTTTCTACCTGAATGTATCCTTGGCTTGAGAATTTAATCTCCTGCTGCTTTGTTTGCATAATGTTTTTTTTCCACTCCAGATCCTCGGGTGCCACCCACACACACTGCATTTCTATCTCCCCTCACTCTCTTTCTGTTCTTCTTCCTCTTCCCTCTCCCCTCCCCGACAAATGCTCTTACACCTACGCAAAAAAAACGTGAGCACACCCAGACATCACACACACGCATACACACACAGGTTTTAACCAACCATCATCAATTTGCACTCAAATATAACTAATGACTTCCTGCGTCAGATCTCAGTGGACCGAGAGGAACTTCTATCATTACTCCTCCCTGCAATATCCAGCACCAAAACCAGACGAGAGATCAATGATTTGTCAGTGTCAGTGTGGTGGTGGCCTGGGGGCTGATTCACAAACACAAAGCACACAGCCAAAAGAAGGGACCTCCAAGTTTGGAGTGATGGTGCAGCATGGATCTAATCACACACTCACATGCTCAAGCTGCCCTCTCCCCTATTGTCTACTATGCAGCAAAATGGGAAAAAGACATTTGAAACCTACATTATGAATGCATGTGAGTGCTACATGATGTAAGTGCTGAATATATAGCTGCATCATAGATACATTATATGGCCAAAAGTATGTTGACACCTCTGTCTTTTGGTTTGGGGCTGTTTTTCATAGTTTGAGCTAGGGCTGGGCAAAGTATAGCATGACTTTGCAATCTCCAATAAAGGCTTCTAAACCAAATATTACACAACCGGACATGTCCCAGCAGTAAAGTGACCGGAATTTGGGGAGAAATGTCAAGCATTGGCCAAGATTACAGCTATGTCGCGTTAGCATGTAGCTACTTAATAGTTAGCAGTATGCTAATGTTAGACTGTAGTGGAACAAAGCAGCACTTTCTACCGTCAAAAATCACAAAAACAGGCTTTTAAACCAAATACTACATTAACAGAAAATGTTTCAGAAGTAATGTTACCCGGAATTGGGGAGAATTTAACGACACTGGCAGCCAAGAGGACGTATTTTACTGCCGTTAGCATGTAGTTGCATGCAACAATGTTAACACTGCAGTGGCTTAAAAAAACAATACAAAAAACAGTCCTGCCTACTTGGAGCAGATCACCAATCATAGAAGGCTGGCTTAGAGTTGCGTAAGACTTAGCCCAGAGTAGAAAAAACTGTTGAAACCGGAGTGTTCACAACAGTTGAAAATCTGAACGTTTTAGCTCACAGGGATTTGTCTAAAATACGTTTACGTCATTATTTGAAGTTTTGGGCACGTTTAACATGAAAATCCAACATTATAACATTAAAGATATGACAGAAAATACGGAAAAGCATATGTCCCCTTTAAAAAGATATTTACACAATGATTTTTGATAAATAATCATCAGTAATGTGGACATAATGACTAAGTGGGTAAAGATAAATAATATAACAGCTAGAACAGTCTGGCAAGTTCAGAAAATTACATCACTTTACCGTAATGCAGCCTTTAAAACAAGAAAAATACAACTTTTGTCATATTATGATATTACAATATCCAAAATCTAAGACAGTATCTAGTCTCATATCAAAATCTTGATATAATATTGAAATATTTGCCCAGCCCTAGTTTGAGCTAGTTCCATTAGTTCAGATTAGGGTAAATCTTAACACTACATCATACAATGATATTTTAGATCATTGTGCACTTTCCTGTGTGAAAATGACAACTCTACTGTTCACAAAGCTCTGAGCTAGGGAACCTTGATACGCTGTGACTGACCTCGACCTCCAACACCTTTGGCATGAACTGAATGCCAACTGCAAGCCAGGCCTTATCGTCCAACATTAGTGCCTGACCTCAATAATGCTCTTGTGGAAAGCCATCCCAGGGTGGAGGCTGTTGTTGCAGTATATTTATAGCCATGGTCAATAGTCAATCACATTTTTAAATGAGATAATCGCATGGGTGTAATGGTCAGGTGTCCACATACTTTTACCATACCTTACCATATCGTAAATTACAATACTCTAAATGTAATACCTTTTTATAAATATGTGCAAAGTATTTTTTTTTTTAAATTGATAGACCTGATACAAATCTTCAAGGACATACATCAAATAAGTAAGAGAAGCTCCAAAAGTAAAAGGAAGCTCCATTTGTTAACTTACCAATGATTTGGTGGTTGCTGTTCCATATGGGAACACAAAGCACAGAGCGGATGTGGAAGTCTGAGAACTGGTGTGCCTAAAAAGAGTGGGAGTAGTGTAAAATAAGGATTACCATCCATCTGCATAAGACATTTTCTTGCACTGTTCTCCAAAAGTTTAAGCTTTAAGAATAAATAGGACTGGGTATTGGAACCTCAAAACTTTGACTGTCAACCAAAGGTTTTATTATGACAAAACAGGCAAAATAAATCATTACAAAAATAATCTGTAGTGTACCCTACTAGTTTGCTTGCCTTTTAATCTGCTATTTTCATATTTAAATCATAATTTTACGTTTAAGTATAGTGTTAGCACTAGTATTGGAAGATTCAAAATGATACCCAGCTCTCTAGTATTAAATGATATTATCACCACTGGATTATTAAATATAAATGCCTCACCTCTAATGGAAGAGGCTACATAGAAGTATAGTAAGAACCCTTGAAAAGTGAGAAGCAGCAAGTTGCTGCCTCTATTTATTTCAGTGAGAGCCTGCTGGTAGTTTTCCGCCCAGCACACACATTTTCCATTTTTCTGTCACTGCTGCTTAAGGTTGACCATGTCAAAGTTTTGCTGCTTGCAGCTAGATGCAGAGCGGACTGCTGTGCTATAGCCGGTGAGAGATTCTGTTTAGATCTATGCAGCATCAGCACCGGCCACAGCGGTTGACGCTTTCTGGTTTGATAGGGCCTTTATCCTACGGAGATCAATTAACAGCTGACAAAATGGAAAAATGGGTAGTATGTAAATTCTCACCATGTTGTGCAAATAAAACAAAAGAAATTTAAAAAAAAATATTAAGTCAAAGGCAACTGGACTTGTCTTGGAGACAAGAGGCTTCAGCAGTTCTACTGACTGGCAGCTATTTTAATCTTCACACCTGGATGGAGTCCTTAAGGTCATGTGTGAGTCCGTAAGGTCAAATGACAATCACATGAGGTATCAGATTCCAGAAATGAACGTGTGGATTGAAACCATCTTGAATGGAATGTTAAGACGGCAACGTAAACTGATAAACAGCTCAGGGATGGATGTTACAGTTTGACATCGATCTTCTCCTTCATTTCTGTTTCAAACCATCTGTCCAATCATCACAATGCATACTTACAAAGCCATCCTGACATCACTACTAAGACCATTTCACAGCCATTAATGAATCCCATGTGACCTTATTAACTCACATGTGACATTGACGTGTGGACTGTGGACATCCCATAGAGCATTAAAATGCCTGGGACTTCACTAGTTTGTTAAATGAAGAGGCCTCTTGGATGAGCGGTGAAACATCTTCAAAACCAACATTAAATCTAGTTTTGATTGAGTACTTCTAAAAATACTATGACCTGAATGATAATCGTCACAGGCATATTTTTCATACTGGTTTGTCTGTAATGTTAGTTGAGATCATTTTACTTTACTTACCTCAGCATCAAAGCGAGGATCCTGATAGGCATCGCTAATGTTCACAGGGAGTCCTGTGGATGCTACCAGCTCTGCGATACTGTTGTTGATGAG
Source organism: Sander vitreus (assembly GCF_031162955.1). Lineage (NCBI taxonomy): Eukaryota > Metazoa > Chordata > Actinopteri > Perciformes > Percidae > Sander > Sander vitreus. Next base: position 16,486,567 of record NC_135865.1, read on the forward strand.
CCAGTCTGAGTAAGACGATTTCTCCATACTGTCTTTGAAACTAGGGTCAGAAAATAAGAGGGGAGGATGACAAAAGGAACAGAATAGTACTGGGCCAAATTTGTCCACTTGCCTTCTCTCAGCAGAGGTTTAATTCTAAAAACAAACTCCTTTAGTTGATAACTTTATCATAAAAATGAAAAATATATTTTTTATTGTATTCAAGTAAAAAAAGATTATATTCTCTATCACACGTTAACTGCAAGCTTGCAAAAGGCCATTCTTATTTCTCCTTGTGGACCCTCTTTTACGTTGACTTGCATTTGATGAAATTCTCATACAGTAGATATTAGTAAGCTTCTCCTACAGCTTATGAAGTAATGAAAAGTTAAGTGTGTGATTGTCTTCCTTATTGCCAAACACCCCCTCACTCTGCCACAGAAACACCTGAATCCCTGCTCAGACTACCTATTCACATTTACTGCAGTGGACCGTCGCTGACTTTTTATCTTCAAAAGGTAAATGTTCAGTGTGGCTCATTTTGTCTTTCTAGACTAGAATAAAGATGGAGAGACACTGATGTCAGATCTTTTGAATCCCTTTGATCTAGTGATACAGTTGTGTGTGTGGCAGGGAATAAACCTCATGGGTGTGATGGCGAGATGCCGTACCTACTTTTTCTTTCTTGCTCTTCAGTTTCTCTCTTCCCTGTCTCATGTCTGCCATAGAAACACTAACAGCACTCGCTCAACATTATGCTCCCTATGGGGGGCGGCTGGAGATTGGAAGGCACATTAGAAATCCTACAGTATGCTCGCCTTCTCTGACACCAAATTTATTCACTTAATTACACACATATGAATATTGCACAGCAACCCTTGTTATTCACACCTTTAGGAACCTTTAGGAAGACTAGAGTCATCACAGAGATCCTGAACTTTTGTCATTTCAATTTGAAATGTGTAGTTTTATTACTTCAAATCACAGATTGGCTATTTATTTCATATATGACAACAGAGACACAAATAAGTAGGGAGGGTATGTCTAGTCATAAAAGACTGAATTGGCCACTCACTTTATTTGTAATACTGTTGCGGTTATCACTACTGCTTTGAAGTGACCATATCAGTTACGGAAAGTGCAGGACTTGTGGGATAATTTGTCTTCCTTTCAGCATTGGTTTTCATCCATAAACATCCCACACAATATTAAGCCTCTCTTTCTCCACTCTGCCGTCCTTAGCAGTAGAGAGAAGCAGCAAAACCCAATAAAGTAGGGCTCATAGTATGTCTTTTATTCAGCATCAGCATATTGCTCCCACAGCACTACAGAATATTCCATTTTTATACTTTCCTTATTTTTTGTCAACTTTACAGATACAAACAAAGCTCTGTGCAGAATTTGCAGATGCCGTGGTGCCGAAGGCAAACAAAAGTTAGTTTAATGGTTATCGATATGCAAAATGTGAAAAAGGAAGGCAATGCTATGTTTTTCATTAGGCCGGATGTCATTGAGGAGCAGAGTAGATTTTAACACTGAAACACCATACATACCTGTTTTCAGTGTCTGCACTACACTTAGGGGACAGTAGCTCAAACGACTTGGTGAACTTCACCACCTGAAAGATTTAAAAGGGAAGAAGTCATTCAAGCATTTGGAAAAAATGGATGGAGGTACATAGTATTTACTGATAAATCAAGCCAGACAGAGAGAACAGACATGCACATGTACAAAAGTACAGACAGACAGACAAACACATAAACAGCAGAACAGCAGAGAAAAAAACTGTACCGGTGACTCAATGTCCTCCAGCAACTGAACAGAGCAGCGCTCGCACTTTAGCAATGTCTGGGCACGGTGCATGATCTTCCTGACAATCTTCTCTAGGTCAGTCTGCTCTTCAAACAGGTCATTGACAACCTCCAAGAGTGCCTGAACACCAGCGACAGAAAAAGACACCACTGCCATTATTCCTAACAATCTGAACCACACACTGCTGTAAAATCCACTTTAGATAAATGTGTTTTACCTCACTCAGCTGTAAGAGTAATAAGACAATTATTATTATTATTATTATTATTATTATTATTATTATTATTATTATTATTATTATTATTATTATCCTTAAACCATAAACCAACATGATGATATAACATGATCAGTTACTCCAGTACAAGTAAGTAAGGCCCTTTCTCTAAGGCAGTGTCATCCAATTTCATACACAAGCACTTACAAATCATAAGGTGTAAAGGGAGCTATCCTCATTTCTCTCCTCCATTCACTGAGCAGTGTACTCATTATGTTCTCTTCCATCACAGATCAATGTGTGGAATGAATTAGTGCATCTCTTAACATTCCCCAGGAGATTTAGATCATAGACCAGGCCAGAGTCTGGATACAGGCCCATCCCCCACAACAGATCCAGAGAAAATGTCCATGCAGGGCTGCATGCTGCTTTGCAGTGGCAGCAAGTGAGCTGCTGCTGATCAATACACCGTCTCTGTCAGCATCAAGGATGGGAGGGTAATGCTGATGGTTAAAACAATACTGATTATCCTTACCCGACTCCTGTCATACTCCTTCCTTGAGGCTGCGAAGAGTAGGGCATTGGAGATCGCAATACCACAGAAGGGCAGGTACATCTGCAGCACCTGTGGACATATTTAACAGACTTTTGTCATCACTGAGCTGAAAAACAGGGATATTTTATCAAACATGGTCCCTGATGTCACAAAATGACTGCACATAAATAATGGAATCACTTTCAGGATACATAATAAATAGAGTCATTAAGCCACATTAATGACTCTATTTAATATGTATCCTGAAATCGAACATTGCACTGCTTTGGAATCAAACTACTTTTTTTTTCTCACCACTGTTGATTCATGAAGAACACCAATATGCAGGATGCAGAGCGGTGGCTGCAACCGCATGCAGTTACAACAGCTGCGATGTGAATACACAGGTTGAATTCAAGTACAATTAGCCTTATCTGAGAGACACTCAACCCCTGTAACATGGAATCAATAGAATTTAGGTTGTGTGCTTCCTTACTCTGCCTCTTTGTTTAGTTATCTATCTTTAGCATCTGGCTGCTGTGTAAACGATACAATCAGTATAACAAACCCACTAATATTTACCAGCCTATAGTGCGACCTGAGGAAAGGGACACTACAACAATACATGAATGAGAAGTTACTCAGCTGTGGCCACTGATACAGGGATATTTCTGTCACCTTTTAGAAAACATAATGCATCAGTAACTCATTAGTCATAAATGAACATGTAAATTTACAGAATCCTATAGCGCTGTGTTGATAACTGGGAAGCTTGTGTAGGTAGTCAAGGTCTACGTTCACAACCTTGAGTTAGGGACCTATTGGGAGAGACGTCACATGCAGTTGAATATGCAGGAAATGAACGGACTAATATTGGCTATTTATTTGTTTGATGTGTGAAGTACAATTGATCCCACGACAACTTGACAGCTCTAATTGCTGGGGTCATGATAATTGTAGATCTAAAAATGTCATCGTAGGCTGGAAAAGGCTGAGAAACCCTGCTCTAATTGCTGCAATTTCTCTTTACAATCAAACAGCTCTCTTGGGTTAGCTACATATCTTTAATTTCTCAGTCTATATTTAAATAGTAGCATGGCCATGTGAATTTATAGAGAATGTTGACTACAGCAAGAATGGATTGTTTCTACTAAAGAGAGAGTCAAGAGTGAAGGAACACATACATACAATGGTGGAGTGGGAAAGTGTATACTGTATGTTTATACACATAAATCCTACAAATCCTCATCCACCAGATCTTATAAATAACGCTTGAAACAAACAAGCTTTGTCCCTCTTCTGTTGCATGTATGTGTGTTTGACTGGTTTTGTTTTATGTTTTTTGTTGTATTTTGGAGGCGCACAATGTGGTCAATTGTGTTTTTATGCACACTGATTGTAACCACTGACAGAGTTATAGTATTGTGCTTATAGTAGTTCATTTCATCAAATAAAATTAAATCCATCAATACCATGATAAGTGCAAATTGAATCACTAAATTAAAAACAATTCTCATGGTAATGCAGTATGAAATATTACTCTGTCATGCTAACAACGTACATTGTATTTGTGCCCTTCATTCAGTCATCATACATAATCAAGCACCTCATGCAATTGTTTTCAGACACAGAAAACAGATGATGCTGAGCAATAAACTAATACATAATTCTATTTCAGCTGTCCTATGGAATTCTCTAGTAATGATCTTGCAGAAACACAGTGGCCATCATTAGCCCCAGCAGGAGCAGATTCATTAGCGAGCAGGACTTTGGGGATCTGGCTATGGATCTACAGGCAAACCCTAGAAAAGCACTGCTCTCTCTAATTACATTCTGACAGGCACGCCATTAGACAAGGTTACATTACAAACAAGACGTTTTTGCCTAAAGACCTGTGGACTGACCAGTAAATTGTGGTTTAATAACGAGACTAACTGGCCAAGGGAAATTACACAGCCAACACTTTCTTTCTCCATTCTCCATAACAACTACTAGTTGCTGTGTTCACTTTGCATGTGTGGTAAGATGAAGCCATTGTTGTTTTGCCAAGAATTGTACTCTTTGTAGCTCTCTATTTTCTCTGATCTCATATGGGACTCCCTAGCTTGTGTCAGCAAAGCACATAGCAGTTTTGCAAATACACTTAGCAATGATTGCTTCTTTTGTAGGTGATATCAAATATTTATGCAACAGGAATCACTCCAATACATTTTACAAAGCAAGTCATTGTTATACATCATTATTATCTACATAAATAGTTAAATGAATACCATTTCATAAAAGACACTTGATTATGTTTCCTGCCTTTATGCAACCATACGATTTACAAATTAAAATGTCATACAATCAAATTTAGCAGTTAAAATATACTGCATTGCTTGGCTGTAATTTATGGCCACTAATACAACACAGTTAATAAACATATAATAATATATATAATGGCAGCTGTAACATTAATGAGCAGGTGCTGAGGAGGAGAAGAATGAAGCTTTAAGGCTCTTCACCTTCCTTTGACACTGCAGCCACGTTCTCCTGTGTCCCCATTCTTCCATTTCGTTTGCTATTTATTAAAAAACGGAGCAGTTACAGAATGATCCTTCTAGGTTTGATTGAATTGAAGTATCTCCCCATACACTAATTAGGTCTACACCTAATCACCTCACTCTCCCTTCATTGACTTGCTCCATCACTGTTCTCCATTTTGTAGGCCTAGTCAAGTTTTTAATTTGACTGTCTGTGTAAAGGGCTAACTCCCGCCGGCGCATAATTGTGACAAATGTCGATGTAGATTGACGTAAAAGTCGCATCAAATCCGTCTTATTTGTTCACACTGCGGCCGCATGGAAAAAAATCAAACCTGGGTCTGATCAGGACCACATATGGAAGTGGTCTAAATCTGATTTGAAAAAATCTGATCTGGGCCAGATTTGAGTGTTCACACTACTTCTGAAGAAGTCTGACTTAGTCACTTGACCCCCAAAAAAATAAGATTTGGGCCATTTTTATCTGCAGTCTCCTCAGACAAACATTCTTGTCACTATTGCAAATGCGTGAAACTGCATATATGAAACCACAGTACTACAGAAATTACAGTAACTCTTTTGCGATTTTGTTGTACTTTGTAAACTAGTTTGCACACAAAACTCAAAATAAATGTGTCCTTTCTTACAGGACATGTATGTCTTATGGGACAAAAGCATAAAAATAAAGCCTGACATTTTGTGCCTTGTGTCAATTTACAATGTCTTCAAATTCAGTAAATGGGTACATATTAAATAACAATCCATTGTTACAACTTAACACAGAGCAGCATTTAGAGTTAGGAAAGCAGTTACATTTTAGTAATTGTCTTTATTGTGTGTTAAGACCCGACTTTGTGAAGGTTGATTTAGAGCATCAATAGTACCCGAATAACATCAATGTACTGCCACCATGTTTGGCAATGAGGTTGTTTACACACGCTAATTTTCCATCTGAAAACATCTGTGTAATCAATTGGCATCAATAATAAAGAATTACATAATTAATGAATTTACTAATTAACAGTTCACTGTAACTCTCACATTCTACCCTTTCTGACGGAAAATCTCAGTGGGAGGGGGAGCTGGGGGAACCTATCCCCAAAGCATCTTGGGAGGCTGTCTTCTGCAGAGTACATAACTCATCAATTTGTGCAAGGCATGGACTATTACAATTCAAGATTATTCATCGCATACATTGGACTAAACTCAGATTATCCAAAAGATTCTCAGATATAGACCCACTATGTGATCGATGTAAATGCAACCCAGCATCACATACCCACATGTTCTGGTCTTGCTCAAAGCTGGACCACTACTGGACTATCTTTAACACTATATCAGGCTTCCTGGGACAATCAATCTCACCATGCCCTGTAACTGGGTTATTTGGTATTACACCTGCGTCTAGCCATCTAACTAAGGCACAATCTGATAGCATTGCGTTTCTTACTCTCGTCGCTAGACGGCTGATTTTGATCAAATGGAAAGATAGCAAACCCCCAACATTTACACACTGGATCAATGATGCCCTTTATTTTCTCAAACTTGAGTGGTTGCACACTACAAAATAAATAATCCAAATCGTCATAAAAGCACCCCTCTAATTTCTTAAAACAAGACAATATCAAAAAAGTATAACAGACAAGGGGTCAATATTGAAGTTCAGAATAACTTAGCCAGCATAGAATTCAATTCAAGCCCTTAATCACCCCTTCTATTCCTCTTTGAGAAGCAGGGCAGCTAGGTCTGCCTTTATTGTTGGGGTCCCCTGCTGTACAGTACATCATCCACATGTATTCTACCATATCTTGCAAATCCCTGATATGCAAATGTCGTTTTTGAATTACTCTGTTATATAAAGAACTATGTAAGAAACCAGTTTGGTATAATGCACTGTATGAATTTGATTTGATCTGATATCCTGCAGGAATGTATTAAAACCATGTGGCTCCAAGCAGACTGTGTTCTCTCTTCTTTAGCTGTAGATTTACATTGGGAAATTGTGTGAAAGTGGTTATTACAGTATTGCTTTGAGCCAATTTGACAGAGAGTTTGACAGCCTGAGGAAGCACAGCAGTGAGGTGAGAATGCTATTTGACAATCGACTCACTCAGATGTTAAACTATACTGGCAAACGGAACCTACATGGGGAACTGACATCCTATTAACAGAAAATTCATAAAAATGTCTACCTGAATATTTATGTAAAATGTATTAAAATACATGCAAAGTGAATGAAAAGTTAAATCAAGATAACACAAGATGTAGAGATAGCAGGATGAGGTCAGTTTATACACTTAAATTAAGTCAATAGCTATATTCCTCTACAGAAGATATTGAGACAATGCAATTATACATGGGTTGAACCATTATCCAAGCTCCCCAAAGGACTCCCATCCTGCAGGGTATCAACACAACACAAGGCAGCGTGGGATTTAAAACCAAATATCCTATACACTTTCAGTACATAGAGAACGACATTTCCTGTGATTAAGGTACACTAAAGTTTCTAATGACATCTGCTATTGCAGTATTATCTCATGCTTTGAAAAGTGTAATGAATTTTTTTTTTTTTTACAAAAACAGAGTGGCAGCTGTGCTGTGCAGGGAGCTTACTGTGTTTTTTTTTTACACTAGCATTGCATTTCATTACTAATTCAGCTGTAGCCATCGCAAGCATTAGTGTGATGTTAATGCAATGTGAAACAAACTCAAAACATCAGAAAGAAAAAAAGAATACCTAATCTGCATCTATTATGAACAATGGATGTAATTTTGAAAGTAGAGCTCCACTGTAGAAAAACATACTATACATAAAAACATAGTCTTTTGCAGGGAAACCTAACCCTAAAACAAAAGCACAGCTAGCTTTGTGCTTTCATCTCTTGTCGCCTTTAGGGGCTCACAGCTGCAATAAGAGAACAAGTCAGTGTGTCGGCTTGTCACCGCCTTTCTGTTACATCTATTCATGTGTGCTGATGGATTAAACACGTGCTCCTCGTGCCTCTCTGATGATGGTAATAAGTCAAATAAACATTCATTCAGAAACAGAAGATCTATCTGAATTAGTGTGAGATGTAACACCCCCATCTACTGCTTTGACATATATGTGTATAATATATTCATACACTAACATCAGTGTCTTTTTTTGTTTCATCAATCAACTTGACTGATCTCTTTACAGACTGGGCTGATCCACAAAGGGGAAAAATACTAAATAGTAGTCATCCAAAATCCTTTGGTCCTCCTGGACCTTACGTCAAAAACAGAATATCTTTGGAGAATTCATACCAACATCTCTCCATTTTATCCTGTACACACAGGTACACACATTCACACCTGGAAGACATAGTACAAGTCTGATCTGTTGGCCATTGAGCCGCTCCACTGGAACAATTGAGATACCCTAAACTCTGCCATAAGTCCTATTTTGCTGGTGTTAACTCCATTCAAAATCACATAAATGGTGAAATCCAAATGGTGACACTAAATGAAAGACTGACACTCTGGCTGTCCCACTAAGCACAAAAGTAAAGGGTAAACCAACTGGAGATTCTGAGCAGCTTATATAAAGTTGTTATTATTGGTGACACTACAACAAGAGCCCTGGCCCTTTGGAAGATACTGCCTCAGGAAAATATGGTGATGCTGAGAGACAAGCTATGACCTAGCTAGAAACTGAGCACTGAGACTCAGACTCATGGCAAATATGCTCCACATCAGACTGAGCTGGAGAAATTCTTTAAATAATAAATATTACTTACATACAGCCTGGACGCAGGAACAAATAGATACAGTATCAAACAACACATATGCAGTTAGTGTTGCTTGTGAAACTAAAATATTGGACAACTTGAAACTTTGACCTCATGATGGTGCTAAAGCAAACGTCAGGGTATCACCAAAGTGATTACATGTCATCCAGTGGGAAAACTTCTGCCTATACCAAAACTCACTGCAATTCATCCAACAGCTGATTAAACATTTTACTCTGAACAAAGAATGTCAAGCCAGTCAGAGGATCACCAAAGTGGTTAAGATATTGTACATACGTGCGGGAACCATGAAGGTCTGTACTGAATGTTTTGCCAATCAATGAGGTGCATGTGGAGACATTTCACTGGATAACTGTAAACAGACATTTCACATAAACCCAAAAATGTCAGCCTTGTGGTGGCCCTAGAGGAAAAGTCACAGTATCAAGAGTCATAATGACTCACCCTCTAGGTAGCATGTCTTTGCTCTGTGAACCAACCAACCTTCATTGCTATCCCTAGTATGTGGCTAAGAAGTATGACCAAACTACAGTATTGTCATAGACTCATATGGCAATATGGTTATTGGTTTATTCAAACCAATCACTAGTATGTAAGCATTATAAAGATGTGATTTCATCCATCTTTTCATTAATTTATTCAAATAAGTAAACAGGAAAAAACATCAAACTAACAGGATATGCAATTGCTGAGCTAAATTATCTAACCAATGTGACTTACTGCCCCTTATAATCATAATAATTGTAATTCTATTTATACATACATACACATATGAACTAAGACTGCCCCAGATATTGTTTTTATCTGTTTTGTGCTTGATGAAGTTGAAGATGTTTGAGTCAGACTTTTTTTTTTAGTAAAGATGGAAGTCCTTTTACATGTGCAGAAAACCAAATGACAAAATGTTTATACACAAGGACGGAGATGATATTCAATATAATCATTCATAATCAAACAAAGAAAAACCAACACAATTATCTTTTCTGCTCATGCCAAGCAAGCAGCAGGATACATATTGTGTTATTATGACAACATGGTACCTTCACCCAGCCTTTATACTCACAACTATAACAATTAAATTACCTTTTCATCATCTTCAGTGAAGAGTTCTCCACTTGAAGTCTTGTTGATGGCCTGAGCAACTCCAATTATCTCTCCATCACTGTTGCAAATGGGCATGCACAAGAGTGACTTGGTTTTGTACCCTGTCAGCTTGTCAATTTCATCACTGAACCGACGATCCTGCAATCCATAGGGACAGTGCAAAATTAAGACACAATGTAAGCACTTATTGCAAAAAATGCAGTTTCCACTTTTTTTCTTTCAGATGACGGTGCAGGAAACTGTACAACTCATCAGGACTCCATGTCTTATAAACAAAAAAGTCTACAATAAAGGCAATATGATAGACAAATGACTGAAGAGGTTGACTTAACTTGACTTGAAGAGGTGGTGGGCAACTGTTTATGGACATTAAAGCAACATAACTTCATTTTTTAGCCTACTCATTTCTACTGACCAAGAACAGGTATTCTACAGACAACATACACTGGAATCATAAAGCAAATTTCTGTCCTTGTAATCTAGTATTCTTACTTTCTTAAAAACAAGGTAGACTAAGTAGCTATTGCCTTGTTTGTATTACTCAGTTTGTTTTTGTGAAGCTGCGGTTTGACACAAGCTTTGTCCAGTGGACTGTAGTTGTTGGTTTCAATGCTCTCAGCTCTGTTTGCTTGATGATCAATTAACTGTGTCGGATAAAGTGACACACTGAACTTAAATTATCTGTCTGCCTGTCTGAGTCTCTCTCTCTCTTTCTGTGACTCATGCAAATGCACACACATACATGCATGCATGCACAAAGAGGAGCAGGCACCTGATAAGCGTCAGAAATGTTCACTGTCTCTCCGTGTTCAGCCACATATCCAATGATTCCTTTCCCCCACGGCACTTGAACTTCATCTGATTTCATTGAGGGTAAAACTGTGGTGCCCGCGTGCACATCAAATAATTTGGACACTAATGTCTTCTTGTTGCCCGTTCCCTCCACTAAAAACAAGGAGCACCGGTCTGCATCGACCATAATACAAACAAACACAAGGATTTTGTAGCTGAGACTCGTTAGATCCAAGTCGTTAGATATGTCTTTTACAAGCTCCAGGAAAAACTCTCTTTCGTTGTGTTCTTTGAGATAATATTTAAAATCCACGGCTGTGGACGGGTACTGGGGGATGTTGACTCTGGACTCCAGCAGTGCGCTCAGTATGTGCGCAGTGGTCGGGGGCAGAGAGCTCGCTTTCCTCAGCAGAGCTCTCCTCCTCATGCTCGTTAGGGGTTCCTGGGCCCTGGAATTAACATGTTCGTCGTATGTTCTGTTGACATTGATGACCTTTGATCTGGCGAAAGTTTTGCGCAGCTCCTTCTGCGAGGCTCTTCTTTGTAGACCATCACATTTGCTTGCCCAGCTGTTCTTGCACGCGTTGCTCTTCTCTTCTCCCGGCTCGGCAGGAGCTGCAGCCACCGGACTTTTGCTCGCCTGGTGATTCTTGAGCCATTTCTCCACCATGCTAAAATTCCCCTTTCTGTTCAGGTAGTCCTCGAATAATTCGGGATGCGAGTCCAGAAAACTTTCCACGTCAGAGAACACCATAGTTGGCACTGCCATGTCTGTTCTTCAGATGGTCCTCAGTGAACCAAATCCATGAAGTTGCGCAGAGAAATATCATTTATGGGGCTTTAGAGTTAAAGTAGAGAATCATTTGAATATCATAACTTCCATGATGCATTATGCTGGAATAACCCCTGGAGCTCTGGCTACATATCCAGTTTCCACTCTGTAGGTGAAGGATGGAGACTCCCTTTGCGCACCAGCATATTCCTCCACAGCATCTTCACACCGTTCACTTATTTTAAGAACATTAAAGCAGATCTAAGCAAAGGAAGTTGAGGCTCGCGTTGACTAGATTCACAGGTATTGGAAATCTCATAGAGCGCCACTACCGAACATCACCGTCGAATGGGTCTTCTTGTGTGCAAATGATGCTGGCTGTGGTTGGCTCGGTCCCGCTGACGCTCGATTCGTCACACAGACAGGAGCTCAGGGTTGCTTCAGCAGTCAGCCCTTTGGCTGTTTGAACCTCCTCCTATGATGATGATGATGATGTTGATGATGATGATAATTAGGGTGGATTCATCTGTAATCTTCTCAGCATGCATAATATATGATGCACATTGTAAATGTAGTAAGCTAGATATAAAGATGAAAAATGGTGGATTACAGTGGATGTTTGCTCATTAATGATCATTACTTTCAGCAATTATTCAGTGCTCCACTAGATTTATATGGCTTCTGAAAAGCACAAAAATGCTGTGGGTGGATTATAATTTAATGAAATTAAGCTTCAGTAGCCAAACATTATTCCTCTCTGTCAGGGCTTTGGTGATGGCACTGCTGGCTGACAAGAATAATCAAATTTCATAGCATATATAACAGATATTGCAGCTCGACAATGCATCCATTTCACAAGCCACAAACTTAGGCAAATATGGAATCTGCAGTAGTTGGTCTATACAATTAAATTACTTGACAGCGACTTTTATTGGCAGCAGGGGGATGTAAGAAAAACAAATTCCTTCACAGCCTACAATATTATTAGTGAATCTGTGCAAATGTGACTTCTGAACGCTAGAGGGAGTTATACTCCACAGTTTGGGACTATATATATATATATATATATATATATATATATATATATATATATATATATATATATATATATATATGTATATATGTATATATGATATATGTATATATGTATAGTTATATATATATATATGTATATATGTATATATATGTATATATGTATATATATGTATATATGTATATAGTGTATATATATATATATATATGTATATATGTATATATATATATATATGTATATATGTATATATGTATGTATATATATATGTATATATATATATGTATATATGTATGTGTATATATATATATATATACATACATACATATATACATACATATATACATACAGGTGCTGGTCATATAATTAGAATATCATGAAAAAGTTGATTTATTTCAGTAATTCCATTCAAAAAGTGAAACTTGTATAATGTATACATTCATTCCACAAAAAAATTCAAATGTTTATTTCTTTTACTTTTGATGATTAGAACTGACAACTAATGAAAACCCCAAATTCAGTATCTCAGAAAATGAGAATATCGTGACAAGGTTCAATACTGAAGAGACCTGGTGCCACACTCTAATCAGCAAATTAACTCAAAACACCTGCAAAGGCCTTTAAATGGTCTCTCAGTCTAGTTCTGTAGGCTACACAAGCATGGGGAAGACTGCTGACTTGACAGCTGTCCAAAAGACGGCCATTGACACCTTGCACAAGGAGGGCAAGACACAAAAGGTCATTGCTAAAGAGGCTGGCTGTTCACAGAGCTCTGTGTCCAAGCACATTAATAGAGAGGCGAAGGGAATGAAAAGATGTGGTAGAAAAAAGTGTACAAGCAATAGGGATAACCGCACCCTGGAGAGGATTGTGAAACAAACCCATTCAAAAATGTGGGGGGGATTCACAAAGAGTGGACTGCAGCTGGAGTCAGTGCTTCAAGAACCACCACGCACAGACATATGCAAGACATGGGTTTCAGCTGTCGCATTCCTTGTGTCAAGCCACTCCTGAACAAGACACAGCGTCAGAAGCGTCTCGCCTGGGCTAAAGACAAAAAGGACTGGACCGCTGCTGAGTGGTCCAAAGTTATGATCTCCGATGAAAGTAAATTTAGCATTTCCTTTGGAAATCAAGGTCCCAGAGTCTGGAGGAAGAGAGGAGAGGCACAGAATCCACGTTGCTTGAAGTCAAGTGTAAAGTTTCCACAGTTAGTGATGGTTTGGGATGCCATGTCATCTGCTGGTGTTGGTCCACTGTGTTTTCTGAGGTCCAGGGTCAACGCAGCCGTCTACCAGGAAGTAGAGCACTTCATGCTTCCTGCTGCTGACCAACTTTATGGAGACGCAGCTTTCATTTTCCAACAGGACTTGGCACCTGCATACAGTGTCAAAGCTACCAGTACCTGGTTTAAGGACCATGGTATCCCTGTTCTTAGTTGGCCAGCAAACTCGCCTGACCTTAACCCTATAGAAAATCTATGGGGTATTGTGAAGAGGAAGATGCGATGCGTCAGACCCAACAATGCAGAAGAGCTGAAGGCCACTATCAGAGCAACCTGGGCTCTCATAACACCTGGGCTCTCATAACACCTGAGCAGTGCCACAGACTGATCGACTCCATGCCACGCCGCATTGCTGCAGTAATTCAGGCAAAAGGAGGCAACTAATTGAGTGCTGTACATGCTCATACTTTTCATATTCGTAAATTTCAGTTGTCCTACATTTCTAAAATCCTTTTTTGGTATTGGTCTTAAGTAATATTCTAATTTTCTGAGATACTGAATTTGGGGTTTTCATTAGTTGTCAGTTCTAATCAAAATTAAAAAACCACTTGAAATATATCAGTATACATTATACAAGTTTCACTTTTTGAATGGAATTACTGAAATAAATCAACTTTTTCATGATATTCTTTGTGTGTGTGTGTGTGTGTGTAGCCCAACTCTATAGACCCCCCCCCCCCCTTGTCCAATGATCTCTTTAAATTTAAACTTCTCCAGAACACTTTGATAACGATAAGAATCGTGACAAGGAGTTTGAAGAAAAAGCCTTCTAGATGGGAAAGTTTGATATTTACTACTAGTTCATGACACCAAGCGTAAACCATATTTTAATTTTTTTTACCAGCTTTTGTCTTATCTGCAGTTTCTCAAACAAATGCACTCAGTAACCGTCAGCCAGTCAACATCTGTATCGTATATTGGAAGCAAAGGCATATTCATTCTTGAAAAAGACAACTTTAATATAAATCAAGAAAGTACTGAGAACAATAAGCAAACCCAGCTTTCTGTCCCTACATTCTATATACGCAATATATGGTTTAATAATTTATGTTTAACCTGTTAAAACCAGGGGATACCATTTTAATCCATCACAAAGGAGGATCATTTAAGAAACAGTAGAGGTACAGCTGTAACAAAAATGGTAACTTATGTCAATACCAGTCAGAGATTGCTTGCCATTATGCCTGATTTTGAAAGAACAACAAGTCCTGGCCTTTTTATCAGTTTGTCAGGACAGAAACTGGCAAAGATGCACAGATGAGTTCTTTATGAAGTTGCAGACTTCAGATATGCTATAAGGTCAGCTCGTTCATTCTTTTTTTTGATGCCAGCGAAGATCATCTTTGTTCCTGGAATGTATTTCTTGGGGTTCTCCAAATAAATCATCAGGGTGTCTTCATTCCAGACAATGCCTGAAATCAAAGTGAGCACACACAGTGGAGAATGTTTAGGCCACACAGCATGATTCCTTGGACTATTCAAATACTGTAAACACACATGTATGGTTTTTACCTTTGCTTTTGTTTGCATCAGTATAGGAGAAGCCCTCTGCCTGGCCTGTTTTGCGTCCAAACAGACCCCAAAGGTTAGGCCCAACCTTGTGCTTTCCTCCATTCTCCACAGTATGGCACTGGGCACACTTCTGGACAAATGCCTTCTTGCCTTTTTCAATGTCTGCAGGCATGGTTTCTATTAAGGAAAAAAAATTCACACAGGGAAATTGGACTTTTGTTAGCTTTAAATTATTATCAATAATACCAACTTGTGTTAAATATTACATTGTAAAACTTAGATTTTGGTATTTTCCTTGGCTGCTTTTGATTAATAAAAGATTTTAAAACAACGATACCCTCGTTGAGCCACAAGGGGGAGTTCACTTCAAAGTTGCGCAACCAAAGTGGCCCTGGCATTGTTACAAAACCGACTTTTACCAAAGAAACTTTTATTTAAACACAAGCAGTATACTATACACGTTTACTATATCTGTGATATGGCACATTGCAGCAAAAGAAATGGTCACATACGGTATCTTAGGCAGACCTACTGACATTTGTTTTATAACAACTTTAGGTAAAAACCTATGTGCGATATATAGGCTACACATTATAGAATAAAAACTAGGTGGAGACATTTTATGGTAAAAATGTGACTTGGTTTGTTTTATAAACAATAACTGTGTATTCTCCGGAAACACTGGCAGTAGACCACGTTGCACACGAAAGGAACCGGCAAACAGATTTAGGATAGGCTATAACGTTACTAAACTAAGAACAACGAACAGAAAAGCTTACTATTTTGATGATCAACTTCTCACCTTTTCTTGATATTAACCGACTTATTGAAACTTAATTCCTCAGCTTTTATTCTCCTACCGGCTCGGTCACAAGTGATTCACAAACGTGCTGATCCTCTCCGTCCGTGACGTTACTCCCGCTGTAGGCTAACGTCATCAGTCAGCTGACCTGTTTCATAATCCTCGTCATATATATCGATGATCCTCGTTATGACCACACTTCTGTCATCAAATTGTCCAATGTAAAACATGATATCTTTCTGATACTATTACCATCAACAAAAAATATAATAAAAAAAGAAAATTAATCATTTCATTTCACTGACCACCTCCAATGGAAACCAGAGCATAACCTGTTTTTTCCCTCTTATTAGACACCACAGCATAATCATAAAAGTGATCTTTAAAATGTGACTTGATTCAAATTACAGTGGCTGGGATCATCAATCTCTCTTCCAGTGTAATGTAACATTTAATACATTTAATCTGCACTTTCTTGGTCAGTGTGGTGAAATGTCTGGAAACACCATGTCGTGGTATGATGAGACTAAGGTAAAGCTTTTGACAGCATCAGGGGATTCATAGGTCACAGCTAAGGGGACGAGAATATTCGGCCAGTCTCTAATAACCAGACCTGTTCATGTATAATTATGTTTGTCTCTCTACACATTCAAGGAGTGGCAGCTGCATGATAAGGGAATGTTTTGTTTCAGGATGGTCTCCTTTTGGAGGTCCGTGGGCCAGCCACACTTTTGCATACTTCCCAGAGAGAGAGAGATAGGCTGAACTAGGCTTTAGCATCTGTGTTTAGGCACCTGCAATATCTTAGTTTACCTTAAAGGTTCAGCTAAACGTAATGCCTCCAGCATGACTTTAAATACACCTTCAGGAAGACAGGAACTTAGAGAGTTGGGACAGCACTGCACATTGTGCTTTAAAATGTACTACCTGCTTAATTGTCTCCTCAGTTGAGTGTTCATATGCTGCAAGTCACCAAAATCTCCTGAATCTTCTTCACGTATGTGAAATGAGTTGTGCTGCTCCTGAGTTTTTCCTTAACAGTCAGTAACAGCGAAATGTGTGTTTTGTCATACTGCTGCTTCAAAACTGACCTTACACACATTTTCAGCAGTTTCTGCCCATACTGCATTCTTCCAATTCCCCTGTTGTTCTACAGTAGAAAGCCTTAAAATGAAAATTTATAAACCATGACAAGGTTGATTCTGGCAATGAGATACCTAAGGAAAAGCTTATATTGGAGCTTGTCAGAGTTCAGGTTGCGTAAGCCATGAAATCTGATACCCAACCATTTTTGAGACAGACACAGACAGATAAGAAGAGTTTTTTGTTACCCTTGCCCAGACTGCCTCTCAAGTTACTTTTGTGTGTAAAATATTCTCCATAAACCTCACCTCTCAAGTTACTTTTGTATGTAAAATATTCCCCAGTGTGTGAAAAGCAGGAGTGCACTTGTTTCCAAGTTACCATGGGATTGGAGCGCCACACACACTTATGAGCAAGCCATCACACACAAAATACCAGTCTGCCCGCTCCTCTACATTCAATATAACAGCCAAGTAGGCCTATGTGTATTATGCTTTGCTTTTATTGGTACTCTTGTCTCACCTCTTAGATCACCAGGGTGCTTTTCTTTCTGTGGCTGCTTCTGAGGGCCAACCGCCATTTGACCTATAACAATTGACCTATGGACGGTTGACAGATATTCTCATTACGCTCAAATACCCTAATAATGCATTCACCACCCATGTGTTGTCAAGTCTTCACGACCCCTCCCATCTTTATGTTACATTTGTCCAAATAAATGCTGTAAGTTCATTATAAATTGGTAACGTCAGCTTGATTGAACTTGTGACCATGCACATAACCAAAGGAAACGCCCGTAGCCATGGTAAACGTTATTGGAACATAACGTTAAAGGCCGTTGACCATAGTATGGTTGTTGACAACCAAACACAAACAGTGGTTACAGCTAGCGGGCAGTAAGTTACCTAGCTAGTTTGACTTTCTAATCCACCAGCAAGCTCCTTTCAAACCCCTTTCCTCCCACAGAACGGCCTTAGTAGTTTTCCATTACCTGATTTACACTCTCTTTAGGAAAACTTGTTTTCTTTCTTTTTGGTAACCTTTAGCACTGTGTGACAGCAACCAGAGAGGGTTTAGAGCATCTTTGCAGGATTGGGGTGATTGTTAGCTTTTATAGCCTAAGTAATGCTAACTTATTAGCATAAATCATTTTCTCGTAGAGGTTTCTTTCATTGGTCTGTTTGAAAAGCCGCCTAGGTTTCATATCTAAATTTTAAGCTAAATATTACGGAAGCGTAATACATTCACTTGAAAAAAAAATCTCTTTAATTCAGAAAAACAGAAACTCAGAAAAACAGCTGTGAATTGACGAGATAACTCAAAGTCCTGTGAGAAGCTCTTAATGTCCACATGGAATTGCTGCTACTGATCCCGTTTTAGATTTCAAGTAAGCTATGGGGTACATACAGGTAAATACTAATAGGCCTATAAGGTATTAGTTACATGCCACATGCCAAATTATATTAGCTAACTGTCTGCTTGATCACATGTAACAGAAGAGCACAAATTAAATTAGCATTGACAGTGACAGCAAGCTGTCTCACTCGCAATTTCAGATTCATCATCTTATAACCGTGAAACATGCCATGTCCGTTCAACTGATCCTGCAGAAACACTGCAATGTGCAACAGATCAGAACGGGCTTTCCGCCTGAACAACAGCAAAGTCCTGCACACCGACAAAGTCAACAAACTTATATGCCATCTAGTAAAGACATTGTAGCCTATCTCCCAATGTCTCAAACCCAAACCAAAATAAAACCAGATTAAACTAAACAGGTGGGACGTATTTGCTTCCATGACATTGAATACTCAATAGGCTAGCATGAAGAAGGCTTCACACAATTTTATTTTTTTCTAAATTAACAAGATAGTAAATTGTAAAATCAGGGAAATGTTGTTTTGTATTGTGAAATGTTATAGTGTTTTCTGAAATGTAGTGTTTTCTGAAATGCTTTCGTGTTTTGACCTTCAGGGCCACCATACATTGGCCTTATGGATGGGTTGGGTTGTAGTTACTGTACAGGAAACATTCACATTCTCTGAATATTTTTTAATTGCTAACATGAAAAATAGTATGCCTACAGTGGCACCCTTGCCCCATGTTTGACCTAATAGTATGGACTGCAGTTCATCAGTGGACCTATGGTAGCCTACTCTGTTATATTTTCTGATCAGGAAAATCATCTGAGCATAACTTTAATACGTGGAGGTAAAGGGAGATCTCTACGGTCAAATCTAATTTTCTACTCAGAGTCCGACGTTTCAACACTGGACGTTTATGTGACTCCATAGCCGTGTTTTGTGATCAGCCACTGTCCGCCAGTGCTTGATCCATTCCTGGGATTTCTTCCCGCTCAAAGCCGATCTTGCTGCAGGGAGGAGCAACCAGAGTGCAGTTGAGCTGAGCTGAGCATCACAGACTGCATTCAAGGAAACGGGCAAACGCAGCACTTTTTTTTGAGTTTCCATAATGTTCAAGCCTCCGTACAGCACCCGTCTTTAATAAACAGAAATATATATATTTCGATGTGGACCCTAATGGAAGCCGTTTGTCTTTGAGAAGCTGGGAATCTCTGCCCAGTGAAGGGAGACCCCCCCAATTGTTTCCTGCGCCAAGAACTGTAAAGTGGTCATTACATCGCATCTGTGGTAAGGCAATACGCTTTTCTCTCTCCCTTTCAAGGCAATCTCAATGCCGGTCGTGTTTATATAGAGGGCACTACCGTGTCATAATAAAGCTATGTCGAATTAAGGTGTTACCTTACAGCCTTTGTTTTGGTGCTCTATTCATCCGCTCAGACTGAGACCCCAGCATCTTATCCTTTTGTATTTGCATCCCGAGTGAATCACCGAGGAGGACCAGTCAGACATTACTACCGAGCTACCGCTGACTTAGCCAGCTGCTGCTAGTCTGACATAAGGATGAGATGACCCTCGGACCGTGTATAGAATCATGCATGTCCCAACATCACAGGTGCATTATCACGATTTAGCTAGCTAGGACCCCTAAAACATGGATCCTGTTGCGGAATAATAAAACAGTCAGGCAGCTAACTCTGTAACGGACTTTGATGATGTAGAACTTAATGCGTCACTGACATTTTCACCTTTTTAACCGAGTTTAATGGTTTCTCCTAACGTCCCATTAGACAGCTGTCTCTTCACGTATTAGAGTATTATCGATGAACATGATCTCCACTCATAATGCTTTATATTGCACTCATTATGTTGTCAGGGTTGAGAGGCCAACTAATTGAAAGTTAGCCAACTTCTGTCACTTATAGGATTGCTCCACAATATCACTTTGCCTCCTTTTTTTAACTGAAGGTCAGCCAGTGACTTTGCAGTTGTTTAAAATAGCCCCGAATCACATAAATCAAAGAACAGCAGAGGGGACTGGGAAGCTGGATGCAATTGTAGCTTGTCACTGGCATGCTTTCTTGAATAGATGTTGCTTTTATCAGCAGTGATGATTGATTTTCTAAAATATTTCTTGGCCCGGCCTGAAGAACCCTCCCGCTGAAGGTCTCCCCATCCCATTTAAATGCAATCTTTGCAGAGCTGTAAGAGTCTTATACTTTGATGGATGGATAGAGGATGAAGGAGAGACCAACATCACTTTGATGCACTTTTTGCCACATGTCAGTAATATTGACAGTACGGAGTAAATCCTAAAATTACTAATTCTTACTCATTTAATTAGCTGACACCTTCAAGCAAAATGTTCATTACAAATTGAAGCAGTGACCAGACTAATATATGGCTTTAAGTCATATGACTCATGCCTAGGTGCTCCTTTGGTTTGCTTTAATGATTGATTCTTGATAATCTTGTTAATTCTCTGTTATGTTTTTGGTTATTTTATTTTCTGGAAGTGTAGTGCTTGGCATCATTCAAAATTTACAGATTCCAGTGTCAACATGATCTTTAGTTTTAATACCAAAATAATAGTAATGTTATACTCTTAATTTGCTGAGGTGGTGCAAAAACCCTTTTAACACTTATCAAAGTCAGCCAAACCTCTAAAATGCACCAGTGATATCTTGACACAAAAACTGTGGAATGACTTAAGATACTAAATAAGATACAGTATGAAGTTAACAAGTCAGGCAACCAGGCAACAACTGACAGAATTTGAACAAGAATCCAGTGCCAATGTTCGGTTCTTAGCAGTTTCCAACATGGGCACAAGTCAATCAGTAGTACTTAAAAAATATTGCAGTGTGATACCCAGCTCTACCTAGATGATGTAATGTGTGCAGCACAGGATAAACTGGCTCTGTCCAGTTAGTGTAGTTTAAAAAAAGACAGGCCTTCTTTAAAGAGATGTGCAACTTACTGCTTCCAGATGTCACACAAGATCTACATATTTTTGGCCTGCTATTGTACACCCAAGTAAATTGTCAAAACAGTACTGTGATGATCATTATGCATTATTAGCTAGTTGTAAATTCAGTCAATAGTTGTCCTCAAAGACCCTGTAATATAAGTCTGCATTTGTTGGCTACTTTAATTATGCAACAGAGAGGGCAGATCAGCAAACTTGGATTACTGTAGAGTGCTGGTCGATAATGTGATATTGTGGGTGACTTGAATTTGGTGACAACACAAACATGAATGTCTTTCCAACCCTATTAAGATACAATCATGCTTCATCATATTACATGTTTGTGATGAGTGATGCCATTTAACATTTGTGTGGCTTTACACACACTAACAGCAGCAAACATGCAAATATGCAGAAGAAAGTCATCTCTGATTGTTTTCATATTATTTTTCATTTGTTTGTTTGGGCAGTTCTGCTCAACATATTGGGTGTCTCAATTTAAAATCCCTCTCAGATCTCACAGAGCAGGGCACACAGATAGTGTGATTGCTGCGGTCCTCAAAACCTCTCTCGACAGCTCTGTGTTGCTCTAGCTGGCTTGACCCACGTCAGGACAGATGATAGTCACTGCTTTGTTCGTGATATTCTATGGATACCTGCGGGAGAAATTTGACTTCTCACTCGCCGCTACCCCCTAAGGTCACAGCACATATTCAGCTACAAAAAGCCCTGGAGCCTGTAGGAATTAAGTATGTTGTTTATATACCTTTCAGTAGAGCAGATTGTTGTTATTGCAGGTGACTGAACCCAAAGCTGGTGGCTGTCTCTATGCCACCCTGCTCAAACCTCATAAAAGGTCCTCACAACTTTTTCTGTTAATGTAAGAGACAGAAACGCATGAAAGTTAAACAAACTACAAAATAATATGAGCTATTAACTATTTTTTACATTCAAAATAGTTGCCAATTACTTTTCTGTCAACCGATCAAGATGGTTCATTGACTAGGCCTGATCTTTGCAGCTCTAATCCACTCCATCAGGTCTTAATGAATACAACCACATGATCTTTGTTAATATGAACAAATGACAAGATTACTCAGTTTGTTTTAATAAAGGGGCAGTCTGGCAGAGTCGATGAACGACATTGGCCCTGAAAGACATTAATTCCATAGTATATAACCAGTTGATGGCAGTGGTTAGAGGTAAGACTGTTTTCTCCCCCAGAACATCTCACTTTGGATTCTGGGAAAGGCCTTTCCCCAAATGCTGTTACTTTTCTGGAGCATGAAACGAAAAGACAGAACTTATGTGTGTGATTGAGCTGAGAGTTCATTTTGGGTGAACAGAAGGGTCCTTTCCCCAGACTGCTGCATACTAGTGCCATTGTTGCTTTATGTGACTGAAGGCTCCCCTTTGTCCAGTAGGGTCTTGAAACATCCCAACCACATTCAATTATCTGACAGATTGAAGAATGTATTAAAATAGTAAAGTGTACACTTCCCTTCTGCTTCCTCAAGGAGAGTGGATTTATTAAATAGGCTAAATGGAATACTCTATCTGAATGGACTTAGCGTCTTGTCTTACAGTAGCTCAGATTCTAGTTGGCTTAAGACAGGGCATGGATGATGACATTGTTAAAGTGCTCATATTATGCTTTTTGGCTTTTCCCCTTTCCTTTATTGTGTTATATATCTTTTTGTGCACGTTATAGGTTTACAAAGTGAAAAAGCCCAAAGTCCACCCCAAAGGGACTTACCATCTTCCAGAGAAAACACTGTTCACAAACTGCTCCAAACAGCTCTATTGTAGTCCAGCCTTTACTTCTGTGACGAACGTGCTTCACTTTGTAACACACATTATAATGCTCGCCTAGCTGCTAGCATGGCACTCCCTCATGCTCTGCAACTGACAAGCTAGCAGTACTTACTGTGCATGTGCGACTCCCAACAAAGATGGTACAGAAGTGAGATGCCTCACTCTGTAGCTAAAACAGAGAGCTCAACACACAGGGTGAAAAGAGGAGCTGCAGCAATGTGCAGTACAACAAATATATGGTGTTTTCTGAAAATTAAACCACATAAACATATTCTGGTACAACCTCTAAATACAATTATGAACCTGAAAATGAGCATAATATGAGCACTTTAAAGGATCTGAATTATAGATTATAGTGTGTGAATATACTGCACATTTTCATGTGAGAGTGCATACTGCTGAAGTGTGCAGAGCTGCTCAGTGGACTCAGGGAGTTTTCCTAACATGGGAGAGCCTTATAGACACATCCTGTAGTTAAAACCACAGGTGCTCCAGAGTTGTAATACAATGCCTAAACACAAACATATTGTATCACTGCCTGTTAATAATCCTGTACTGCCACACTATTTTTTATAACAGTCTTTTAGACTCGTTGTCTAGTCCCCATACTAATACTAATAATACTATTATAATGAAATTATATAATATATATAATAAAATGTTAAAACATTATGTACAACTTACAGATGTGGACAATTTAGCAATATAGTTATGTTTTATAATATGAGATTTATCAAAGCTGCAACTAACAATTATTTTCTTAATCTGGTAATTAATATAAAAAATCAGAAACTGGCAAAAATATCCATCACCATTTTCTAAAACGTAGGTAATGTCAATGGTTGACAAACAGTCCAAAACCCAAAGATATTCAGTTTACTATCACAAAAGACAAAAAAAATGCAGCAAATTCTCACAATTGAGAAGCTATAACCTGGGTATGTTTAGCATAATTACCTAAAAATGATTAATAAATTATTAGAATAGTTGATGGATCATTCATTTTCTGTCGATCAACTATTCGATTAATCAAGAAATTGTTTTGGATTGGAGCATAATATTGTATTATAGTAGTCGCTACACACTGTCCTGTCATCAAGTGCAGCACTTAATAAACCGCACCAGTGCAGCAATGCTTTCCTCCATACATGATTTATTGTGGAGCTGCTGTTCATTGTTAAAATAAACAATGAACGTCTTACTTTTTGTTCATTGTATCCACATTACTTATATCTGTTTCCCAACTTTTTATTTTGTGTAAATACTACATCTTCTGAATGTTATCCCCAAAAGTCACATTATTATCAACATCGAGGTATTTGATCAAAAATATTGTGCTATTTGTCACTGTTAAGGTCCAATAACATCCTCAGTATGTCACCAAGTGTCTCAGTTTCTAAATGAAACAGTGGTTGTTTATCTGTTTGTTTTTCCACTATCTTGCAATCTATGTATGTTTTATCAGTGCTGAGACCTCCTGAGAGCTTAGACAATTACAACGCACCACTGCAGGCAGTATTATGGGTGTCAGCATGGAGCAACACGGTGCCATGACTAATGACGAAAACAAGCACTCCCCGTTGCTATATGAGCATTAGGTTAACCAGACCTTTTAAATCTAGTATATGTATTCAAAATATTACGTATATATATATATATATATATATATATATATATATATATATATATATATATACTAATAATTAGATTATAGTTTAAAACAGTGGATGTTGTTATTCTGGGAGATTTGGCTTGTGTATAAGCTGTTTATCACTGGTTTGTGACCATACAATAGAGCTGTAGATGCTTTCTTTTATTGATTTGTATCCTCATATAATAACCCTCATTATCATAGTTGTAATTAGATGTTTAAGGATGTATGTTGCAAAAACTGTCTTCTGGGATGATCTCAATCTTCTGCAGTGGATGCAGTGACTACAGTCAAATTGATAGGTTGATCTGTCGCATTTCCTGATTGTAAACAAAGTGTGTGCGAAGATGTAGTGTTGCAAACAGCGATTGTTTTTATTTTTGATTAATCAGCCAACTATTTTCTTGAATATTCATTTGATCTGTAAAACATCAGAAAACTTTGAAAAATAGCAGTGAACAGTTTTCTAGAGCCCAAGGTGACGCCATCCTTTGTCTTATTTTGTCTGAGCAACAGTCAAAAACACAAAGATATCCAATTGACAATAATGTAAAACTAAGAAAAGCAGCAAATTCTCCAGTTTGAGGAGCTGGAACAGATAACGTTTGGGTATTTTTGCTCCAGGTTAGAGCAGAAACGTTTTGTTGATTACTCAATTTGTTGATCGAAAAACTACAATATCAATCTCAGCTTTCAGCTTTTAAAATAGGGAGATTTCCTACACCAATCTCAAAGCAAACATAATGTAATACTTATCCAGTAATGCACATGTAATGAGGAGAATCTTAAAAACCTATGCTTCAAAGAGTAGCTCAGGGCGTCTCGACTGAGCATCTGTGAGTTAGATTAACATTGAAATTGATGGGAGGATAGTTTTCAAAGCCTAGGAGAAGCCCAGATACTCATTTCTCCAAGGAGTAAACTAGACCACGAGGCGTTTGGCAGTGTGGCTCTTGTCTGGTATAAACAACAGCACTGCGATAGAATAAGGAAGGCGAAGTAGAGGTGATAGCGTAACTTCCTAACCTTTTGTTTTTCAGATGAACAGCAAGCAGTGAGTGTGAGGAAGTGTCAGAGGATGCTCCTGATCTGCGGGGCCCAGTGCTGAGGGAGGTCCACGGAGCCACCTGGTGCCCACCATGTCTCACCACCAACACTATCAACGAGGCCCCCACGGCCGCACCATGAGCTCTGAGGAGAGGAGCTCCCCGCCAGTCAACAAGACCTCCACGCCGGTTCACAAGAGCGCCTCCTCCTCTTCCTCATCCCAGCGCGACAGCCGGCAGGTAATTGCCAGGCTACGTTAAAAAAAAAAAAGTTTCTAGAGATAAAAGCACTTTGAATTTATGTAACTTGAGCAGAGGTCATTTAGGGAGGAGTGGATAGTATTTTGCTTTGCTGCAGTATTCTGTTCATGCCTCATGTGAGACAGTTTATGCAACAGAAAAACAGACAGACAGAAGGGAACTACCAGGAACTAGTAAAGCTAATATATAAATTCAGCAGGTGTGGGAGACAAAATGTCAAAATGTTATTATATGATGACTTAGGGCTCTATCTTGCACCCAGCGCAATTGACTTTGTACACCGACGCATGTATCATTCCTATTTTGCACCCGACGCAGAGCGGACTTTTCCCTCAACAGACTCACGTCGGTAAATTAGGGAATGAACTTGCGCTCCCGGGGGCAGTTCATCAAAAAGAGGAGGCGTGTTCCGGCGCAAATGTTCTCTAGTGCTATTTTGCAGTTTCAGAAAACAATTCCGCCACAGACCAGGAAAAACCTAGTCTAAAGTCAGTGGCGCGTTATTCAGATGCTATTTTAAGGGCGTATGCTAGGCCATATTGTAGAGTGTGCACACCGTGCATACACTTTGCTTCTCTCCTCTCACAGACCCAGCAGTTCCCATTTTTGCAAACCATACATATACAAGGAAAATATGACCTTGTTTTACACAACATTTCCATGAATCATGGCTGTGTTGATGACATAAATGAGGAAATATTAGAGGACTTAAGGAGATGTGATGTTGAACTGCATGTGCCGATGCCACTTAACCCAAATGCCCCAGCAGCAGCACGGGAGAGGAGAGACAGAAGAGCTGCATCGTCTATAGTGAGGTAATCCCGGTTTAATGTTAGACTACATTGCAAAAATATCACCATGCATTCATAACCTCGTGATTCAGTGAGAGTGAGCCCAAAACCATCGGAAAGTATGTTTTTGTGACATTTCTTTATTTAAATTTTGTCAAAAAGAAAAATCAATAGCAAACATCGGTCTCCTCAGCTGTGAACCGCTCCTGGCGTGCGCCCATGGATGTATTAAGAGTGTGCACCTAGAAAATCCGCCATTACAATAGCAATCTGCCTTGGAACAAGCGTGCCTGCTTTTAAAGGGAATGTGAGATAACTCTCTGATTGGTTTATTACACGTTACGCCCAAACCACACCTATGAGTAATGTAGCTACTTCAGACCAACCCATTTTAGATTTGCGTCAGGCGCAAGAGTCATTTATCCCGCCGGTATAATAGCAACAGCACCCGAGACCCGCCCACAAAGCTACTTGCGTTTGGCGTTTGATACTTGCATTTCAGATCGTTAAAATAGGACCCTTAGTCTCAGAAGTCTAGTTTTCTCTCAGAGCACTTGAATTACAATATGCTAAAAGACTATTACGGAATTTTTGTCCAACGACGCCAAAAACAAGTTGCCTACCACAACTTTAATCTTGTACATTGTGTTAACAAGTTTGAATCTGCCTAATAAAAAATAAAATAACTCTGTATGACCTCTGTGCTCACACTGTACAGTTCAATTCACCAGTCACAACGTGGGTGCTCACACTGAACATGAACACGGTTTTGTCTAAGTACAATAAAGTTTATTCAAACAAGATGAATGCATCCTCATAAAATGTTGACAAAAACAGAAAGGCAGCATTACTTCATGAAATTCAATTGTTGACTCAAAGCAGGAAGAAAATGGACAAATATTGACAGATGGCTTAACACATGCACACATTATCTTTCTGCAGTGAAGTTCAGTTTTATTTCCATTACAACACAGTCTCACCCAAGACTACAGTAGCCACAGTAACCAATAGTACTCCAAAATGACATGCCAGAGATCCATCCAATCGTCCAACAACCAGATTATTGATCGCTTATGCATTTAATCAGACCCCCCCCTCAAACTGAACACCAAACAACAACCAATCTGGAAGATATTCAGCCTGATTCTACTAATTCAGGGTTAAAATCTCGTTTAATCCGTACAGTGTCTTTTCTGTTTGTGTTTAAGAGTCAGAAGATTCCTTTGACTAATTGATAAGTTAAATCTGTCAAATTGTTTCTCAATTTCCCCTCTGCAGATGAATTCAGGCATACAGAACAATCTCCTGTGATACTGACTAATGATTAATAGTTAATTCCCTGTTTAAAGTCCATTAGAAAAAATGCTAATTGACTACAAGGCTACAAAGTTTTGTGACTATTCAGCTAAAATATGGCAGCCCTAATTCCCTGGTTAGTAAGTGAAAACCATCCATTGTAAACAATGAGATACACTCTTATTTCACAGTTTATAGGACAAGTGCTTAAACTTAACCCGTGCAGTAAACCATCTGAAGCCCACAGCCATCCTTACCTCACTGAGCTGCTGTGTCACTGTGGCCGTGCAGAAACCGGACACCGAAACTGGAATCTCTTACATCACAGCTTTTCCGTCGGCATTGAGTGATGAATATTTCATGAGGGACATGCGGAGGCTTGGTGCTCCACTGAACATGTGGTACGCATTGGCATGCTGTGTGGGAGCCCAGCTTGTGTCCGCGGGAGATGGGCTTTCTGAGAGAAAAGGGAGTTGGTTTGAGCAATGGGGCCTGTTAGAAGCGCACAGTCGAAGGCCTGCTTCTTGATGAGGCAGACAGTTAACCCTTATGTTCATTGTTCTTTCATACCACTACTTTCTTTTGATAACAAGGCCTTCATGGGTGAAAGGGTTCAGCATGTCATTTCCCAGACGCTCCATAATCTGAAAGCCAGCTTATCCAAACCTATGAGCAAGGTTATCTACAAGCACTTCTATTTTTTTATTCATCTCTTTTTGAAAAAATTGTTTAATGAAGTCAGGTACTATCCAAAGAGGCAGCCGCTAAGATAGCAGTTACTGTAAGTAGATTCCCTTCAATTTTGCACCACCTGCTTGATCAGGGCCTCAAGATAGTAAGCGACGCATTAAAGGAATCAGCAGCACATCATGAATTTAATTGGGAATTAGTTCTTGATTGTTGCAGCTGTTTTGTGTTATGATGTAGCAGTGTTCGCTAAGTGATGCAGCGATGTACCTGTGGGCGATTCAGACATTTGATGTATCGACTACAGAGCCAGGTTCATCGTTCAGAAACACAGTTACAAATCCTCTTGTATTCAACTCAGCTGTCTCACGGTTTTAGGCCACATTAATTAAAAATGTACAAGGAAATAAAGAACATATGTCTCCTGCATATTTCTAAGTACATTTCAAGAGACACTGACTTTAAAGTCACAGCAAAATGGAAGTAAAGTGTCTAACCTCGATAATGTGACATACTTCCTCATGAAACTGAGTATGGGTAGAAGGGTTTAGTTGGGATTCTTTTGATTTGATTAGATTGCTTGAAAGTTGGTGTAGGTTGATGAGTGCAGTGTGCTACGAAGCTGTAGAGGACTGTTGCCCTCTACCCACACCTGCCTCACCCATCTTAGATCAGGACAAGATTCAAGAAACAAGTTTCAATTGTTATCCCTACATGTTGGTGAAAGATGGAAGAGTTCAAGTAAAGGTTATGTCTACCTTTGCAACCGAAATGAAAAGCTAACAATAGTAGATTATTATTATTATTATTATCGCTTCAGGTTTTAATTTTTCACGTCCATGTGATGTAGGCTTAAAAGGTAAACATATCTTACCACAAAGTTAATTTAGTAGCTGTTCTGGAGCTTTCAGTCATATTACATGATTTTCGTGACAACTGAAGCTCTATAACAGCCACTAAATGGACCTTGTTGTGAGACTGAACTACTGTCCTCAAGGTCAAGTATCGACTTTTATAAGTTTTTGTTATTTTACAGTTGCGAGGACGTCTCCAGAAAAGTTTATTGACATGCGATGGTAACCTGCACATTCTTTGTTTTTTAACTTTAATGATGTTTTCCTGCATCACTGTCTGCTTAGTGTGTCCTGAGAAGGGAGTTTTTAACGATATTGTGTCAGTGGAGCGATGTAGAGAATGTACAGTAAAGTACATCTTTCCCAGGGACATCCTGAGGAAGCACAGTAGATGCTGAGAAAAGACCTTAGCTAGCTTGGCTGGGCATCAGTTTTTGAGGAAAAATGAAAGCGGGACATTTTGTTGAGGGAAAGCCTTAATGAGATCCAGCCCCCATTTTCTAATCAATACATGTCGCTTTCCCCTCTGCTGACGACTACTGTTCACTCTGGAGACCCTCATGAGAGCAATTAAAGGCATCACCTGCAGTAAGCACAGACTCTCTCTCTCAGACACACACTTACAGTTTGTGGATCGAGACATTTCACATTGATTCAGGATGTCGCTGCAACTATCTATTTTTTATCTCTTGCTGCTTGTCATTTCCTGGTTAGATAAGATGTTTTTGGCTTGGAGATAGTAGGAGGAATAGATGGAATCACACACAGTTTTTCAACTAATGTTTAAGAAAGGTCCCTTTTAATATTAGAGAATGGAGGAATCCATGGTGATCAGTTGCTCTAAGTGTAGTGGCTTTTCATGGTAATGACCAGAACATACTGATGTTACTGTAGATGAAAGAATGATAGAGCACTTGCACTGCAACTGCATAAAACAGTATCTTCCCTCTCCTGTACAGAGGGATTTCTTTCTTTATTCTATTGCCAGGTTATCACAATGTCTAATGTGCTGGTTTGACATGACATTGGACAAAAATTCAACCCAATGTCCTAAAGCTAGTGAGTGGACCTTGACCACTAAACCGTATGGTATGAGCTGTTTTTTATGAGTCTAGGACAGAAAGTGCAGTTTAGAAATCCTTCTCCCTGCCAGTGTGCAGTCTGTTTTAAAAATAAAATACATTGTGTTCAATGGGGAAAAAAGTTGTTGTTTTTTACCCAGACATTTAAAAAACAAAAACAAAAAAAAAACATTTATAGCTGTAATTGCAATACCATAATACCGTGAAACTGTGATTTTTTTTTTCTGAAGGTTATCATACCGTCAGAATCTCATACCGGCCCTAATATACAGTTTCCAAGGTCTAGAATGACCTTTGGTGTTTCAGTAAATGACTCAACACATTTAGAGTTCCCCTCCTCATCCTCAGTTATCCAAAGCTGTTTTTATTGAATCATCTCAGTATCTCTCCTGTAAGTCAGCAGTTCACACATGTGGACTGTAGGTGTGTAACTAGGGTTGGATACCGAGACCCAGTACTAATACGGCACCGGTGCCTTAACGACGGGTATCTACCGGACTGAATAGCAACGTGGATTTCGGTGCCTCATTCCGGTGCCACTGATATGCCTGTGCTGCTCTCTGATGCTCCGAAAACGACGTTAGCGGCAACAGTTCTGCATCGCTGTACGTGACGCTAGTTAACACTACACTCGACAGCAGCTAACATTAGCCTACAGTTAGCTAGCAGCTGTATTAAACATGGTTAAAATGCTGACAGCTAAACAGTGTAAAGTGTGACTGTATTTCCCTGTAGAGAATTCCAACAGCGCAACGTTAACAGTCTGCAGCTGCCGTTGTCGGAAAAACAACACACTTGAAACTAGTAGCTTCGCGGTGCATTCAAAGTTATTGTTAAATGCCCTTTTCCCGCCTGGTGGTTGTTTTTGTCATTCAACACCAATTTACTAGTAGAATACGTTATTGTTATAGTTATTACTATATTATTAAATTATTTCATTTTGACCATATGGCCTTAGCAATAAACAAGCCTTTCTTTAATGTCGCTGACTGTAGTTTAGTACCCTTTTTTTTTTTCTTTTTTTTTTTTTTTTTACTTTCTTAAAAAGTATCGGTTCAGGCACCGTTTTAAAAGTACCGCTTTAGCACCAGTATCGGAAAAAACCCAAACAATACCCAACCCTATGTGTAACTGAATCTGTGGGGTTTACACAGAGCATGAGACTGTGCTTATACGCAGTCTCTCAGGGTGTTAGCTTCTCATCCATGGGGCAGCCCACCCTCCTACTCTAAGCTTTACTGCTGAGCCAGCCAGACACTGCAGTTAAATCCATCCTCAGAACAATTCCTCTGTGGTTATTAGTTGCTGAAATATCAGTGTCAAGTGGTGATTGTGGAAGACAAGGTGGGAACAAATTACAGTTATTCTATCTAGGAGTAGAGTATATTCCTACACAAGTACAACAGGAGACCACATACGGTACATTACAATTTAAATTATTTTGTAGAGCACACACAGTTACATAGTGATAAGGCTAGTTGTAAAATAGATTTTAGCTTGAAAAAACACACACACATACAGTGAAAAGACTTGAAATGTCTTAACCTTTAAGATTGAATGGTCATCTAAAGTGTTAAGAGATTATTTAGAGATTTATCAATTTAAACACTCACAGAAGAGCTCCACCTCTCCACTACCTTCACCTGCTGTCACTCACCCCACCTACCCATCATCCACCTTCATAATCAGGTTATCTCATTTAGATCAAGTTCTCATTTGCAAGAGAGACCTTAGTACAAGAAAAACAAACATAGCCAGACACAACAATAGCGCATACAACACCAGAGACAATCACATATGTCACTAAATAGATTGATACAAATTAATAGTTTAAAATTGACCAGTGGGATGAGACATTCAAGTTTTAAAATCGTTTGTAATTAATTCCAATTGTAAAGTGTAGTAGGGGTAACAAGAGTCAAACAGTCCTGAAATACTGAGGCAGCCTAAACTGTACATACTTCCAAAAACAAGCTGTTGTTTTCCTGAGACAACAAGATGACATTAACATAAGAACACAAGCCTGTTATCCTGAGATAACCAGATCCTTAAAGGGGCCGTACTGGACATTTAGATAATTAATATAGCAGCATAAAAGATATAAAGATATAGTAGAGTAATGGCGTCCTGAGCAGAGAATGTAGTCACACTCCCTCTGTGTGTGTTGTAGTCCGAGCTTCTCTGTTCTTTGTTTTGATAGCCGGTCCGGTCGCACATGTTAGTCTACATGTTAGTGCATGTGGCCATAAAAAAACTTATTAGGTATTTTACATATTGGGGAATGGTCTGTGAGATCTGCATGGAGGCAATTCCAGCCTGCTGTTTTTTTCTGTACAGTCCCTTTAATTTGTCATCTTAAGATAACAACATACAGTATAATAAAAATGATTGCAGTTACTCCCATGAAAAATTAAACAATTTGTCTGTTTTATTATTTTGTGCCTCTCTTGTTATTACATCATTATGTTTATTGCACTCTGAGTACACACTACGGTAAGGTAGGAAATTGAACTGAAATAATTGGAGAATATTTTTTATTTAAATTTGATTGTGTTGTGTTTAGCACTTAAGAAAAGTTAGTCATACAGTATTTCAGCAGTCAGCAATAGTGGAGACCGTTACTCTACACGTAGATTAGTGTCTGCGGGAGAAGCAGATGTGTGAGAGAAACTTCACTTCATCAGAACTGGGCTGTTGTACTGATATTTATAGTGCTGATTTAGCCTAAGGTGTCCCCAAGGAGTGTTTGTCCTTTCTCCTGCTCAGGGAGACCTTAACTGTAATAGTTTGATTCATTGCAGCATTAAAAGGTCTACTGTGCTACAGTGTCACTGCAGGTGGTGGATACCAGAAGACTGACACAGGATTGATTTAGTTAATGATTGGTATTATAAAAGTAATTTTACTGTTTTCCGTTCATCTACCCTAACATTGTCATTCAACTGATATTAGTCTTTTTCAAGGGAGACACGGAAAAGAAACAAACAAAGGCAAAAAGCATAATCAAGTCAAAGTTATACAGTATCAAACGAACAAGCTCATGGAGCAAACCTGTTAAAATCTTGACATAGAAAAGCAGACATCCTCTAACTGAGTCTGCCACAAGATCCTTCATTGAAGGGGTAAACTTACAAAGAGGGACAGGCTCATTCAGCTTTAAATTATTCTGCAGTGAGATCAATGAATGTGAGCAGAGTATAGGAAATCACTTTGGCTTAATTCAGTTCTGTTTCCAGGGTCAAATAACAAAAGCAACTGTAGCAGTAATTTCCATATAAACTGATAGTTGGCATATACTTTGGTATTTACGTGGAGCCAGAGGTTGAGTGGACTGTTCCTCATGAGGAATCTGTTGATTTATATTGTTTAATGGTTCGAATCTTAAAACGATGCCCAGGATAGTGCATTGAATTGCAATATCTGCAGCACAAGCTATTCTTTATTTAGTGTAGTATTGATTTATCAATTTAGAGCCAGTTGAAAGTCTGTTTGTAATGCCACAGATAACACACAGGAAGTTTGTCTGAAGGGTTTTCACAGACTGCTTCTTGTTATTGCCTAAAAAGGGAGAGTGCTCGTCATGTGTAAGGCTGTTATGGTCTAAATACAGAAGCATTGATGTATCATTCATCATATCATCATTTCACATTATACAGTTGAGCCGTCAACTGATAATGACCTAATCGTAATGAGTAGATTGCTACCTTTTACGATATGATTGCTTTGAATGGTGATGTACATTTTGCTTCTGAAGCTGAGCTCCTCCACTTCCTCAGTTGCACAGGGCCACTGAAGGGAGGGGCTGTCGTCACAGAAACATGACCTCATTATGAAACAGATCTGTTCGCCTGGTCATTAGATTAAACAAGCTGTTGTCTCCTTTTGTTAAATGTCTTGCAAGCCAAGGTCGGGTGTCGCAACTCACAACCAACGAGCTGTCTCGAAGGTCGCAACATCACACTGAGCAGTAATGTTATTTGGTTTTCCGGAAATGCTTATGCATGTTAAATTAAAGCCTGATTCAAGTAAGAAATAAAAAGTTTGACCTACTTCACCAATATTACATTTAGATGCATTCCACTTTATTAATATCTTACCTAATCTGATGAATAGCTGCCCAAAAATAGATGACTTCATGTCACATTGAGATATTGCTACAGAGAATACACAATGTTATTGCAGTTGTGGACCATATTGCAGAAAGAGTATTAGCATTAGGACTTCAGCAATGCTGGAGTCCCATCAGAGCCCACTGAAATGGCCCACTAGGCTTGGATTGTGTGTGTGTGTGTGTTTGTGTGTGTGTGTGTGTGTGTGTGTGTGTGTGTGTGTGTGTGTGTGTGTGAAATCATCTTTAAAATATAACCATCTGAAAGTAGCATGAGGAAACGATGCCAGTGGAACTTCAGTTTTACTTTCCGTTTTAACATCGTTGCCTCACTGAACAGCGTGGACTGATCAGAGCAGACAGCTGTTGGCGATCAGAGAAGAAATAAACAGTAAAGTTGTCAGGTTATAGTAAATGTACCGTGTAAGTTTTCGTTTGTCCATTAATACATGCTGCTGCTCCTCAAAACCAACATTTGAGGTTGTGGTTCATAATTGTCATGTGTTGCCTATGTCTGGTCTGTTTAAGTAACATTAATTACACAATGTCATATGATATGCTACTTCAGTACACTTTAAGAACAAATATGACTGGGCCACTACAGATAAACATGTAATATCCCAAAAGAAATCACATTGTCGACACTACCACTGACTGTAGCAGTTTGGCCACAATGTATTGTCAAGCACATTGACCATACGCAGTCCAGCCATATACTGGGTTTCAACCTCATCCTGTTTCTTGACTCTTGATGCTCCATTAATATCACAGTTGCTTTATCCAGCTACATGTTAAACACACAGCTAAATACAGTTACAGGCCTGTTCCTTAGGGCTTGTTTTAAGCCACTGAAAATAAAATTCTCTATTACATTAAATATTAATGATCAAATAAGCAATAGTCATAGTTAAAGTTTGGTGGGGAAACATCCTGAATTGTTCTTTTAAAAAAGAAGACGAATGTAACACTCCAAATCAGCTAATGCTTCATCAGCACTGTGTTTTCATTAAATTAAATTTTCACTAAAATGTTGCTAAGTACATGACATCACCTTTTTCTAATTGAGTCCTTCCCAATCAAAGCCATTAACAATAGTAGTATAACTACAATGTAGTTGCACACAGCTATAAGGACATGTTTAAGTATTTATTAATGAAAGATATTTGTCAACAATTAAAACTTCTATAAAGTAAATTTTGTCATTCATTATCTGTACACATGCCTCCGCTTATGGGTGCCCACAGGAGGAGTTGTAGTTGTTGATAAATACATTAATGAAGACTAATGTCTGCTTAACACTACATTACAGTGTGTTATAAACCATTTATTAAATGTTAATATAGGGTAAACATACCCATTAAGCCCACCAAAATCTGAGTTCAGTTATTTTTCATACATACTGACATAGTTTATTAACATAATCATGTGTTAAAATGTAAGATTAATCTCTCATTTGAAAATAAATTAATTTATTTGTGTATATTTTATCATATAAAATAAAGATATTTTATGAATAAAGTCAAAAGTCTGGCATGACGTGTTCCAAATAAGCCCACAACAAAAATGATTGACAAAATATAAGAAATTATTATTTTAAAGTTAGTGAAAACACCAAATATTTAAATAAATTGCTTTAGCCAATTTGTCACTTGAACCAATAACAACCATCATCAAACCACAAACATGACTTGAAGAGCAGATTGTGAACAAGAGATAAGACTACAATTATTATTCTGATAAACTACATTCATAGGTTTTTTTTTTTTTTTTAAATATTGATAATATAACAATTTTTAAAGTAGTAAAAACACTGACACTGAAACAGTCATTAACCTGTCTTACATTAACATTTACTTTACATTATATTAAGTATTTAAAAAAAAAGTTTGTTGGCATGCTTCATCACCTGCACTAATAACGTTTTAACATCAGATATCAAACATGACTTGCAAAACAGCTCATAAAGAAGAGGCTAGCCTACTTTCATTGCTTTTAGCTTTTTGTACAGCATTTCGATTTCTTGGTGGTTTGTCAGGTGAAAAGGGCCAGCACCCTGCAGGTTAGCCCGGCAAAGGATGAACCTCACATGCCTCGATGATTTTAGGACAACTGCTGTAATTCTTCCTAGATGTAGATGAGATACGTACAGGGAAGGTAAGCATATCGGTTAAATATGTTTGGACTTTCACACAAAATAACTTGTGAAAGACGCTGAATGGATCGTGTCAGGCCAGTACAGCAGGATGGTGATGGTTTCACTTTGATTTACAGACCCACTTGCAGCAGGAAGAGCATAGTCAGGAGAAAGCTAACGGAGTGGAAATGCTGAGAGAGCAGGAGGAATTTGAATGGAGCAGTATTTCTTTAAATGTGTGGTGCAGGGGGAGAAGAATAAAGCAGTGTTAAGTGTATTCCTGTGGTTTTCCTCTGCTGTCTAGCTAGACTATGGGCATGACAGGAGCATCTTTGCGTTTTATTACAGCAAGTGTATCTCCTGTTTTCTTCTTATTCTAGAGGAGCAAGTTGATCAGTTCTGACACCGTGTTGTTTTTTTATTCCTCTCCTAGGAGGCAGACAGCTGGGAGATCATTGAGGGGCTGAAAATTGGCCAAAGCAACGTCCAGAGGCCCGATAAACATGAGGGTTTTATGTTGAAGAAGCGGAAATGGCCCCTGAAAGGCTGGCACAAGGTAAGATCCACAGGCAAAGCAAAACACAGAAGCTTTGGTTGGTGGATAAACACAAGTGATATTTCCTTTAAACCACCTTCAGCATCATCCTAACTGTTTTCTTAAAACACTTGAATAACAGTGGAAACCAGTCCCTGTTGTCAGCATATTTAAAATCACAACCCCAGAGAACACACAGGGCCTACAGATAATTATCAGAGAATAAATGGTAGACGACTTTTGTATTGAAGCCATAATATAAACAATGTGATATGTTTTCAATGTCTGCCCTTCCTGTTCTTTAACCAGCACATTATTTGTATGCTTATATTCTCTGCAGCGTTTTTTTGTTCTGGACAACGGTATCCTGAAGTATTCCAAGTCCCCCATTGATGTAAGTAACCCTGACTATAACCCGCAGGCTGAAAAAACAGGGCAGCCTGGCCTGACATCAGCTTGGCTTGGCAATGAGTCAGCAGAAACATTTGCAACACGGGTCAAGATGTTCAATGTATTTTCAGCTTTTTTTTTTTTTTTTACTTTTCACCTGGTTCATTTCCACCTGGGGATCTTTGTTGCAAGTTTTATGTTAAGGTAACAAATATTCGTAGTATATAAATTGTAAATCCTAGAGGGGAGGTTTTACTATAAGCTTACATTTCACAATCCATGTTTGTTGTTATATACTTTTGTTTTTATCACATCCTTTGTGCTGATAAACGAAAGCCATACCTCCCTCTTTCTCCCCTTGTTTCCTGTCTGCCCTCTCTACTGTCAACTATCCAATAAAGGGGAAAATGCCCCAAAAAAGAATAATCCTAAAGCCCAAAGACACATCTTCACATGTCAACCAATAGTCCAACCCAGTCCCAAACATGTTAATTTACTATCATATAAGGCAAAACAAAGCAGCAAGTCTTTACACTTCAGTTGTCAGAATCAGCAGATGATGTCATTTCTGCTTAATTAGCATCACACCAATTTGTAATCTTACTTGTGTGTTTATTTTCATCCTACATTTGGATCTCTGTTTTTTTTTGTTCTTTAAATTTCTTTTGTAGATTAATCAATCACCTCATCTTTTTAGCTCTGTCTGTTTGGCTTAACACATTTGACCTGATAAAGGTCTGCAGACTGACACCATGGTGGACTTAATGGTGTGAAAGAAATTTGTTGTAAATGTAATTAGGGTTAAAACGAAGAAAATAAAATGTTGTGCACAAAAAATACAAATGATTTGACTAACTGTAAACCTTGACACACACACACACACACACACACACACACACACTATATATATATATATATATATATATAGTATATATATATATATATATATATATATATATATATATATATATATATATATCACTTGCCTTAGATCCAGAAAGGCAAACTTCATGGCAGCATCGACGTCGGCCTCTCAGTCATGTCCATCAAGAAGAGAGCCCGTCGCATCGACCTGGACACTGAGGAGCATATCTATCACCTGAAGGTAACACTGATGGGACAAGTCAATATTGTCATTTCAACGTCAATAAACAGGAAGTCAGTGGACGACAGAGGTGAACGCTGGTTTCCTCTTTAGGTCAAATCTCAAGACATCTTTGATGCCTGGGTGTCCAAGTTGCGTCATCACCGGCTTTACCGACAGAATGAGATTGTGCGATCTCCCCGGGAGGCCACCATGCGAACCTTTCCTCCCCCAACTGCCGTGGAGTCCCCCCAACCTGCCTCGAGTGTGGTACGTGAAGCCAAGGTGAGCCCTCCCACCAATTTTTTTTTTTTAAACAATGTGTTTATTGAGTTTCATTTTAACCAAGACATACATAAATGTAGACAAACCCTGAAAAACAATAGAAGCAAAAACCAAACTACAGACAGCAATCACAGCAACAGAGTAAAAATAAAAATACAAATGTATTAAAAAAAAAAACACCTTATATAAAAGAATTACCTTTCACCGTGGTCTGAAAATACTAAATTACTCAGAATTCCCCTCATTTGCCAGAATATCACCCAGATCATTTTGTTCAACAAAGTTCAAAAATGGTCCCCAAACCTGTTTGAAAGTATCTTGTCTATCCTTAACCACATACGTTATTCTTTCCATTGTTAGGCAAGAAGACATTTCTCTAAGCCACCGACCAATACTAGGCCTGTTCACATCCTTCCAAGCAAGAGAAATCAACCGTTTGGCTTGCAGTAAACACATATCTATAAGTACTTTTATCTCTTTTTTTTAAGTTCAGAACAGATGGATACAACCCCAGGATAAATACTTTGGGGTGGAGAGGCAGCCTAACAGACACTATTTGAAATATAATTTGTGCTACCAGAAGTCTTTAATTTCATTACAGTTCCACAAACAATGAAACAGAGTCCCTTTGGAGTGATTGCACTTGTAGCATAGATGCCCTCCCACCAATTAATTGATTATTTTCTCCATAAATCGTAATCCTCTGGTTTATAGAATGTAAGAAAATAGTGAAGTCTGAGAAGGGAGCAATTACTTATTCAAGAAGGGTATGTCATGGGGAATGAGAAATCGCCTAGTTCTGTTTTGATTGGAAACTGGGATAGTGTACCAAAATATTATCCAGAAGAGAGGAAGTAAATCTCACTCCGCTTTCACAGTAACGACAGGAAGACTTAATGGTCAGACAACACTGTGTCTCTCTGCCGGATCATCCCCCTGATAACTTTGTAGTGTGTAATGCTGTCCTTTTTATTACCCCAATTTAACAGTTACATTATTATACAAATACTGTAATCAGTCGGTTTTAATTTAATACAAAACTTGAAAGTTCTTCACAGTTTACATGTATGGAAGCCACTGTTTTACTAAATGTAATCTTAACACTTGTAACAATAGACTTAATCTGTTCCCTGTATTATATGGCTATTTGCTACACTAATGGCATTTCAATCAGGAGAGACTTCACTTAGAGTGAAATAAGTTTAATGAACATGGTGCATAATAGGTTGATATGCTAGTCTTTGACGATTAGACTCCATTATAGATACTATAGAGGCCTTTGATATATAGGAATATTCCCCCGATGGAGTCTAGACACTGGTGGAGGAGATGAAGGGATGATGTGAAGAGGGGCTTCTGATGGAGAAAACCTAGGTGCTGGGAATGATTAAAACTGGAGGTGAATGGGGTGGAGGAGGGTTGCATCAGTTTTGCCTGAAATGACAACTGACAGCAGCAGAGAGGAGAACAGATTTAAAGTTTGAATGCAACAACACGATAGCTCACCGATATTGTGGCAAAATCTGGTTGGTTTAACTGAAAGAGTAAACGCCCACATTCAGCTGATTAGAAATGTGAAGCATGGAAGTCTTCCTGAATGAACTTACGCTGAGCTTCAGTTAATGTGTAGACAGACATCTGCCCAATGCAGTTACCCTGATTGGACAGGTAATTGTATACAGATCATTAGGATAATAAAACGGGTTGTTTGTCCAGACTGTCCAGACTCAGTTTAGTGTGAAATAAACCCTGGTTCTTGTTGATGTGTCTGAACTGTGTGTAAATGTGAGGTTGCAGCCAGAGCAGGTTCTCCTGGGAGTGTGGCTCTGTGTCTCATGCAGGCCATTAGAGGTGATCAGTAGGATCTGGATTCAGATCAACGGGCTGCAGTCTGATGAGCTCTCCCAGACGAACAGCTTAAATAAGAGACTAGAATTCTATAGTCAGAATGAACTGCTACATTAAAGAGCTTTCAAGGTCTCTTCCTCAGAATGGCAGCATTTGTACACGCATGCTCCTTAAAGCTGATACTACAGCACGTTATTCTTAATTTTTTAATCAACCTGCTGTGTTTATTAATAAGTTAGTTGTTTTTTTTTTACATTTCTTTTAAAATTTTAAAGACCACATTTTCACAGTTACACATTACCTGAGAGCCACAGAGATCAACCAGTTCCACACTGTTGGCTCCTGAACAGATTCACTGCAGCTGTTCCAGGAGGGTCAAGTGACTTGTTCAAGGGCCCAGAAGATTCATACAGAATGGTAGAAGGGACCCATTTAAATACCAGTGATGTTTTTGAATCCAGAATAGTCCTGAAACGATCAGTCAGTTGACTGAATCTGAAATTACAACAGGTTTGATTAAGGCATTTATTAAGAAAAATAAAATATTTGCTGCTTCCATCTTCTCAAATGTGAGGATTTGTTCTCAATCGGACAAATCAAGGAATTCAGAGACATTCATTTAAGGGATTGTGATGGATATTTTTCACTAGTTTCTGGCATCTCTTAGACCAGAGGTTTTTAAACTCCAGAATCCAGAAAATGCCCTTTTTCACAATGTCACTGCCACTATACTATGATCAAAACCAGCTGAACCACTCCTAACACAGTGCAGTAAACTCTGACATTACAGACAAAACCACCACATCTCTGTGTCTGTTCCCATATCACCCTTCAGCAGGTCACGCCAAGCAGCTTGCCGTGGCAGCCGGTGGCCCCCAGTAGCAACAGCAACAGCAGCCTGCCTGCTTCCTACAGTAACGGCCAGAGCAAGGTGGTTGCTTGGCTGCAGGAATCAGAGGAGATGGACAAGTGCGCAGAGGGTGAGTGCAATTTTCTTCCTCATGCTGGGAACAAATCAGATTTTATAAAGAAGTAGATTAAATCATGCCTCAGGCCTTACAGTAAATCTTCTGAACCCTGAGAGGAGGATTGATGACCATTTCATGACACATAACACTGAATGTGTGTGCTCGTGGGTGTGAATTTTATTTTCAGAGCTCGCACGATGCCAGTCCAACCTGACTGAGCTGAGCCGGCTACTGCAGAGTTTGGAGATTCTACAAAGGACACAGTCAGCGCCCAATTTCATAGATATGCAGGTAAACAAAGATGCACAGCCATGCATGCACACACAGCAACATACACACACACACACACACACACACACACACACACACACACACACACACACACACACACACACACACACACACAGATACAGAAAGCAATTTAGTTAGTGTTTCATTTAGAGGTTTATATGTGTGAGTGTAATGATGGAGGTGTCAGTCTTTTAAAACCTCAGCAATCACCATCACTACCTGTCTAAACAGACAGGATTTAGCTGTGTTCACAGACCACCTGCCAGCTTCTCTAACTGATCAGTATTTATCAAATTTAAAGTTTTGGTATTATGGTTTTTGGCTGAAATTTTATTTTTTTAACAACACACGTTCCAGCTACCTCAGTGTTTTGTTTGCGACTCATTTGTGGGGATTTTGTCTTGTTTTTCCATTTCACTGCAATAAATGTGATTGTTAGCTTTTGCTTCATTTGTGATGTGTTTGTCCTATTAACCACACTTTGAAAATTTTGATCCACGTGTGCCACAAAGACCAATTGTGTAGAAATGTCAAAGAAAGAAAAGCGCTTGAACAGAAGATGGAGAACAAAAAGTGTCGGCAAAGACGCAAAATTCCAGCTTCAGGTACCTCTTTTTTTATTTGTTTTTATTTTTGCTCTGCCAAATAAAGACACACACACACACACACACACACACACACACACACACACACACATATAAACTAAGTGACTCTTAAACACATTCAGGTATGCAGTCTCCTCCATTAAAAATGTTCCTGGGACTACCCTATTTTTTTAGGAGGGGAGACTGTTGACAGCACACATACACAACAGAGCATTTTCTGCCCTTTTCTTTTTTGTTCTTTAATCAGTCTGCACCACAACTGGCGCGCATTAATGTGGTGTTTTATTGCTTGAGTAACTATTTTTCCGTTTCTGCTAATTTTCCCTTATTTCGCCTAATACATTCATTTGTGCTTCCTGAAAAGGCTAAATGTGCTTTCATACACGGTTGCTTTTATTTTTAACCAACCACTTTTCTCTCATGAATAGATTTGCTATCACAGAATCTAAAAGCTCCTCAATAGTCTACCGTAGAGATTTCTAGATGTAGCATGTCAAAGAGAGCTGGACTTGCTGTCTCAAAAAACAAAAGTAATGCAGCTTCTGTCACATCTCCGGGACCAAACAACACATCCAGCTGCCTTCTGATTTAATCGTTCTTGATATCTAATGCCCTTCATGACTGAGAATCTTCATAAATTTGACATCAGAGAGAATATCAGCAGTAGGTGCA
The DNA here is from genome assembly GCF_031162955.1 of Sander vitreus. NCBI lineage: Eukaryota > Metazoa > Chordata > Actinopteri > Perciformes > Percidae > Sander > Sander vitreus. Next base: position 16,530,517 of record NC_135865.1, read on the forward strand.
GAAGAATGAGGATGCAGTTATTTCCTTTAGAATAACCTGTATGACAGTAATGAGAAGAGCACGTCACTGTTCCTCATGTGTGACATTTTGGTGTGACATGTGAGACATGGTACCATTATACTGTACATTCAGAGTTCACTATGCCTTATCGCAGTGGTTCCCAACCTGGGGTCCGGGGACCCCTCAGGGGGGCGGCAAAGATCACAGGGGGTGCGCAAGTCTTTATCTGGTTTGAGGTTGAGGTAAAAAAATAAATATTTGCACATGTTAAACAAATTATGATAATACACTAGAATATATAATGTATACAAAAGTCTGTATAAAAACTATATATTTTTGTTCTTGCTTAAAATTGTAGGCAGGCTACTTAGTAGGCCAAACCTCCGGGACCTCTTAACCTGTGACCCTTGCTGTCATCAGGTCAGCTGCTAGCTGCTATCATCCTCGTTTTTCCTGCCGCCACAGCATCACTATTTTATGAATGAAACATAGCGGAGCAACGTAAAAGTGCTGATAACTCCTCTGTATCAAAAAAGAAAGTAAGGCTCTATCTCGAGAGTTACCTCAACTTCGGTTTCGGAGGGGGGGCTCAGCTTTTCTTAGACATAAGTAGGGGGGGCACCAAGGAAAAAAGGTTGGGAACCACTGCCTTATTGGACCAAACGTTTTGCTCTTCACAGTTGGTTCTGTCAGACACACAACACATTTTTGTGCCTCTTAGCTGACAGTGGTCCTCTCTGTGGTCGTCATCTCTCTCCAGGTCCCTCTGTCTGCCAGCCTGTCCCCTGTCCGCCTCCACTCATCCAACCCTAACCTGTGTGCCGAGCTGGTCGACTTTCAACCCCCCGTCTCCCGGCTGACAGACAGTGTAGAGTGTGCTAGTGACTACATTAAACTTCAGGAGGAATTCTGCACCATCGCCCAGAAAGGTAAGGCATGCAGCATGCATAGCTGCAGGGTTATTAGGCGAGATATGTCCCAATGTAAATCTTAAGGCATTATTATGGTTTGTTAAAACCTGGATCACATTTTCATACAGTAGTTTTGCCCATTGTTTCTATTATAAAAGTAATTGCTGAGATCTTAGAACAAGGCTAAATCGCTCAGTCAGTTAATCAAACTTTTTTAGTAGACAAAGTAAAGGTGAGCAGTAAAATTATGGAACAAACCCTATGGAACAAACTGTCCCTTGTGATCAAACGTCACAGTTTTAAGGCCGACTACCTAGTTCAACTTTGACCTACCGTACTTGCCATAGTTGTGTGCAAACAGTTTTTTGTGCAGTGTGGGATTATTTAGCAACATTACATATACACTCATCAGTTTTACCTCCAAGTGAAATGGTTTAGACAGTCTTGCAAAACTGCTCATTACCAACCTGTGATCATCTTACCACTTCTTTCTTCGTTGGTTAAAGTGATGTAATTTCCCAGATATCAGCAATTAACTTAGTAAATATAACACTATCTTAACCGAGACAAACTATGGCCAAAGCTAAAGTTGTAATAAACTGGGATTAAAATTGACTATAAACAATGTTGATGAAGATACCTAAGAGTAAAAGAAATCACTTGAAAAGTTGAAATTAATTTTGGTCACCAAGATTAACTCATGCGTCACTGGGTTAATTGAACATAACTGCTTATAATAATGATAATAATAAAAAATATATTTTATTTATTTAGGGCGCTTTTAGATACTCAAAGAGGCTTTGCAAATTAAATAAAAGAATCTAGAAAACTAAAACACAACAAAGGAGCAAGTAGCATAAGAGTTTTTTTTTAAATCAAGCATTAAAATCAGTTTTTGAGTTCTGTGTGAAGAAAAGAAATGCATGTTGTTTGAGAAAATGAGAAATAATAATAATTGATTACATTTTATGTAGAGCTTTGTCATAGACACTCAAAGCGCTTCGGGGGGGGGGGAATGTGAGAGTTTCACACAGTTTTGAGGATAATGTTTTTCATTTGAGGACTGTGACAAAGCAACTGAAAGAAACTGTGATTTTGAAGTGTACTAATTTCTGTTTGTCCTGTGTCTGTGCAGTCCACTCTCTGCTGAAGTCGGCCTTCAACACAGTGGCCATAGAGAAAGAAAAGATCAAACAGATTCTGTCTGACCAGGAGCACTCGGACCAATCAGCCCAGATCAACTCTCTCAGGAAGTCTCTGTCACAGGTAATGAGCTGTCTTCAACCAGTACCCATGATGCCTCTTTCGTTCTACTATTAGTTAGGGTTAGTTAATCTAAGCTGTTTGTTAGACATATTTGGCTACTTCACATTCTTAATGCTAAGTATGATGCAGTTTTAACATGTAATCACCCGGAGTGATCAGGACATTACCGGGGAAATTACTGCAATCATTTGAGCGATGTGTCTTTGGTGTCTTTAAGATCAAACAAACCCATTTTGTAGTTGTCATGTTGTATGATACGCTCACGATGACGGGCTGTCAGATGAAACACACAAGCTACAGTTTCTTCCAAGCCGTCACTGTCATCACAATTGAAACAGATGATGTGTGGAGATGAGAGCACAGGCAAGTGAGTAGAGAAAGTTCAATCATCTTTTCCTATATTAATTGGGGAGAGAGAAAAATGTACTGTGCAGTTCATTAACTCTGCTCCTTAGGGCTGTCTCTCTACCCTAGTGATTTAATTGGACTGTTCATTTTCTAACAGTCGACATCATTTCAGTGAAATGTTTCTGCTGCTTAATCTTCGCTTTGTTGCTAATTGGATGCTTGTGTGACAGTGTTGTAGGCTGGAGTTCAGGTTTTTAAGGCAAAGCTCTGCGGGAAGTTGATAATCAGGATTGATGGTTGTTACAGATAAGCTGCTGTTGTCAACTACTTTAACCTTTGAGGGGCATTACTGAGTTTATTTTGTATTTCTTGATGTTTTATTTCACATGTACACATTTACTTAAAGCGGCTGTAATCAATATTTTTATATAAAAAAAATGATGACTACTTGCATGTGAAAGGGGTGGTTTGTAGTGATGAACCCACAAATAATTATCACCTGATTCTGCAGTTCCCCTCAGCTCTACTGGGCTTTTTAGCATTTTTCAGCTCATTGTTCTGGTTTTAAGTCCTGCAACTGCTGTTTTGGTTCACTGTCACCGCTCTGATCAGCGATGAGTTTTGCGGACGCAGCAAGCAGCTGCAAAAAAAAAAACCCTCTAATAAACCAACTGCTTTGCACTAAACAGCAGCCAGACAAAGGTAACAGCTAGCTGGTGAACATAGTGGAGCATTTAGCAGCTAAAAAGCCCAATGTTTCAGAAACTAGTTGAGTGAGAACAAAAACAAAGCTAAAAGCAGAGAGAATATTCGTCACGTTTTAACATCTGTCAGCTCGTTGTTTTGGTTGCTTTTGTCAGCAGCAGACTGCTGTTTTCAGAAAACAAAAGCTCAGACGACCCCACTGTACGCTACCTGCCCACTGCCCTGCACCAAACAACAGACAAAGTTAGCAGCTGGATAATAAACATAGTGAAGGATTTAGCAACTAACCTTTCTTCAGGAGTAAATGGAGACAAAAACAGAGCTTACAGGAGACTGAATACTGGACTTACATTCATCAGGTGGACAGAAACACGACTCCAAAAGAAAAGTTGCTCCCCATCTGCAGGATGTGTACGCCATATCACAATTTCTGATATCCCCCAAGTGGCCACAAATGCTGTTTTTAAAGAATAGCAGGAGGTACCCTCTAAAAGATGACAGACAAAAACGTCTGTCCTCATTCTTGCAATAATGTATTTCAAAGTTTGGCTTTAGCAGTCTTAAGTAATTCAAATAAGTAGTATCTTCATCCTGGCACTAAGAAAACACTGTCCATGGAATTACAAAGAGGGAATTTCATACTAAAATGACCAAAACTTTAGAAGATACTCACTTGATACTCATTTGGCTAACCTAGACTAAGCCTCATATTCGCTGCAGGTTACCTGAAAGTAATGTGACTTTTCACCCCCATCTTTACAGTGTAGTTGCCTTAGTAAGGGATTGCTTCATTGCCTGTATGGAGAGGAGAAATGAAACTAATCATGTGAGAGTATTAGGATAGCTTTAAGAAGACAAAGAAGATTTTTTTTCAAAGTATCTACATCCAGTGCATCAAACACTAGATCCTCCCTCCCCAACAAAACAAAAAACGTCAGCGCATGTGGAAAGTAAACCACACTTTTTTAATTATTCAGGCCCTGTCCCAAAACGCAGAACTTCGAACCCGACTCAACCGCATCCACTCTGAATCTGTCCTGACTGAACAAGTTGTCAGTGTGAACATCATCTCCACGCCTGATGAGGTAGGTCGCTGTGGTCAGTCTGTCACTGACGGAGCTATTTTCTGACTCTTACATTGATGAAACAACAAGGCATCCAAGGCTGACTGGGTAGTTGTACTGTTTGCATCATGCATTATTGATTCCTGTCTTTATAGATTGATGGTTTTTTTCCAGTACACCCTGGCAGGTAAGCTTAAAGGATCCTTATTTTATGCAGAACCTGACATCAAGGTTAATGGAAAGAATGACTAATTAGAAACGGATGGGAGCTTGCCCTCTGGCAAGGATACACATGCTGAAAAATAAACTCTGTGTTGTCTTTGTTTGTGTTTGTTCAGGTCCGTTTCGGTTCTTCAACCTGTCATCATAGGAAGGAACAGTGAACATCTCGTGTGTTTGCATGTGTTTTTCCTGCAGGCTGGAGAACAGATGGGGATCCCTCTGACTCAGCAGGCTTCTAATGAGAGCCGACTCTCCATGTCGGAGTCTGTTTCTGAGTTCTTTGATGCCCAGGAAGTGCTTCTGTCAGCCAGCTCGTCGGAAAATGAGGTATAACAGATGACAGTTAAGTGTTTAAGAAAGGACGGCGGTTTGGACCATGAGGAGCGGGTTGTTGAGGAAGGAAGGGGTTAAACTAGCCCTGCTGGTGGGAAGCCAGATAAAACGTCACTGTGAAGGCTGTGTGTGGAGCTGGAGTTAGTCAGCAATTAATGAGGGCAGCATGAGAAGCAGAGATATCGTATAACGGAAACTCAAACAAACGTCAGGCACACAGGAGGGCTTCTATTCAATCTGACCCGAGGCTTCATCTCTCAGTTGTGTCTGGGAATCACACACTCTTCTGTCTGTTCCTCTTGATGTGTAGCTTCAAGCTTTGTTAAATAAGGTAGTTTGAAACTATAATTTCTGCCTTCTCTACACTTTACACTCCTGCAAACACCTTGCTTCAAACATATGTGGTCTCTGAAGAGCCATTGAGCATTGTAGCTTCCCAGACATGCATTGAGCCGTATTGAAGGATTACTCACCAAGGAAATTCATCAACCCCCCCATCCTCCATTCCCAACAAGCAGGCCTATTCAGACCTGTGTTACACTGTTGGCCGAACCATCACCAGCAGCAGGCGACTGTAATAGAGGCTAATACAACAAGTTGCTACCATATGCTCCTCTTTGGTGGCATCAATGGCCTCATTGTGTTTGCTATATATAACGTATGAAAATGCTGCAGTGTCTAATCTTATGATTACTGCAGTGGGACAGATAGTGGGTGACTGCTGCAGTTTGTTAGCCAGTGGCAAACTGCAGTAACTGTGTGTGAGACTACGGCCGTCTGCTAGACTGATCAGAGTTAGTGTTCTACTCTACTGTGCTGACTCACTCTGCTTTGTACCTGTTCCCCTCGCAGGGCTCAGACGATGAGTCATATGTCAGCGATGTGAGCGATAACATTTCCGAGGACAACGCCAGTGTGACCGATAACGTCTCCAGACAAAGTAGGTCCAATCCTCTATCATCATGAGCCCCCTACCATGTATCTATATGTTCCCTATTAGAAAAGGGAGGAAAAATAATAAAGGAGGGGATCCCTCTGATGGATCAACCGTGCTTCCCTTTTCAACATCCACACACACAGACAGTTCTGGCAAGATCATTTATCAATGTGGCCAAGGCAATTGACTTTGCAGGGTTGCTCTGTGCCAAGGGCATCTCTTAGACTCTATTTTAGCTATCTGTGTAAGGAAGGATGTGACCTCCCTCCATCTTTTGTCACATACCACACAGCAATTCATAGTATCTCATGATGATGAAAACAATCTCTGAAAATTGGTAAAATTGGAACTGGGATTGGCAATATTATGTCAAGGTCATTTAAATATATAATATAGCCTCAGGCAGAACTATTTTTATCTATTTCAGACCCTGTAGGCTCATAACCAGAGGGGGCAGACTCTTTGCTTTGATTGTCCCAAAGTTTATGAAATGACCTGCTCTTGGGAATAAATCTCTTCTTCAAACAATGATTTTTTTGCAGAGCTCAATCTTATTTGACTGGGATTATCTCTTTATTTCTTTTACCTGACATTATTTGTATTGGCTTTACCTACTTTATTTAATGTCTATTGTTTAAGGCTTCAATTTTTAAACGCTTAATCAAACAGTTAGATATATTCATTTTACGTCACATAAGACAAATAAAACCCTCACCATTTAGTAGTTGTAATTTGAGAATCTTTGGCATTTGTCTTGAAAAGTGATGATTAATAGTTGCCAATTGATTTTCTGTCGATCAATTCATGGACTCATTGTTTAAGCTTCCTTATTGTTCCCTAAAAGTTCCCCATTTAATTTGATTTTATATAAAAAATATAAAAAAAAAAGTGTTGATTTAAATTTGCTGCCATGTGTGAAGCACCTTGTAACTTGAATTTTTTTTAAGTGCTTTATAATTGTTCTGAATGCTGCTAAATCAGCATTCACACAGTTCAGTATTGTTATCCAATTCTTCCTTACGATTTACGGTCACCTGCTACTCCTGCATACTTTCAGCTACAAAAACCACTCCAATATCAAAATGTTCAGCTCTTTAAGGACATTTGTGCTTGTATTCATCTTTTCTCTACCATTTATAGTTTTTAAAATATTAAGTTGTTTTCTTTTTACATTGAAAGTCAATGGAGCAATGTTTAAATCCTCTTCAGGCTTCTTTCACTTCTAAATGCTACTCCTCCCACATACTTTCACCTACAGACGTCATTCTAAACTATTCACAAAATCTTCAGCTATTGGAAAATGATTCCGCTTTTTGATATCTTTTACAGTTTTTGTGTTATCACTTTTTAAGTTTAGTGCTGCTCAGTGTGGTTGATGTCACAGCTACAGTGCGGAGGAGAGAGAACATCGTCTTAAAACTTTCTCTCTAACTTGCTCTCACGGCCACAGTTGTTACTTTTCAAACACCATTTATATGTCAAAACGTGGATTTACTTGTCTACTTTCAGCAAATGCACTCATTTCAAATGGCTCAGTGAACCTCCAAATGAAAAGAGCCACAAGCATTCCTTCATTGACAGCCCTTCTTAAACATCCTTGACGTTTCTGGACAAAAGCACATTACCAGTTTTATTTTTTTAATTTTTTTATTGCTACCACGTATTGTTTAGGCTTTTTTCAGGCTTCTTCAATTGGAAGATTACCAGAGCTCTTACAGTTAATCTCAGACAGATATACTATACTATGACTTTTTTCGACATATGATACTATGACTTTTTTTCTGATTTTTTTTAACATTCTATGCTATGACTTTTTTTTTTTATCACTTTTTTCGACATTCCGTACTATGACTTTTTAATGGCTTTTTTTGACATACTATCCTATGACTGTTTTTAACATAAATTCATTGTGTGCATGGTGGCTATGTGGTTAGCAATGCTCTAACAGACTACCAGGAAGGAGTCACTGCAGGCTCTGACCCTGGTTTGATTACCAGTCCAGGCTGGCTCTTTTCATGAAGTGTTTTCAAAATACTATACTATGACTTTGTTGTCACTTTTTTTGATTATTTTAGGCCTTTATTTGACAGGACAGCTAAAGACATGAAAGGGGAGAATGACGTGCAGCAAAAGGCCGCAGATCAGAGTTGAACCCAGGACCGCTGCTTCGAGGAGTAAAGGAGTAAACCTCTATATATGGGCACCCGCTCTACCAACTGAGCTATTTTGGGCACTCATTATAACTTTTTTTGACATACTATTCTATGACTTTTTTCGATATACTATTCTGTGACATTTTAATGACTTTTTTAACATTCTATACTATGACTTTTTCAATGGTTTTTTTCGACATACTATACTCATTCTATACTACGACTTTTTTGTCACTTTTTTCGAAATACTATACTATAATTTTTTTTCGGCATACTATACTTTGACTTTTTTCGATATACTATACTGTGAGGTTTTTTTTAACATTCCATACTATGACTTTTTTCGATATACTATACTATGATTTTTTTAACTTTCTGTGCTATGGGGCCTGTTTAGCTCATTTGGTAGAGCATGTGCATACTTAGAGCTGTATGCCTTGATGCAGAAGGTCTAGGGTTCAACTCCAACCTGTGACAATTTCCTACATGTCTTCCCCCTCCCTCCCTTTCATTTCATTCATGGAAATGCCCAGAAAAATAATCTTAAAAAAACATACAATACTATGACTTTTTTCGACAAACTATACTATGACTTTTTTGTCACTTTTTTCGACATATTATACCATGATTTTTTTTTTCGTTCCTTAGCTCAGTTGGTAGAGCATGTGCACATTTAGAGCTGTATGCCTCAACACCAGGTCCAGGATTCCAGAGTTCCAGTCCAACCTGATGATGATTTCCTGCATGTCTTTCCCTTCCCTCCCCTTTCATTAAAGGTGGAAATGCCCCGAAAAATAATCTTAAAAAAAACATACAATACTATGACTTTTATTGATGCAAAATACTTTGACTTTCTTGTCATTTTTTTCAACATACTATACTATGACTTTTTAGTCACTTTTTTCGACATACTATACTACGACCTTTTTTTGAATGCTATATTATTACTTTTTTGTCACTTTTTTCAACACACTATAAAATGACTTTTTTGTCACTTTTTTCGTAAAAAAAAGGGTCATAGTATAGTATGTCGAAAAAAGTCATAGTATAGTATATCGAAAAACGTGACAAAAAAGTCATAGTATAGTATTTCGAGTTTTCATTACTTTTTCAACATTGTATACATTGATTTTTTTCGACATACCAAAGCATGACCTTTTAATGGCTTTTTTCAACATAAAATACTGTGACTTTTTTTTATATACTACACTATGGCTTTTTTCGATATACTATACTATCACTTTTTTATCACTTTTTTTTAGATACAATACTATGACTTTCGATATGCATTACTATGATTTCGTTTAGCTTTAGCAATTTACCTTCAGCATTCACAAGCATTTCTGCAGGAAATGCATTTTCTAGTTGAAGATTATTATTATTTCAGAGAACAGCAGAGACTGTCACAGATAATGTTGTACCACCTGTAGATTGTTAATTAGGTGATATTATTTGTCTTCCCAGTGGCCAACGGAGACTTTGCTGGCAGTGCCTTCCGTAATGGGCGGCGCAGCTGCCTGCCAGCGCCGTGTCCCGACACCAGCAACATCAACCTCTGGAACATCTTGAGAAACAACATCGGCAAGGACTTGTCCAAAGTGTCCATGCCTGTGGAGCTCAACGAGCCCCTCAACACACTGCAGCGTATGTGTGAAGAGCTGGAGTACAGCGAGCTGCTGGACAAAGCCGCTGAGACCGAGGATCCCTTTGAACGCATGGTAAAGAAGCCGTCAGTTTCTGGCGCTCTGTCAAATCAAATGCATTAGGTTGGGTGTTGAGTCTAAAAAACATGGTCATCCTTCATTGCTGTTCATAATGCAATTGAATGTTTGCTTTGGTTTACATTTTTGTGTCTATCATACCTGTATTTGTTTATATATGAGGTGACATTGCCAGACACAACCAACATAAATAGTTTTTCTCAGAGGCACGTCTGCGAGGCGGTAGTGCGCTCCAATGCAGCTGTCGACCTTGGATCATCCTATTTTTATCTGTCTTCTGTCCATTGGATAGCGTGACAAAGCCTGTTACTATGAAGTGATTAATCCCCTCTTGTTATTGGCTGTTTTGTTTTGACTCTCTGACAGGCTCTTGTCGCTGCTTTTGCTGTCTCAGGCTACTCATCCACTTACTACAGAGCAGGAAGTAAGCCATTTAACCCGCTACTCGGAGAGAGTTATGAATGTATTCGGGAAGACAAAGGCTTCTGTTTTTTCTCTGAACAGGTAAGTCTGTTTTGTTTGATGAAAGAAATGTATGTGATATAAAGTGCATCTTAAACAGAAGCATTGACTTGGAGATATCACCATTTTTAAGGATAAGCTCTTCAGCAGCTTATTTGTCAGGCTGGGGGGGAAAAAGGTGGTTCCCAATCTTTTTGGCTTGTGACTGCTTAGAACAAAGAAATCTCTACTTGTAAACGCCTCGTTATCTACCAGTTGTGGCCATTTTTTAGTCCATCATGTGTCCTCTGTGTGAAGACTGAGAGATATGTGTATGATGTGTAATCTTAACAACAACAACAGCTGTCAGACTTTTTTATTTGATCTTGTCTCACAGGTGAGCCACCACCCTCCCATCTCCGCCTGCCACTGTGAGTCCAAGAACTTCACCTTCTGGCAAGGTATGTTACATACCTAATTAGTGAAGGCTTTTCCTCATGGGGACTCTGGCTTAGCAGACAAGCCTTCCAGTCTGATTTAGCCTCTTTAAAATTCAACTTTTTATTTGTTACATTTTGAGGTGAAATGCAGAGATTTGAGTGGTCGGTACATTTCTGTTCCGTTACGTTTCTGATAGTTTTCATCGATTTGCTTTTCAGATGTGAGATGGAAAAACAAGTTCTGGGGAAAATCGATGGAGGTTTTACCGATCGGGACTGTGAATCTCACGATTCCCAGGTAACTTTGATCAAGCTGCTGTAGTGATTAAACCTAAAGTCACAGATTCCATCTCTACAATCTAGAGCCCGACCGATTTATTTGCCTATCACAGACATATCGGTATTGGCATATATGTTGTCTATATCTGCTGATATGAAGACTTTTTTTACAGTAACATATAAGGCAGAAAACAATGCTTGGAGGTGATATAGAAATGGTCTAATTGCGTAGTTTGTCCAGCAGATCTTGTGAGTGCACAGTACTGATGTTCATAGCTTTTTAATTGAATGCTTGATGCTTCACGTCAACCAAAGTCAGTCGATCAACATAATTAAGCCCAAATTTAATGGATGTGGTGTCATATTGTCAATGCACAGTATTTTCAACCCTCAAATGACTTACAATCATACAACCGTCTTGAGTTGTCCGATGACGTGAATGCTCGCAGGTCTCAAACATGGGAATCTTTCTCATCTCTACCATCATCCCATATGAAATGAACATGGTGTGAAAAGCAGATTCTCAGTATCCCACACATGAATCTAATATTTACTTCTCAGTCTGTGTTTGAGTAACACTTTAATATGAAACATACTAATACGTTGTATATTTCTAGGTTTGGAGATCACTATGAATGGAACAAAGTCACCACCTGTGTGCACAACATCCTCAGTGGACGACGGTGGATCGAACACTACGGGGAGATAACCATCAGAAACATAAAGAGCAGCGCTTGCCTCTGCAAACTTACCTTCGTCAAGGTAAAACGCCTTCAGCAATCGGTGTTACCAGTGTTAAGATGTGATTTAGATGCACTGCATTGTGGTAAAGGGTAGCTACCAACATGGGGTTTGTCTTTCAGGGAAACTACTGGAGTTCTAATGTGAATGAGGTTCAAGGATTTGTAATGGATCAAGAAGGGAAAGTGATCCACAGGCTTTTTGGAAAATGGCATGAGGGCCTTTACTGTGGTGTCCCACCTTCTGCCAAATGCATCTGGAGGCCAGGTAGGCACTGGTTCACTGGACTTCACATAAGCCCTCTAACTGGTGCTACTGGTCACCTAAGGTCCACTGAAAGTGTTTTTGACAATATGTATTTTGTTCCCTGACACATTTCAGTGGATGGGGTGGGCAGGAAAGTTAACAATGTCGATGAATTGATTTTAAGCTTTTTGTTTACGTTGTTTCCTCTCCTTGTCAGGCTCCATGCCCACAAACTATGAGCTGTACTACGGCTTCACCAGGTTCGCTATTGAACTGAATGAGCTTTGCCCCGAGTTGAAAGATGCTCTGCCCCGTACAGACGCCCGATTCAGGCCCGATCAAAGGTACAGCATGACATCCTCAGCTGCCAGTATGCTGCTGCCACCAAGTGTGAAAATAAAATGCCCCTGATTTCCCACAAACCAGATTGCAATATGAGTTAATCTGCTCGTAATATTGTTTTTGTCTGATGAGTGCAGACTGAGATGTCCTGCTTAAAAAGCTGAGTGAATATTTGAGTCTTGAAATGCACGTGTTGTTGGTGTTCTTTGTATGACCATCTGATTTACTGTTTACTAAATAAGTGATGTTTGGGTCACACAGGCACCTGGAGGAGGGGAACTTAGAGATGGCATCCTCAGACAAGCAGCGCATTGAGGACCTGCAGAGAGTCAGGAGGAAGTGGAACGAGGAGAACAACATCAAATTGGAGCCACGCTTCTTCAAGTAAGCACAGAGACCAGTAACCAGATGCATCTAACTCTGTGTATGCACATTATTTTTATCCAATTTATGAAGCCGTGCGTACACATGGTTGTAGTCTATAAATCTAGATAATATCCGCCCAATCATGCCTCCATGTTTTTATGAATGACATTTTCTCCTCATTACTTTTAGGGTTATCAGTTACATCAGTCACTTTTCCATCTTTTCTTCCAGGAAAGTGGTTGATGCCAATCATAGGGAGAGGTGGGTCTCCAACAACACGTACTGGGAGCTCCGCAAAAACCCTGGCTTTATCAATATGGAATCTACAGTGAACCTGTGGTAGCACACGGATTGCCATGTCCATCATATCGTCATCACAGACAAGACGGCTGTAATCTATGCACAGTAAGGTGTTAAGAGAAACACTTTAACGATAAAATATCCGTGTACAGGGATATTAGCGACTGCAGAGCGGAGGGATGGCCTGATGCCAAGCGACCCTGTTGAGGTTCTGTGGCACTGCCACATGGTCATCCATCCATGGAAACATCCTGTAGGATCACCTTCATTGTGCTTGTGGAAGCTGGGTTGTCAGGGCAACAATCGTACCACTCCTATGTAGATCTTTCCTCAGCTTTTTTGACTTCTGAGTATGTCCTTGCCTTAAAAAGACATTCATACAAGTCACACGATTTAGTGCTTTTTCGTTGAGGCCATTTGATTTCTGACAGCAGTTTGGGTTAGACTAGTCTATGAAGTAGACCTTTTGACGATACCTATGTGCATGTTTAGAGAGCCGCATTTATTATATCATCAATTATTGTAGAAAAAAGGTATTTTTATAAAATATCTTGGACTCAGAATTTAGTGAAATAGTATGTGAATTGGCAGATTGGATTTATTTTTGCCATTTAATACGGTTGAATCTGTGTGATAGCAGTATTTTCTCTTGGGAAACAACTCATTTAAAATGAATCTCGACTGCAGCAGAGGACGTATGGCGTCCATACATGGAATTTTTAATGAATATAATCAAACAGCGGCTCTCAAAGCTTATCATGATTTGGAAGCAGAAGTAGGTATTAAAATGTAAATCCTATTCGGGTGTTTGGGACACGTGATGCAGGAGACACACCTTTACAGATGTGTTTTTGTTTTTGTTTTTTTAACGGTCAACACAGATCTGTCACAGATTCAGTTTCTCCTCACAGTTGAGATCCTGTGTAAATAGAGGGACAACCTCATCCGCCCTCCCCTGCCCCACTGTCTAATTTTTTTCTTCTGAATCACACGGTTACATAAATACACACATAACTCCCTCCATTTATAGTAGGCACACCATATAACATATAATGGACTCGCTCGTAAAACTCAAAAAAGAAGGTGTAGTAGGTTGTATGGACTGTAAAGCCCTTGGAGACACTTTGATCATGATGTGGGGCTTTATAAATAGACTTGACAGTGAAACATGAGGAAAATATATTTTCTTCTGTCAAAAATAATGACAAAACTAAATACCATCACAGTTAACCAAAGTAATGTCTTAAATTTACATCCTTTTCTGACTAACTTAAAATGATATAAAAGAAAAAGAAAAACAATATTACCAGCAACTGTTTGGTATGTTATCGTGATCTATTACCTACATTATGAATCAGTCATCAAAACAGGAATAGATTTTCTTTTGATTAAATAATTAATTAGTTAATTATGTTAGCACTCCCATGACTCATTCAGCCAAAAGTATACAGTTAGTCCAATGTGACACACCAGAGCCACCTACAGGTTGTCCAATGAAAATGCAGTTTCAGGATACTGTAGGTCAACAATATAAATATTTCCTTCAATGTTTTAGATGTTAAAAAAAAGTGTGTACAGTAACAATTCTACTGTTCAAGAATCAAAATGTGTGTGATTTCCCCAGAGACTTTACTGCTGTGACATGGGCTTCTGCAAAGCACCAGTTACCTATTTGCAGTTTGTATATTTATTGCAAAGCAGATTAGCTTTAATGTTTTAACTAGTGTCCCTCTTTTGTGTTACAGAGTAAGAAAATATAACACGGGGCTTCTGATTGAAATCAACCCCAACACACACAAGTAGTCACACATTGTGTATTTAAGTCGATTCCTCTTGTTCAGGACCGCATGGTGAGGACACCGAAGGAAGAAAAAGAGTGAATATAAATATGTAGAATGAAAACTATGTGAAGCAAATTTATCTTGTGTGCACTGTTCATATGGTACTGTAGATTACAAACCAAAAAGGTAGTACTGCTTTGCATCCATATCTTTGTTTTCTTTTCTTTTTTAAATGTACTTACTGTGGTTTTAATTATTCCTGGTCACAAACTCAATGCTAAAACTCGTCAGTTTCACTTGCTGTGCCTTAATGCATTTATTAATGCCTCACAAACACACTACTGATAACAACCCCCATGCCGAGAAGGTATGCCATTAACAAACTCTGCATCCAAATACAGTTTCCAAATTTCCACCTGCATACAGATGATACATTATGATAGCGCTGAGGGTTCAGCTGTGGACAAAATGTCTTGTCTAAACTCTTAAAGGGAGATATCTTTGACATTAGATGAAGAAGAAAAAATGTTAGACTGTAAAATGCTTGCAGTGTTAAAAGATGTTCCGCACTGCTCTGCTACTCCAAACATGCAACCAATCCATTTTTGGTGATCACTGTAAATACAGCACATTTAGAAGATGGGTCACTACTGCAACAGCTGATTCCTTTTTCCTCCTACATCTGACCTACATCTAGACTGAATCACAGCAGTTGTGTGTGTGGAGGCAGGAGAAATGTTTTACATAGTGTTTGGTATCATAGTCAGACTGTAGTGAAAAAAAATAATCATGTAGTGAAAAAAAATAATCATGAAAACCTCTTCATGCTTTCTTCATTCACTGTTTGACCTGCATGTCTAGAAAATTTTGCCTGCCAATGAATGTTGCAGATGCCTTACAAAAAAAGGTTTTTGTTTTCTCAATTGGACATTTTTTTGTTTTTGGACTGACATGTATCACGAAGCACTGTGTCAGCTCAGTTTCTTTCAAATCTGTTTCCAAATGGGTACCTTCTAAAGTGCAATTTCAACAAAGTACATATCTTTCCATGAACACTGTACACTGCTGCTACATAGTGCTTGTTCTAATAAAACTGTAAAACTCAACTGATGAGGAGTGTGTGGTTTATATGTAAAAGGCAAAGCGATAAGTCAATTAACAAAAAATCAGTTATTGCAGGTTTAACGTTAAAGGTATAATATGCAGAATTTTACTAAAAAACTATGTAAAACATACAAAAAGTAATCCTTCTCAATTATCACTTATGGCTCACTAGAGGTGTGTGGTGGTGTCTATCTGCAGAGAACCTTCCCTCTGCATGTTTTTAGTCTTTTCTTGTTTTTCTGTGTGAGGGATGTTTTGAGGCGTCCGTAAAGAGCCTGTGGGTGTAACCCCTACCCAATAACAGCGTGCAGGTTGTGCAGCCCGTTCTCATTTCCAGGTACCGCCGCTTTGTCACGCCCTTCGGCGTCTCATACTGACGCACAAGTTCAACCGACACACACAGACAGGATGAAGCTCTGCATTCACACAAAATCCGACAATGTGTCTCCTTCCCGTGGCAGTGTGGGCGTGTTTATTTGTGATTTAGAACGTAACCGCTGTGATACAATCAGAAAATAACGTTTTTTCTCTATTCACTGCTTTGTTCGCTGCTCTGTTTCTTTCTCTCTCTCTCTGGCTCATTGAACAGTAAGTGATACCTCTTACATATTATATCTTTAAGCAACTATCATCTAACTAATCATCAGGGTTAGTCAGATATTGTCAAACATGACTTTTCATGACTTGTGTCACTGTTACCACATACATTTGGGTTAAACTGGTCAAGGTTTCTATAGAAAACCAGGCAAGTTATTTTAGAAGTTGACTTATTGTCTCTTTTTAAACAGCTTTAACAACAATCTGCATTATTTTATCTGATGTGTGTAGGAACAAGAAAATCATTATGCTTGGTATAAATCATTTAATACAATGTAGACAACAAATACAGGCCTGTAGTCAATTGATACAAAATTATCCTAATTTAAAATCACAAATTTGTGATTTGTCCATTACACACTTACCTTCAATTTTTAAGTCCTAAAAAACCCACCCCAAATCACAAAACCAACTATTTTGCTCTACGAATAAAGTCAGTAAACAACAATAACATGTTTGTATGATCAATATTTGCTTTCTCCTCTCTTAGTTATTTAACCAAACGAATCAAGAGTGATTGATTACATCAGTGCACAGGCCTTTGTACGAATACAGCAACTCATTAATTGATGGCTGTCAAGGGTTCAGCTCCCACGTTTCATTCAAGAACTCTGCACATTGCTCCTAAAGGCACCGCAGCAATCTCTTCTCTCAATGCTGTCTATTTTTACAACCATTAACAGAAACAGACACTCATTAACATTTAGTGTTTGGGTTTATTTTCTGGATTCATACACATGTTGCTGCAGAGGACAGCAGTCAGTAAATGTATATTAAATATATATCACAAGGTACTATGAGGAACACTGCAAAAGAAATGGCAACAGACCAGCAGGATGGGAATATGAAGTAACATGTTATATCTATTTTGAGAGTCAACCAGATACAAACAGCAGGGGTTGTACTGTATATTGCATACTGACAGACTGAAGTGTGGAAGTAGGAAAGAAAATAATTTAATTATGTAGATCAAAATGCAGACCATCCTTTCAAATATAACCCAAGTCAAATAATCTCCCTTTTTCAATTCACTTTCATTTTAGAGTTTAACAGAAAAGCAGGTATCTCTGAAGCAAATTAAAAGTTTAAGATATTCTTTTGGCTCAATACAGCTCATTGCTACAGGGAAAAAAAACTGTGGAATAAAAAAAAGAATAAATAAAAGACCAATGGAACCTAAAAAGATCTGACTACAAACAGGCAATACAATCCCACTAAAACAACACAAATAATGTGCTTCATATTTCTCACTATACGTACTTAATTTACACATGTACATTTGTGTCAATACAGTATGCTGGACATCTCAAGTAAAACATGATGGTGTCTCTTCACAAATACTGCTCTTAAATTGCCTGATTCAAGTTACTTTATGTTGAGTTCTTCCTGTCTGTGGACGATATGAGGTCAAGGTACAGTATATATTTATAAATATGTGTATCACAAAGATCATGATCCACATAGTTATAAATATATACTTTGACCTCATATTGTCCACAGACAGGAAGACTAGTGGGAAGAACGATCTACAGCCTCATCATGACTGGACATCAGCTGAAATATGTGACAAGACAGGTGAAGCAGATGACTGCGGTGGTTTTACTTGGTGGAGGCCATGATCTTGATGTACTGGAGGGCGCTGTGTGCTGCGTCGTTGTGAGCGTTGCTACAGGAGATGCCGGTGCCGTGGCAAACGGTGACCGGGGAGGTGGACAGCTCCGCCAGGCACTGGTACTGGCCGTTCACCGTCAGCTCATCTGCAAAATACAGCCACACACTTTACAACATGACACGCCCTGCAAAAATGAAGAAAAGTGTTCTCTTTGGGTGCTTTCCATTCAGCTAGTTATGCTTCCTCCCATCCTCTAACCCAGAAACCAATCTGCCGTCACTGAGGATGTTCCAAACCATATTTTTGATCCTATTTATGGTCCGCATTTTTTTCTGCAGTGTCCTATTTAGAGTCGGTCATTCTTTTTTTGTAAAGTAGCTTTCATTGTTTCAATCCAGCGTTACGGTTTGTAATTTGATCTCATTGATATTATCCTCAGTGTTCCCTGTTCACTCTCCCACTGCCTCATCGGAGCTGTAATAAGTTACTGCTAATGCAATCCCAACATTTTGTACTGCCGCTGTTTCACATTAAAAGCAAAAAGGCAACAGAAAAAGAGGGGGTGATTATATGACTATTAGTCATATTTGACGTTTCTTCCGTCTGAATCATAAAAACACTCCAAAACAACCAACAATCTTTGCTCTGTTCCAAGTGCATCTTGGCTAATTTGGGGAAATTGAGAAAGCCTGTGAATATTTGTTGTCCACAGCTGTGGTTAAACTGAGTACTGTGATATCAGCCTGAGTCTAAAAAACACAGACTTACTGTACCTGCAGCCTTCTAAAAACAAATTATAGACATCATCAAGTATTTATAGCTGGTTTTATTAAATTCTCACATCTGTTTTTTTTTCAGTAATAAACTAATTTGAACTGTCTACTGGTGTTTTTTTTATTAATAGATCCATAATCAGTATTGGAGCCGCAGTGACACAACATCAGGCGTTAAACTGAGCCAGGCGAGAGAAGCTGAACGGGAAAGCACCCTGCATCTTAGCAACCCAAGCAACACTAATGTTGTGTGCATTTTCTTACCAATGTCGAAGTATGTGACCTCAAAGCCCTGCTCCTTGGACAGCTCCAACATCATCTGAATATAATCCGTGTTGGGAATGCTCAGCGGGTTTCTTCTCAGTAAACATATACTCTCTGCTGATGAGTTCCTTAAGTTTTCAAACCGGACGCTTGGTTTTGGAGTCTGAAAAATGAAAATGTAAACACAAAAAAAAATTGACACAATTTAAAGACTTTTCTAAGATGTACTTCCAGTGGTCACTTTGCAAAGGCGAGAAATATTTGATGTACCCATGTGATTTCAGAACAGCCTGACAGACTTTGAAGCTTTAACACCATTTTCTCTGCAGCTGCCATTTTCGCTACCTTTTTTGAATTTCCTACACCTGTCGAAACACAAGACATGAGATTAAGCTCAGAATGAACAGCAGCACAAAATTGCAGTCACTTTTACACAAATGTCTTAAAAACACCCGTACCTTTCTCTGACAGCGACTCCATTCGACAAGTAACAGTGAATTCTCTCTTGTGTGGTGGACCGGCCTCCATTAAAACTGTGTATTCAGGAAGACGCCATCCTCTCTGTAATGCTAACTCCTGAAGTGAAAAATAACGATTAAGTAATGAGGACAAGGAAAAACAGAGTTAGTATTTTATTTCATAATATGCATGTAATAAAAGAACATATTGCTATTGCTGCATGCCACTTTTAATTACAGTTTATTAAAAAGGACACAATTTGTAATCTCTGGAAGTAAATACATTCATCAAGCTTTCTCTATGTTTTTTACTCTTCAAAAAAATAAACCCAAAAATGTGCTCATATACAATCAGAGAACACACACACACACACACACACACACACACGGCCGTGATTTACACACCTGCAGTATCCCCACTGAGTTGGGATGGTTGTTTGTTTCTGCTACAACACCATTACTCTCAGATTTCACAGGAACATTCCTGTTGGGAGTAAAGCAGTTACCACAGCTGCATCAGATCAACACTCC
Source organism: Sander vitreus (assembly GCF_031162955.1). Lineage (NCBI taxonomy): Eukaryota > Metazoa > Chordata > Actinopteri > Perciformes > Percidae > Sander > Sander vitreus. Next base: position 16,550,452 of record NC_135865.1, read on the forward strand.
TACAGGCTGTCAGTAAAGCCGTTTCATGTATGTATTCAATCAATGCATTGCTAAAAAGGCTAATAAGAGACGAGGTTTTGGCAAACTCAAGTTAGGGCTGCAGCTAATGATTTTCTTCATTATCGACTGATCTGCCAAGTTGTGAAAAATGCCATTAACATTTACCAAAGCTGATGTATTCAAATTGTTAAGACTAACTCAAAGTTTAGTCAAATAAACTAAATTTACTATCATAGATAACAAATGTTCACATTTGAGAATTTTTTTATTTAAAAATAAAATAAAAAATAAAATAAAATACTTCAATTGTTGGCAATCAATTTTATTTCAATAATCATGTCAGTTCTACTCACACTGCCCCAGCATCTATCTGCAGAATATTCAGGGCAGCGTCTGCAGCCTGGTGTTTAGCTGCCTTTTTACTAGGACCTTGACCTGAAACAAAATACAAATACACAACACTACAGATTATGTAATACATTACAAATATTTAAAAAAAGCACCTAAACCTCAAGTTACTTAGCAACTCATAATGGCTAAAAATAAATATGGTGTATTTTTTATTCTAGAAAATAAAGGTGAACCCTGGAAGCTACTGGAAAGGAAATATTTAAAAAAAAAAATAATACAGAGACAAATCTGGTCCTTTTTAAGAGCATACTGTTGTTTAAAGGTCCCATGGCATGACATTTTCACTTTATGATGTTTTTTAACATTAATATGATAATGAATAATATGATATTCCCCCAGCCTGCCTATGGTCCCCCAGTGGCTAGAAATGGTGATAAACCAAGCTGGGTATCCTGCTCTGCCTTTGAGAAAATGAAAGCTCAGATGGGCGATCTGGAATCACCTCCTTATGAGTTCATAAGGAGGAAGGAGGAACCTCCCCTTTCTCTGCTTTGCCCGCCCAAAGAATTTGGCCCGCCCATGAGAAAGAGAGAGACATAATAGGCTTGTTCGAGATGAGCCAGGTCTGCGCAGAATCGATCACCGACGATCGCCACCCAACGCATGCCGATTAGATTTGTGTCCGACTTGATCCCGACTTGCTCTGACGTCATGCACACATGGGCAACGATAACCTCACGAGATCAAGGCGGCCGCAGTTCTGAGACGCAAGCAGCGCAGTTGCTTTTCATGCTGGGAAACGACGGCCTCTCAGCTGATCTAACAGCCGATTGGTTCAGAATTGACTCAACATGACGATGTTTTATATAAACTTTTTATTGATTTTGAATTGGAGGGATTTTAACTGCTATAGAACACATGTTGTGTGGCTGATAGTTATATTTAGAAGTCAGAGAGACTAAATCCATTCAGATTACGGGTCATCTACAGTGTGTTGTTAATTAAAATCAGCAACAGATCGCATGTAGAGCATTTTGAGAGCTACTCTGTCATAATTAAAACAACTGGAGACTGTGTACAAGCTGATATATGGGTCTGATAACATTTTATTAAATCGGAATCGGACCACAGTGTTTCTGTGACTTCCTGTTCAGCCTGAAGGCTGCTGGAATCGGCTGGAAACTGTCCGACCTGACAGCGGATTTTTGTCACCGCCCCCTGCTGCTGCCGCCTGCTCTCGTCCACTTTACAGGCGAGGTGCAGTTCATCTCGAACCAGCCTCATGGCTTGCAAACAAGCGAAGAATTGCAGTTGGTCAAGGCCACACCCCCACCCTCCACCTTGCCCCCCTCTCTCCTCCTCAATAGCATTTAAAGCTACAGACACAGAAATGGCACATCCTAAGGAAAGCTCATTGTGGGACTGGCTCTAGTGGCTGTAATTCTACACCAAGGCTGAATTTCAGGAAAGAGACTTCAGATACAGTATTAGGGGACCACTAAGGCCTATATAAAAGCATCCAAAAAGCAGCATGTCATAGGACCTTTAAAGATGTCAAATGTAAAGACTGGATTATTTCTCATCACCTCGACACTGACAGCTTTGCAACTGCTTCTCATCCTCTTCGCTGGATCTGCACTGTTCTATCCCTGAAGTAAGATACCTTAAAACAAGGCATATAGAGGATATATTTAAGAGTATACTGCAGCAACTGACAACAAAGCAGACGTGATAATACTTAGCAGGTTGGAGTGCTCTTTCTAAATTATCAGCGTCTGGTTTTCTCAAATAAAAAGGCTTCATCCAGTGACAGGCAGCTATTAGCACAGCAAGAGGTGGCTGTAATTTACCTGCGCAGCTAACATCTCCGATTTTCACGCTGAAGACGAAGCTGGGTTGGTGAGCCTCTCCTTCAGCCTTCTCCATCACATACACAGGGAGGTTGCCACTTTTGGTGCCATATTCATGTAGGATTTGTATAGGTGTCTTCCCGGGGTTGGTCCTCTGCGATTCATGTGTATTCAAGCTGTATTGAACAAGCATCCACAAACAGTTAACCAAGGCCATATTAACTGGGCAGTTGCCATTAGATGGCTGCAGTATACATCTGAGCTACAAACCAGGAAAGTTCACAGACGACAAACAATGAATGCAAGCAGTTAAACCAATTTACAGTGTTTAGATGCCAAATAATAATTTATTTCATAGATCCTTCCAAAGATAGTGATGGCTTCATTAAGTAGCTTCCTATTAAGGCTCACTGATTAAAAAAAAAAAACTACTGCCTGCTAATGTGATACCTCAACAGCATCGGAGTCAGACCCACTGATCACCTGTGACAATACCATCTAATGAAACTACAGGTGCTGGTCATATAATTAGAATATCATGAAAAAGTTGATTTATTTCAGTAATTCTATTCAAAAAGTGAAATGTGTATATTATATTCATTCATCACACACAGACTGATATATTTCAAGTGTTTATTTCTTTTAATTGTGATGATTATAACTGACTAATGAAAACCCCAAATTCAGTATCTCAGAAAATTAGAATATTACTTAAGACCAATACAAAAAATAGGATTTTTAGAAATGTTGGCCAAATGAAAAGTATGAACATGAAAAGTATGAGCATGTACAGCCCTCAACACTTAGTCGGGGCTCCTTTTGCCTGAATTACGGCAGCAATGCGGCGTGGCATGGAGTCGATCAGTCTGTGGCACTGCTCAGGTGTTAGGAGAGCCCAGGTTGCTCTGATAGTGGCCTTCAGCTCTTCTGCATTGTTGGGTCTGGCGTATCGCATCTTCCTCTTCACAATACCCCATAGATTGTCTATCTATTCTGTTCTAATTAAGAACAGGAATACCATGGTCCTTAAACCAGGTATGGGTAGCTTTGGCACTGTGTGCAGGTGCCAAGTCCTGTTGGAAAACAATATGCATCTCCATAAAGTTGGTCAGCAGCAGGAAGCATGAAGTGCTCTAAAACTTCCTGGTAGACGGCTGCGTTGACCCTGGACCTCAGAAAACACAGTGGACCAACACCAGCAGATGACATGGCATCCCAAACCATCACTAACTGTGGAAACTTTACACTTGACTTCAAGCAACGTGGATTCTGTGCCTCTCCTCTCTTCCTCCAGACTCTGGGACCTTGATTTCCAAAGGAAATGCTAAATTTACTTTCATCGGAGATCATAACTTTGGACCACTCAGCAGCGGTCCAGTCCTTTTTGTCTTTAGCCCAGGCGAGACGCTTCTGACGCTGTGTCTTGTTCAGGAGTGGCTTGACACAAGGAATGCGACAGCTGAAACCCATGTCTTGCATACGTCTGTGCGTGGTGGTTCTTGAAGCACTGCCTCCAGCTGCAGTCCACTCTTTGTGAATCTCCCCCACATTTTTGAATGGGTTTTGTTTCACAATCCTCTCCAGGGTGCAGTTATCCCTATTGCTTGTACACTTTTTTTCTACCACATCTTTTCCTTCCCTTCGCCTCTCTATTAATGTGCTTGGACACAGAGCTCTGTGAACAGCCAGCCTCTTTAGCAATGACCTTTTGTGTCTTGCCCTCCTTGTGCAAGGTGTCAATGGTCGTCTTTTGGACAGCTGTCAAGTCAGCAGTCTTCCCCATGATTGTATAGCCTACAGAACTAGCCTGAGAGACCATTTAAAGGCCTTTGCAGGTGTTTTGAGTTAATTTGCTGATTAGAGTGTGGCACCAGGTGTCTTCAATATTAAACCTTGTCACAATATTCTAATTTTCTGAGATACTGAATATGGGGTTTTCATTAGTTGTCAGTTCTAATCATCAAAAGTAAAAGAAATAAACACTTGAAATATATCAGTCTGTGTGGAATGAATGTATACATTATACAAGTTTCACTTTTTGAATGGAATTACTGAAATAAATCAACTTTTTCATGATATTCTAATTATATGACCAGCACCTGTATCTCAATAATCTTGAAAAGTCTCAATTTATTGTCAGTGGCCAGAAAAAAACTAGAGACCTCTTGTACAATGCAATGCAATCAAATACATCAACCCAATAATAAAGATTTGAATGTAACTGAATAGAGCATGCATACTGTATAGAGCTTTTCTATTGTACTGGTCACAATATTAGACATCTAGACTGTACGTCTCCAATCTCAATGTTCAGTTTTGTCAGACTTGACAAACGTTTTGCAAGGACTAGTCTATAAGCATTAAAAAAACAAAACCTTGTGGTCAGTGGGTACAGCAGGCGCACATGTACTGAGAGGTTTATGCCTCGACGCAGAGGTCCAGGGTTCGAATCTGACCTGTGACGATTTCCTGCATGTCTTCCCCCTCTCTCTCCCCACTTTCTCACCTAACTGCCCTATGAAAATTAAAGGTGGAAAAGCCCCAAAAAATTATCTTAAAAAAAAAAAAAAAACGAAACCTGGAAGGAGCTTGCAAGAACAAGTTTACATGTAGGCTACATAACTGTAGACGCAAGCACTGTGTCTAGTTCTTCTCAATTAGTTGTTACTATCTAGGAAAGTAATGCTGAAAGGAAAGCTCTCTTTTTTTAAAGAAAAGCCCTGCTCACACTCACACACTCAGAAGCTGCTCAGTAGACCACTTGCTCTCAGCCAATGTTTTTTTTTTATTTTTTATAAATTATTTTGAGGGGAATGAACAACAAACATACAAAGAATATATATATTAATAATAATAACAATAATAATAATAATAATAACAATAATAATAACAATAATAATACAGATATAATCAATCCAATTCAGACATCAAAACTAAACTAATTTTATTTGAAATATTTATAATATTATATAATATTATTAGAAAAAGATGGAGGAAAAATGAAAAACTAATCACGCTATGATGCTGAAGGACTGGTTTTCACATTTGGTCTGTTTTTTTTATGAGTAAGACATTAGACAATAAGAAGGCCACACAAAAAAACATTAAATACACTGAAGTGCGACATCTGGGCTGAGGTGAGAATTTGCTGGTAACAATATGGTAGTTTCCAAAAATCAAGCAGCAGTAAGTAATCAGCAGTTTGACAGTGTATAAAATACCTTAGTTATCAATATTTTCTACACCAAACGAATGTCTTTTAAATCCTCAGATATTCAGTACTTCTCATTTGATATTAGCCCAAAATATGTTTCTGTAAGTGCAGTCGCTTGAGCCTGAGGGACAACTTTAACTGTACCATATTCAGCTTAATAGATGTTATTTTATATAGAAAATCTCAACAACCTCATATAAACGTATATCCAATGGGAAAGCATTATATATCCACGTAGGTGGAAAAACTGAAAGCCTAATTCCATTGGGTTTATTAATGAAATAAAATCGTTGTCAAATCATTGGAATTTGTATAAAAATAAATAAATAAAAAAAACATGAAAGCCATAAAACAAAAACTTTAAAGATCACCTTTTGATATATTTAATAAGAACTCATTGCCCAGGATGTGCATTGCTAAATATCGTTTCATATATGCATTTTTCAAGGTTTGCTTCATCAAATGTCCCGTTATTTTTTTAAAGTTTAATTACTGTTACGTTTTAATATTAGATATGTAGGTGATGATTACATTGTCCCATTCTTGTTTTGTAATAATGTTCTTGATAAAATAAAAATACATTAAAAACAAAACTAACTGTAAGCTACCTGACCTATCACAGCTAGCGCTGTAACGTTATGCGATTAATTATTCTGCCTAACCAAGGTCTTCATATGACATAAACAAGACATGAGTGTTTGTTCTGCACACTAGAATTACCTATTAATGGACAAGGAGTTTTGTCCATCAAACGTACGTTAGCCAGCTAAGCTAATCAGGTCTGACGCTGACGCAGTTAGCTCCTGTTCAATTATAAGTGCATTTCTCTGATGCAGGCTCTCTGAAGGATAACTTTTGAAGGTTAACGTCAAATATTATAATTTTAACATTAAATAAATAAATAAATAAAGAAATGTTGACAGTGTGTCTGCTAACATTACTTACATCCCCAAAGCTAATATTACCAGTACAACGTAAACTGATAACATTGAGGTTCATAAGCCACACGCTGTCAGTGAGAGATAGAAAATACAATAGTTGAACAAAGGCCATCGTATATAACAACAGGTATATAACGTTAGTTCATAAAGTAGCTACCTGTGCTGAGCTACCCTAAAGCTGCTGTGGAGAGGACAACACGACCTAAAGATCGACAGCTTGCCCAATTATAGCATTTTATTAGTTTTCAGTTCTCTGAAATTTCACGTTGAGCTTCATTGGTCTCATCTGTGACCTACTTGAGAAACCGTACAGCCTTTATTGTATCATAACTAGCTATGTATTATTGTTTTTTCAACGCTAACCTGTTAAATACTGTCAACATATTATCGTTTAATTTATAGTAAACGTCAAACCCGTTGAAATTAGCAATAAATCAACAAACCTCGTGTCTGCTTTCAATGCTGGTGACCGATATCCTTCTTGAGACATGTTAAACGTTAGTTTCCTGTCGTTTTGTTTGCGGGCTGATTAAAGACTCTTTTGCGGGTAACGTTAACGTTAAATGGAAAAAGAATATTAGACACCCCTTTGAATGTTTTGTCTGGGGATCTAGTTTTATTATTATGAAGAATATAAATTGGCCTGAGAATGCTAACAGTTCTTCATTGTAAAGCTGACCGGGGAGCGAAAATACTGAATTTAACGTCATATCAACATCCGGGTCAACAGCGGATCAACTGACGCCAGTGTGTACCAGTGTTTACCGCCCCCTGCTGGTGATAGTGTTCAAGTTTTTGCCCCATAGTTACAACAGTTTATGTTACCAGATTACAGTAAATTACTCCAAAAAAGTACTTATTCAAATGGTGAGAGGTATTTAGATCAGAACATCACAAGTTCCCAGAGTTCGAGCAAACAACAAATATTTGGTATTTTTGTTTGACTGCTGATACATTTTTTTCACTCATTGAATACTCGATTATTCAAATAATTCTTTCAGCACTATTTGGTAGATCCACATTTTCAACTTTGATTCAAATGTGTGGCATTATGGTAATTTCAAGGTGTTCTCTTAGAAGGGTTGCACTGAAGACTCTGCAAGTTATGAATGAAATAGACGGTAAGAGAATATTTGTAAAGGGTCCATTTACATACATATAAAAACAATCAGAATGACTATAAATTATAAAATATTTTGACAAGTATTCAAGTATTGTTTCATTTAATAGAACATTGCTGGGTTTGCCGGGAAATGCTTCAAAGATTTCTGATGTATGACAGCGCAATACATTACAGTCATATTTAATGACAATGGCAACAATAACACAATCACATTTGGGAGAATATACTTTGTGGTTGTACCAGGAAATAAAATGGAAAAAAATAAAGAGGATGTTGGTTGTTGCATTTCCTCCTGGATGGATGTGCATGATTAGCTCAAACAGTTCATTAAAGTTCAACATTAAACATAAAGTGAAAATGCAATGCTGTAAATGTGTGTAAACTGTGTGCATCATACTAGGTATAAAAATAAAAATGTGACAAATCTACTTAATCCACTGAAGGCATCTGAATATGCAGATGAGTGCGCCAAACTCTTCATGCTTTCGGTGAGAGGTTTCAGGACATGGTAAGGTAAAGGAACTCAACATTTTTGCAAGGCCATTTAATGCGGAACCAGCTGACGTGCCTGACAACCTGCACCACGAAATCATTGAGCTGCAAAGCAAGGACGAGCTCAAAGCAAAGTACAACAACCTCCCTCTGCTTGAGTTTTATAAACTGTATGTGCGTGCTGAAGAATTTCCTGGTCTCAGGAGACATGCACTGAGATTTGCGTCCTTGTTTGGCACAACTTACTGCTGTGACCAATTCTTCTCAAAACTGACTCTTGCAAAATCTCGGTTCCGCTCAAGACTGACAGACCAAAACCTGGAAAAATCAACTGCGAGTAGCATTATCATCGCCATTCAACATCGGAGGCCTAGTGAAAGAGAAACAGTTCCAGCCATCTCACTAGAGAGCAGGCGTGAGATGCAGCTAGACTACAGAAGACCAAGGAAAGTTATTATTATTATATATGTTATTACGTTAGTGCTTTATTTTAAACGTCAGCATTAACAAAAAAAAACATTAAATATAACCATAACAATAGTGTGATGACCTTCTGCTCGTTTTCTGTCTGTCTGTCTTGTCTACAGGTGTGTCAGGAGGCCTCAGGGGCTAATGAGCTGCACCTGTGTGCAGGTGTCCAAATAAAAGGGCTGTTTCCTCTTCTCTTGAGATGGCCGTTATTACTTTGCAACACAGCTGTTACGTCTCTATTGCGTCCAGGGGTATAGGACGCAAACAATTTAATAATATACCCGGGAGAAGGAAAAAGGAAAGGCGGAAACGCTTCCAAGTTAACTTAAAGGATTTATTAAACCAACTCATTAAATAAACACAAAACGATCTTCATAAGGAAGACGATTGAAATTGCCATGAACAACGCCACTGGGCACCGGTTCTGGTCAGGCTTCCTCAGGTCCGCACACACTTGCTCTGGTTGTCTGGCTCTCCGTCTCACACAGGCCTCCACTGAAGCCCCATCCCCTGTTACTCGCTCGGCACAGCTATTTAACACCTTCCCTGATGGGCGCTGATCAGCTTCAGCTGTGGGAGTGACGCAACGCGCACACCTTAAGAGAGCACGTAACACAGCACTCAGACACATTGCAAACATACAACATCCATGCATTACTGACGACTGACTTGGTCCCATCTCACACTGTTTGCTTGTTTGTTTAATTTAATTTGGTTAATAAATCCACATTTTATTTAAAATCCAACCTCTCGACTCCCTCTTTTGTTGTGGTCTTACCCCTTGGTAAAAAAGTGTCTGTGTGGCAAAAAAAAAAAGTGGGCCCGCCAAACGAGTTATAAAAACTGATATGGCCCTTCATATCAAAATGGTTCCCCACCCCTGCTTTATAGGGGCTTTTCGACCGCAGGGATTTTTGTAGTTCTTAGAACTAAATGTTCCTAGAACACTTTTTTCGTCGTGTTCCGACAGGAAAAATTTGGGGATTTTTAAGTTCCTCTGGCCTCAGTAGCTACTTGTTTAGCTCCTACTTCAGAGCAGGGTCTTTTCCCTTTTCCTAGGTGTACTTGATTGGTCGAACTTATAAGTCACGCCCACTGCCAACTGGGAAACTTGCAGAGAGAGCAACAATGGGACATTTTTAACAATTTTCACCATCTTATTCATCATTAAATTCACTTCTGACAACGTTTTAGGCGAGAAATTAACTGTTTAGATTTTGAATATAAGCAGTCTTGCGAATTGATGCCGAATTGACAATTTGCTTCAAAGTTTTCGGAGTTCAGAAGCTCCATCAAGTGAGGCAACAGCCAGCAAGCGCCTGCCCCGGCCTCTAGCTCGGTCTCTAGCTCGCTCGGCCAGTCATGCTCAGACACCTCACTGTAATCTGGAGGTCTCTCAGACCGCTCTCGTAAATAAGAGGCTTTTTTATTTAACACGTCCATCATAAGATTAACGGGAACCTGTGGTTAACTGTCTTTTCGGAGTTAAACTCCACAAGCGTGTCCTGTGGCTCACCGGCCGTCTCACACACACACACACACACACACACACACACACACACACACACACACAGCGTAGCAGGCAGAGGCGGGGTCTGTTCCGGGTATAATACAGCCCCGTCTGTGTTGAGCAAAACATTACGTGAATTACTACGAGAATGGACGTGCATTTAATATAGGAAAAGTGCACAAGTATTAGCATCATTTGTTGTTGTTGTTGTATGTGGCGCTAAGGTCTAGTGACGATGCTATAAAGACCGTTGCCGTGCTTGCGTCACTCCCTTACCCCTCCTACCAGTCCCTATGGCCACTTGGCCAGTGGGAATGCAAACGGAAAAAAAGATTTTGGGGGAGAGCAGTTCTTAGAACTGCTTAGAAGTGTACTTTTCCTCTAAAAAGTACAAGTACTATCCGGTCGGAAAGCACCTATGGTATCCAGCAGATTTAAAACTGTAAAGAGGGAAGTAAGACAAAAACACTTGTGTCTCAGGGATCATCTGATGAGGGAGTCGATCAAACAGGTGGCAGATTATTGTCGTCAGTGTGACAGGCTTGGTGGAGAGGCTTGGGGGATCGGAAAGACCACTTTCTTCCTGAGTGAGAAGGCTGGTTGAGGCATCTGCTTTTTTACACCGGTGGAATCAGTCTTCTGGCTAACATCTGCATTCACTTTTGTCAGGATAGACACAAGGTCAGAACCCCTGGGAGCAACAAAAGATGATGTCAGATAGTGGACTAAAAAACTACGAAAGCCACTTATAATTTGTCATTCTCCAATTTCAAACTATCACATATCAAAGAAGTAACTAAAATTAGAGGTGGAAGACATATTCAAATCATTTAGCAACAACACCCAATACAAATACTCCATTACAAATAATAGTGTTGCATTCAAATTTTATTTAAGTATAGTATGCAAGTATTTGCAACAAAATTTACTTGAAGTAAAAAAAGTAAATGTACTCATTATGCTGAAAGGCCTCTGTCAGTGTACATTATTGTATCAATGATGTATTAATATGCCTATTAATAAGTCTTGCTTTAATTTTGTAGTTGGTCAAGGTGGAGCTACTTTGAACAATTTAACATACTGTTGGGTAGTCAAATCCATAAAAATGCATCACATTTTATAGACTGATCGTATGTTTTGTTTGTGAAATCTGTCAAAAGTTAAGAACTCAGGACCTAAAGATTGTACCTATAGTTCTTGAGTAAATGTACTTGCCACCACTTAAAAAAAAAAAAAATCACATCATCCAAACAACATCTGATTTTGTTTCACTAACCTTGGCACCATCTGGACAAGGTTTTGGCACAATGACTGAATAAACCACGTGCCATGTTTTCTCTCTCTGAAAGAGACGAAAGAAGGTACGGTGGCCATTCCCAGCAGGAAATCGGCATCAGATGGGATGGACTCGTTAGCTTGAATAGCGTCGCTGAAAACAGGATGACCATCAGACTCAATGTAGACAGCCCTCTGCTCATTGTTGCCCTGGCAGGCCTGGATGAAAAACAGCTTGGGTTTTTCTGCCAAAGAGGGGCATTTGAATCCATTGACAGGTTCCATCAGCTCCTTTATCTTTACAGTGTGGCCTTCCACACTGTACACAGCTCCCTCAATGCCGTGGCTGAGAATGCAGCATACCAGACAGTCCATCTGACTGTGGATTGGTCTGCTGCCGAGCTCCCGCAACACAGACAGCATCTTCTCCCTCTTACAGTCCCTCTGTATCTCAACCTCAAAGCCAAGCCACGTAAACACTTTGTGCAGACACTCTGGAAGACACAGAGAATAATGTAAATAAACTTAGCACAAAAAGTAAGGAAATTTGTGTTTGGTAGATTATTTCTCTGTGGTAACAATGCTTTTTGGCAATAAATCTTATACTGTTGGAAAGCCTGTTTAGTTCCCTTTCAAATAGTGCCCCATTTGTAAGGAACATGCATTAGTGGGATGAGCAGCAGCGCTGAGTATGTGGGTTGCGCCCATGAAATATTTGCCAAATCTTTTCTACCATTGCCAAACAGCTTATTCTGCCATTGACTCGTTTGGTGTTTGGTGGATTGGATGATAAGAAACAAGATATATTGGCAATTGAACAATTTATTCATTTCACAAACAGGAGCATGTGGCAGAACCATACACAGCCACAACAGTCTGGCACCTCTTCCTCATGCTGGTCACCTGCCTGGTCACACACTGCTGTGGGATGGCATCCCATTCTTCAACCAGCAGTCCTGACCTCAACCCCATTGAACACTTGTGGGATCAGCTTGGGCGTGCTGTTCGTGCCAGAGTGACCAACACAACCATGTTGGCTGACTTGCGACAAATGCTGGTTGAAGAACGGGATGCCATCCCACAGAAGTGTGTGACCAGGCTGGTGACCAGCATAAGGAGGAGGTGCCAGGCTGTTGTGGCTGTGTATGGTTCTTCCACACGCTACTGAGGCCCCTGTTTGTGAAATTAATAAATTGTTAAATTGCCAATATGTCTTGTTTCTTCAAACTTCAATCATCCAATCCACCAAACGAGTCAATGGCAGAATAAACTGTTTGGCATTGGCAGAGAAGATTTGGCAAATCTTTCATGGGCGCAACCCACATACTCAGCGCTGCTGCTCATCCCACAAATGCATGTTCCTTACAAATGGGGCACTATTTGAAAGGGAACTAAACAGGCTTTCCAATGGTATAAGATTAATTACCAACAAGCATTGTTACCACAGAGAAATAACACCAAACACAAATTTCCTTACTTTTTGTGCTAAGTTTACAAACCTGCAGCAACATGCATGAATACAAACAGCAGGGATGGAAAAAATGCACCACTTTTCAGATTTCGAAAATGAATTATACACAAGCTTACCTTCATCACGCATGGTCCCCTCCCGCTTCTTGAGAGCTTGTATGGTGAAGTTGTAGTTGTTTACTATCAAGCAAATACCTCTCTTTGCTGAAGTCATGGGATATGTTCCCAAACCCTACAGAGACAAATCAGTAACCCAAGACAAGATTCAGTGTAACCCTTGTGTAAAAACTTGTAATACAATAATGTACTTTTTTTTGCAACGAGTTACATCTTCATACATCACACACCTCGACGTTTGTGTGCTCTTCAGAGGAGGCCTTGTTGTTTTCTTGAGCTGGTAACATTTCCAAAACATCAGTCCTCGCTATGGAAAATATATATTTGAATATTTAAAAGGTGTTATGTGTTGTTTCACCACAGCTTAACACATAAACTACTTACATTGACCTTCCAATGAGGCACAGCTGCTTGTTTCAGTGTTCAAACCACTCAGTCCATGTGACAGGGCCTCACATTCATCACCACCATTAAATCCATTTGGCAAATCTAGGTAATTGATACAAGTGGATTCAGAATAAATCCATCTACTGCACTGCAATGAAAAGTTGTGACAACCAACCCAAGGCAAGACTCACCCATAGAGGTGTTGGAAGTATTCATGGTAGACTGTGTGGAACACAGAGAAAAATATCATTAAAGACACAAAATCATTACTGTGGAGAGACGTATACAATGTGCTACAGTGTGTTTTGTCACATATACATAAGTTTATTTTGTATACAGCTGTTTATTTTGTTATTATTTCATTGTATTGAATAATGATGGTTGTTATAATAGCTTGTCTTCGTGTTTCCTTGAATAACGAATGACGAATGGAGGTGTTCGGGGGGAGATGTGTCCATGTTGTAAATGGTGTGTTTTTTATGCTGTATATAAAAAATTAAAATGGTTTATCATAGAAAAAAAGACACAAAGCAATGTCACAATTTATTCGTCATGTAATATGTAATGACATATTCTCACCTCGGTCAATGAATTTAATTCTTCTCCTATGAAGGGAACAGGTAATTAGGATTATAATTCTCAACAAAATGGTTTAAAACAGAAGTTCAGTGTGTGTGCAGTGAGTGTATTTACCCGAGTCAATGTAGCATTTATATCATTATAATTAGACATGTCTAAGGAGGAGGAAAAATTACGATATCTGAAGTAAGTATGGATGCCCATTTCTGCTTTTGAAAGTAGAAAATCCATCACGTACCTTTTTCGTTTGTTTGTTTTAATAGCTTAGTATAACATACTAAGACTAAGACACTATATCATATTAATGATGAAACATAAAAAAACTTTATAATGAAACGCAAAGTTAGGTGGTGGACTTACAAATGAGCTTTCAGAATTAAGATATTGATTATTTGAACTATTTAAGATAAAGATATATCCTACAATGTTATTTTAAAACATCTGTGTTTGAAATATCCTCTAAGAAATCTCAGGTGGCTACATTTTTCCAAAATGCATTCACACCAGTTATGAAGATACAAGCAGTGTTCTCCACATGTAAACACAGAGACGGACATGCTTACCTGGGATTTCCAATGAGGCAGTCCTCTCAGGATCTAAAGATCGAGGGGCCTGTTAAGGAACACAGAAAAAAGACGTTGCAACAAATGGCTACTGCAGGAAGAATAAAGTGTCAGTTACGTCAGGCGTGTGACACTGCAGAGATGTGGCAATAATATCATGGTAGAAATCTGTCACTGAAACTAAGAGGGACTTAAAACAATATGAAAGAATGTACCTGGTTTGGTTTGAAAGGGCACGACATAGACCTTGGTCGACCTGTTTCTTGAGCTCCAGGGCTGGTGTGAGTTACTGTAGTTGATGACACAAGTAAACCAATAGGAATGTAAAGGTAGTTAAACAGCACATTTTCAAATTAGATCAGGGTTTCCCGCAGCACTTTGCAGCTAAGGCGGCCGCCTAAGCAACACACGTCTGCCGCCTTAACTACGTCGTCAAAAAATGTATATGAGCGATATCCGCTGTGCAGGTGGAGGCGGTGGAGACAGGCTCGGACATAAACGCCACGGGCTGCTGTGGACTTGTCAGTCTCGCAAGCGGTTTCAGGAAAGTGGCTGCATGTGTCCGACAATGCACAGAACATTAACCGGTACAAGCCTACAGCTGTCCGCGGACATGGAGTGCGGAAAATGTGTCAGAACCTCCCGGACAGGTGAACTGAGACTCTGTTTCCTGCTTGTCAGTCAATGGTTAATGATCGGTTAACATTTCATTTCACTGTCCTATCTTTTGGAAGGATGGCTGCCAAAAATCGCCACTTACTAGCTAATTAATTAGCCTGAGGTAAACGATAGCTATCAGTAAACCGAAGTGACGTGGTGGCTGGTGTCTGGTGTGTGCGCCAGTGTTTGTGTGTGTGCGTGTGTCGACCCACTCCCCGCGAAGCTCCGACATGCAGACAGCAGAGGAGCAGAAGAAAGTAGCTGCACCTTTGCCAAAGTGAACACTGAAAAACAGAACCCCCCCGTCAGACCCCCCCCAGTCTGACGGCAAACCCCGTCCTACCACCTTAACTAACACATTTACTGCGGGAAACCCTGTAGATCAGTGGTTCCCAACCTTTTTTCCTTGGCGCCCCCCCTACTTATGTCTAAGAAAAGCTGAGCCCCCCCCCCCTCGGAAACCAAAGTTGAGGTAACTCTCGAGATAGAGCCTTACTTTCTTTTTTGATACAGAGGAATTATCAGCACTTTTACATTTCTCCGCCATGTTTCATTCATAAAATAGTGATGCTGTGGCGGCAGGAAAAACGAGGATGATAGCAGCTAGCAGCTGACCTGATGACAGCAAGGGTCCCAGGTTAAGAGGTCCCGGAGGTTTGGCCTACTAAGTAGCCTGCCTACAATTTTAAGCGAGAACAAAAATACATCGTTTTTATACAGACTTTTGTATACATTATATATGTATATGTATGTATTATCATAATTTGTTTAACATGTGAAAATGTTTTTTACCTCAACCTCAAACCAGATAAAGACTTGCGCACCCCCTGTGATCTTTGCCGCCCCCCTGAGGGGTCCCCGGATCCCAGGTTGGGAACCACTGCTGTAGATGGTAGTGAAATATGAATTATATGCACCAAGAGAGAGGTACTGTTACAGCATCATCCTGCTCATCTCTTTCTCCTTCAGTCCCTGCTTCCTCTGCCTCCTTGGTCTCTATGTGCATGTGTGTGTGTGTGTGTGTGTGTGTGTGTGTGTGTGTGTGCGTGTGTGTGTGTGTGTGTGTGTGCGCATGAACATGTACATGTTGAGGGACATAAATCTGTTAACACATTATGCGGACTGATCTCCTTTTTGAAGACAAAATGCAAGCCCCCGCAACGTAAATGATTCCATTTTAGGGTTAAAACCTAAGACTTGGTTAAAGGTTAATGTTAGTTCAAAAGAAAGGCAGTCTACATCCTGAGGGTGTAGCTTATCGTGCACAGGCACAGGTTAAATAATATGAACTCCTCTAAATATAAAACATCCTTATAGAAATCTTAAAACAAGATTTTAAAAAGGATGCTAGAAGTTAGGCTTTAGGGGTGGGGGAATGAAACAATGGTCACAGACTCTCCCCTTTCAGTATGTTATTCACATAGTCACTTACACTGCAGTGCTTTAAAGTGGTTGATCTTCTCATTCAACATGGGACAGACTGACTGAATTATGGTCTCCAGTAAATCTAGATTAGTGTCACGGATAAGGTCCATGTGCTCCATCTCCAGAAAGACCTCCAGTGTAGACTGAAAAGTTAGGCGGATTTACAGTTACAGTAATATGAGGCATACGTTATAGCAGAAGCAGAATTCAAAAGTAGGTGTACATCCAATTTACAAAATTAAATGTAAATAAAATAATTAACATATTTATTCTAACATTTTTTTTAGAAAGATCAACCTGTTTTCACAGTGTAGTATTATTTATAAAATATAATTTGTAAGTTTCAACTTATGCCATCTAACTCGTGGGTTTCAAACATTGAAAATGACTCACAATGTTGTCCTCCAGTTTTCTACGCGGAAGCTTGTTGTTTAACAAGAACTTCACATGTTTCAAGTCACCAACAGTAATCCCCTCAGACAGGTCGTAAAGCAGCTTCCTAGAATTACAGAAAAAAAACTATTACAAGTAAATAAGTAAGTTCAATGTGGTCAAAGGAGGCCTGGTGCTTGACTGGACATAGGTTACCATAGTATGTCACTGTTCTGAGGGTCGGTGAATACATTTAGCATTGATGTTGCATATCTGATTGGGATGTTTCTCTTTAGAGCTAAATACTCTTAAACATGTAAATACAACGTAAAATGTCAAGTTTGTGAATGTATAGAAAAAGATTTTGGAATGTCCAAATAAAATGAGTGTTTAGCTTATTGCATAAACAGTGAGGTTACTCCCAGACCAAACTCTTACTGAACCTTATTTGAATAGAGTCAATACATACTTGATCCATTTAATAAATTGTTGTATGTCAGATTTATCCATCCATATTTAGCGATGTATTTTTAAAAGCTTAATATCGATGCCTACTTTTACTTTTTACAAAAAGTAAAAGTAGGCAGTCCACCTGTAAGGAGAGATGAGGCTCCTGGTTGCAGCTGATAGCTCGGGGAGCTCCAGTTCCCGGATCAGGCGGGTGCGTTGGATGATGAGGAGAAGCTCAGTCAGCAGGTGTGGTCGCTCAGCAGAGAGGTGGTCTTGATACGCCAGACGTAAGAAGAGGTCACTGGCCGATTCCACTATGGTTGGGTTTCGGCCCAGGAGGTCAGTGCAAAGGAATGCTAAAGATTTTACCTCGTCCTCACACAGGGCATTCCCTACATTTAAGAGGCACCTCTGGAAATCCATTTTGAGTGCTAAAAAATTATATATAAGATAGATTAATTCAGATGTCTCGTTTCTCTGCTGTGAGGTATTTACCTAGGCCTGACCATTAACAGTTTGTGATAGCCTACATCATGGTAAACGTTTTAGAGCCTATAGTAAAAACAAATGTCATGAATTTCTCGAACAGTAGCATAATTACAGAAGTCTGACACACCACATGACATGGTAACGTGAGGGATCGATACGTGGTGGTTGTATCACTCTAAATAAGAAGGAACAGCTGGATGGAGACGGATAACTTTGTTAAGCAACACTTTACTGTTATTCATCCTTCATCAGCTCCACCACAACAATACCGCCTCATTTTTACTTAATCACATGTAGCCAGTGGTGTAGTCTACGTGATATGCAGGTATACGCAGTATACCCACTAAGGCTGGCCACAGACTGGATGCATCGCGTGAGCGTGTCAGCTGCGTGGCGTGTCCGTTTTTATTTCGGCTCCCATGTTAACAGGTTAGAGCTTGCAAACTGCCTGCGTGACATGCACGTCTCAGGCGCAGCTCGAGCCGTGCCGAAAACGCGTGCCTGCTAGAAATAGATCTGACGCCTATTTTTCACGCAACACCCAAGCATGTTGGAAGTGTTTCCAGGCAAAATAGAGTAGGAAAATATGTTTATGTCATTTTGACACAAATACATATTAATAAATGACATTTTGCTGTTTGAAAGTCTCTAGATTTTGACATAAATGCAGATATAAATGTAAAATAAAACTATTTTTCCGTCAATACTGCCGCCGTTGTCTTTGCTGTAATCAAATCAGTCTATATTTATGTGTGTCTGCTCTGCGCTGTGACAGGAGTGGTACTTGAAAGTAGCGGCACTTACACAGAAACAGACAGCCAGGTCGCAGTGAATACTGGAGAGAAATTAAAACTAAAGTATCGATCTCATTACACTGGTATTGATCAATATCAATACCAACATTGGTATCGATATTTGGATCGATCCGCCCATCACTAGCTCACGCAACGCAGCCAGTGTGTAGCCGGCCTAAGAAAGCTCCAGGATTTCCATATACCCACTTAAAAATTCCCAATGACACGCTACAACTACTTTCCATTATCATTTTGATATATTTGGAATTGTCATCTGTGTTTTTCTGCTCGATGGTGTTTTTTGCCTTCAACGGCGCCATCCAGGCAGCTAACCCTAACCTTAACCCTAAACATAACCATTGCCGCGTTGCCTGGAAGGAGACGTTGGGGGCAAAAAACACCAAAGACCTGTTTTTCTTCTTCACATAGGTTAAATAAAGGTATTTCCAACGTAAATTGGTGCATAAAGTTTATCCGAATACAGGAAATGAAGCCACTATGACAATTTCCAGCTTGATTTCACCATTAAACCTTCGTGTTGCGCACCAAAAACGTGTTGCGCAGTATTACCTGTCTGGAGACGAGTTTTCAGCAGGTATAAGACATCGTCGTTTGGACCCAGTTTAGTTCAAAATAAGTCCACACAGTAGAAAGTCTAAATCGAAAGTAAAGTCTGTGCGCGCGGCCAGTAACGGAGCTCCCATTGGCTCATGTTACCAGGCTCGCGTGACGTATTTGCCCCTTAGGATGGTAAGGGAAGACTCATGAATATTCATTAGGGAACTCATCCCTGATTGGCTAACCCTGACATTCTATAACCATAACCAATCCCACTCCTCTTGCCTAAACATAACCAATCCCACCAGAGCAGGCAACGAGTACTAACCATTCAGAAGGAGAGTAGGGCGGGTTCTTCCCCTACCATCCTGCAAACATTTTTTTCGCATACCGGTATATATAAATGCTTATTTGGATATAAGTGGCAAAAGTGCTTCCTGACCGTTCTTGACAGGGCTTTAAGAAGGACACTATCAGGTCATAAAAGCAGCCAAATGTAGGCCCTGTCACAGTTTTGCCGTTAATTTATTGATTAGGCGATTTAGGTCATTTTAATTACTTTAAATTGGCCTACTGCTGGGTAACGACCTTAAAATAATAGGCCTACATCATGATTTATTATTATTAAATTTATATGTTGTATTAATAATGTGAATCTGCCAAAATAACTAGTAACTAAAGCTGTCAAATAGGCCTACAGTAACTGTAGTGGAGTAAAAAGTAGCAACATTTAGTCTACCTCACCATGTAGGACAAGTATAAAGTTGCATAAAAAGTTATTAAAAATAGCCTATATACGTACAACTTACAGCCATGATACATTAATTTATTCTATTTAAAATGAACAAACACATCATCCTACATCATCACATAAAAACATTACTTTTGATTGGGACATATCACATAGCCTATAGGAACATATGATAGCAAATAAAACACAAAATACAATTCAAATGTTTGATCACCATTTTGAATCAGTGTGAAAGGTGAAGTAAACTGCAGGTAACCATAGCAACAATACAGTTATTTATGCAGTGTTACCAGTTAACTCTCATGGGTGAAGGATTAAACAAACTACTAACTTTTTTAAATTAGATAACAATTTCCCTTTCTGTGGACTGAGATATAAATAATGATAATACACCTCAAGGTGTCTTAATATCAATAATAATAGCATCAGCACCATATGCGTTATGTTTATTTATCAGGACATCTTATTGTGCATTACCACTTATAAAATATGTCTACAAAACTCATGCGAGCCACCAATACCCTCAGGCCTAATTGTTAGTATATTATAGTTAAATAAATTTACTTTAAATATTTTATATATTATTTGTGGTAGTGTGTGTGTGATTTAGGTTTGGTCTTCAGGGTCTTGATGTGTCCTCTGGGCATCACTCTGACACTGAGCCACGCACGGGAGTTTGCTCCTGAACTGTTGAATCTGAAGGACTCTATAAAGGACACACACACACACACACACACACACACACACACACACACACACACACACACACACACACACACACAGGTTAAGGCTTTAGTATGTTGAGTGAGTGGGGCAAAAGCAAAGACTAGGGGGTATATTCATGTCTACCCTCAGAGGTGTAGGCTACTTAAGTAAAAGTAGTAATACCACAATGCAAAATACTCTTTTTCAAGTGAAGTACCACAAGTAAAAGTAGTCATTAGGCAGAGTAGCCCATGCCAGCAGTAATGTAAAGTATTGGATTCTAATTATTGATGTATTAATACTATATGTACACTTATATGTTATATGTCACTTTACTGTTGCAGCTGGTAAAGGTATTTCATCTACTTTATAATGATAATAATTATAACTATACAAGGCTATACCTTCTGGGTAGCTTGTGAATTGTCCCACAAGGGATCAATAAAGTTTAATCTTAATCTATAACACATAATGTGTTGATTATATTTTGTATTAATTATCTGACTATGTAAACTAGTTAGCCTACTTAAATGTATCAGTTAAATGTAGTGGAGTAGTCAAGTTATTATGCAGAATGACACATTTCAAAATAGCCACATATTATTGGATTATGATTATTGATGGGTTATTGTGTATATGGTATGTATATCACCAATTTGCAGCTGATAAAAAAAGTTGGGTCCAATTTTAACTACTGCTGGGTGGCATATTCTATAATAATAGATCAAAATTTATTAGTTGATTAATAATTTGTATTCATAATCTGAATCTGCAAAGTAACACGTTGCCTATTTTAAGATGTCAAATGAAGTGGAGTAGAAGTAGGCTGTAAAGTAGCATAAAATGGGCTAAATAAAAATAAATAACCTAATAAAGACATTTTAGAAAAATAGACAGCAGTGATATGAGACGTGATATATGAGCTATAACTAGTCCCACATTAAGATGAATACCATGGACATACTGTCAGTGATGAGAGAGTGTAAAGCGGTGATTTGTCTCCGCCCCATGCCGTGGCTCCTGGACAGAACGCAGTCTAGATAGAGGTCCCAGAAGACCCGGGCCAGGTCCCAGAACAGCGCCTTGTGTTTGCTGTTGTCTGACGACCTGAGGAACACCATCAGGTCCCAGAAAGCGGGCACCGTGTCAGCGATCCTCGGGGAGTGCATCTCCAGCAGCAGAGCCGAGGAGGAGTCCCAGCACTGCGTGTTCGACCGGTGGGCCGTCAGGGGGTCGACGTGAGCCGGCTTCTGGCCCTGCAGCGGCACGGCACACATGCAGCTCAGCACAAACACTGTGGCCACAGGTATGTTCAGGAGCACTGGGACCATCTGCAGAGGACGCAACACAGGCCAGCTGTTTCTACTGATTATCAGTAAAGTTTACTAACAATAGGCCTACCGATTAATAATTAAGCTAATAATTCGCCCTATGCAATCCACAGTGTTACAATAAGCATCTGTTCTGAGGCAAAATATGCAGATTAGTCTTGTAATTAACCAGATAACGGAATAGGATCAAATATAAATACAAAATAATATAAAGTAGCCTAAATAAAGAGCAGCAATACAATAAAATGTACTTACCACCAAAGCTGGGCCGACTAACAAGACTAGTGTTGATTGGAGTATGGTAAATATCTGTTGGGTATCAATTGACGTCAGTGCCTCCCTCCTTTGCGAGCAGTGTTAGCCTACTACTTGTATTTTTAAATATGTAGCCTAAAGCCTTATTTGTAGCCTAAGTTTTAACTTAACATGTTTGATAAGCTTCTGGGATTTTTTGACTTTCAGTAATTCACTTGCATTTCTGCATTCTGGAAAACGTTCAAAAGGAACTGCTGAATTGCCCCTTAAAAGGGTACAAATTATTATTAAATAATGATTGTTTAGTGAACATGTTAGGTAAAAAGAAGGGACATGTCAGGGGTTTATTTAGCACACACTGATCAACCTGGTCAACAGGAGTAAATCCACTGGCTCCTCCAACTCATAAATGATCAATACGTAAAGTCTTAAGAATATTTTCACCACTTTACCTTTCTGTCAGACAACAATTTTTGTCACCACATCACCATTCAGAGCTTTTATGTTTTATTGTGCTTAATGCATACCAAGGACAGAAAACATAAGCAATCTGACCTCAGAAACTTGGGTGGTTCTGCTTTCTGTAAAAACAAGCTCAGTCATAACAGTGTTCCAGAGAGTGGTGCACGCCTTACGTTTCTATGCTTTTACTGAAATGCCACATGCATACCTGATCTCAAATGTAATTACTTTCTCAGTGAGAGGCCAACACTAAATGTACTGGGAGGTTTCTTACTCACTCATTCATTCTTCTGATGATGATGCAAAGAAGCAGACTTTATGACTATTTCCGCTGCAAGGCCTAAATTATAACTTTTAAATGAATACCATTTTCATATTCCTATTGAAACACAAAATGTGATGTTAGGATGCTTCTGGATAAGAGGCTAGAAGGTACAAATTATTATTATTACGTGATAAATTATTGTTTAGTGATGTGCTATGAAGGAATAACATTTCTAAGATGGTAGATTTTTTCTCCATACACTGATCATCCTGTAGTGATTCCCAACCAAGGGCACTTTTACCCCAGGGGGTACTTGGGGTACACCTTGGGAGCGGTAGTTAACATATACCTTAAAGTTTTACTGTGCACAAGCTTGTACCTTAAACTTTTAATCAAATACCAGATATTTTCAAAGGGAGTTCTTAATCTTTTGTACTGATGATAACCGGGAGAGTTTGATCCAAGCAGTAAAACATTGTCTATGGGAAATATGAACTAGGGGCATATGAAATAGGTCTTCCCACTTTTTAAGGATTTAGCAAAATTAGAATCAATATGTGATGACAGTTGTGAGGTTGTTTGTTTAAGGCAAGCCACTGTCAATCAAATGTGACCAAACCACACCCACAGTTCTGATAAAGTTTTGAGTGTAAGATAATATCTAGGGATGTTTTTTTTCTGAACTTTAACTTTGATTTTTGCTCACATAGTCATACAATGTAATATTATGGACACATTTAGGATTTGAAACCAAGTTGTCAAAGTCATCAGAATACAGACATAAGCATGTGTCAGTGGCTCCAACATGAACAAAAGAAATGGACGAGAGTTTGACATAACATTCCTGGTCAAGAATGAGAAAGAAAGATTGCATACGGTGAAAAAGACATCCACTCGTTGTGTAGCAAATTTCAAGGTCTTTCAAGACAAACAGCGTGTATTAGCAGTCAACTTGTAACTGTAATCATCCAGTCAGAAGTTATCTATCACTCCATAGGAGAGAGGGCTGTGATACACATTTCTGTGATGACCAGCCCCCATTTTGGAGCTATACCAGTCCGAAATACAACCAGTCTAAAAACTCCTGTGACAGCTTTAACAACTTTACCGAACAACAGCAGAATGGCTCCACAGTAAATCCAGATATAAACCCGAACTTCTCGCTGGTTTTCTCATCGTTGTCAGCCAGTTACACAGGTGTGTACACACATGTACATTATTTTCTGGTGGTGTGCCCCAAATTTAGCCCTCCTGCCGTAGAGCTCTTCCCAGAGGGAGATGAGGTCACTCTCAGGTGCAACCACAGTGGGGGTTGAGGTGTGTCATTTGGTTCATGAAAACTGACCTAAAGGATATGATTGTTAAAGTCGGACAGTTTATAAACAAAACTCACCTATCAATAGGATTGTAAGTCACAAAATTGACATATCTTTCTCTTACGGTAATGTGCTCTTGTCTACCGTGTCAGTGGAAGATGGGGTGGGGGGTATTGGTGTGCAGTTGTTGAGCAGAATAATCAGTGTAAATTATCAGCAAAAAACCCTTTTAATGTACAGAGAACCATTTTGGATTTACTTGATCTCATATGTAGGGAGGTCCTTACTGCTGGTTATTCCACGTGTTGTGTGGTCGCCGTGATCCAGAGGACCGGGAGAATAGAATGGCTTTGAGATGTCTGAGAGAGAGAGTTAAACTCTGTTAGTGAAACAGCTCACAAAAAAACACAGACTAACAACTGCTTGGACTCATTTAATCTGTTGTAATTTCAAATGGCATGCTTTGCTCTTCTGTTCTGATTTATAAAATAGCAAACTATATTTCTCTGAAGTGAAACTGCTCAGGAGTGATAAATAACCTCATTGGTGGTGTACAATGTCTTCTGGGGAAATTAATTATTTTGATTTTAAGCTTTAAAAACATTTAACTGGTTCAAAATCAAATTTGATTACATTTTACCTTTATTTACCCTTTAACTAATATCTTATTTTATGCATTTACTGTTGTTTTGATTAAATTCTTGTGATTATGTGATATTGTTTTATTTTTACAGTCTGTGAAACAAGAGTTGTATTTCATGCATGAATTATCTAATGTTTATGGTTCTTATCATCACCCAGGAAAAACCTTGTTCTACATGAGTCAGTGATAAACTGTCTTGATGTTAAATGCCAAACATAAATGATAAAAACCTGTGTGCTCTTCCTGACTCAACATACTATACAGCTAAAGCAGACTAATGTGTACGGGTACCTGTTTATCTTGAATTATTAAATGTATTAAATGGTTGTTTTAGTTGTGATTTAGTGCAAATGAGAACTTTTGCTTTTTAAATATTTTTGTACAAAAGCAGACATGCATAAGGTATTTATTTTCCAATATTTGTGTTAGTTAAATAAAAGTTAGCTATAATCAACGTTACATGTTGCCATAATTTCCTTGAGTTTTATAGAGCAACAGATGACTGTAACTTCAGTAAGTTTTAGCTAATTATTTAGCTTTAGCAATAATTTCCCTTAGCTTTAGTCGTAGTAGTCTTAGAAGCATTAACATTCTGTAGAAAATTGTACTCACTTAACTGAGTAGTTTGACATTTTGAGAAATGTTACAGAAAAAAAGTTACACGTGAAGATCAATATCACTCATATCACTGTTTCCACACATGGAGCTAATGTTACAACCTTTAGCTTAGCGTTAAAATTGGAACAGGGCAAAACTGCTAGCCTTAGCCTGGTCCTACCAGACTCTCGTACATTTCATTTGTACAGAGTCTGGCCTCTCTCCATTGACAAATGTTAACTTCCTTGAAGGCGGGTACTCTGTTGAAGTTTAAAACTATTGGATCTGCCCAGAGCCACTCTGGATCTGCCATAACCAATCGCTAACGTTTGGTCGTGACGTCGGCTTTGCATCGCTAGCGTTCGCCTTAGCCACTCCTTCACCATTAACGGAGCGAGCTGGAAAATCTAACTTTTCCCGAACCCCGTGAATAGGAGGGCCACAACATCATGGCCACCAGCAAAACTCAGCAAAGATTGTTCTTGCTCGGACTTTAACTTCTGGATATTCGGCAGCGTTGCCACAACGGACCGAATGGCTTCGCTCGCATCTTTCTCCGCCACCATTACGGAACTACAACTCAAACAAGCGCACAACCTCAACGTCATCGTTCTCCACTCCCTCTGTTCGCTGATTGGACCGGTTAAAATTTGACCTGTGAAAACCCAAGAATATACCTCAAAACCAGACGGTGTAGTGAAGGAAAATGAAAATTGAGCGGACGTACGTAGGAGGTATGCTAGCCTGGCTCTGTCCAAACAAAATACAGCTAAATAGCGAACATGTCATTTCTAACTAAAATGTATGAGTCTCTGTCTGTCTGTCTGTCCTTTGATTTTCTCGACAGCTGTTCATCCAATCGACTTAATAGTTGGGTGTATTGCTGAGGACCAAAGGAAGTGCAGTGTCCAGTGTGAGCTCTTGAGATATATGGGACATATTTATTGGTAGTAGTGTTATGTACCAACTGTGCAGTGTATTCAGAGGGTACCCATATTAATTGTTACACCGCAGAACGGCAAACTGGGTACAGCTCGCCCTCCGTCGTTCGCTACAAGAACAGATGAAAAAAAGAGAGACCGGAGATGTAGCAAACTCAAACATTTCAAGCATCAGCGATGAGCGGTTCTTGAGAAAACTGCACGCAGCAATACCGGAGGCCAAGCAATCGGCCTGTTCCAAACAGGCACGTTTTCAACGGGCACTGCACTAGTTTTGTTTTAGTCTCGCTTGCCAGCCTTATCTCCACAGTGCTGATGAGTAAGGTCTGGCCCCTCCACACATACAATCCTTGATAGGAGAAAAAAACGGCCTGGGTTGTTTGCATTTCTTTAAACCAATCCCAATCGTCTTAGGCAGTTCTAGATCTGGACGCAGCGACGGTGTATCTGCAAATTGGTCTCAGGAAAGAACTTGTTTTGATGGAACATTTGCACCCTGCAAAAGAAAATGCCACATAAAATTTCACACGATACAGTAACGTGAGCTATTTAAATTAGCTGATACATGGTTAAACCCTAAACGCCATTTGCTCTTACCAGTGTATCGCCGTGTGTGTTTTGTCCATAGCAAATTCCCTCCAATCGGTCCCAAAACATCCCAGTTAAATAGTAAATGCCGTAAACATATTCTTTGTAAATCTTTACAATTATTTCCTGAAAGAACCAAGCAGGCCTGCCTTGTTGCACAATCCAAATTTTCTTCAAAACTTGCCATTTTCAGCGTATAGCTTGCTACCTCGAAGTTTGTTCATTTTTTTGCAAGTTTTGCAAGGCAAGGGACATCCAGGGGAAGATCAGGCGGCAACAGATGTTTCTGCGATTATCCGGTAAATTAATTGTCGTTGATCCAGACTAGTTTTGTCAGCACAAACAGCACAAAAGCAAAACAAAAGTGTAAAAATGACAACTTATGGTTTTACAAGAAGTTATTTGCCTAGCAATGTTTTTTCACTGAGCTGAGCTAAGCGTCTCTTGTCTGTAGTTTCATATGTAATGGACAGATATGAGTGTGATATCAATCTTCTTATCTAACTTTTGGCAAAAAAGGGGATAATTATATTTCCTATAATGTCAAGTCTTAAAGCAGTACAGTGTCTCTGCTGGACCCATCTAATGCATTGAATTAGTTAATTATGTTTTCAGTGCTTTATAAAATAACATTTTCTATTTGTGAAAATGCAATTGTTAATACCCTAAAAGGATAAAAGGCTTGGAAGTTATGACACTGACTAAGACCAGGGGCGTCGGAAATAGGAGGTCCAAGAGGCCATATTGGCGTGAAATTACTGTTTCTTAATTAAGATTATTTTTTGGGGGCATTTTTAGGCCTTTATTATGACAGGACAGCTTAGACATTAAAGGGGAGAGAGAAGGGAATGACGTGCAGCAAAGGGCCGCAGGTCGGAGTCAAACCTGCGGCCGCTGCGTCGAGGTGAGCTACCCAGGCGCCCACTGTTCCTTAATTAGACGCTTACAGCCATATACGAAACCTATTCGGCACGCGCAGGCAACGAGCCAGTCAACATACATGTTTTGAAAGTTCACACGAATTGGTACTTGTTCATGTGAAGTGTACACACACAAAGTAAATAAAATCAGTTCAGTGATGATTTGGCAGGGAAAAACACAAACGCTCAAATAAAATTTGTCAGTAGTTTATTCATCGGTCCAACTGTACATGATGCAGTGAGAGAGGGACACCAGATGATGAGTAACATGGAGGATTACAACGATGCCAGTGCTATGGCAGCACCTGGAACACACCAACTATCAGCTGGACTGAAAAGAATAGCCCTGCACAAGGAAACTGTTCAGGCCTCAAAATGTACAGGCACCATACAGCGTGTTTGTGTACGTGTGTGTGCATGTGTGAGATTAAAAACATCAGACCGGATGAAAAACACACAAAAATGATTTTCAGTTCCACAAATGTAAAAGGTTGCTCTCCCGCTTTTCATTGGAAATATTAATAATTATCTTTTTTTTCTATTTGTCCATTCATAGTAGGAGTATGTTGAAGCAAAGTGAAATGAGACGTGGAGTGGCCAAATACAAAAGATTAGCTGATTAGCAGAATGGTTTTGTAATTCCATGTCTATATTGATTTCATTATTCCCCATACGTTTGTGCAATATCTCTCTTTGCATAGTAAATAAAAGTTTAATGTTTTTGTTGTTGACATGCACCTATCTTTTGTAGCATATTTTTCTTGCGGATTTTGGGGACTCCCATATAGAATTATAAGCCCACTATAGTGATTGCATGCAGCGTTACCAGTTGAGCTGAACTTGATTTCTACTAAGAGTTTATGAGAGCAAAAAGGTTAAGCCAGTATAGTGGGTGTTATTGAGGACTGTTATGTAAGACCTGGCTGGACAGGTGAGCGCCTGCATGGACAGACTTCATGCCTTCAGCAGTAGGAGAGGCACCACTGGCTGCAGACAGAGGGGAAAGTGTTCTGTGTGCAACAACATCCATATGTTCAGGTGATTGGTTCTTTGGCTTTTGAGTCACTGTAGAAGATACTTCAGGGGAGGGGGGGGGGGGAGCAGGGGGTCTGTGACGTTAATCGGACATATCGGTCTGAATTCCTCTAGAACTGACATGCTTCTCCTCAATAACCACGG
The DNA here is from genome assembly GCF_031162955.1 of Sander vitreus. Classification (NCBI taxonomy): domain Eukaryota; kingdom Metazoa; phylum Chordata; class Actinopteri; order Perciformes; family Percidae; genus Sander; species Sander vitreus. The sequence goes on from NC_135865.1 coordinate 16,579,496, forward strand.
CTACTCTGTCCACTGAATCTAACCTTTGACCTCCGCCCAAACAATCACAGGAGGCTGTGCAGCGTGTGATTACAATGTTGGCCCAAATCTCCAATTCTTTTCAATAACATTGACAAAAACACCCGCTATACAACATGCTAAGATAAAAAACAAATGCAATTGATGTCTTTGTAAAATATCATGTTAATTCCAAACCTGAACTCCTTACTTATGTACAATTTTGGGTATGTGCATTCACTATGTGGTCTGCACTGCCCTTATGGGTCCTCACCTGCAGCCTCTTTAATCATCTACAGCACCTAAAACATGAGCTATAGGAGCTTTAACCGGCTTTCAACTGGGTTTGGTTTTTATCTCCTGCATTAGATGATTCCGTTTTTTTTTCTTCTCTTTGTATGTTTTTTTTTTGTGTGGTATATTCATAGCTTTCGTAGCCATGCAGAGCCCTGCAGAGAGGGCTCTTCATGCCAGGGGGCCAGCAAGCAGCACACTTTTGTGCAGATAATCATGCCAGGTGAGAAAGTGGTGTGGATTCCGCCTGAACGCCTGTGCACTGGCACTAAAGGATGGAAGAGGAGCTCTGTCACTCTAGAGATCAGGGTGGGGGTGTGGGTTTGTTACATGGGTGAGGTGGAGTTGAAAAGGCTGCATTTCTAAAGTCACTACGATGGAATTTGTTAAAATGTCCACTATGTCTTTTTCAAGTATATCTAATGCCAAAGATCAGCAGCAATAAGTGCAGTCCAGCTGTCAGGTAGCCAACTAAGGAAGCCTTGGAGGAGTCCGTCTGTCAATTGCCATCTCTCCCTGGGTCAAATGGCTGAGGCGTTGGGGTCGTATCGCCGTTTCTTCACATTTCTTACATGGAGACAAGAAACAGGAGTCAGTGTGTGCTATAACCACATATGTAACACAGCTAGTGCAAACTGGACAAGCATCCACACTCATCGCCTCAGTTTACAATAGTAGACTCGCAAGTAAAATGCCACACACAATTCTTTTTGGTATATTCAAGAGCAGGAAATAAAAAGGATCTGTATGGTTGTATCATTATTTGAGGACTTCAAGTTCATAATGCTGAAGACATTGAAGTGAGGAAAGGCTGGTCCACACTGAGCCAATTTGGCCTTGACTGCAAAGATGCAATCAGAAGTATTTATATTCACAAACCTTTACATCCCAATTCATGATAATTTGACAGTATGGTAAAATGACTTTCTTATACACAATACTAATACATTTTTATTTAACTTAAGTTAGAAGTAATGACCTAAATGAAAACCTTCACCCAGTTTATTGAGCAAAAGAACAATAAAGCCTACATTCAGATGAGCTAATAAATACATTTTGGAGGTCTATGAATATAAATCTCCTCTGTTGCCCTCTCACCGACAACTGCCGACGGGCTTGTGCGTGCAACGTTAGTTTACAAGGTAAAGAAGCGTAGGAGACACGTCTCATTACCAGTTTGGATGGGAAAGACATTAGTTCCACTCAAAACATAACCATCTGGGAAGAAAGAGCTAACATAAAATATATTCTATAGAGGAGGGAAAGAGGAGACAACCACATAAACAACAGACACAGCAGCAGCAGCAACAACAATAACTACTACCACAACAGTGGGACAACAACAAAGACGACAACAGGAGTGATGCATAACCTCCCCGTACTGTGGCTTGTTGTGGGGCTCCTATCACTCTGTCATGCACCTGTTCCAATAGTAGGCCAGTTGAAGGTGGCACTATTGCTGTGCGTGGTTCATGCAGTGCAATGTGCCGTGTCTGTACCAGGTCTGTGAAGCAGGCAGCAATGGCAGCTGGTGTGGGCGGGGTCCAAGAGTCCTGCTCTGCTCTAGGGCGGAGCCTGGCCATCTTAGGTGGGTGTGGCCAGCCATGGCACAAAGGCTGCAGCCAACAATAAGGGTCCTGGCTTCTGTTTCTCTCTCTCTCTCTCTCTCTGTCGCTCTCACCACTCCATTTAAAGTCTCTCCCTCAATCAGTAACGGACTGAGAAAAAAGATCATGGAAGTGATGAGAGCATGACAACCCTGGACCAAATCACTCTGGGTTTGGCTCAGCCTTTGTGCAATGAACTGACCTCCTCCAAATCAACAAGTCAACATGCAGAAATGTTTCTTATTCTGTTTTCTTTCTTTCTTTTTGTTTTGGTGACAACCATGATGCTTTGCTACCTGGCATGCTTTGGTGGCTGCAGGATTGTATTTCTGAGTTGTCTCTTAGGCCTATTTAGATTAAGATGTGTAACACCCCTGTTGCTCAATACAGCAGGCTAATCAGTGGTAGATTGGACTTTATTAATCTATTGTACAATAAAGTACATTTCCTCGATACCAAGAGATATAATAGAGGCCTATCTTTGGATTTCAGAGAGGACATTTTATCAGTACAAGCATACACAAGCGTTTTTTTTTTTTGGTTATTAAAAGTATTCTTTTCTCTCTGTTATCAGGACTGAACATGCATGTCAGGCATTGAGCTCTGCCCGTCCAATCAGTTTGAGGTTCTGCTACAGATCAACAGACGACCCCCACATGGAGCCCAGTGTCTCTCCAAATCACCCTTCACATATCTATCCACATCCTCTCCTATAACAACCAGGACTGAACACTGGATGAAGTTGAACAGTTCAGATATTATGTTTGTGTATTGTCCACCCTGGGGTCCATATTCTGTAGCAGGAGGTCAAACCCTGGTGTCTAGAAGCAGCAGGGATGCTAGAGTTACAGCAGGAGAGGCATGCGGCGTGTTGCTTACTTAAAGCCCCATCCAGTCCCCCCCAGCACTATGGCAGCCACAAGGATGGCTCCGGCGATGGAGCCTATTATTAGATTGGTGGCACTAGGACCTGTAAAGGGTTATGGGGAAAAAGACATGAGTTTCTATACTCACTTACTGTATAAATAACACGTAACTATACAATGAAGATTTCACATGGAACAGAAAACATAACCATAAGTACTGTTACAGTAAAATGACTGAATCTGAGAATGTATTTTGCATGCCCCCTTTAGTGTGTAACATGAAGATAATGAAGTAGAGGCCCTGGGATTTTTATGTATCTGGTGTCAGTTAAGGCAGTGATTATCAGTGGTTTGTCTGTGAAGGTTGTGCAGAAGACTAGACCCTGGGTATCCATCACTATAAAGGTTTAATTAAACAGAGATTGACAGGTGATATGTATATGTGGTCTGCAGTATGAGCAGTAGAAAATGTTTTTAGGGGTCCCAGTCACCACACAGCCTACCACTGACTGACAAGCCAGGTCACTAACTGGACACTTCTCAGGACTGTTTTCCATCTAAATGCCCCACATGCCCCAGAAAGGAGAGGATCACAGGAGCAACCACATAACGACTAAGAATAAGATAGAGAAAAGGGACAAGAAGAAGAAGAAGAAGAGGGAATATGAAGAAATAGGCTTGTAGTAATGGGGAACAACAGGTAGGGGCAGGAGAGGGGGAGGAGGAGGAGAGGGAATCCATCAATCAATCACACAACACTGAAAACATCCAATCACATAACAATTATATGGTCATCACCAACACACAAGAAAACACAAAGCCACCGGGACGCACACACGGGCTCAGGCCGGCTCACGAGACCGCCCGCACACTGAGGCACCACTATGAGAGGAAGAGCTGTGAAAGGGTTAAAGATGCTTACTCTATTCCCCACCCTGTGCCTCCAAAAATCACCCCCAGGGCCAGAATGGTCCCTGCTACTGCCCCTATCAGCCTGTTAGTGGCCACGCTCACTGTGCAGAGGGAAAAGGAGCATTATTACCACCCTGTCAAAAACAAACAGCAGGCGTCTGCTTCAGAGTCATGGATGAAGTGACACGGTTCCCTATGTGACGCTTCCCACCCCCTTTACCGCCACCCCCGTCCCGTTCATCTTCTGAAGCTAAACAAATGTAACACTGCTTTTATATTCTCCTTCAGTCGCCATTTTACACGATCTAACAGTGTGACTGAGAATGACATTGCGATATTGAAGAACAAAAACACTGTCACAAACACAGTCTATAAGTCAGCGTGAATCTTGGCTAGATTAAATCAGTAAACCTAAGCGTGTGTTATTCATTCTATCAGACGCCAGAGGTTGAAAGAGATGGAAACCGACCCTTGGGTCCTTCGTCCTGAGTGGCCTCAGGCTCTTTAGGCGGGTCAGGCATGCTACAGTCTGTCCCCGCCCAGGTGGTGTCGCAGGTGCATGTGGCTTCATTGTTGCACACCTGTACAGATCAGACAGAAATAGATTAGGTGAGGAGGGGAAAGGAAGAGCTGTAAATAAAAGGTGCTGATACACTGGTACTTTTTGGGAACCATTGTTCATCCACAGTTAACACAGGCTCCCACACAGACACTTACTACACTGTAACAGGTAGATAATGACGCATTTCTGGATCTAGATTAATTCTATCACAGCTCTACAATGGAATTTTAGCCAGGTCAGCTTTGTAAAGACTGATATAATATATGATATAATTATGCAAACAACATCACAGCAGCTCTACAGGCAGCACTGAATCTAATTGATTGAATTACACAACAACGGCTGGATGAACCACAGTGTGCTGGAACCCAAAAAGCCGTTCTCACAGCAGACATTATGACATGTGATAGTAGTAGCACAGGTGCTACTAATAACATTAAATATGGCTCTGTTATAAATATAAATGGAATTCAGCCATCGTTAATTCTATTATTTACACCTGACTGTGTCTCCGGTGAAAAAGACCTGAAGAAGTGACATAACTTTCTCACAGAGGACATTTTGACTTGTAAGCTAATAACGCCTCTGAAGCATTAAATGTACCAACAGTTAACGCTAATACAAATTCCATTCATACTATGGACAACAACTATGGAGTAGCCTGCACATATATGATATGCAGCTTCTGTAAATTCTAACCACACAGGGGTTTTCACTTGTGTTGCCTGATTAGACATCTGCATGTGCAGACAATTTACACCTCATATTAGTTAGTTGAGTTTGGTGACGTCATACACTGTAAAATAGAGGTTGAATCAGCCAGAGGGATTGAAAACACGTGTGTGCCTTCAAAAAATATATCGAGACTTACAGAACCTTTTAAATCTTGTTTTTAAGCAAATTGTAGCATTCCTTTTTATTGAATATTAGCTTAGTTCAGTTTTTAAAACAATTTACATGAAAAATGTTGAGCTGCATTTAATAATGAAAGGTAGGATACTAAAAAAGTGTATTTCTAATTAATCTAATTATTATATATTATGGATGGCTGCATTTCCTGTAAGCGTGTCAGTGCCAGGGTGCTGGTGCATGGTGGCTCACTGGACACAACAACAAAAACCAGCTACATTACAGTGAGTGGGCTGCATTTGTCCAGTTTATGTTGATGTCTCAATAAAGGACCTGTCTACTTATGTGATGTCTGTATAACAAATGCTATTAAGCCTGGATAGACCACAACGAGATAAGCGTAAATTGTGGGTAAGCTTGCACCAGGACTCACCCCATGGGCAGAGCACACCTGTCCATTAGGTCCACTAGGGCAGGTGCTCATGTTGAGTGACTGGATGGGCAGACACTTGCGGTCAAGGCACATCATTGACGGCCCACAGGGAGTCCCATCCTCCACGTAGCCTAAATCAGTGTCATCATCCAAAAGGACATGGCCACCACTGTGAGGACAGGGAGGAGAAAGGAAAAGAGGGAGAAAGATAAGAAAGGAGGGGAGGTGAGGCAAGGGGGAAAGAGCAAAAACTCATACATGGAAAATGTAACCAAAAGTGATAAAAACGTGACTGCAGACTATAGTTTCCAGGACATGAACAGGTCTTGTTATATAGTACACATGTGTTTACCTGCAGTCTACCAGTCTGCCTTGATGGTTGAAGGAGGCTGGGGTGATATCTCCTTTCATCATTCCGACGCGTGGGTTGCGGCCGATGTTGGAACACAAAAGGTAACCGCAGAACACATCACTGAAAACACAACAGAGAGAAGTCTGTACAGACGCCAATCGTCAACTTAATATACCTTTTGACTTGTCAGGTTTTCTTCCATCTATCATCACTTTCAAATCCTGTCTTAACACCTGTCTTTTAACAACTGCTTTTGAGTCCTCTATATTTACTATAACTAGATGATTTATTCTGTTAAAGTTACTTCCAAACAGTCCCCTCACAGTAAGCAATTCAATTTGTTTTCAGTTGTGGAAAGCATTCTTAATTCATTCTTATGTTTAACAGTGGCCCTGGTTCGCAACATGGATGTATATAGAGAACCTTGCTGCCAAAACACAATACTGCAAATCAAAACAGGAAAGCTCCAACTGCAAGTATATGGGCTGGGCTTGCAAATGCTTTTAGGGACAACGTTCCTGTAAACCATGTGCCCTCTCTTGCCTTCTATTGGTTGGCTTCAAAACAACATGAATCTCCTTTGTTGTCAGTAATAAAAGAAAATAATGATACCAAAGCCCTGCCTCTATGTAGAAATATAAAGTACTGTCACGCTGCCATGTATAAGGAAATACCATAGTTAATTTGATTTGTCTTCCTTTGAAACTCACTGTTTGCTACACTGGATCCATTTTTCTCCATCCTTTCCACAGTTGCCCTTCTCTGTGCCCTCCGTGTTCAGCTTCTCATAGCAGAACTTCTCAGAGCCTCCAGCCTCTGAGGGAAAGAGAAGAGGCGTGAACTGCCCAGCACTGACCACAGCAAGTCTTTGTATGACGATACTCTGACACTCCATTAATACGAGCTAATGTGAGCCAAAAGGAATATTAATCTTACTTGACCCCCAGATGTATTTACACTGGTTTTCTCTTGTCTTGCACTCTCCGTTGTAGCAGCGGCCCTTCAGACAGAAAAGAACAAGATAGTAAATATATTCTCAGTCAGCTGCTCCCAAACTGCTATTCTGATGCATGACTGCTCCTTTTTTTTAATGTCATTCGTCTGCTTACCTGGTTTACCTGGCAGAGGTAACCATCTTGTTTATGAAGATTGGGAGGGCACTGCAAACAGTGACAAACATTGGACTTCTTCATAACCATGCACATTACCTTAAACATGCAATAATAAAATATGCAATAAGTCTGAAACTGAAAAAAATGTAACAGTGCAACACCTGTCCAGAGTCCCCAGAGCAAGTCTCTGAGATATCACAGTCGTTCACAGCATAGCGGCAACTGTAACCCCGTGGATAAAACTGGCAGGAAAAGGAAAGAAGATAAAAGTCAGAGGTATAAATAAATATTTTGTGCTAAAAAACTTTGAGAAAAGACCAAACTCATACCAGACATGTGTTATTGCAGCACGGGCCATCACTACAGTGAGCCCCATTGGCGAGGGAACACTTCTTGCAGCATTCCTTGTAGCACTCCTGGAAATAAACAGTGGGAAGAGCTTCATCCTTCTGAACACACCGACGACAACAAACAGATTTGACATTTTGAAGTAAAAGAAACTCACTGCTCTCGCTCCGCAGTCGCACTCCTCTCCCACTTCCACAAATCCATTACCGCATTCTGTTGCCTCAAACAGCTAACAGAAGAACACAGGAGAGTGTAAAGGATGGATCATATGTGTGATTCATGACAGTTGGGGCAGAGTTGTAACAGCGTCTAACCTTGGTTGGCCTGTTAAACAGACATGAGCCTCCACCTTTTAAAAGGAACTCCTTGTAGTCTGAGATGCTGCATTTGGAAAATCTCCGTGGGTGTTGGACTCTGAAGAGACAGAAAACCAACTGATAATTAACAAGAACTATAAGTGTCGATCAATGAGGATGGAAGCATGGTTCAAAATGCTGTCGGGTGCCATGTGTCTGTTGAGCCGCTCTCATTATGAGTGTTTTTTTTTTTTGTCACCATAACCAAGACATTAGAGCATCTCACACACAGCTTATCTTTATTAAGCTATTCATTACGGACTACTGTTACTGATATCTATTAATGTTTACTGTATATGTTCTGAATTTCTTCACACTGATTAAAAATGGCCCGATACCATTTTATGCTTCCCGATACCGATTCCGATACCTGAACTTGCGTATCGGCCGATACAGAGTACCGATCCAATACCAGTGTGTCATATATTTTATTATGTTTTACCAACTGTATACTACTATCCCTGTATGGATGTGATATTATTTCTATCTTTGTTATCGGTCTGGCTCAAGTTAAACTCTTTGTGAAACATGAACAATGAACGCCCCAGAACTTTCTTTTATTATGCAGTTTGACAGTCAGTTATAAAGGAAAAAGAACATAAATAAACTACTTTAACGTAGATTTTCTTTAGGGCTTTATTACGTGGTATCGGATCGGTGCATAAACTCCAGTACTTCCCGATACCGATACCAGCGTTTTAGGCAGTATCGGAGCCGATACCAATACTGGTATCGGTATCGGAACATCTCTAACACTGATGAGAGTTTATTTTGGTGATGTAGCTAGTGGTAGTGGCAGTGTTTGCTGAAAGTCTTTTGTGAACTCTACAAAAAAGGATTGTTGCACAATCCACTGTTCGAAACAATCACACTTTTACTTTTACATCTCCTGACAGCCTGCAATCAGATACAAAAACATTTTAGAACTAACTGCCTACGACAGGAAGGAGAACATATTTGAGACCTTTGTAAATTAAATTGGAGTCTTTTCAATACCTTCTAAGGAAACAAAATACAATGCTTTTTAGGACTTTTTAAGACCTGTAGATACCCTGTGAAATACTGTCAGAATATTATGAGAACAAGGTCAAAGCATGGATCAGTCAACATTAAAATGATGTCAAATTAAGATCTTGGTTCATTTATTTTGCACAACTGCTATCTTGAATTGTAGATGCAGTGTAAGCAAATGACAGGAAACAAGAAAACAAAATGGGAGCAGACAAAAACACAACACCTATGTGTGAACAGAAAAATGAATTGCTATGATTAAACAAAAAGCAGCAATGACATGCCTTCATATGCAGGGACGTGGAAAGAGTTACTGGTGCTCTTCTCAGTATATAATGTTGCTGTGCCCCTTTGTCAACTTTTTCAAATAACAGTAGTTGATAAAAGCATACTGACCCCATTTATACATGATATTAACATGCCGTCTGTATCTACCAGGTGCAAATGGGCTCACTGATTAGTATATTCTTTAACTGACTGAATCTTTGGTTAAAAATTGTTTTACACAAAAAAACAAAAGGGTTGACTGGCAAGATTTTGAATTATCAGTATCAAAACAGAACATGTATCTACCAATTCTGCATTCATTCTCAAACTCCCCGACTACATTATTGGTTGACCATAAACAAGCATCTCTAATTGTTCCACTATCCCCCTCTTATGTGTGTGTGTGTGTGTGTGTGTGTGTGTGTGTGTGTGTGTGTGTGTGTGTGTGTCTCTCTCTCTCAGGGATATACTGGACATTACCCAGTGTCCTCCATTATGCAGCCAGGCCATGGGTCAACACAACCACATTCCTCTGCAAAAGAAAAGTAAGAGAGGACAGGAAAAACACAGAAACAGACAGTGAGAGAAATGCACAGAAAGAAACAGACACACTAAGATGTTTTTCAAGACAAGTATTTTAAATACAATGATTGTATTTCTGCTTTATCATCTCAAAGAGAATCAGCATTGCATTGGTGGATTTAGCACCTGATTTCCAAAGCTTTCAGTTGAATAATTCTATTTTCCACTGACATACTAACAATCATTTCTCAAGCTCAGACAGTTTTGGGACCATAAAAATAATCTCTCTGATGGTTGAGCTTCACTAAGCACTGTGATCTTAAAACAAATGGCGTAATTCATCCTTCTCCAGCCTGACTGAAAGTCTACTTTTGGACCACGTTTTCCAAAACCATCAGTGCATCCCTCCATCTGTCAATTCTGGCACAGATAAGAGTTGACAAGAGACAGTTTGGTCCAGTCAAAAGGCATCTTTTATAGGCACCATGTCCTGCTTTAAATGATAAAGACATTTAAGATTCTAAACCTAAAATCTGAGATAACCCTTACTTTTTCAAATGTAAGATGTCAACAAGATGTACTGTCTTACATTCAGTCCATTAACATACTTATATGATACAACACAAAACAACTACATATCCTACTTACGCCTAGAGGTATCTAGCAATGCCAAAGGATTTGGTTTAGTTGCTGAAGTTTTAGGATATCTGCTAACGTGCCAATGTAATGGAGGGTTATTGAATTTCCGATGCTGAAAGCCCAAAATTCAAAAGAAACATTCCTTTGTAACCACCATTTCTCTGATTAATCAGGTCGAACCACAGACTTCTCTGTGGACAGTTTTATTGAGAACTATTTTCTACAAAACATCAACAAAGGGGGAAAAGAACAGCCAAAGTGCATGGTATCGCAAAACCTTAGCAAATTACATTACACTCCATTTGACACTTTTGTCCAAAGTAACTTAAAAATAAAACCATATGCAGGATAAATACAACTAGAGGTGAGGGAAAATACGTTTTGAATAATCTGAATGCTGTGACTTTGGCTCTGAATAGCCTGCCCTTAAACTAGCTGTGAGATAAGAATGTGTTTTTCATGTATACTTCTCTTGGATGCTGGGTCCCACTGGATGCCCAGGTTCTGAGCCAGGCTCTGGGATAGAGACCCTGCCATGGACAAGCTGTTGCCATACTGTGGACACAGCAGAGACCAGGGATTATTCACCTGCAGTCAGTCTCTGCGATACAGGGTGATGCTCAGTGTTAGACACAGCAAATCTGACCTCATTGACCCCTACTCCTCGGCTCACAGAACACATGCCTCCAAAGTATGCTGCGCTGCTCCTGCGGTAGTGAAAGGTCGCATTTCTACAAGAATGATGGAAGACAAAGAGACAGACATGAACAACAGCTGAAAGATAAAAACATCACAGAGGATTAGAGGAGTCAAAAAGTCAGATTAACCCAATATTTTACTTAACTACTTACTCTTGTGGACACAGTGCTGTTTCAATACCAGAGAGATAATATTAACAACGTCAAAGCATAGATCAGGCTGTAGGAAAATAATGCCAAACTAAGACATTGGTTAGTTATTTCATGCAGAAGCTATATGGATTGCATCCAGCCTACTGTACATACTTTGGGTCTCAGAAGTGGTTGAAGATTCAGGTTCATATTTGTATTGACTCCCGGCCATGATTACACAGTACGGAGTACAAAAAACATCAAATACAACAATGATAAAACAATGGCACCAGGTAGGAATGAAGAGCAACAAAAGAAAAGAAATTCTTCTAGAAGGCACGTAATTTGACTATAATCATGAAATTAACTTAAACATAGATGGCAGGTTTAAATAGTACTTTGACAAGGATGTTTCCATATTATTCATTGTGCTTGGATTTTTATATATTTACAAAATACCCTTCCATAAGAGAAAAATAAATACAATGGAAAGTATTCTACAGTAAGTTTACGTCCACCTGTTTCATTCAAATTTTTAAATAACACATAAAAAAAACAAGAACATGCTGGAAATTCAAAAGAATACCTAAATATTGCAAATAAAGCTTAAATATTGGCTAAAAATCCATATTAATAAACAAGATGCACCAAAGGCTGATGGAAACATATTTAGTTTAAATAAAGAACTTACGAGAAGAGGTGCACAGCGTCGGCATGGTGCTTGATGTTCTGCTGCCGGTACTTGGAGAAATCCCGCAGCATCTCCAGCGGCCTCACACTGATGGGGATCTGATCCTTGTCCGTCCAGATCTCCACGGCAACGAGCACCACACGTGTATGTAACTGCTCTTTGAAGATCTGCCATTGAAGCGTGCAGTGAATGGGGAGGAATAAAGAAAGGCAGACAGAGCGAGAGGCAGAGAGAGAACAGCAGCAACAGCACAGGGAGAGGAGAACAACACTGGGTGTGAATTTGGATCTGTATTGTCTGAGGAGGACAGATGATCGGATGCAGCACACTGAGGAAAAGGAGGAACAGGGGAGTGTTAATGCACGTGATGAGGACACAGAGCAAATACCAGCACAATGCAATAAAGACTAACATTAAGACAACTAGGGGGCCGTACTCCATCATGACACATGAGGAGGTCTTCAGCTGTACTAGTCTTGCACTGCCAGACCTTCCTCCATAGCGCCGCCGAGGAGGGTTTGGCTAGTACACGCAGCATTACGAGATAGGAGAAAAACATGCTCTGGTTTATTGGCATTTGTTTAAACCAATCACAATCGTCTAAGCGCCGGGTGGAGCAACGGTGCCTCTGCAAAATAGCCTCGGGAAGGAACTTGTCTTGGTGGAACGTGTACGTTCAAAAGTTGTTTTAGTCATGCAACAAAAAACTCAGATTGGACAGATAGTCTAGCTGGCTGTCTCGGTCTGAGGAGCAGTTAACCATAGTCCTCATAAAATCGACCGGAGTTTAAAATTCAAACACAAAGAAAGTGGAAGGTAACGGACATCCGGCCGTAAAGAGTGACATCCGGACCAATCCCGGAAGTGGAACATCGTGGATATGGACTACAGCTGTACTAATATATCAACAGGTGCACACTGTAAAGACATATTTGGCAGCTACCATTGTTGATATGCCTCTGTGTTGTACTGTATGCAACATATAAGCTACATTATCATGGGTGAAATGTTATATTCTGCTGTCACCAAAAAACAAGAAACAAATCTAAGAGTCTACAGCCATGCTTACGGCTGTGTTAGTGGAAAGTAAGAAGTCGAGCACTGTACTTAAGTACAATTTTGACATACTTTTACTTTACTTGATTATTTCACTGTAATGCTACTTTAAACTTCTACTACTTCTATTTTACTTTTTACTTCACTACATGTATGCGTCAGCCAGAGTTACTTTACAGATTAAGATTTTACAAACAAAACATATGAATAATTTATGAATATGATATTGCACTATACATTTAACTATCCAACAGTATATAAAGTAGTTCAAATATGCTCCACCTCCACCAGCTGCAACATTAAAATGCTACTTAAGTGTTAAACCATCAGTGATAATGTTTTAATAATATGACATATATAATAATAACTCTCTGAATGGGACCATTCTGCCCAATGAGTACTTTTACTTTAATGCTTTCAGTAAATTTTGGCAGTTAATACTTCTTTACTTTCACTTATGTGAAATCTGATATGTAGGACTTCTACTTGTAACAGAGTATTATTACAGAGTAGTATTTTTACTTGTACGTAAGTCAATGTGTTGTATGTATGAGTACAGCGGAGCTTTGAGCAAGATGTTAATGTCGGCATCCTAACATGCTCATTATCATAATAACAATGCCAAAACGCTATTATGGTTACTATGTTCACCATCTTAGTTTAGTATGTTAGTATACTAACGTTTGCTAGTTAGCACAACAAAAAAAACTAAAACTAAAATGGTGTCTTGTTGTTGCTTCTGGTGGCGCTAGAGGAATAGTCAGTCATTAGGGTTAATGCTTTGGGGAAAATGAATGTCTGTACCAAAAGTCGGTCGATGTAGAGATATTTTACAGGACAAGTGAAACAATTGACCTACTGGTGGCTACAGGAAAAGTCAGAGGATCACCAATGTCATTGGGATACATCCTCTGGGGACCATGAATGTCTGTATAAAAAAGTCATGCCAATCCATCCAATAGTTTTTGAGATATTTCAGCCTGGACCAAAGTGGTGGATCGACTGACACTGCCACTCCTAGAGCCACGTGGCTAGATAAAAAACAAATAATTGTGTGTATGTAAATTCTGAAGTGGATCTATATAAAACATACACAGGGTAACTAAAGAGTTTACTCACAGCATCCACAACATTCACCACTGACTTGGCAAAATTCCTTGTGTGCTGCTTGGTCCTGTGTCGTCTAAACTGCAGGCACAAAGAAAGAACAACACAGATAAATAAGCTGCAGTGATTTGATGGCGCTCAATCAATATAATGTGCTGCATTCACTGCTCCTTCTTGTGGGAAAAAGGTCTCAAATATAGATGAGTTTGCTTTTTTTTTATCTGAGAAACTATCAGCTACATACCATACTGTGGTCATTGACAATCATGATTTCCAAATACTTCATCTCCTCAAATACACTGCGAGGCATCTGCAAAATAAAAACACACCAGCAATTATCAGGAGTGGAGTGTTGTCTTTATAGTTCCATTGTGACCACAAGTTAGACTTTGACCATGTTCTCAACTGCAACGTTTTTATATTCATTGTATAACCATTCAAGGGTGGGTGAACTAATGTTTTAGCATCACTTCAGAGAGACGTGAGATCAGAGACTTACTGCTCGCTTTTTCCTGCGCTTCAGCCAGGACAAGTCATCCAGCTCCGAGAAGAGCTGCTCCTCGTCCTCAACTTGAAACACACACAAGGAAACAGTGACACTTCAACTCACATATTTACAACTGGGTTTGCCTCTTTCGTGAGTTAAAGCCCAAGAGATGTGGTTTTTTTAAAAATGTTTTTTCCCCCCCAGAAAAACGGAATTTCCCTTAATTTCCCATTAAGGGACCGTTTGGTATTTATGGAATGGACCACCATTGGAAAATAGGGGAGGGTCATGTCTTTTTATTCTTTGTTGAGGGGAGGGTCACCCAAATTCTTTTAGTCTGGGGGGGGGGTCACCCAACTTTTGTATTCATGAAAACAGCTACATTTCAAAGTGGCTTGTTTGGTGTATATTTTTTCATGTAGCTCTTACCAGCAATTTCCACTGGATGCGTAACGGCTGCGGATCCGCTGCGGAACGTCGGCGGAGTCATTAGGTTTCCATTAAAGTCAATGTGTGTATTTCCACTGACTGCGGAACGGTTGCGTTCCGACTGCATCCCAGCTCCGGCGGACCGCAGCCCTCCGGAGCAGATACGCAGAGTTTCTATTTTTGCCGGACGCCGGAGGGCTCCGCAACAATTCAGCACACAGCAGATAGTGCGGGACAGGAAGTCGAGCACAGAAACAAAATAAAAATCCGGTTAATTTTCAAAACAAAATACACCGTGCTCACGGCAGATCATATTTCCCTGCACTACACTTTAAAAACACAGCACAGAGTTGTTTCCCCTCTACTCCTCTGGATGGAAACAAACTGTTGTTGGTTTTGTGGTTCTATTCTACGTGAATTCGCGAGATCTTGTGGGTCCTACAGCTGTCAGTCATGGCCGCAGCCGTGCCGCAACATATCCGGACCTGGTGGGTATTGACGGACAGCGGAGCACGCAGACGTTCCGCAGCGGAGCCGGTCCGCAGACGTTCTGCATCCAGTGGAAATCCAGAGTTAGTCTCTGCCCTCCTTTGCTAACAGATGGGTCTGACCCATGAGTTTGCTGAAACGGATAATTGCATTGTTTATAATGAGTGGAATAATTACATCTGGTATGACCAGATATAATATAAAGATAAAGATACATATCTTAAATAACACAAACCAACTAAATGGTGGTAGGTAATACATCACATTTCATATACTGCTTTAGTAAAAAAAATATTACCTGGCTGACGATGGGAGCAGCAGGACGCAAAAAACGAAAATTACTGTTGCACTAGTCTGGACATCTTGCCGTGCCAACGTTGCAATAAAGGTTTCCTAAATGCCATGTATATAATGTGATGTCAGCTTACTAACTGATTGCGGGTTTTGTGTAGACTTGGACTTTTATACGTTTATTCCACTTTGTTTAAACGGCGAAGTGGAGAGGCCTCGTTCACCTGTTTGGAGCTGGCTGGTGAATGTGACACTCATATAGGCCTTGCTGGATACACCGTGACTCTGTTAATGGATCTACTGATCGCTGTGGATTACTTTTTTTTCCGTGTCATTGGATTACGGCAAAATACGGATCTTTTTTCTCAACGTGTCTTAACGTTTTATGGTGTGAATGTGCTTTGTTTCTGTGTTTGGAGAGGCATCTCAACAGACTGGAGGTCCAACACTGAGTGTTCACTGTTACGTTTTAGTTGAATTTAAGTGTCGGGGCATTCCACCACCGTCTGTCTATTGCGTTCCAAAACAGCCGTGCCGCGATTGGATTTCATAAGAGCGAATTGTTAAATTGTTACAATGTAATTTAAAATCTGCTTTAAAAATAAACATATATGTTTTGGAATATAATGTTCAGCTTCGGCAGCTTTACCTATGTGCTAAATATAGCCTAGTGGGAAAGCCTAGTGACGAGTCCATAGCAACCAGTGTTGAATTTGTTATTTCCCAGTGTCCTTTGCTGAATGGTCTCAATGTTTTATTGTTTTATTTCATGTGAATACTAGTTTACTAGAGGAGTAACTTAGTATTTGAAGTAATGCAGTAATGCAGAAAGTGTGCATTTAGTTTCCATGTTTATTGTGTTTCCACAACCATGTTAGTGAGTAAATCTACTGAAATGGCCACCGCACCATTACAGAGGAGTGTGATGCGTAAGATGAGAGTGCAGAGGTTAACTCGTGTATGTCATGGCTGTAAAAATTCAAATGGCATCTGTACTTCTTTGCTAAGTGCAAATTTTTTCAAATCATTTTGGAGGGTCATAGAAAAATTATTACTGGCGAAGTCTTTTTTAGCCTAAAGGTCCCAAAACTCCTCCAGTGGCCCTTAAATAAATAACGAACAGTCCCTAAGTACTGTGTTAAATAACACTAAGTATGCTAGACTACAGTAGAGACATTACATTGTAAAATTAATTCCAGTTTAATCCAACTTTCTCACCAATCCAAATTACATATTATAAAATGTTAGGCTGTAACAGCCATTGAAATTGTGTTTTCTTAAAGCTCTATGAAAACAAGCCGTGGAAGCACTACTTGCCGCCATACTTTTGTTGTTTTGTGGTGAACACACAGACGGGGAAGGCCATGTCAGGGTCGAGAGAGGTGTGGTGATGGTCAGAGGTGGAGGACTGATTGAGGAGGTTATGTAAGATGATGGATGACAGTGATGGAAACACTTACTCTGTTCCTCTGGATCATTGTTCCACTGAAAGGAGGCTGTTCTTCTTAGTTTGTGAGGCCTTGCAGCTGTATCCTGCAGGGGTGAGGCAAACAAGTGTTAACAGATTATGAAGATTGATACCACTCTTATGTTTGTCTGCTGAATATGAAGCTACAGCCAGGAGAAGGTTAGTTTAGCTTAGCATAAAGACTGGAAACAGGGGGAAACAGCTAGCCTGGCTCTGTCTGAACAAAATCCACCAGGAGTTCTGAAGCTCACTAATTAACAAGTTGTATCTCATTCAATAAATCCATATAAAAAAAGAAGTGTAATCTTCGGCATCTTGTGATTTTACGGGAGGTTATGGGCCGGATTATTTCTTGGCCTGGCGAAGTGACAGCCTGCTGGTTGCCTGGTAACCTCACAGCAGTGACAAGACTCCAGGAAGTCGCTGCTCTCGGCTAAGAAATAGTCCGAAAAGAACAACCTCATAAAACGGAAAATTGTTGTTTTTAAACTTTTTGAACAGATTAAACAAACAAGATATACCGTGTTAATTTGGAAGCTGGTAGGCAGGCTAGCTGTTTCCCCCTACTTTCAGTCTAAGTTATTTAAGTTAAAATAACTGGCCGCTGGCTGTAGCTTCATATGTATCCTACAGCTATGAGAGTGTTATCAATCTTCTCATGTAACTCTCGGCAAGAAAGCGAACAAGCCTATTTCCCAAAATGCCAAACTATCCCTTTAATGACTTTTAGCAGACTAGTATTATGATGATATGATCAAATGATGTTGGACAAATAAATGATTTTGAGAAAGATGAAACGAATAACAAGCAAAGGTCAGTGCTTTACACATATGAAGAGTTTGGTGTCATGTAATGCATAACAGTGCACTGCTTTGGACATCAGTTTGATGTGATTTTACATAAATGTTTCATATCATGATGCATACTGAAATCATAAAAATCCCTATTATTATCCTGATATTGATTTCAACTATATTGTCCAGCTGTACTACTGATACTAATGAAAAAACAAAACAATAAAAAACAATACAACAATACTTAACATAACCACTTACCTAATACAGCTTAACAATCTAGAATTAACATGACTAGTATGAACAGAAGTTAAATATACATCACATCTCATATATAAAATACTGAATGTTTGTTTAAAACCTATAAACCTTACAATGTCCTTATTGAGTATATAAGCTAATGTACTCAATTACTTTCCTGGACACATAGACTGTATAAAATGGCTAGACAGTGTTTCATTGTCTCATCGCCTTCCTTTAAAAACAGGAATGTCCTTGGAGTGATTAGGATATCCTCAGCATCAACAAAGGGTGGTGTGTGTGAGAGGTGGAGATGAGTGAGTCAAAACCTTTTTGCAATATATATTTTAGTTCTCTGCGACAGGAAGAACTTACGATTGAATGAGTCTGTTGTAAGGGCTCAATTAGATACACATAGACTCCATCGTCAAACATCCCACTGCCGGGCAGAGAGAGAGTAGAAAAGAGAGAGAAGGCAGTCGATACTGAGTCATTAGGAGCTGAGGAGCAGAGATGAGTGTATCCAGAAATATTCTGAACACGGCGAGGATTACACACAACTCTGCTGTTCACTTACTGCAGCCCGTTGCAGGTAGATAAGGCCACATGGGAGTTATCGTTCCCTCTCACCTGGCCGTGGTAGTAACAGTGCTCACCGCCCTGAGGGAAGAAGACACGGTGCTAATGCAGCATCACAGCAAACCCCAGCCATAAATCAGCATTACTGGCAGCACACCACACATAACTGTGCATATGTTGACAGATGATGTCTCAGATTGTGATGTGTCGTATTTTTTTACTTAATTATCATGTGTTTGAATTTTTTAACCTCTCAGAGGAGGTAACAGCTTGTCTCGCAGATGCCAGGTTTGGCACATTTGCAATGCATTTCTGCAGGGGGTCTTTGCTTGTGAAGATGTGAAGTTAAAACATTGCAAGGTAGATCCTGGCACTATCTGTGACTCAGCTGTCAGATCCAGGGTGAGCAGAGGACATTCACCCCCGTCTCTCTCTCTCTCTCTCTCTCTCTCTCTCACACTCTCACTTCACCCATCCCACGCTGCACTGATACTGCAGAAGGCTTTCTCTCCCTTGTCACGTGACCAGAGCTCCAGCAGGAGGCTGCAGGAGAGCAAAACCCTGCTGATTCAGCTACGGTACGCCCAACCCAGGGCCTGAATCAGCAGCAGCAGCAGCAGCAGCAGCAACTAGCTCACATTCCCAACTTGTTTTCTCTCTCTATCTCCTTTCCTTCTGTTCTATGAAAATCATGTACTTTCACATTTTAATCTACCTATGCAAGTCTATCTATCTATCTATCTATCTATCTATCTACCTATGCAAGTCAATCTATCTATCTATCTATCTATCAATCTATCTATCTATCTATCTATCTATCTACCTATGCAAGTCTATCTATCTATCCATCTATCCATCCATCCATCCATCTGAACATTTGATTTTTTTTCTTAGTCTGCAAAGAAGACGTCCTGGATGTAACTGCTGTTATTTGAATGACTCGTGAAAGTCGCAGTGTTAAATTGATTACCAATTTGCAGAAGTTTTGACGATAAAAGGTGAAAAGCAAACTGATTTACAGGAAATCAACCCTCACATATGTTCCTGTCTTTTGTTGCAAAGCCTATTTCCTAAAGTTGAGACCAAGCATATGTCTTCCTTTTGCTTCACAGACAATGTTCGTGACTGTACAAAATAAAAACAGCAGCTGAAGGAAACTCAGAAGGAACACAGATTCACCAAAACAAGGAAGATGTTCACTGTAACATTTTAGCCACATCTAGAAAAGAAGTTACCTTTGACAGAACAGGTTTGCCCGCCTGATAGTGGATCTCAACATAATCTGAAGACAGCAAGTCACTGTAAAAACAGAGATTGTAGTTTGGTTAGGGTGGACAGATGTGATGCAGTGACAATAAAAAACACAGAAGAGTCTGCCTGCCTTTGCTTTCTCTGACTCACATATTGTGGTTTTCAACTAGCGGTGAGTAGTGCTTTGGCTAGCATTTAAACAAGAACACTCATCACCGCTATGCCTGGATTAAAAACACTCCCATGGTATCTCAAAAGTGCGGTGGATATGTTAAATGTTGCCTGCCCTCAGGAAAAATTATGTCACATTTAACCCAATATATACTTTCATAACAGGATGCACAGTTACTCACACACTTTGCAAAGTGGCCCTTGAGTTATTGAAGTGAAACAGAGGATCTTAAACAAGCATTGTGAAACTACATTATACACAAGTGCATGTACAGAAGATGGTTCTTCCTCAAATCTCCCCAAATTAGATCACTGGTTGAGTAACAGCACACACAACAGCAACAGAAACAAGTAACGTTGTCTGAAAGCTGCTAATGAAGCCTAACGTGATAAATGATTGTGATGCCTCGGCTTCACCTTGAACACAACAGTCTTCCCGGGCAGTTCCAGCTACTCGAGTCAGCGTTCCTCACCATTTCACACACTCAATCTGTTAGCTGACAGCTGACTTCAAGAGACTGCCATTTCTACCACAATGGCGTTTTTCTTTTTTTCTCGAGTAACTTTGCAAATAAAAAAATAAAACACATCCTCTCCGTGGACATGTAGTGGCGTAGCAGCAGAAAAGAAAAAAGAAAAAAGGTTGAAGTGCTGGATCTAGTTCTGTAACACCAGCACATTTTTGAGTGATGCTCAGCGGCATGTTAGCAGGAACAGCACCATTATGAGAGGAGAGTCGAGGATGAGCGGCATCTGTTAGAGATTCCTGAGTGAGGTGCTAATAATAGCGTGACAGAAGAGGCAGGGCTAGGACAGTGGGCCAAACTAAGAGTGTAATGGTGTTTGTATAAGTGTGTGTGAGTGTGTGTGTGTGTGTGTGTGTGTGTGTGTGTGTGTGTGTGTGTGTGTGTGTGTGTGTGTGTGTGTGTGTGTGGGCAGCACTGCAGAGCATGGAGGTGTAAAGAGACAGTAAGTGCATCGATGTGTGTGTTTGAAATGTCTGTGAGAGCTGTCAAAGTGTGTTGAGGCCATGAGAAGGGAGTCCTGCCCTGAGGTCTCTCAGTTCACAGGAGACTGAGTGCTACAATGCAGCAGCAGCGAAGAAAGGGGAGGAAGAGAGGGCGGACCAAAAGAACTGCAGGTTTTTAGTTCTTAAATCTGGGCGCCAGATCTAATGCACCTCTGAATCCAGTAGTGACACTTGTCATTACTGTTCATACCTCTAACACACGGAAATAATAAGTCTAAAGAAATGGAGATGCTCTGAAGAAGCAGCACTAAACCTATTCACTTTTCTTCTCATTCATATTTTAATTCTATTAATATATGATTTATATCAACTGAAAAAAACATATTTTCAGTGGCAAAAAAAATGCTTCCTTGGTTTGCAGTCCGAGGTACAGTAAGAGGTGAGCAGATAAAGTAGCAGCCATTGGCAGGTTGCAGACCTATCTATATTTAGATCAGTACTGTCGCAGCTACAACACCAAGCAGAATTCAAACCCCTGTTCTCACACAAAAAAGGCACACACTGAAGTTAGCTCGTGTGTCTCACAGATAACCTACAGCACAAGCAAACAGCTGGGAATCAAGGTCACACTTTCAAGCCTGCTGCTGTGGAGAGCCACTGCTGTATTATGTGGTGATTGCTGAATGTCTGACAATGGTACAGGACAACATCTTCCCAACATGATGTGTGATTGTGTGAGCTGGGAATGACAGGACGAGAGAGTTCACTTCGTCATATATCTGTCCCTATGCTATTTAAAGGGTAACTACCGTTTTTTTCAACCTGGACCCTATTTTCTCATTTCAAAGATTGTTGTTCCCATCAGTCACTTAGACACAAAAACATAGGAAAATAGGTTGAAAAAAAAAAAAGTAGGTCCAGGTTGAAAAGAACGGTAGTTACCCTTTAACAATACATGTACACAAAGATACATCAGCATCAAGTCTTCAATAAAGATATGTGGTCTCCTAACAACATAGAGCTTAATAGCAAATTCATAATTCCTGGAGTCTTAAAATCTGCACTTTGTAGGTTTCTACAGTAGCATTGAGATGATGCTCAAACCACTACAAAGATAGCAGAGCATCCAGAGTAATTTCACTTCATTACTGTGTGTCTACAGCTTTTAAAGTAAATACAAATGTCCTGAACCAATGTGGTAAAATTTCCACAATTTTTATTTTACTAAGGTGATGAAACTACGCTCTAAAGTAACCAGAGACTGAATATCAGCACATAGACTAAAAATCCAAATGTGTGAGTCTTAACATCTAACAGCAACAGCATTCACTAACATCAAAATATTGTATAAAATAATCCAGCTTTAAATCACATTAAAGGACCTGGAATTCAATCAGCATTTTAAAGTCCTTGTACACATGCACATTAAGCCTTCACACATGTAGACCGGCTACTTTGTGAGGGCAGTAAATCAATATCATTGAGTGTCCGGGGCCTCGTATCTCCAAACAGACAGACAGTGATCACAGACAACAGAGTAACTGTCTCCCTGCTGATTTTGATGCAAACCAATTAAACCTTATTAAAAATAGAGACTTTGGTTTTCCAAATCCTTTTCTTAAACAGTCTGTCTGTAGTCTGGCAGCTGATATAAGATTGCGTTTAGCACTCTGGAAACTAGGATTCTGGAAAGTAGCGCACTGACCTATTCAATTACAGTTTCCCTGATTACATTATCGTCGATTGACGCTGCATTAATCACGGATCTGACATATAATAGTAGATATCATTTACAAACAACAGTCATCTACAGACGGGAATCACAAGTGTTGGCAATTTGTTTTTAGCTATGACACATATTGTTGCTTAAAGTCAGTATCTTGCTGTTTCTGGTCATTTTGATGCCAGACTTTTCATAGTCAACCTACTTCATGATGTTTTAAGGATATTATGTTTGATGTATGAGCATGTTTTTGTGTCTTTTCTCCAATCCAATCATTGTTATATTAATTTTTTTTTTTAGCCAATTTTGTTAATTTGGGTTTCATTTACTCAAGCATAATATACATTTTTGTTATTCAAATTGTCAGAAATAACAGGAAAATGCATAGATTTCTGTCAAAAAGGTAACACAGACTCATTGCCTTTAGTGTACGCAGAACGATGCTAACTGCTCCCCCCCCCCCAAAAAAAAAAGCCCATTCTGAGCCAGCAAAAACCTTGATTATGAAAAAAAAGCTAAATCACAGCTTTCCTTTGATGCTCCATAATGTTTTGTACAGTATGCTACGGTATTTTCTATAATATCCATATAGAGACCGTCAATGTGGATCTTTCGTGGCAGGAAGGTTTACACAGCTTGTCGTTAACCCGGGATGAATAAAAATACTGACATTCTGCAATTTTCATCCATCTCCATATTACTGCCAACATGACCTTGTTGGCAGTCACTGTTGTGAGAGACAGGAAAATCACGCTCACTGGAAGTTCAAACACAAGTCTAGAAGTTTTTTGGGATTAAAGGGAAATTCCATCTTATTTCAACCTGGTGTATTTCCTGTAAATGTGGCTATTGTGACTCTATGAGTTGGGCCAACTTTGCACTTGCCACCTCAGTTGTAGAGATTTTGGAGAATTAATAATTTCACAATCTCATCTTTAGTCTGACCGAAAAGTTAACACAGAAAGTAGACCCCTGTAACTGCTTAGAGATCAACATCTGGAATTCTCCTTTAATGACCACAGCAGCTGACTAGTTCTAAAACCAATCGTTTTAGCGAACATGAATTACTGTAGTTAGATGGGATAAGAAGGACTTACGTGTTCAATGCTAGATCCAGAGCAAATCTGGAGCCAAATGCCTCTAACTGGAAACTGGCTTGGGCGAGGTGAACTGCCTTTAAGGGAGAAAAGAGTTGTCACTGCAGATGATGCAAAGTATAAGATTATAGCAGACTACGAACATAATATCCTCAAGAGTCCACCTTCAACATCGTCTACAGCACAGTGGATAAATAATAGATGTGGCGAATAAATGGCAGATGGTAATGCATAGTGGGTATACTGGAAGAAACTCTTCGTTCAGCATGGTCGCTCTGGCATCATTCCAGTTCTTAAACGCATAATAATGTTAATGTGCTGCGTGTGATGGGTGTCTTTGTTTTATCTGACTCTGTGCAGTAAAATGACATTTAAGACAGGGTTATGGTTTAATACGAGCCATAATCTGCATTTGAAACTTTGAAACCTTGACCACACAGCGTGCACAGCATGCTATTTCTAGGAAATAACTTATCCCCACATCCCAGCATCAATCTCCCTCACCCATCCCTCCTCGATGCTGGCTTACCTGCCCCTCTGTGGCTTGGTTCTTGATCCGGGTGTCCAGGTCATGGTAGGTACTCTCCGAGTCCTCGTTTAGGTAGTAGATCAACCGCGAGGGGTAGGTGATCACGTGCTCTACTGCATGGTGTGTTGTGTTGTCTGTAGCAGGTGCTGCAGTTGCCTGTTGCTTCAGCAGGGCTGGCACTGCGTCCCTCTCAACCTTGTCCTCTACTCCTTGAGAAACTGCAAGACAATTCCCACCGCACAGACATGAAAAACCTGACACACACACACACACACACCCACACACACACACACAGAGCCAGCTGTCATCCTTCATTTATAAAAACACATTGATAATACTGAGGCATTGATAATACTGAGGCAAGCGGCCGCGGCTTCACTGTGATTACACTGTTCATGCGGTCGTATACTGACAACCACATATGACTGATTTAGAATACAGAATATAAAGAGTTTTATTTCATTGAAAGGTACTTTTATATGCTTATTGCCAAAGTGGAGACTCTGCATCAAACAGATGATGCAGTGAGCATTATGCAATATTAATCCAAATAGCCTTAGACAACAATAGCAGATAATATCATGCACTTGAAGTAAAAAGGTCCCAGCGACTGTTAATTCAAATATGTTACTCATAAATAAGAAAGAGTAAATTTTTTTAAGCTGAACAAAAGATGCTGAGATGCTGTAGTCTGCCTCATGCACCATCACGCTGTAGACGCCGCATAATAAATCAAATATCTGGGTTTTTTTTAGGGGGGGGGGGCGCGATGATGTGCACCTGCAGTACATCGTCCGATATTATTTTAGCTCAACACATAAAGTGAAAGGTGTGTTTAATGTGATGAAAGTGACAAAAAAGCCAGCAGGCTATTGCAATACATACCGGATGACGCTAGTGATAGATGAAGCCAAGGCGAAAGGATGCTGACGAGCAAAGTGGCCAGAAATATCAAATGCATGATTCATATTTGATAACTGAAATATCTCAATATCAACACATCAACGCAGTAGCCTATATAGCTTGCGGCCCATCGTGGCGGGGGACGTGCCGTGCAGGGGGGCTTTCTTCATGGATCCAGGATGCGCCCGGTTGCTGCTGCAGTAGCGGTTGAGGAGGAAGAGGAGAGGAGGAAAAGAGGGGGGGGGGCAGAAAGAAGGCGGTGGCTAGGCAGCTACTGGAAGTCAACCGGCAGACTCCTCCTCGGTGAGCAAAAACATGTCCTCCCTCCCTCCCTCTCTCCTGGACCACATGAAGCCCGTGCACAGGTGACCTTAAAGGCATCATGGCGCTAGGATTGAAAAACAGGAAATAACCCTCTCTTACTGTGTCAATGATGATCACACACAAGGTATTTTGTTATGATAATGTGAAAAAAACACATGATAAAACAACAAACAAACATTGACAAAAACAAAACTAAATGTTATGGCTTATTGCTTTGGTTATTGTTGTAATACATAGGCTAATAAATGGATATGTTTTAGGATATAAGATTTTGGCTACTTCTTTTAATATCATGGTTATGGTTCGGTTGTCTGTGGCAGAAAAAATATATTGAGATAATTTAGATAGATAATAGAGTGATTTAGCAACACAAATATTCCAACATGCAGTAGCCTACACGTACTGCATCCATAATTTTATTTTTGAAGTAAAAATACAGAGGTTTTAGCATTCAAATGTTAGTAAACGTGATCATTAGCCATTGGCTAATTGTATAACTGATACATTAATGCATAAGCAGGATTTTCATGTTTTAGCTCGTTAAAGCAAAGTTAACTACTTATACTGTTGTTGGGTGGTTAAACCTTTAAAATGTACCATACTGTACAGGATTTCACATTCCAAACATATAATCAGCTGATCATATGTTTGGAATGTGAAATCCTGGTAATCAAAGTAACCTGTAAAGCTGTCAAATAAGTTATATGCAGTGGAGTAAAAGAAAATCCCCCCTGATATGCAGTGAAGCAGAAGCAAAAAGTCACATAGAAAGGAAATAATTGAGTAAAATACAAGAACTTCACATTTGTACTTAAGTACCTGAGTAAATGTAGTTAACATTTAATTACAGAAGAACAGACCACAGTAGCAAAGTGCACAGCAGACATTTTGACTTGTCACAGCAGGAAAAGCACAGATGTGACTTAAAACAGTAACGATGGCTCTGTTCTATCCAAGTGTCCTGGTAAGTTATGTGACAGTGAGCCAGCATGCAAAACTGAAACTGAAGCAACTAAATGGAATTCAGCCATAGTTCATTTTATTATTTACACCTCAAAATGTCTGTCGTGAAAAAGGCCAGTATTGTACATCAGTACAATACAAGCTTTTGATCATTATCTTATAGGAGGTCTATGCATTTATCTCAAATACAGTGTAAGTGAGATATGTCACAAGTCACATACAAACATAAAAAACCTCCACATATACATTTTTCTTTTCACATTTTCTTTATACAATGCATATCAGGTAAAATTAGTTTCCTCCTAATTAATTCAGCTTTATAAGGCCTACTCCGTCCCAGAGTTTCTGCCTTAAATGCTATTATATTGACTCTTCTGCACTGAAAGAACACATTTGTAAAGGAAACACTGGATAGAACATTTGGGCTGATCAAAACTGGCCTTGACAACATGATTCCAAAGAAAATTGTATCAGTAGTAAATAAAAACTTGATTCAAACTTTACCATGTATGTTTGAGTTATCTCTACCACATGGGTAGAAAGGGTTTCAGTGCCACAGTTGAACAAGTACATATACAATTAAAAGTGATTCATGGATCTGAACCCAGCTTGTTGAGACAGTACGTAAGGGAACACATGAATGCTGTTGTTCAAGTGACAATTATTGTTTCTTTACGTTTCCTAAACAGTCCCAGTGGGGACACTTAATGTGTCCTAGTCTCTTTCTGAGATAGCAGAATATCTTTAAGTAATAACTGTGGGACATGGGCCATGAACTATAACGAGTGCATTGCATGACTTGTAGGTTTCATTGCAAGGCTATGAACGCACGCACACACACACACACACACACACACACACACACACACACACACACACACACACACACACACACACACACACACACGCGCAGCTCTTGAAGGATGTGACAGCACCCCCCTCAGGGCTGAATTGTCCATATAGGGGTGAGATGGTCAATTTTGGGTCGCTGGATATTGAGACAACTGAGACAAGTCTATGTGGCTGTCAGATAAAACAAAAAGGGATGAGTAAGCAGCAGAGTTCACATTAACGGTCCAAGTCTTTGTTAGTTCAAACTGCATCCGTTTGGAAAACTTTGTTGCTATTCAATTTTACTAATGTAGTAGCAACTAACATCTCTTAAAGGCCAGCTGATTCAAATGTATGTAGTTATTTACTTCTACTTTACCTGTAGTGTCTGATCTGTGAGAAGTAATTTCACTACATTCACAATAAATCACAGGAAGTCAAATTGTTCAACCTGAATAGAAGTTCTGGCTTTGCCTCCATCAGTGATGAAAGCCTGAGTTACAAACTAGGGCATGACTTTTAAAGTGCTCATATTATGCTCATTTTCAGGTTCATAATTGTATTTAGAGGTTGTACCAGAATAGGTTTATGTGGTTTAATTTTCAGAAAACACCATATATTTGTTGTACTACACATTGCTGCAGCTCCTCTT
Source organism: Sander vitreus (assembly GCF_031162955.1). Lineage (NCBI taxonomy): Eukaryota > Metazoa > Chordata > Actinopteri > Perciformes > Percidae > Sander > Sander vitreus. The sequence continues at coordinate 16,607,498 of NC_135865.1, forward strand.
TTCACCCTGTGTGTTGAGCTCTCTGTTTTAGCTACAGAGTGAGGCATTTCACTTCTGTACCATCTTTGTTGAGAGTCGCACATGCGCAGTAAGAACTGCTAGCTTGTCAGTTGCAGAGCATGAGGGAGTGCCATGCTAGCAGCTAGGCGAGCATTATAATGTGTGTTACAAAGTGACGCACGTTTGTCACGGAAATAAAGGCTGGACTACAATAGAGCTGTTTGGAGCAGTTTATGAACAGGGTTTTCTATTGGAGATGGTAAGTTCCTTTGGGGTGGACTTTGGGCTTTTTCACTTTGTACACCTTTAACGTGCACAAAAAGATATATAACACAATAAAAGAAAGGGGAAAAGCCAATCTGTTTCTTATGAGGCCCCCAACTGTATGAAAGACCTTGGTAGAAATAAACAATGTAAAAGCGGAAAAATAATTTTACACATGAACATTAGTTAACTCGTCATGGGATTGCTACTAAGCCTGTGAAAACAATTGTATAATGTCTACTATGGCTCTGGAGGAGCTTTAGCGAGTCTGAGAAAAAAAACCCTGATGTCTTCTCTGTTTGGGTTTGAGGCTTTACTTTTTTTTTTTTTTTTTTACTTTTTTGATAGAGGGGGTGGAGTTTAAGAGATGATACGTTTGAGTATGACCCATAGCCTACTATTGATTTGGACTATTCCTTTTTACCATGTGTCTCACAAGTGCCCAAACTTTATGTAAATGCAGTAGTAAATCACTTTAACCATACATAAACTATATATAACTATTAAACATAACTTTAATGAGCAACAATCAACAGGGAACTAAATCAAGGCGTTATAATAGGCTACATTGTAAGAGGAAAGCAAATGCAGAAGGAAACGGCAGATGACAGCCCCAAATAAACTCCCCATTAGTTAGCCCTACCCACTGACTAAAGCAATTTGTGAAATATAGGAGAACACAAACGTTGACGTAAAAAGTTATCCGTTTATTCACCGAGGGGGGACGTACGCTGGGTTTACTCTGCTGTTATGAAAAGCAGCCGCATCTCCTCTGAATGAAAGCATTCTTCAGTGCGGCCGGGTGACCAATAACTTTGCTTCATTCTGTGGTCCATGTTTGACGCGTCAGCCAGGCGCGCCCACTGCACATCTAGCTCCTCTGTACCCAGTGCGAAGCGGAGTTTGGATGGACTCACGGAAAGACTACACATGCCGCAGAAATAGTTTTGCAGCTGAGTGTGATCAGTCACGGACGAGGCCCAGTAAAACGGAGCTTAACGGCTAAAAGTTAGCAGTCACGTTCATCCGGGAGCTGAAGGCGTTTTCATCTAAATAGCCTACTAATGAAAGGGAGCGCTGCACTTTTAGGTGAGCACTCTCTTCTTTATATCTAAACGGGAAAGCACTTCATGTTTATCCCATTAGTATGCCAATAGTGTGTATGTGGCACTAACGTTACTATGAACTGTTATTGCCTACTCAACAGGCTATATAAACACTGCTTTTGCATTGTTTACAGAGATTATTTTATGTAAATATAGCAGTTTATTCTTATAGGTCAGGTTCTAGTTTTTATTTGTTGATTGCACTGATTCTGCATTCAGCATTTTGTCCATTTAGTTTCTAGTTTTTGTAGTATAAACACGTGTTTCTATTGTTTACTGACATATTTATATCTGCAGTTACTTACTACTTTTTAAAAGGACATATTCTATGTATTATGCATTTTTAATTGCATTGATTTGACATACAGTTTGTATGGTCTGATGGTACTTTTTTCAACACATTTTCATGGCAAAGTCTGATTATTAATATATTTAACCATGTTTCCTTTTTTGCTTTGAGATTGAGATTTAATTCATATTATTAACCTTGTTCTGTTTACTTAAACTTTTGTTTTTCAACGTGTATTAATATATAATATTCATGAATATATTTGTATAATGCAATAAAGAGTAGAATATTTCTGATAAAAAAGTGTGACTTACAACATTCACCTCAGACCACAAATTTGAGGTAAATTTGTTTTTAATCTGGCTTGAGTAAAACTTGTACTGGCCATAGCATGCCCTATTCTGGCCTTAAAGAATATACAGATATTGGTGATATGTGAAACAAATCTAACCTTTCATCCAGTTGCTTTGTCAGTAATAACCTTGTAAAAGTTATAAAATTGTGCATTGTGCAACAATACAGTATTTGCCAGTTTACTTACAGGACAAACACTATGAATCATACTATGAGGAATCTTTCTGCCTCATCTGTGTGGGCATCTCACTGTCCACATTGTTGATCTAAATGGATGTTGACACTATGTTCCAGGGTTACACAGGACACACCCAGTCCTGACTTCAACACTTCAACACAGGAACTGAATAATAAGAAAAAGGGACAGGACAGACAACTGGATCCTTCTGGGGAACAGCCCGGCATAATCACAGAGAGTGTGAGTTGAGAACACGTGTTATAGGTTGATTATAATACATAGGAATGTTTTGAATTACTGTGTTTAAAGGAATACATCTTATCATGAGCTTTTCCTTCCCACAGACAGCTTTACTACGGAGGTGACATCCTTGCAACAATGGGTGACTCTGGAGAGGACTATGGAAACTACACCTATGAATTCGAGGACATGGAGTACGGCGACGTGGAGGAACTTAAAGTAGACCACAGACAGAGGGAACCTATCCACATTATCTCAGTGGTCATCTATATTATTTCCTTTGTGCTTGGTCTGATTGGAAATGGAACTGTCATTTGGGTGACAGCGTTTAAAAGCAAAAAGACAGTTAACAGTGTTTGGTTGCTCAATCTAGCTATGGCCGACTTTGTATTTGTGCTTTTTCTACCCTTCTCCATTGATTACATACTGCAGGACTTCCATTGGGACTTTGGTATGGTCATGTGTAAGCTTAACTCATTTGTGTCTGTGATGAACATGTATGCCAGTGTGCTCTTTCTCACAGTGCTCAGTATAGACAGATATGTTTCTCTGGTCCACCTCAACTGGTGTCAGAGGTATCGCGCTAAAGAGAGAGCCTGGGTTGTATGTGGTTGCATATGGGTGCTGGCTGCTGCCTTGAGCTGTCCTGCACTGATTTTTCGTGACACCATACACTTACATGACAAGGTGGTGTGCTTCAACAACTTCCACACACAGGACGGACATACAGCAGCCATGATACACATTATGACAGTGGTCATTCGTACCACTGTGGGCTTCCTTTTGCCTTTTACTGCCATATGTGTGACGGGTATACTTCTGACAATCAAAGTGAATCAATCTGGGGGCTCAGTTCAGCTGTCCAGCTTCTCCAAAACAGTATCTGCAGTAATTCTGGCCTTCTTTTTATGCTGGGCACCTTTTCATACTTTTAGCTTGATGGAGTTATCCATACATTCCTCATTATACCTACACAGCATACTGAAAGCTGGCTTTCCTCTTGCCACCAGCTTAGGCTTTTTTAACAGCTGCATTAACCCCCTCCTGTATATGCTCCTGAGCAAAAAGGTGCGTCATATCCTGAAGCGTGCATGCCTGGACATTACTAAGAGTTCACTGAGAGAGCTCAGCCAGTCAATCTCTGCAACTGAGATAGAGTCTGAGCCAGAAGTTCAACAGGACAGTGTCCCAGAGGAGCCTGTGGAGTCGTCAACTCTATGATAGTTGTCCACAAAAAACATGAAAGTAAGACTGGCTATTACTTTAGTGTAAATGTGGAGGATTATCAGAGCTGTTCGTTCCAGCCATAGTATTAAGATTTTCCGATTTTATGTCATTTGGACAGAGTTGTGTAATTACTCTCAATGAAAAAAGCTAAATTGAACTGGAGTTAGTATCTTTCCACTTAGTTTTCATTTACATAACTTAAGTGATTTACAGAGAAAGTAGTCTATATCGATTATGTTTCATTTACGGGATAGTTCTGCTGCCGCCGGAGGTTCCGCTGGATGTCCATAATTTTCAGCCGGATGTCCCTCACCTTCCACTTTCTTTGTGTTGGCATTCTAAACTTCGGTCGATTCAGGAAACATCCTCAGAGCTAGAACTGACAATCAAATTACTTTTATCTTTATTTAATCAGACACTCTACAGCCATTTTAATTCCAGAGCTCGCCTGCCTACATGCCTTCCTGAGGCTATTTTGCACCGTTGCTCCGTCTGGCGCTTAGCATCGCCCAAGACGATTGTGATTGGTTTAAAGAAATGCCAACAAACCAGAGCACGTTTTTCTCCTATTCAGTAATGTTGTGTGGACTAGCCAGAGTTTCCCCTGCAGCGCTATGGAGATAGGTCTGGCAATGCAAGACTACAAAGAAAGAGGCAATCCAATCGGATTAGTTGATCAACAGAAAATTTATCAGCAAGTATTTTAAGCAATTCATTGTTTAAATAATTAAAAAAAAGAAAAATCTCAAGCATTCTCTGGTTCTAGCTTCTCAATTGTGAGAATGTGCTGCTTGAATGCATTTGTCTTCTATGATAGTAAACTTTGTTTTTCACTATTTTCTGTTCTTTTATAGACTAAGAAAATCATACAGATTTATCCATAATAAAAGTAATCATTAGTTGCAGTCATATCAAATGCATCTTAAGTATTTACTGAATTTGTTATTGTTCTCTTGAGGCCTGACATCTTTAGTTCTTAAAGATGAGATATATTGTATACCGGTAAATCTATTTGTAGTCTAACATTATTATGTTTTATACTGCTAGTCACATATCAATGTATTGTAAAATTTTTAACTATAGAGTTGTATAAAATGTTTTAATCTAATATATTTCAAGTAAATAGCCTATTTCTTTATACATTCTCCTTTTGAACACCTGCTGTACTTTGTTGAATACTTTCTTTATATTGTTTGACTTAATGTTTAAAAAAAAATCTGTCATTAAAAAGTAGGCTGATGTTTTAGATTAGAGCCTGACGTAAATCCAGATGTGCATTTCTTTCCATTTCCTGAGGGTCTGTTTATCAGCCTTTTCCTGTTATTTCTTTCTAGTGAACTCTGACTTAAAATGATAACATCACTGGGGGGGGGGGGGGGGTGCTGGTTTGAATCCCTGAAATAACTGTAAAAAGGTGGCCAGAAGGCAAATATTTAGACTTCTTTGACAACTACACTCAGCGTGCTCTCATCAGAATTAGAATCAGCTTTAATGGTCAAGTAAGTGAGACAGACACACACACACACACACACACACACACACACACACACACACACACACGCACACACACACACGTAACCCTCCATCTTTTAAATTAAGTACTCTTTACATAATTGTCTGAATGTGAGGAGAAACCCCTGCTGTTACTGCCACTGTGTCACTTCACCACAGACTGTCACAAATTGGTGCAGATGAGTATATCTGCTAAGGAGAGAGTTTACATTACTGTCATGGTTAGTGTTAAATGCATTTAGTATTAGATTAGGTCAGATTAGTAAGTATTTACAGAAAAGTAGACTTGGATTATGGTATACAGGATTACTTAATCCGTGACGCAGTGGAATAACAAGATTGTGCAATCTGTGTCGCAGGCAGTCTCCTGAGGAAACAAACACTGGCAAGGTAAGCAAAAGTCACTGTAGTGTTAAGGAAATAGCATTAGGTATATAGCTAGACACTTTTATAGTCCTGACTGACGGACAAACGTTAGAAACGGCTCCTTAAAATAAACTCTTAACGCTCAAGTCAACGTTAGTCGGCTGGAACTCGGATGACGTTAGCTACATGTTACGTTAGCTTGTTTGTAGCAAGAAATGCTGCATGCGTTTGGAGTTAACCTTTAAATAATGTTAATTTACTCCTTCACGCGGTGGCAGTTGATAGTATAATTGGCGTAACATTAGATTATGACAATGCGGGCTAACATAGTCAGCTAACGTTAACGTTAAATTATTTTTGCTAACGTGATCGTGGTAAATTACATAATTTGGCCAGTCTAACGTTTCGTTAAATTTCCAAGGTATTTGATATCATAGCTGTAGAGCTTTATAAAGTAACGTTACACCCTGAATAGACATGTTCTTCTTTCTTTCTTTTTTTAAATAGGTTGCAGCATAAATTAGCTGCTTTTAGTGACAGCACCTGCGTAGCTAACTTGCTGGTACTTGTGTTTTTGTTTTGCCTGTTGCAAGGAGGGTTCAGGGTTTTAAAACACGCACAAATATCTTAAAGTCTGATCGACACTTGAGAAAATGTAACCAGAAGAATTGGACCTCACACGTGATGTTGCCTCTCTTACAGCATGTTGCGTTTGCCTGTTGTGAGCAGGAGTCTCTTTCCAGCAGCAATTACTAAAGGGTGTGCGGCTGCAACTAACAATGGTAACAATATGCCACTTCATCAACTGATTAATTGACCATTCCTTGGTTACGTACAATGTGTGTCTTGTATTTATGCAGAACACCCTTGTTGTTTGTTGTGTGCGAGCACCAGAACCCTTGTCACTTTGTTCCACTGATGGATTATAGGCAGGATTACAGATTTGCCAGATACCACATCTGGTGTCAGGCTGTTGCTGGCTCAATTTAGCCAATAGTAGCCAGTGTCATTTGTTATTACTTTGGAATACCAGGAATCCATTGTAATATGATGTGCTATAGATGATGATAAACAATGTTTCTGTTTTCTCCATTAAAAGTAACAGTAATTGGATGAAAGGAAAAGGGAATGTGTGAATAAACATGTTTTTGTCTGTGCTTGAAGCTCGGACCATAGCAACAGCAGCTGCCAGTAACCTCCTGGAAGTGTACGTGGATGGGAACCCTATCATGGTGGAGCCAGGAACCACTGTTTTGCAGGTAACACGCTAAATTCATGCATGCGGTCATATAAGACAGAAAGCTAATTTCCTGACATATTAATTAAAAATATCAGATTTAACACTGTGACTCAATTTTGTCACAGGCATGTGAGAAGGTAGGAATGCAGATTCCTCGATTCTGCTACCATGAGCGCCTGTCAGTTGCTGGAAACTGTCGCATGTGTCTTGTGGAGATAGAGAAAGTTCCTAAGGTATGTTTTAGGCTGTATATGTATGTGTGTGTGTGTGTGTGTGTGTGTGTGTGTGTGTGTGTGTGTGTGTGTGTGTGTTGTTTCTAGTTTGTTAGCCAAGCTGGTATTTCAGTATGTATTTGCTTAGTATGACAAAGACAGGACTATGCCTATTTAAAATAATCAGTAATCATTTTTCATTTATTTTGTAGCCAGTGGCAGCTTGTGCTATGCCAGTCATGAAGGGCTGGAATATTTTAACCAATTCTGACAAAACAAGAAAGGCCAGGTAGGATCAAATTCACAAGTTAGACATTGTATTATCTGCTGTTCTCTTATAATATTACATTTACATTACATTTGTTTTGTAGAGTTCGTATTGCTTTGTAATCATACCTACCTGTTCCCAAACATTTACAAAATCTCCTTTGATTTTACACAGAGAGGGTGTGATGGAGTTCCTACTGGCTAACCACCCATTAGATTGTCCAATTTGTGATCAGGGGGGAGAATGTGATCTACAGGTAAAGATAATCACCACCATTGTAGATGTGTTATTCATAGACTTGAGTGTGTGTATGACAAACTTTGTTTTTTTATTATTATTTAATATAAGATTGACTAATACAAGTGAATATCATTATCTTTGAAGGACCAGTCAATGCAGTTTGGCAGTGATAGGAGCCGCTTCACAGAGAGCAAAAGAGCTGTGGAGGACAAAAACATTGGCCCTCTCATCAAAACCATAATGACTCGCTGCATCCAGTGCACTCGCTGTGTGCGGTGAGTCACACACATCAATGTGTAGAGTAAGTAGAGTTGCTGTATACATTTAGATTATGACATTTTTTTGTTTTTTTTGCTCCTACAGCTTTGCCAGTGAGATTGCAGGTGTAGAGGACCTGGGTACCACTGGCAGAGGCAATGACCTGCAGATTGGGACCTATGTGGAGAAGATGTTCATGTCGGAGTTATCTGGGAATGTTATTGATATATGCCCAGTGGGGGCCCTGACCTCTAAACCATATGCATTCACTGCTCGCCCTTGGGAGACCAGGTTTTTTGATTGTGCTCTACAGTTTAATTCACGTTTTGGGCTCAAATGTTAGTTTTTACAATCATGTATTGTTGTTTGGTTTTCTTCAGGAAGACTGAATCCATTGATGTTATGGATGCTGTGGGTAGTAACATTGTGGTGACCACTCGTGGGGGTGAGGTGATGAGAATCCTGCCTCGTCTTAATGAGGATGTAAATGAGGAGTGGATCTCAGACAAAACCAGGTTCCTTTCTTATCACACAAAGTTTACTTCACAGACATAGATTTTTTTTAATGATGTTCGCATCATTGACTACGTTTACATTGACATAATATTCCGGTTTTTGCCCTTATTTCGAAAAAGACAATATTCCGACTAAGCTGTTTACATGGCTAATGAAAGTGAATATTCCACTAATAGTCCCATTTACATGTAACGTTAGCCGTGCAAAATACGATTTTTTTCAAAGTTTACCAGCAGTGGCAGACTTGTTGGATCATCCGCACACAGCATCCCTCTTTCATTCCTTCAACCAGTTAATTGAAAAGTTCGGTGTAGCGATGTGTGCGCATATCCAAAAACCTGTTGATATCCAAGTCTTTGATAATGTTTAAAAGTAGCTGCGTTTTTCCTTCTTATTGGATCTGCAGTCTTGCAAACGGTTGGCTGGTTGGTTTGTGTACAGCAACCATAGCAACGCACAGAGCTGACCATAAGCCGTAAACAGGCAAGAGGCCGTAAACTGGGCGTAAACTGTGGTAAAAACCCAGATTGAGTACTGTATACATGTCCAAAGAATGCCTCTAAAACACGAATAATACCGCAATATCCCACATCTTAATCGGAAAAAGGCCTTATTTGGAATATGCTGTTTACATGACCTGTATCAAATTCAGAATATTGTCATATTTGGAATAATAGTGGAATATTAGTGTGTACGTAAATGTACTCAAACCTGAACCCTTCCTTGAATCCACCCTGACAGGTTTGCGTATGATGGACTCAAAAGGCAGAGGCTTACTCAGCCAATGGTGAAAAACGAGTCGGGGCAGTTGGTTCCCACAACCTGGGAAGATGTGCTGCCTCGAGTTACTGGAGCTGTATGTAATTTATGATGAAATGACCTTCAGTAATGTACAGTGTATGATCATTTGCAACTTATTGTTTCGACATAGGCTGTCCTAAATTACATCTGTTTTATCTGACAGTTGCAAGGAGTTGAAGGACATGACGTTGCTGCTATTGTTGGAGGCTTGGTGGATGCAGAGGCTCTCATTTCCCTGAAAGATTTGCTGAACTGTTTGAATAGTGAAAACCTGTGCACTGAGGAGATGTTCCCAACTGTTGGAGCTGGGTAAAGGCCACAGAAAGAGTGAAACTGAAGATGGGACAAACGCCAGTTGGACTTGCCCTGATGTTAAGTTCTGTTTTTACCTTTCCTTCTTTAGATGTGACCTGCGTTCAAATTATCTTCTAAACACTGGGATTGCTGGCATTGAAGAAGCTGACCTGCTGCTTCTGGTTGGCACGAACCCACGCTATGAGGCTCCTCTGTTCAATGCACGAATCAGAAAAAGGCAGGTTAAAGGCTGTAAATACAATATTCTTTGGTTGTTGAACAATGTCAGACAAATCGGAGTTATGTTAAACAAAAATGCATGTTCTTTAATATGATCTTGGTATCTCTGATTCAGCTGGCTTCACAATGAGTTGCAAGTGGCTCTTTTGGGAAAGGAAGTGGACCTAAGTTACACATATGACCATCTTGGGGAGTCTGCCAAAGTTCTTCAAGAAATTGCGTCAGGAACTCACCCGTTCTCCCAGGTAAAGTCAGTAAAACAATACATGTTATCAGTCAACTTGAATAGCTGTGTTAAAAGTTTTTGCCTTTGTCGAAAAATAATTGATTTGCTAAATGGGATATGGAAACGTCTTTACCAAATAGGTTTTGACATAGCAAACATTCAACTCACATGACTGATCAGCTGTTTCTGCTGTCTGCTTCTTCCCGGATATTCCCATAATCGTTGCCATATGGCACTTGCTGCGTGCATTAGAATCATTACATTATTTGTCTTTGTCTCCAGACAGCATGACACATGGCCAACACTTGCTAACATGAAAGAACAATTAAAACTTGCCCAATTGAAACAAATTCCTGAAGACCTCCATTTTTTGTCTCGTTGATGGGTTACAAGGCCAGGGCGACTTGTTCTGTTTCCGGTTCGCAAATTCAACTTCTTCTACTCCGTTTACTGGCTATGCGTAAAGCGTTGCCTATACTGCCAACCTTTGACAACACCAAACCATTTGATGGAAACGCCCTAATTTGCATTTCTCTTTTGTGACATTTCAAAGATTTGCTTAAGGTTCGCTTGACAATTGAATGGAACCACGAGTAATGTCTCGTCCGTATTTTATCTCTTGCAGGTCTTGGCTAAAGCAAAGCATCCTGTTGTTGTGGTTGGAAGCAGTTGCCTGCAGAGAGAGGATGGGGCCGCAATAATGGCCGCTGTGTCAACCATTGCTCAGAACGCTCACGTCAGAAGTGGCACAGAGGAAACCTGGAAGGTTCTCAATGTGCTTCACAGGTCATTGTCTTGGAAAATTAGAGGGGAACGGGGAAACTTTCGGTAACAGAGAAGTTCCAGGGGGATGATTACTGTAACATATGTGCTGTTTTCAGGGTTGCCAGTCAAGTGGCTGCACTTGATCTTGGGTACAAGCCAGGAGTGGAAGCTATCAGAAAGAATCCACCCAAAGTTCTTTTCTTACTAGGAGCTGATGCTGGCTGCATTACTCGCCAAGACCTCCCAAAGGACAGCTTCATAATTTATCAAGGTCAGCTGTTTTACTGCACAGCAGCAGAAGCTTTTTCATTTACATTAATTTATGTATGGCATCTGAGAGAGGATTGGAGAATCTATGTCAAGGAGCATCAAATGTTTTCTTGCCTAATTTAAGTGCTCTGTGCCAAAACTGCCCAGGTCACCATGGCGATGTCGGTGCAACGATGGCTGATATCGTACTTCCTGGAGCTGCATATACTGAGAAATGTAGCACCTATGTGAACACTGAGGGCCGTGCCCAGCAGACCAAAGTGGCTGTGACTGCCCCAGGCATGGCTAGGGAGGATTGGAAGATCATCAGAGCCATATCTGAGGTGAACTACAATAAAAGATGATTGTGTTATATTAAATAATAACAAAATAAGACTAAATGCTGTATATTTTTCTGTCCATTTTTAAGCTTGCTGGAGTGACTCTGCCATATGACACCCTTGATGAAGTGCGTGATAGACTGGCAGAGGTTTCCCCAAATCTTCTGCGATATGATGACGTTGAGGAGGCAAACTACTTTAAGCAGGCTAATGAACTGTCTAAGGTCAGCCGTTATCTTCCTCCAGCAAGTGTTTAGTTGATTACAGAGGAGGCACTAATAAAGCCTTATGTAAATGTTAGCTTATTCAGTTGGTTTATCTTAGTTTTCATGATGATGGTGATATCTGGCTTTTCTCTTTCAGGCAGTGAACCAGGCTGTCCTTACTGGATCTTTAGTCCCTCCACAGCTAACTGTGAAGGACTTCTATATGACAGGTGGGTCACTAGTACTCTGGTACTCCTCCCAATAAACCTGGGGGGGTATTGCACAAAAGTAGAATTTATAAATCCAGGATAACCGATAAAGCGAGGCTTGACCTAGTCTAATCTGGTGTGTTTCACGAAGGCCGAGCCAGGCTGAGGAGGAGCGACTATGTCGAGCCAGGCAGAAGTAATTTGGATAGATGCGCGTTCACGGTTTTCTTTAACAGACCGCGAGATCGATCACAGATTTACTGATGCTGAAATGGAGAATACGCATTGTTTATTCTTTAGGCCGGCTACACACTGCCTGCGTGGTGTGAGCATGGCGTTTCTGTTGCGTGTCAGCTGCGGGCGGCTGCGTGTCTTTACACACCAGAAACGTGTCTGATGCGGCGCTGCTGCTGCTAGCCTTGTCTGTACACATGTATTTTCCCATTGATAAAATGAAATACCATGTTAAACATAAATATAGACCGATTTGATTACAGCAAAGACAATGTCGGCAGTATTGACGGCAAAATAGGCTACAGAATATTTCGTTCTGTATTGATAAGTGCAATATTAGAAAATCAATTTGTTTTTTAAATTACATTTATATCTGCATTTATATCAAAACCTAGAGACTTTCAAACATCAACATGTCATTTATATGTATTCGTGTCAAAATGACATATAAACATCTTTTCCTATTCTATTTTGCCTGGAAACGCTACGAACACGTTTGCGAGTCGCGTGAAAAATAGGCGTCGGTTCTATTTCTAGCATGCACGCGTTTTCGGCGAGACGTGCGTGTCACGCAGGCAGTATGTAAGCTATAACCTGTTAACATGGGAGCCGAAATATAAACGGACACGCCACGCAGCTGACACGCTCATGCGACGCAGCCAGTGTGTAGCTGGCCTTACACAGAGTTAGCAGCAGCTTCATATGGAATTGTGACAACGTGAAACACATTATTTGTAAAAAAAAAAAAAAAAAAAAAAAAACACGGCCTCTGTAATGAAACCGTGAGAGAAAGCGAGGCGGACGTTCACGGACCGACTGAATGTGTAAGTAGCCTAAAAATATACATTTACTGAACACTGCTCTTAATTTAAACTGTCATACCATTCCAGGAGTTAGGCTTATTATTTGCACAAATGAGTTGTACTCTTTGCCTTAACCCTTGTGTTGTCCTTCGGGTCACCGGGACCCGTCCAGTTTATTTGACGTTTTGTATTTGCCTGGCGTTGAGTCCCGGTGACCTGAAGACAACACAAGGGTACATAACAATGCGTACATATCTCTCTCTCTCTCTCTCTCTCTCGTATAGGCTAAAATATAAGTAACATATTTACTCCCACTGTTCGCTTTTCAGGCAAAGTGTACGTTTGTGGAAATAATTAGCCTAACTCCTTGAATGGTTTCATTTAAGAGCAGTAGTTCGTAAATGTATATTTTTAGATATATTATTCAGTTGTTCACTTCTGCCAGGCTTTTTCTCACTGTTTTTTTGGTTTTACAGAGGCAGTTTCCTTCTTTACATATTATATGCTTTGCTTCCTCGTAGGCCTATATATGGACATAGAAAAGAAAGACACTGAAGAAACTGGACTCTGAAATCTAGAAACTATAAAGATAATAAGTGATAAATTTAATGAACATTGTAAACATGGCTGTAACACAGTGTATTCATCAGTTATTTTCCCCCCAGCAAAATATAAGCCATTGAGGTGTCCTCTCCCTGTTGTTTCATGAATGTACAGTAGCCTCAACTATATAGTTACTGGTCCAGTGAACTAAGACTATAATTAGGGAGGATTGTACAATTATAAAAACCTATAATACTTGTTCAGTCCTCCAAATTATAGTCCCAGTTCACTGGAGAGAACACACATTGTGTGTTAAGAATGCCAAATACAGTGCACATGGTCCTTTGTTAATGAATACTAAAAGAAATAAATCAACTAAAAATAATTAAAGGTGTATTGGTCTCTGACCAGTCTGCCATTGTTAGAACCACTAACAAGTGCACTTTATATATTGTCACTCATCACTGACTTTATTTAAAACACATTTGCAACTTTATCAGCCTTTTCTAATTATCTCAACAACTGCTGTAATATATTCACCAAACTTCTAACAACAAGCAGTTTTCATACAGCAGTAACACTAACAATGACTGTCACATGAATACTATTTTTTTTTTAAATGGTCACAACTTTAAATAATAACGGTGTTTTACTGAACAGCAACATGTACCTGTTGTATTTTAATGCAGGCTAATAAAAATAAAGTAAAAACCTCTGCTGAGTGAACAGAAAAGGCTCCAGGATTAATAAATCCTGGCTGTTAGCCTGGTCAGGACATCTGCACAGAATAAATCTCTATGGTAATTTAGGTGCCTCTGCTTTTGTGCAACCAAGTCAAGGCTAAATTCATCCAGGATAACTGGAATATCCTGGCTTAATCCCTTATCCTGGTTTTGTGCAATAGCCCCCTGGTCTAAATGTTATTTTCATTCAAAAATCCTCCAGGAAACACAGCAGTGTTGCATCAGTTACTTATTGTAAATATAATCTATGTTGACTAATTATAGTCTATATCGACGACGTTTCGTTTCCGGGATTGTGCAGGTGCCGCCGGAAATTCCGCTGGATGTCCCTCATTTTCAGCCAGATGTCCGTTACCTTCTGCTTTCTTTGTGTTGGCATTTTAAACTCTGATGGATTTATGAGGACTATGGTTAACCGCTCCTCAGATCTCTGCAGGGTAAATCAAGCAGTTAGACTATCTGTCCAATCTGAGTTTTCTGTTGCACGACTAAAACAACTTTTGAAGGTTGACACGTTCCACCAAAGCAAGTTCCTTCTCCAGGCTATTTTGCAGCGGCACCGTTGCTCTGTCCGGCACTTATCGCCGCCCAAGACGATTATGATTGGTTCAAAGAAATGCCAATAAACCAGAGCATGTTTTTCTCCCATCCCAGAATGCTGTGTGGACTAGCCAGACCCTCCTCCGCAGCGCTGTGGAGGAAGGTCTGGCAATGTGAGACTATAGCTTTTATAGCTGCATCTAATTAGCCCTCAATAGCTGTTGTTACATAAGATATTTTCTTTTTTTCCCAAATGAAATAAATCCAAACGTAATTCCCACAATAGTGTCACATTATCGCTGAATAAAGTAATCATTTAAGTTGTCCTGTTTACATGTCAATCATCACAGGAAAGTTTCTTTCAAGAACAATACAGAAGAAGAGTGTTTTGTTACTTCTGCAGTTGTTTAGAAAGCAAGCCACTTGGAGCACACACAATAATTTGATTCTCTTGGAAACTAACATTGTGAAGGAAAGCATACGTAGATAGAGTATACATATTCAGAAATAAAAAGTAATTGTGTTTACATGACAATATTTTATTTGTCATGGACATTGTTAGTGGGTGAGGTTAAGAACCAGCGTTTAAATGAAATGGAACCTCTTTCACAATTAGTCATCTTATTCTGATTGAGCTCTTACTCTGATTAATATAGGAATAAAAGAATACTTTTGAATACAGCTATTGTTGTATACCATAGTTAGATCCCGATTTTATTGCCCTTATTTCAGTGGCATGAATATTTGGACAGCTAATGGTTATTGTATAGTAGGAGAGAACAGGAACGTACGGACTATTTTGCTATTCTCAGAGCGCTACAGCTTAGGGGATCAAGATGTAAATTTGCAGTTGGGTCATGGGGCCATTATAATCAAATAAGTTTGTCTCATTGGGAGCATAATATGCTTTCAGCTAATTCCACAGTCCTTTCACTAATATGAGATGTTCTATTTGTTGACACTTTGTACCAAAAATAATTGTAAAAGCAAATTACAGAAAACACAAAAGGACCAAAAAAATAGTTAAGTGAAATAATGAGCTCATAAAAGACTCTTCTGTAGAAAAAACAAATGCCTACATTATTCTTTAAATGACATTAAGTAGTGATAAAGCCTTTCTGTAATGATTTTTGATTGAATTATTGTCATGTCATAGTAAAGAAAAGAAATTCCAATATATACCTAAACTTAACAAACGACATAACATTTTGTAGCCGCTGGTAGCTACTTTTTCTCAGCATATTACATTTTATTTGCCACTGCTTATAAATCTGCTCCTGACAACCTGCTTTACATAGTTATTTTTTCTTGTAATAACATTTTAATCACAATATATTTTTTTCATATGTAGCACTACTTCTATGAATTTGACATGGACAAAATGCTTCTTAGTTTCAAATCTGGTAGTCAAATTTAACTGCAAAACAAAAATTAAATAGGACACTAAGTATTCGTGTTATCTGTATGTTGGTGTTTCACCCCTGCATGGCATAGCACAAAGTGACTTAAAATAATGCTGTTGCATCACCATACTCTACTGTAGCACCATTCACTTACAACACAGGGTTTTAAATGCAATATCGTCATGCAACTTTAGCCTTTGAACATAGCATTGAAAACACCTACAGTATTCATTTTCTAGACCCATTACAATGAAGACTTTTTAACTTCACAGTAATTTAGGTGTGCCGATTTTAAAGTTGCTCTCAATCTTTACCCACAGATCCGATAAGCAGAGCCTCCCAGACTATGGCAAAGTGTGTTAAAGCTGTCACAGAGGGAGCGCAAGCTGTGGACGAGCCAGCCATATGCTAAAGCACAATGGATAGCCATCCTTGGTTAAAAAAAAATGATACGTACAACTGCCCTTTTTGCACATTTCCAGAAATGTATTTATTTGCACTGTTTTATTGTTGTAGATGCCTAATCATCTATACACATTATGGAACTAACAAACATTACTAATCTGCAAAAATGCGTATATACTTGCAGAGTGTATGTAAGCTTAGGGTTTACCAAATCTCCAAAGATGCACAGTCCCTGACAGTTTATGTTTTCACCTGTTAGGACATTAACATTTTAGTAGGTGTGACCAAAAGTTTAAAATCCTTATACTTATAATATCTTGTCTTCTTGTAAAATTACCAACATTAAAAGTGTTAAGAATATATTTTCTTTTAAGGTATATAGAGTATATATTATTACTTAATATATTAAGTGTGGCTATTTATGTGATATTTAATGAACCAGTTTTCTGTAAGCTTAATGCATCTTTGTAAACCACCTATTTAAGTTTGTGCTCCTATTAAAAAAAAAAGTTAAAAGTATAAATATGTACAAGTGATGGTACTGGCCTGTTTTGATGTGCCACGAGTCAACTTTTCCAGTCTCGAGCTCCTGTATCTGTCTTGTACATGGTCCATAATCAGTGAACAGTGGCAGCAGGGCTGGTAACTCATTCATACGGAGGACGGTAGACGTGGTCCAGTCGGAATTTACACTGTAACATTTTGCAGGACCCATCCGTCAATATTATTTAACCCAGTTGTTTCAAATTTGAAAAATGTAAACGGCAATGTCATTCACACAAACTGCATTTTCTGTTATAAAGAGATTAACATGACACTTCCACACTGTAGGGGCTTTTAACAAAGTTGAATTTCCAATATGGTAGGAGAGGTTGTTGTTGTTGAGCGGATTGTTGTCATGTCCTCGCAGTGCCTGTAGTGGTGCTGTGAGGAGTCTGCTGTGGATCCAACAAAAATCCTCAGCAGCCTGCCTACTGCTTGTAATTTGCTCTGGATAGCTTATATTTAAATGCATCCTTATTTCAAGATATACCGAGCTCGATGAAGATCACTGTTATTATCCTGTCTCGAATATCGATGCACAAATAGCCTAGCTGATTCTAATAGACATTTCGGCCGTCTATCTGGAGCGAATACCTCACACAGCCCGTACCAATTCAAGGTAAGTGAAGTCGTATGCAGCCTCGGTCTCGATTTTGAGTGTACCGTTTTGCACAGGCTTCAAACGGCCGGGCGTCCAACTAGAGTCCGCTGTACTATCGAAGCTAATAGGCCTCTTATTAATGACTCATTTATTTTATGACCTGTGATCTTACTAAATGACTCAGCGCCTTAACTAGATGTGAGGAGTTATGCAATGTTGACAATCTCAAGTCCTGTAGCCTGCTAATGTCACACTGTAACGAATAATTCATATCGATTATTACAGAGGCCTTTGGGGACAGGCCTTAAGCCTCGAATGCAGACCCTTTGTTTCAGAGTATTTCGCCATAAATGTCAGATTTTTATAAACACAAAAATCCCACGATTGGGGTCAATTATTGCTTGTAATTTATGATAACACTTGCATTTTTCTTAATGTAACTAAACTGAAAATAGACATTTTATAGTGTTGCCATTCGTTTCCGTTTCCTGGTTAGCTACCGCCTACTAATCTGTGTTTTTAGCTTTGATAGCTTGTCAGCTAACTAGTAAATTTGACTTTTCGTGGTTGGTCTATGTCAATAAAATTGTATTTCTGCCTGAAAATGGATAAAGCTGTGTCTTATGGATTAGGACACGGGGGTATGTTACACGTATACGTTTGGAATTTCATACTGTAAAGTTTCACATCTGTCCATCGGCTCCAAGCTAATGTTGGTAAGCTAACGTTAGTCACCGTTTGCTGCCTGTCCGGTTCTCCATATCTAAAGTTGTTAACGTGAACCCAGGCTGATACAGATGACACTTTAGCTAACACGTACCTCAGCTGCCAGATCTGTGGAAGCCCATTTCCGCCAATGTGTTGAAAAAAAAAAAATAGATCCTGTAACTCATTGTCGTTATGAGTTGGTTACCTGCCGTGGAGTTTTGTCGCAAATTAATGAATTAACTGTATTATCTCAAACATAATAATTAACTTATAACAATAAGTTAGTTTATTTTGGGAAAGTTTGTCATTGAGATACTAGCTAAGTCATTATTTTGAGATTTTAACTCAATATTTTTTATAAAGTTTGTTATTGAGAGATACTATGGGAGTTTTCACACCTGCCTTGTTTAGTTCTGTTGATTCGAACCCTGGAGCATCAACCCCCTTTGTGTGGTTCGTTTGGGCAGGTGTGAACACTGTTCTTTTTTCTTCTTATTTTTTTAAAGAACAAAGTAGAAGACAATCTTAATTGCCTTCTCATTTCTAAGGGTCTCTTATAGGCTCTCAGCACTATTTTAAAAACACACAATTCAAGTTAAAAGTAGCAGCTAAATTCCTACTCAAGCATGGCAGCTAACGCTACAATTACCATTACAATGTATTGTAATATACTCGCAGCGTCCTGTTTGTATGCTTGTTTATTTATGAAGCGTTACATTTTAAAATGTAATTATGCCTTCAAACTAGCAAGTGACTGTTTTTTTAGCTTTTGCACTGTAATGCAGAGTCAGACCGCTGTCATGCAATATACTGTTTTACCACCATCAAATTATCTTTTAAGTGCTAGCTTGAGGGATAATTGAATGGACTTTCTGAGAATTACCTATTCTCTGTTTACCACCCATTTATCAATGAGATATTTTGACATTGAAAATGAGGTGTGAAAGCAACTAGTATTAAGTAGCAAAGTTTGTCTAGACTAAAATGTTCTCAAATAAGTAATAAAATGTCACTGCAATATTTATTATTCACAATATACAGTCTAACAGTAGTTTAACGATAAGCAATTGTGAAATCAGTCGTATGTCTTGAAATATCATTTTCTAACATGACATCAACAACGCAGCAAATTATATTGCATAATTATTTGGCTATTTATTCTCATTAAATACATACATTAGCTAAGAGCTGGGTAAACGGTCACCTGTTGTAGACGTGACTATTTCCATGCCTCTCAAGTATACAGTACCTCTACAGTATAAAGTGTTAGTGATGTAATTCTTGGTTTCCCCTGACTTTATCCCATCAGCTGATGTTGTCAAGAACAAGAGTCACGTGATGTATGAAGGCAAACACATACACTTTTCAGAGGTGGACAATAAGCCGTTGTGCTCGTACAGCCCAAAGCTCTGCAAGCAGCGCAGACTAAATGGCTATGCTTTCTGTATCCGGCATGTTCTGGAGGATAAAACAGCCCCCTTCAAGCAATGTGAATATGTGGCCAAGTACAACAGCCAGCGATGTACCAACCCCATCCCCAAGTCGGAGGACCGCAGGTGTGTATGTTTGTGTGCATGTGTGTTTAGCATATTCCACTCTGCTGTGCAGAAAACATTATTCTGTTCACAGTATGCTGAGGATGTGTTCTTGTTTTACAGATACTGTAACAGCCACCTGCAGGTTCTGGGCTTTATCCCCAAGAAGGAACGGAAAAAGAAACATGATGCTTTGGAGGAAATGCGCTCACGGGCTCACCTGGAGTCAGTGGCTCTCAACATAACTGTGCCCTCTCTAGCTCTGAAAGCTCCCAATGGTCTAGATGAGCTTCCGCCATCTCCTCCCTGTACACGCTTGTTACCCCTCCCTGATGGGGAACTCCTGGACCCTTTTGCCTTTTATGAGGATGACACAGATGGGGAGGAGGTGGGTACTGCTTGGAAGGGCAGCGCCATCAAGAAGAAAGTACAGAGTCGGCTGGTGCTCAACCAGAAACTTTGCCATGACACAGACCTCTTCCAGCCACCTCCTGAGCACTTTAGTCCCTCCCCTGCCCCCCGTGTCCTCCCCTCCTCGCCGCTCAACACTCATCTCCCACGGCAGCAGTCAGGTCTTCTCCAGCCACCCCAGCACTCCAGCGTGACTTCCTTCATCTTTCCAGGACAGCAGCAGGGTTTATTATGCAATCCACCACCACCTCAGACGGTCAACTTTCTGCCTCCAGGGATGCCCGCTAATGCAGCACCCAGTCCAGTGCAACCTTCTGGGCCATCACTCAGCAGGAAAATGCCTTTCACTGCTACTCACTTGCCTATCAGTTGCAAGGACAGTGGCAGTAACAATCAGCGGCACATGGTTGTCATGCGTCCCGCTGCCTTCTCACCTTCTGCCAGCTGCATGGCCAGGTTGCAACATCTGGTGCAGCTCTGTGCCAAGACACACGAGGAGCATGGAGACCTCTTTCCTCATCTAGGTGCTTAATTTAAATGCATTTACCACTCACTTTTTTCTTACGTATAAATTCAATGTGCAGTTTTTAGGGACTGTCTAAGATAGTTCAGATATAGTTTGGCAATTGAGATTTGAGCCTGCTGACATAGCTGAGCTGCTCTAACAAGTTCTCTTCCAGGACTGGACTGGTCAGAAGACAGTGCTGATGATGATGATGAAGAGGAGGCAGAGACATTTGTTCCTTTCCAGAGCTCTTGGAGACCACAGAATGGGTCGGTATCGTAATACTTAACCCCACAGTATAAACTTTGACCTGACGCGTCTCGTCATGACTGCTATTAATTGTTTTCTAAATAGGTTGGAAGATGACAGCGGTTCCTCGCGGAGAACGCGGCTACTTAGGCTTTGCTCCTATCTCCAGGAGAAATACAAGCACATGTGCAGGCAGGAGAGGGCGAGTATCCGCCAAAAGAGATACCGCTATGCCTTCCGCAAAGCCTTGCTGCACGCTGCCAGTAACAACCCCAACTGTGCTGGGCAGCTGATCCAGGAGTTACGTGGTGCCTCTCGAAGCTCTTCAAGGTATTCTCACATATTGCAATATAGTCACAGTAAGATCAACTCCCATGTGTTAGGAGGTGCCAGCATTGTTAAACCAGTCACAAACCTTCCATCACCCACCTGTGTTTTATAGCAGCGCAACTAGCAAAATGTGCTTTTATGACTGACTTGTTGATCTTCTAATCTTGCGATCTTCATCTCCTGATTTGAAACATACAAAACATAACACACGTGGAGTGTTGTCGGTGTTATTACTGTTCGCTCAGTCCTGGGTCTGTATGTCTCTACAGTGTGGCTCCAGCAAGCCAGCAGAACACAGATACGGGGACCTGCAGTGGCAGCACAAAGGGCCAGGCCTGCAACAACAGGGCTCTGCCCTTCACGCGACACTGCTTTCAGCGTATCCTTTCCACTACATCGCTGATTGTACAGTTGGTCGCTACAAGTGCAGAAGAATGGCTTCTGTTTTCTAATTGAAAATATGGTTTTATCAGTTTCAGTTGTACATGTTTTAAATTATATTACATTGCATACTGTGATGTACAGTATTCCTTTTGTGTTGGAGTACCACCACAGAGTATCACATGCTCTGTCTAGTGTATTGTTATTTCCTTTATTGTACTCTGCAGACATCCTGTTGAATCGTTCCCAGCAGCTCTTTGCTAGTTGCACAGCCAGATTTGCAGATGGTCAGCAGTGCTCCATCCCTGTGTTTGATATCACGCACCAGACTCCACTCTGTGAAGAGCATGCCAAAAAAATGGTGAGTTCAATATTCAAAGGGCAGTTTTGACATTTTGGAAATACCTTCTCTTTTGCCGAGTTAGACAAGACAATCGATAACACTCATAGACATGAGAATGGTATCAATCTGATGATGACTCGATGCTCTACCACACATAACTCACAGGATAACTTTCTGCGAGGGGATGGTAAACGACGAGTGCAGCACCAGCAACAGCGGAAGCCGCGTAAAAAGACCAAACCCCCGGCTCTCACCAAAAAACACAAGAAGAAGAGGAGGAGAGGGCCACGGAGGCCTCAGAAACCCATCCCTCCAGCGTTGCCACAGGGGAACCTGGGAATGCCTTCTACAAGCTTAGCAATGCCGTCACAGGCCAGCATCAGGTCTGCTACACTCGTTTCTCTACACTGTTGACTTAAAAATGTAGTGTGCAGAGAACCAGTGTCAGGGAGAATACCCTCATTCACAGGCTCTCATGTCACACACGTTTGAACGGCTCCTTCTCTACAGTAGCATTTTGTATTCCTTAACTAAGCCGTTTTTAATCTCGTCTTTGTGGCAGGAGCCCTTCAACTCCAGACCTGAGTACAGAGGAGCTTCCTGACGATATCACCAATGAAATGGCAGACATTCCAAATGACCTCGAACTAAACCAGGAGGATTTCTCCGATGTGCTACCCAGACTACCTGATGACCTGCAGGACTTCGACTTGTTTGAAGGTTGTCATACAGCTCATTCTTTCATGCGTATTCTAACAAAGTCCTCCTTGTATGTGATTTTTATAATAAGTGTAAGTGTGTGTGTGTGTGTGTGTGTGTGTGTGTGTGTGTGTGTGTGTGTAGGTAAAAATGGGGAATTATTGCCCACCACAGAGGAGGCTGAGGAGCTGGTGCGAGCACTGCAGGCTATGGGGTCTTACCCAGATTCTTTGGTGTGCCTGACCTCCATGGGAGACCTGGCCCCATCTGAAGGAGTGGACCACCGAGCCATGACTGTGTTCCCTGGGCCAGTCCAGGCGGGGGGCATGGGGGACCTGCTCAACAGCCGCATCCCCACAGAGAACTTCACTAGCCTCGAGCTGGAGGACAACCTACTGCAGTCCACTGGGGGTCACTTCCCCCCCTCGCCGCCATCTCAGCCTGCTAACCAGCCCCAGACGTCATGCTCCAACCTGACCTCATCTTCTTCTACAGTAGCCCACTCCACCACCTCCCTGCTCACTCAGACCTCCATAACAGAGCGAACGTTTTCCCGGGCACACACGTCCCACGTCCTGGCCAAGTCGCATGCGCCCACATCATCACCCCAAGGCAGCCACTACAGCAGTGAGCATGTGCCATCCCCATACAGTGACCACATGTCTTCTCCCCATGCCACCTCCTTCCAGACAGACACCCCTCTACTGCTGGAAGTCCCTCTCAGTGGGGTACCAGGACCCCCGCGCTCATCATGGAACAATCTCCCTCTCCCCCTCACAGACCCCACGCAGTTTGGCAATCTCATAGGATCAGAAAGTCATCTCATATCCACCTCCCTGTCCACGCCCCCGGCCACCACCCACTCTGTGACGCTGCAGCCCATGGCTGCGCTCTCAGCGATGCCCCAGAGT
The DNA here is from genome assembly GCF_031162955.1 of Sander vitreus. Taxonomy (NCBI): domain Eukaryota; kingdom Metazoa; phylum Chordata; class Actinopteri; order Perciformes; family Percidae; genus Sander; species Sander vitreus. The sequence goes on from NC_135865.1 coordinate 16,630,986, forward strand.
GGCATGACAGGTTTGACGTCATCCCCTTCCCCCTCATCCTCCCTCCCATCCTCTTCACACGATCTTTTGACCTCCACACAGCCCAAGCAACAGCTCCCACAGTTCAGCGCGGCCTTTGGCCATCAATTGGCCTCCCACAGTGGCATCCCGAAAGACGTGCAGCCCAGCCACAGCTCCACAGCGCCCCCCGCTGGCTTTTCCATAGTTAGTGCCACCGCTGCAAGTGCCAACAGCGCCACACCACCGTTCACGCAAAGTAAATGAGAGCAGTCGGCCTGCAGCGGCCACATGATGGTCTGTGGACTCACAGTCACTTACAATTCAGTCGACTGGCTCCTGATTGACCATCCCTCTTCATCTGCTACATGTGTGCAATGTGGTAATAGTGCACTATTTGATAATGAATTTGCACAACCTCAGATTTTCCTCAATATTTTCTATTTCCATTCTTTTATTCTGTAGCCAGGTGGTCTCTGGGATTTTAAGTCAGTGTGAGTCCACTTGTTTGATGCCTTGTGGTTTCATCAACAGGGAGTATCTGTCAGATTTTGTGATGAAATAAACAGGTGAAAATTGGTGGAAGGACCTTAGCAGAGATTATCTGTCGCAGTGCTCAGAATTCGTTGACGTAGAAGCCTCAATCAGTGGTCGGTTTGTTTGCTTTGCCAGTTAAAGTTTCAAGTTAATTTCACTTAAAATCCTGTCTTTAAATGATCAACTGTACCCTGCCTTGCTACGATAGCCCTTGCATTTCTAATTTCCCACCTGTTTCATACACTGCTTCTGTCACCCTCCTGAAAAACAAAGAGTACAGGTTGTGATATTTGTGACCCATTATGTTTCAAGCTATTTAACTGTTATCATGATATAGAATCTTACGGAGTCAGATTTCACAGTCATATCTATTTACCAAAATACTTTTAAACAGCTGTTTTTATATTGTGTATACTGTATATGTGCTCATTTATTGGTTTGCTCAGATGTCAAAATCTCTGACCTCACCGTTGGTTGTGGGACTCTGAGTGGCCTAGTAGACACTTGAAGGTAAATATAGTTTCTTAAAGCAATAAATACATTAACATAACTCTAGCATTGTAAGGCATTTTATTGGTCTCATTACATGTAGCTTCACTTGCTGGATCAGGAATATATTTTGGCCTCTATAACTGTTGCAAACTTTTTTATTTTACAGCAGTTTCACTCAGAACTAGAGCCTATACTGACCAGTAATCAGGTCAGCCTAACTTCTCACACTGAGTGGATTTTTAAGGCTAATAAATGAGTTTCAGTGTTAATGGTAGGGGTGATGATGGTGTAATCCAGGAACTTTAAGTGTCTACTCTCAAAGGTGCTCTCTGGTCCACATATACAATGGTTACTAATTCAGTGTCAGGACTCTAAAGAAACCCACCATAAGACAACAAGGCCAGAATACCCAGAGAGGGATTAGGTAGGTGATTTAATGGTATCAATTGATGTGTTAAGCAGTGTCTGATATACTCTAAAAGTCATAAAATGATTTTAAGCTCAATGATGCAAACATAGGGTCGGATTTTAATTTTAAATAACCACATGAGGGCTCCTCCCGTCTGTTACCGACTCATACAGCAGTACAACCATGGTTTTGATAGATATATTAGACATTTGACAGATTGTCAGGCGTTGTTGCGTATTAGAAATATAGAGTAGCAAGTCTATCTTGGGGTTTGTTGGTAAATTATTGAGTAGCAATGGCTTGAAATTGTTATTTGCAATGTATTCAGTGGAAACTGTCTTGTAGAATGAGTCTTGTTTTTAATGGCTATCAAAAATGGTTGCAAGTGCAATGAAACATTAATAAAAACATTGTTTAAAAAAAAAATGATTGCAAGTTGGAGGGAGCAATGTTTGTATGCTGTCATTTAATTTTCAAATGATATTCTGATGGGATAGTATTTTTGATAGCTATTAAAACTCCAGGAAGAAGTTTTGAGATTTGCATGGGGAAGCAACCTTTTGTGTGAGAGCATTATATTTTTAGATTATGGTCACTGGCTTGATTCTTGGTGGTATGAAACATAGAAATATATGCATTGCCATTTAATTTCGTGGAGAAAAACAGATTGTTACAGTATATTGTTTTTCCAACAGATTTGCACAGGAGTGGATGAGGTTGGTGGTGTTTCACAAGTCCCGTGTCTGTCTTGCCTTTTTTGCTTGGACGCTTATTAAATGAACAGCTGCCTACATTACCAGCTCTGAGCCTGCACCAGACCACCCCCCCACTCCCAGCTGTGAGAAGGCCCAGTTCTGTCTCCCTTCCAAAGAGAAAACACATAATGAAGTGTAAACCCGTAGCTCCACCAGAGACGACTGGGCTTCTCAGTGACTGCAGTATTGTAACTAAGTCATAAACACAGTGCCCATAAAAGTTAAATAATATAAAATAAATCAAGTTGGATGAAAATGTTTGCAAGGCATTACTGCTGTATCTACATAGCATGAGATTAGTCACTGCACCAGTTTACTCTCCCAAAAACCACGTAGAACAAAATTAACAGGGCTTGTACCGTAGGCACATTTAACTGCTTGAATTCAGAGATGGCTGACAAATTCCTATACTCATTGAATGTACTGTATTACTGTTTTTAAGGATAGGATGAGCTAATCTAGTCACCTTTTGTTATTGGTCCTTGTTTAATTTGTCTAAGGTATTTTTTGTATACAAAGGTTTACATTTTTATGTATATTTTTCTTGTGTACAAATTATGTAATATGTGTACAAACACTGTATGTAATATCTGTATATAGTGTGAGAAATTTGATCTTTTGTTTTTGGATGTATAAATAAAACTTGCTGTGAGGTATTTGCTGACATAGTTTGTGGTGTTTTTTTTTACTAGTCACTTAGAAATAATTTTTTACTAAAGATGAGGTGAGTTGTTGCATGCACACCGCCACAATCTGCTGCAATATACTGTTGCATTTAACCAAGTCTTTCCATGCAGATGGAAATTACAATTATTTTGGATTTTCAGCCAAATTGGTGTCAGTTAGCAAAGACCGGCCACAAGGAACACCTAATTGTAAAATGTAACTACTAACTGATTATTCAATGTTAGAATTTTGCTAACTTAATATAAAGTATTGAAATATTTTACTTCATTTTCAGAATGTATATGGTCTAAATTCCCCTTTTAAAAATGTTGCGCTGAAGATTGCATCTTTCTCAGCAGATGGATTTAATTTATTTTCACTAATAAAAAAAAACAATTCATGTAATGAATCTCTTGATTTTTAATTAACTTGTGCATTTAAAAAAAAAAACTACCATTATCATGGGCTGCTGTGCACAGGTTTGTCTAACTTAAGACGAATACGGTACCACAACATGCAAGAAGGGTGATATTTTCGAGAGGCACTGTAGATTGGCGGATGCCGTTATAACTGTTCTGAATCTCAAGAAATCTCAAAAAGCTGTCGCAGGCAAGCAAATTTCAAATAAGGTCAGGTCAAACAATGGCAAAACTATTCATCATTCAAGTACTGGATTTTTATTTTTTCCTTAATCATTTGACAACTTTCAATAAATCCAACAACACTGTCCTGAATTAGCAAACATGTATACTGGACAATTAACTGTCAGCAAAGTCACAAAATTAAATGTACATTTCAAGTGATTGCTATCCAGTGTTTACTGAAACTTTAACACATCACAGAACCAAACTTTACTCCCTCTATTACATAATACTGCTCTTTTGGGTTATAAAAATAGTTTAATATATGCCTACTTATGCTAAGGAATGACTCCTGGTGATCACACTGCTTTATTGCCATTCAACACACACAAAACTAATATTGTCACATAATATTGTAGCCTTTTAAAGTACCATTTAAAAAAAAAAAAAAACTAAATAAATCTGCAAAGTGCAACACATAAAAAGATAAGTAGACCACGTAAAAGGTGCAAATTGTGTTGAATTTGTCTCTGTTTGGGATGGAGGCTTACATGGCACATTTCACATGAAAAGTTCAAATGGAGAGCAGAGTAGAGCAGAAAACACAAAGGAAAATGGAAATCATTGAGTGTGGTACCTTTTCTTGATTTGGTTAACCGGTTTCATTTGAACAATATATTTGATAAAAGAGAATGTCTTTGGAGAGAAATGTGGAGTACATTATATTCTGTTTAAATGATAGAGTTCGACATAATGAGCTAATTTGCTTTTTTAGCGTCTTTACAGTATCTAGCTAATTATGAAGCTACAGCTAGCAAAGCAACAAATCTGCATTTCTTTGCTGTTGCTAGGCAACCACCGGAGATACCAGGAAGTTATTGGTCCGAGCCAAGAAATAGTCCGGCACATAGCTAACCTCCTGCAAGATGCCCAACTGTTGTTTTACACTTCAGCTTTTGTACGAATTAAACCATCAAACAATGTGTCAATTGGTCCGTTTTAGAGGTGCTGGTAGGCAGATGTTACCTCTGGACCATGGATGTAGCTGTGGACAGAGCCAGGTTAGCCGTTTCCAGTCTTCGTGCTAAGCTAACAGACTTAGTCGCATATTTAACGGAAAAATATGAGAGAAGATCAATCTTCTAATCGCTTTCCCACCTAGAAAGCAAATACTCGTATTCCCCGAATGCTGAGTTCTCTCTTTAACTTACCCTGTTTACGGTGTACTGCCCGTGGCAAACAGAATATATCATCTGACTCTGATTTATTTTATTTTTATTTTTTATTTTTTTTAAATCCTTTCGTCTGTGAAGAAAAATGAATAAATTTGTTCATGCATGCATCATACCGGCAAGGAATGAAATAAATACTTTTGATCTTTTATCATTTAAAAGTATTGCAGCATATGCATTGTAATGCCAGAGGGAAACAAAAAGAAATCACAACAAACGCATTGGATCTAACATTTTAAAGCGGATACTATTCATCCCATTCATCACAAATACTCTAAGGCTGATTCCACTCTGTTTAGGACTCAACATTCCTCCAGTCCTGCAGCAGTATACTACAACGCATACTGCTCAGGCCAACCAACAGGCTTTATACTCTTATGCTATCATGCACATTCCTTTTAAGCTACTAAGTAGTAGCAGCAGTGCCACTGGTCTCTGAACACCTCCTGGCTTTATGTTAATATGTACATCTGAGAGCAGTGTCATCTACTATGTGAGAAGTCTTTGTCTATATGCATTTAATGTACAACTAAAAAAAAACTCTCACAAGTCCAAATGGAAAGATACAGCCAGGCAAATATTACATTGCATGACCAACTCCAGAGTCCAAGCTGTGAGACTTCAGGTGGACTTTATTTTGTCCCAGATAGCATACCTGCAAAATACTGTAAGTCTCATGCTACTGTTTTATGGCTACTTTGTTTAAAGTCTAAAGGCATTTATACTTGAAGTGCAATTAAAGCTGTAGGTACGCTGAGGAGATAGATAGTACCACTGCAGCTCCTAGGAAGACTAACAGAGTCTGCTGATTTATAAACTAGATGATGGCACTGCCCCGTTAATGGAATGAATGGACGAAACCTCAGTTTATTTAACCAGTCATAAAACACACAGCAAAAAAAGAAGGGATGAGGCAAAGTCCAACAAACCGACAACTCAAGGCCTTGTGGAGCTGGCAACAGAGCATCCAGTGTTTAAAACTGGCGGGGGCTTCATCGCTCCAGCTTTTTTCTTTTTTTTTAACATTCTCCTACATTATCGCAGCCACAGCAACGTGTGAAACCAAAAAGGTTAAAGGAGAATTAAGAAATATAAAATAAATCAATAGTAAAACATGATAGAGGGCAGCCATTTTCATTCACTGGATGAGTACTAAAGTTTTACAACTGGAGAACTCAAAGACCGATATACAAAAGAACAAGTAGAAAGGCAAGGCAATCTCATGTATGGCCATTTTAGTCTCTCAAAATATTCACTTCACAAACATTATCTACAGTTTGCATTTGGCCATTTGTACACAGTGGTTCCATTACAAACACTCCATTATTTTTTTCATGAATCTGTAGAAATTAGCTTATTTACAAGTCTGTACAACCACCCTATAGAGCTCTTTCCATCTCCCAGAGGACCCAATCCACTTAAAGCAGGATACCTGAGTTTTCAATAGAATGCTTCAACCCACTCGTCACGCTTCACCGCACAGTTCACAGGATCTCTCGCACAGCCACACACACATGCACACAATTAAGCAAGGTACTTTCTCCAAAAGGATGCGGAGTGTAAACCTTTGTGAAAAAGCCACAAACTCACCAAAACCAATAACTCAAAAGTCATTGCAGAAAGATAGCTGACTCCACCATAAAAATAAAATAAAAAAACGGTTATGAAGGAGGTATTGAGAAGGGACATCTTACAGCAGGTGGCAGTCATGGTGGCTGGCCACTGCCTGTCCTGAATAGGACCCTCTGGTGGTGTGCTAGCGAATAAACAGATATTACTTGGGCCAGGATTTGCTTCAGGAAAATTAGTGATGGAGACTTTCCTGGGAGACTTCATCCCGGCTGTGGAGGTCAGAGGAAAAGATCTGACTGCTGCCACCAGGGTGGAAGATTAGAGCAGAGCTGGACGTAGCTCCTCTCAATGACTGGCAGCGGTTTGTGGCACAGAAAACCTGACGAACATCAGAAAAAAAGATTAATATATACGGTCCAAACAGGCCTTGGGTTGAAACAACTATCACGCTAGTGACTGTAATGTTCGTTACACAACAGCACTGGGTGGTTGGAAAATGAATAGCCCTTTACTATTCCTATATCTTATTTTTCACTGTGGACCAGTCAACCGTCAGGCAGGAAGACTGTCAGTGGCATCACAATATGATTAATTAACTTAATGATCCCATTAAATGGGCACATACATACGTCACATTTAGGAAGTAAATATGCAATATTCTGGGACTTTTCCATTTAAATATAAGTACATGAATATAATGAGAAGTGATAATATGAACCCTGATTACCTCTGAAGTCTCTGCACTAGTTCAGCTACCAGGGAGTCACAGATCCCTGGGTGCGTTTCTTCTGCCAGGAAAATGGCCTCCCGCAGCTCCTCTGCAGCCTCCGGCTTGCCATTACGCATCTCGCCCTTTTCTTTCAACTGCAAAAATGTCATCATTTAGAAAACATTATATTTGAACTTTCTTAATATTTTATTTGTAGAGTAATCTCTGACATAAATATAGCTGAACATACAGTAGATTTCAATCAGTGTGATCTGCATTGGATTTTACAATAGTTTTATTTTAAATCGTATTCGGTGATGATGATCGTTTTAACTTGGGGTAACCCATTAGTGCCATTACCTCAGTAAACAATGGAGAAAAGATTGTTGATAAGCTTTGTGACAAAGGCCTCTTTGAACTCTCTGGACTCTCCTGCATCTGGAAAAAAGGGATGATTTTAATGTTAAAAAGGGAAATCTGAGACCTTTGACACAGGGAAGACATGGCTTTGCCAACAAGAGTTACTACTAATTTATTACTTTTTCCCCTCTACAACGCCGTATGGTCCCACCTGTTTCCTTTCGAGCTCAGCAGGCTGTGCTGCCCCATTCTGAAACTTTTTGAGGTCCTTCTCCCTGATGGTGTTGAAGATCCAGTCATCATTGCCAGCGTCATCTCCTCCAGAAGCCTGGCCATTTGGCTCCCTACGGTGACACAGGATATTAGGATCAGCATTGGTGTACTCAGAGTTGCTAAATTTGGTTTTAGAGTATAGATTTGGCTTTAGAGTATAAATTGGTGATGGTGCAGACAACTTACTCATCAGATTCATCAGAGCTGGATTCTTCCCGAGACTGCTCGGATTTCCACCTCTTGTATCTGTCAATCAGCTCTGTCAGATAGGACGTCTTTTTGGAATGCCTTACAATATACTTATGTTTTAACAGCTCTTTGGCAGTTGGCCTCTAAGAAAAACACAGAAAGCAAACCTAACAGTGAATATTTAAAAAAAATACTGTGCACTATTACTATATAACAGTATGAACAAGAGTATTTTAAACTTACAAAGCTAGGCTCCTTATTTAAACAGGCTTCAACAAATTCTTTAAGTGGTTTACTGTAGTTTCCTTCCAGTGTTGGCGGATTGTTCTTTGGGATGAGGAATAAGACCTTCATAGGATGAAGCTCAGAGTGCGGCGGCTCTCCTTTAGCCAGTTCTATTGCTGTTATTCCTAATGACCAGATGTCTGCCTATAAAACAAAGACATTTAGGACAGAAAAGATCATAATAAAGTAGCAGAATTTCAAACATACGTCCACAAATACACACAATGACAGTTTAAATGTGAAATGACATTTAAACTGGCTTACTTAAGCAGCATGGGTGTATTTGAGGAAGCTCTGCAAACTGAAGACCGTGATGTAGTGGTTGTGTTGACAAACCACACTGACTCATGTCGCGGTTATTTTAAAAATATGTATTTGGTTCTTTTTAGTCTAGAAAACCAGTCTGAAATAGTGCTTAAACACTAGCCCACAGCGGCCAACAGAGCAATGAAAACAAGGACAAAATGTACTTATCATTTGGGAGCGGTTTCTCACAAATCTTTTTTCTTTGGACAATGCTTCACCACCATTTTATCACTCTCATATTGATGCCAACTGTTGACACAGCATGGTTGTTTCATGGTAAAATGATTTTTTTATACATCAGCAACATTACATTTTCATCCCAAGGAGAGACACCAGGCCACTGAAGCAGGTTTGACACACGTCACTGAGTGGATCTGAATAATATAAACACTTACGACTTTGACATTATAATCATTATATCATTATAGTCATATTTGCATAAAGGCACTCACCGTACCTTCTCCCCTTCTTGCACTGGTGTTGCTGGACTCACCGCTGGCCCACAGGTGAACTAGCCCAATATAAAGAGTCCCACCACTCCAGATGTTTAATCCAACCCAGCTGATGTGGTAAACCCACAGTAAACTTTTGTGATCCAGCTGTCAAACTTCATTGACACTTGGCACATGTGCAGCAAAGTTGATTTACATTTAAAATGTATGGCCATCAGCAATTTATTGTTGTCGATTAAATCATTCTCTCCCAAACACTGTACATTTCCTTGGGATTCTGCTTTCCAACACTAAACCTGACGGTGATAACAATAAAAGTTGGGATAATTCTGACCTTTGAATCGTAGGCCGACTGCTTTATGACTTCAGGCGCCATCCAGAAAGGAGTACCAACAAATGTGTTCCTTTTTATCTGGGTGTCTGTCAGCTGGCCTGCCACTCCGAAGTCAGCCAGCTTCACATCGCCTTGTTCTGACAGCAACACGTTTGCAGCTTAAAGCAAGAGGACAAAAGTATGAGCTGCATGAAGTATCGCTTTTGATAGCATTTAGTGCTTAAATGAACATTCAGTATTCGAAAAGATCCAGACAATGCTATGTCTCAACCACTTTAGTAATATGATTGTTCCAGGCTTCTGGCAGTAACCTGTTTTGTGGAATTTAAAAGGGATACTTCACCGATTTAGCATTAAGCTTTGTATCAGTAGAAACCCGGTAGTATTTTTGAATGGCCGTGCTTCCTCCCTCATGTCCCCCTGAGACGAGAGATCTCTGTATTGTGGGTCTGGAAAAATTTATACCGATGACGCAAAAATCGTCATTTTACGTCATCGGTATAAATTTTTCCAGAGGCAAAGGACTACAGCCAGTACTTCCGCATAGCCCATAGGGGGTTGGACCTCGGCTTTTTCCGGAGATTGCCGGGTGTCAGCCATCTCGAATCATCGCTTAGCTTCTCAGCAGAAACAGATTTATTCATCCCGAAGGAAATTTTAGAACAACAATTATGTGAATTCAAACTACCGCACACGTGTACCACTGGGATACATTGGTACAGATCGGAGAATATGCTGGAAACTTTATTACAGACGGAATACTCGACGCAGCTTCGCCCGCCTGCTATGGAGACCAGCGGTGTTGCTCGAAGCCTCTGGCCGATAAAGGGACATCATCAGCGGGGAACGTTGAACGAGTTTGCCGGTGAAAAACTAACGCTAGTCGGCCACCTGTTCCATCAATCCTGCTTGCAAGTGTCCGCTCATTAGACAACAAACTGGACTACATCCAACTTCAACGAAACTCCCAACGCAAGTTCAGAGACTGCTGTGTTTTTGTTGTTGTGGAAACAATTGCTGTATCGGACTATCCAGCAACCAGGCCGGCTGCTCTGTAAGACTAGCTAGTGGAGGTGGGCTGTGTTAACACGGACTGCCTGGTGCAGAAATGGGGTGCTTGTATCCAACTAACTGCTAGTGAAGTTTGTGACTGTTAAATGCCGACCATTTTACATTACACGCAAATGTGTATACTCGGTGATACAGCCCACCAAGCGCTAATGCTAGTAGCTAGCTATGTGTTAGCTGAACTTTATGGAGCATATCATGTGTGTGCACTAAATGTAGCCTGTTTTGTATGTCGTTTTCATATATTTTAAATGTGTAACACCAATTGAGCCACGGTGAAACGTTCTTTCGTGTATATGGTTGAAATGACAATAAAACATACTAAAGTTGAGTTGACTGTCTCACTGTCTGTAAACGGTAGGCGTGGCTTGGGAGTAGATGCTAAAGCAGCGAAGCAAGTGCATTCTGGGATTTGGTGCCTTTCATCCACATGAGCCATTTTCTGTCTTTTCTCGGCCTAGAAGCCACCAATTTCTAAAAAAAATTTCACATTTCTACTACATAAGTAACCCAATTTAAAGATATATTCATCTTTCCAACGGTGAAATATCCCTTTAAGATTTTGGTTAGAAAATACTGATTGTTTGGTCTTGTAAAGCATTAATCAGGTTTCCAAAAGCTAAGGATACATGTTTTCATTTGCATGATAAAGACTCCGGACAGAGAACTCTGACCAGTAGACCCACACGTCTTTCTAAAGAAACATTACAGAAAAAGAAATACAGCTACTGTTTGCATTGTTCTCACCACACCAACATGCCTACTCTCGTACTACTGATGTCAACAAATTAAAAAGGGCCCCTATTACCCATCCCTATTTTAACACAAAGATTATTTATAGTAATAATATAGTAATATAGTAAAGGACAGAGACATGACAGATTACAGATCTCAACAGAATTTACATTCAAGTGTAAAATGTGACAAGATTAAAGTGATGACTTGTGTTTGGGTCCAAATACAGATAGCACTCAACAGCTGGTGAACATTATTCCAATACACATTAAAGCCTCACTTCAGCATTATTAACAAGAGAGAGACCATGTTGTCAAGATTAAACTATTTACTAGACTGTTGTTAAAACAAGGCGATGCTATGCACCAGTCTTACCTTTGATATCTCTGTGGATTTTCTTTTCAGAGTGCAGATACTCCAGCCCTTTCAGGATCTCTCTCAGAATTGTGGCAATCTGCGTTTCATCCAGGGCACCTGGTTCCAACTAGAAGAACGGAAAAATTAGAGGATAAAGGGATCTTTGGGCTTAACTTTGTCAGAGAACTGTCATGCAGTCTGCAAATCAAATTGTTTAAGGTAAAATCATCTTCAAATAGGTTCTTCACTTTATTTGGATATAGACTTACCAAATCCAGGGCTGATCCTCCACCCAAATATTCCATAATAATCCATAATTTTGTACCCTGAAAAATAATTCCAGAATTCAGTCAAATAAGGTTCAAAATTGCAGTCATTATTACAAAGAGTAACAGTTCATACTTACTTTGTCCACTTAAAAAAAGGGCAATATTTGCCCCCTTTTTGTAGATTGAAAGAGTCATCTGTTCAACAATTTTTTATTAAATGCTACCTGGCCCACCATCGTGCCAAGATGTACATGTAGCAACACAGTAGAGAAATGATATTGCAAATGGAGGAAATTGCACTGATTTAGGCACTTGGCCAGGCTAATGTACAGTGTGTTCAGTCTGTTAAGGCTCTGACACACCAACCCGACGGCAGAAAAGGCAGTCTGACTGATCATTCGGCTCCCATCGGTCCAAAAAGTGCCTCGGAACACACCGAAGCGACGCCGACTTGAGCGTATGTTCTGCTTGTGCGCGAGACGTAATACGTCTCCATAACAGCAGGCGGCACTAATCTGTATTGTCGCCCAAAAAAATTTAAACGGGAAATGACGAACGCGTCACGTGGATGTGGCTTCTCCCGAAATTCAAAACTGACCATAATGGCGGCACGTTCGGAATACGATCTCGTATTTTACGAAAATAGTTCACCAATCAGATTGGTTATTGAGTCCGACTGCCCACTGGCCGATTCAGCGAGTCAAATCGGCCCAAATTAAAGCCGACAGCTCACCAAACCGCTAGCCTGTCCGACGGCCGATAATCGGGTTGGTGTGGCAGAGCCTTTAGGGAAACAGACACTTGTTACATCATATGACAAAAGGAGTCACAATTGATCTGTGATGGTTAACTGACATAATTATGTTTATCGACTACTATTAATACTAAAATATTCTATATTTACATTTTAACATTTACAACAGACTGGTTTATCCCTTTCTAGCAGCTGAGAACTACTACTTACATACAGTTAAACAATGCAAGCTGTGTTAAATATGTTACATTTTTTAACTTGAAGGTAGTTCAGCCAGTCACTACAACTTTAGATCTGTGGGTTTGTCATCTGAGCTTGTGTGTTAAGATTTCCAGGTGCACACAGACTATTTAAGATGTCAAATTTACTCAGACAGTCTTTTCTGACTCACTAAGTTTTGGAACTACAGTTACTATAATGCTTTGGGGATGTAAACAGGAAATAACGTTGGTATTAGCAGTGTTAATTTTGACAGCAAATTGACTGATTTAGTCTTAGTCTTATGAATAACACACCATTTAGTTTTAGTCATCTGAAATCTTTAAGTCTAGTTTTAGTCGACTAAATATCATAAGAGTTTTAGTCTTAGTCTAGTTTTAGTAGACCAAATATTAGCAGATTTTAGTCGACTAAATCTACAGTGGATTTAGTTGACTAAATGTTTCTCCAGAATTTTTGGTCATTGGATGTATCCATCAGTCTGTTATGGAATGGTATTAAGGTTTGAATATGCATTACAGATTTAACGGTTCGTCCTAGACCTAGCTTAGACATTTCTGTTGTTCATGAGACATGTCATTGCCCTCGGACCGGGTGCACTGCAAAACGTTAGCGTGTTGCTAACGAGCGAAGTCAACTGAAATCAGCCAAAGCTGTGTAACTAAGACTGTGCAACTAAACACAACTAAGTATAATGTAAACAACCTTACTGTTGTGAAAACGTCCTCGAAACTGTGCAAAGTTCTGCAAACTCGTCCTCCTGTGTATCTGCTGCTGCGTTTGTTTAGCTGTTGCGCCTGCATTTGCCGCAGCTTTTTAACACGGCTCTGCTGCTTCCGCATAAATCAACCTACTCTCAAAGATTCACTCTGATTGGATTTCTTCCCAACTTGTCCCACAAAAAAAGAGTGGTTCTGATTGGATCTCTTCTCCATTCGTCCCTCCCTAACATTTTCGTCTCATTTTTATTTGTTGACTAAAGTGTCTGTTATATTTCGTCACAGTCTTCGTCATCATATCTGACTTTTTATTTAGTTTTCGTCCGTGAAAAAGGTTCATTGACGAATATTTTTCGTCATAGTCTTCGTCAACGAAATTAACACTGGGTAATAGTGAGCTTTGTTTACATTTTGACAAGTATGCCAAATTAACTTTTAGCAGTTCATGTTTGCTATGTTCATATAGATGTAGACACCTATCACTTATTCCTTTAGATTACTTTGATCCTGAACAAAAAAACCCTAAAAATGTGATAATTCTAAGGCAAATTCTGGAGTTGAACGGAGCTTCTTCATCTGGGATAATTATATCCTTGGACAGTGTAAATCATACCGAATCTAGGAATATGTATATCATGTCTGTATTTTGAGATGTGACTGAGTTATGACTCACAGAACTACACATTTATAGGGTTAAGGGATTTAAACTACCTTAATTGCCTCCATAAGCCGTGTGCTACAGCCACTGCTGCTGCATACATACACTAAGCATAATACCATGTTACGTAATTCACAAAAGTAAGCCTTAATTCTCTCCTTCAGCCAGCAGCATAACTTGAGCTTGTAGACACCACTTCTCTCCTTACTGCTGTTAAGTACCATAGTAAATGGTGAGAGCTACTCTTAGCACCATCACATATAAGGGGCTTTCTGACCGGAGGGATTTTTGCAGTTCTTAGACCTAAACGTTCCTAGAACACTTTTTTCGCCGTGCTCCGACAGGAATAATTTGGGGATTTTTAAGTTCCTCTGGCCGCTGTAGCGTACTTTTTTAGCTCCTACTTCAGAGCAGGGTCTTTTCCCTTTTCCTAGGTGTACTTGATTGGTCGAACTTATAAGTCATGCCCACTGCCAACTCGGAAACTTGCAGACAGAGCAACAACGGGACATTTTTAACAATTTCCACCATCTTATTCATCATTAAATTCACTTCTGACAACGTTTTAGGCGAGAAATTAACTGTAATAAAGCCAAACGTCAGCACATTGACCTTATTGTCATAGTTTTATTTCAAACCTTATCTGCTGGAGTACAGAGCAAAAAGAATAAAACATATGACAAAGACCAAATACTTACAGACTGCATTGTTACAAGCCCTCAAGCCATATACTACTGCAATGTCTGCCTATTTTTCGGGTTGATCAACAGCAATCTGTGCAATATTACACAGGCAATACTTGTTCCATTGCCCACATGCATTATTTATTGACCTACATTGCGTACACTTGCTTGCAGGAACACACTATAGACATATGCATTATGTCAATGGACTATTGCAAATTGACAATGGTATTCTTCCTGAGGTTAAAGCTTACCTTTAGGTAGGATCCATGATACTTGGTGATAAAGGGACTGTCACACTGGCTGAGAACTGTGATTTCCTGTTGAATGTCTTCTATTTCATCCTCCGCTTCTTCCAGATCAATAGTTTTAATGGCCACAACCTTCTGAGTCCGATTGTCAATGCCTTTAAAAACTTCACCAAAAGAGCCTTTCCCTATCCTGTCCAGCTTGGTAAAAAACTCCTCTGGATCAGCTCTGAAGTTCTGTGTGACAGAGAGAATATGTGAGAGAGAGAGAGAGAGAGAGAGAGAGAGAGAGAGAGAGAGAACAAAGTGAATTTTAAGCAATGTAGAACCCCGCAGGCAACAGACAAGATGAACATAAAAAGGCACAGAAGGTAAAATTACAGGTATTCAAGCGGTTGTTACACAGGCCCACAGCTCAACATACAAGCAACATAGGACCCTCTGGCAGTCTTCAAAATATCTTGCAAATTGTAATGCACTGTTATTTTTTAAATCTGGGACACACACATACTCTAGTTACCAATTAAAGAGACGGTAATCAGTGAACTTTGATTCACTATAATCTAAAAAAACTGATTTGAAAAATCTACAAAATGTCAGAAAATGTTGAAAAATGCCCATCAGAGTTTCCCAGAGCTGATAGTCATCTAAAAATGTCTGCACAGTAGTGATCAGGCGGTGGAGCTGCGGTATCGAAGTCCCGCCATTACACCACCCGATCGTGGTCAATCACAGCTGTCAATCGTGATGTTTCACTTTTTTTTTTTTTATATCGCATCAAATAACTAATTAAAAGCAAACTTATCGGGAAAAATTACCACTTGAATGATCGGCGTCATAAGAACTACTTAAAATGACAGAAACCATCTTTGGTAAAAATGTATTTGTAAAATGTACTTTGATTTTATTTTTTTTGGCCAGTGTCCCATCCGCAAACATGGAGGGGGCGGGATTTATGACGTATACTGGAGCCAGCTACCAGTGGGGCAATCAAGATGCTTTGGCTTCACTTTTACAGTCTATGCATTAACCGCTGGGTCAGATTAACAGTATAAAATAAGTATAAAATAAAACTGTTAAATAAAAAGAGCTTTTCGATTAGAGTTTGGTGGGAGTTTAGAGCATTGAAAGAGAGTGTGTTGGTTGACTGGCATGTTAGGTACTTCAGGTTGTTGTTCATCCACGTCTTTAATGTTAATCTCTGGGTACCATGTTAGTTCTCAAGTTTGTGGTGTATCCAAAAATACTTTGCACTCGCTTTGCAAAGCCTGCACATAGCATGATCCCTATCAACTTCTGTCTTCCCCTCGAGGTTATAAAAGCGGAAATGTGCCCAAACTCTCGCCTTCAATGAGGATGGAGCAGGTTGAATAACTCTGTGAGTTTGCGCAGACTAAACTACTTGTGCTGCACTCGTTCTTCTTTTGATGATTATAACAAGTGCCCAGGCGTCAGTGTGAATTTGACGCAGCGCCATCTATGGGAATGGCGAGCTAAACTCATTTCAGTATAATAGTATGTTTGTATACACAAAACGGAAAAAATTTAAATAAATATATGAATTGATTTTTGGAATTCTATGAATCAATTTTGAATCGGTAGAGCTTGAATCGCGATACGAATGTGAATCGGTTTTTTTGCACACCCCTATTGATTAGTGATGTCTGGGTCAGACTTTTATTTTGTCACCATTATGTGCTCAAACATTCAATATATATGTCACACAGACTCCTCATCTATATATTCTATTAAAATATGCTTGACAATTGAACAGATCAGCATTAATGGGGTACTCCCCTTATTTAGTCACAAGACAGAGAGATTAAAGAAGAACTGGTCAAAATCAAAAACAGCAAAGACCAAGATATCCTGACTTTTAGTCTCTAGTATGGGTCAAGCTAAAAAAATAAAACAAAATCCTTTACACAATGCAACCAAAACAACCTTTTTCTATGACCCTCTGTCGGTACCCGATCTGTGCTGCCTGCACGATCCGTCATGCGCATGATGTTCGCGCATGGGCAGATGATAATCCTGTTTTACGAGGATTTACCATGGATTTACGACACTGCACGATCTGTTCCACGCTTCCGGTCGTAGTTGTAGCGGTCTGCCATTAGCCTCCACCGGGACGCTAACGTTAGTTTAGCTGACAGCTAATTCGGCTAATGGCTAGCTGAGACAGCATGTAAAGACCCTTAAAATAAAACCTGAAAATAACCGTTATATAACAGCTGTTGCATCAGTTCTACTTTACTTGTGCTCATTTAAAATACAATCAATCAATACATGTCTTTATTGTTATTACTGTAAAGTCTTAATTTAGCTGTAGCCTGCTTTTCCAAGTGTTTAGTTTGAGTTAATGTTATTAGCAGTTAGCTAAACTAACATTAGCTTCCCAGTGGAGGCTAGCGTGGAACAGATTGTGCAGTGTCGTAAATCCTCGTAAATCAGGATTATCACCTGCAAATGCACGAACATCTTGCGCATGCGCATGACGGATCGTGCAGGCAGCACAGATTGGGTACAGACACCCTCCTTGCCTGGTAAATTCAAACGTAACACCTTAGTTGGTAATGTAGGCTTTCTGCCATAAATGTGTTGCCTCAAAGCCCGCTCTGAGATAAGGGTATTTTCTCACACTTCAGAAACTCCCCCGGAGCCAACGAAGACATTACGCCACTGTTTTCATTAGGCAAAAAGTACTAACCATGAGTAGTAAACTGATATTTATGTGTAAATCTGTGAAGAAGAGCAAATAGCCTGCCTCACAGATTTCTTTTAATGGGGTCCTTCAGTGTTTCATAGTATTTGTGATGAAAAGGGTGTCAAATCTGGAACTGTTGTGGCAGGAAAGTTTTGACAGGGTCAAAGACAACTAGGGATGAAACGATTCAATAAAACAAAAGTATTTCTTATCCGATTACTCAATTAATCTATGGAATAATGGTAGAATACTCTATTACTAAAATA
Organism: Sander vitreus; assembly: GCF_031162955.1. Taxonomy (NCBI): domain Eukaryota; kingdom Metazoa; phylum Chordata; class Actinopteri; order Perciformes; family Percidae; genus Sander; species Sander vitreus. The sequence goes on from NC_135865.1 coordinate 16,648,818, forward strand.
ATCGATAGCTGCAGCCCTAAAGACAACCTCTCTTCATTCTACCATGAACAAAATGCAAATGTGGATATTATTTATCAAAACTGCATCTGCAGGCTGCTAATTTCGTTTGAGCCACTTCATGGTTCAATCTCTCGCAATGCAGTAATGTTGATAAAAGTTTCTCGTGTTTTAACCTGTCACTTGGATGACAGCTTGCATAACTAGTGTTCAGTGTGGGATAAGTTGAACAAGAAAACTGATCAGGTTTAGTAAAGCCAATGGCTGTGATACCAATGTTGTGGATAGGCTTGGGACATCCCTACTTTGCTCTACACAGCTCAGCTGCCTAGGCTAGATGGTATCTGTTCTCTGCTTTTTCTCTAGAATAATCAGGAGTGGTATACTAAGAAAAAAAACGCAATCATTTTATCAACTTCTGAGTAACTTAACTCAAGCAATGTGTGACCTTTTCAGATCAAATTTCATGGATATGAGTTACATTTAAATCACGAGACAACTCAACACGGACTCAGGCTTAATGACCTCCACCACAAAGGCTAAACAAAAACTGAAGGACTACACCCTAACTTATTGACTGGACTAAATGGCCTATTTCCCCAAGGAGCACCAGGGAAGAAATAATGGGCTTCGAGTTGGCCAGTCCAATTTCCCTTCATGCACAGCAATCATTAGCCTAAAACTAAGAGTAGTGTTTGCGGTGCCATAATTTCCATGACAAATATAATACAAAAGTAAGTCTATCCTGAAAAAACAAACTATATTATGAAGTTGATCCAAAATAAAATAAAAAAATATATGTTTTGCAGTAGCTTTAATAATAAAGAACTAAAGCAATTAAGCAAAAGGCTTAATTTACCAGAGGCCTGTACTACGAAGCAAGATTTGGCGTTAACGAGGTAACTTCAGGTTCAACCCAGGGTTTTTTGTATCACGACGGTAATTTTTGCTGAACACCTAAAAAAAAAAAAAAAAAAATAAAGCGTTAGATTAATTAGCTGCGCAGTACTTGGTAGCCTTGTCCGCCTAAATGAATTATAAACAAACATAAAAAACTAGTAGTTTATTTGCAGTATATTAAATTGTTTTTAACCTAATTATTTTGCACTGAAATGACACACTCGAGTCTGTCTGTCAGCGTTGCATCACGTGCACCTGCGCAATATCATAGCCTATGATTTCCGAAAATAGTACTATGTCAACTAGTGATATCAGCACAAGAACTGTTGAGGAATATGCAACATAATACTATACAATAATACAATTGTTTTTGTCATATGTTATAATAACTGACAGACACTATCATTTCAGCAGCTCTGTGCATGTCCTTGCACAGAGCGAGGCTGAACATAGGAGCTCAGCTTCACGGCTAACCCTGGGGGATGCTACCGTAGTTGCGGGCGGGTGCGCCTGCAGTTATAAAACAATTATTAGACTAAAACATTAGAATATGCCAATTCTGATATGTTCATATAGCCTACTCAAAACAGACGGGGCAACCTAACTCAGACAAGTTAGCTTACCGTTTTCAGGTGATATGCAAACAGTTGCTTGCAAACTTTGCGTTCGACTTTTTTTCCCCCAATTATCTATTTTTGTAAAATGCTGCCACACTGCCGATGTCTTTGACATGGTAGAGGAGGACTGACTATAAATGAAACGCTGACGATTAAATAAATATTCAGCAAACCACCAGACCAAGGCCTTCTAGTACTTTCTTCATTCTGTCTCCAGTGGGTTGGGCTGATCCAAAAAGTGAAAACAAGGGGGGTGTTCTGAAGACAGACTGTTACCTGTGAAACAAGGGTGCTCTGAAAACACCCCCGTTAGCAATTAGTGCTTTCCACCTGATGAAATTAACACGGCAAAAAATAATAATAAAAATAAATTAAAAAATAAATAAATTTAAAAAAAGAAAGAAAGAAAGAAAGAAATTAACACGGCAAAAAATCGACCAATCAGAATTTTGGTCGAGCCAGAACGTATCGACCAATAAATCGACTAGTCGACTGGGAGATTACAGCCCTAATTGCGTTTTGCCTGTAAAACTGTGTCTGTGTTCTTCATATTTATGTAGAATTATAATTTGCTCTTCTTATGTGAAATATGTGGCTCTGGTAGATGTTTGCGATTGGTCATGCTGTGCAAACACCGCCTCTTTTATGTGAACACGGACGCTGCTGGATTGGGAAACCCTGGGTTGATTGAACTAGTTGTTAACCACCGTCGTGTCACAGGTTATGCAGGACTGCGGTCGTTAGGTTAGGTGAAGCCGGGTAACTGATATAAATTCAGGGCATGTTGATCTTGTTTCGTAGTACAGGCCTCTGGTAACCCAGCCCTAAGAAGATCATCTGTTGGCTCACACAGTATATTGCTACAGTCCCCCCAGAGAACAGTTTCCAGTAAAAGTGCTAATGCATGGTGGTCAAATCTATATGGAAGGGGGGAGGATGAGCAGCTGCACTTTGAAAAATTGGCAAAGAGGTGGCTGCTGAATTTGATAGCAAAGGGACTTTCCAACAAAGACAAAGCGATAGAGCGGTGCAGAATAAAGCAGAGTAGAAACAACACAACCAAAATACTCTCATAACACTGGTGTGGTCAGTCATCCAGGTGAAAATTATAATGTCTAGGCTGACTTCTGTAAAAACAATAGGAAAAACAACAAGGGCGCTGCGACCACAGACTACACATGATGGGAATGTACTTGCCATTTCCACAGTCAGCAAGTTTACTGCGACAACTAAAGCTGCCTGAACCTCGCTCTAAAGGCATGTGTTTGATGCTCCCCCATCTGCACCACACAACTGTGTAGTCTAGTATCATCCTTGCATATAGTGAAACAATATACCAATTAATATATTACTCAACCAACTAAATATAAATCTGTAACTGAATATTTTAAGATTCAGAAAAATTCATTTGATGTTATTATTAGTGCAATTATTAGTCACTCTATCGTTTAGTGGCTAATTAGATTATTAAATTACAGCTGTTTCATAATTAATGAATCATTTAATTAATTTATCGTGCAAGATTGCCAAACATTCTCTGGTTCCAGCTTCTCAAATCTGAAGAAATTCACGATTTTCTGACATTGTGTAAACAAGAGAGTGTCAGATTAATCAATAATGATGGTAATAATCATGGGTTGCAGCCTTAAATGAGATGGGCTTCACTATCTTCTAATTTGTAATGCACCAAACTAACAATTGATTGATGGACACAATAATCACCAGATTAATCACTAATGAAAATAAAAGTCAAAACCAATAGGTGATACGTGGACTTCTCTATTAGAATACAAACTGAAAAGTGGAAATTATTAGATCTTAAACGATTAGGCTAGTCAATAGGTCTTTAGCTTATCACAGAAAAATCTTTTTTCAAACATTTGATGTTTCCAGCTTCTTAAACGTGAGAATTCACTATTGTTCCTTTATTTTATTGTTCCACTATTGCAATAAACTGAATATCTTCCAGTTTTAAACTGTAAAAAACACAACAGTGGACATGGACTAAACAGAAAGTTGGATATGTTAACTTGTGCTTTAATTGCGATGGCATTTGAGCCTGCACAGAATGCTGTTTATGAATTAGGAGTAAGCTCGTCCAATATAAATTGTATATCTAGGTTTTGACAGCCCGTTAGTCATTCAGTACACGTTAGACTTGATAACAATAATACAAATTAAAAAAGACGTTAGCCATCTTATCGCATACGGTCATACTGGACTTTGACTACTAGTTGCATTTATCACTGGAAAATACAGATGACGGTCTTAATCGTGATAATAATGGAGGGTTCTTGTAGATAAAGTTATTTACAGGCACCGAGTTAAACTTACGAGCTGAAGGTACAAGGAAACGTTAAGTAAAATATCAGGATGCTATGAACCAAATAAACTTGCCCCTAAAAGTTAATCAATAATATAATAATGTATTTTATTCACCTGAATCCCCGGCAGTCCACTCTGAATAGGGGAAAGTGCCATGGCGTCAAATCGGCAAAGATGACGCCTTTTCCTCGTCTTTATCTGCTTTCCGTAACGTCAGTTTCCTGACGGAGCCCTGGTTTGGATCACCGATCCGTGCCGCAAACTCTGTAAGGGTAGTTAATGTATCGAACGGAGAGGTCGCTTGATTTTGAAAAATCAGCCTGACTTGTCGGCTTGTACTTCGAGCTGCCTGCCACACTCGCCTTCCGCAGTTAGCGAACGTTAGCTATGCTAGGCTAACGTTACTTTAGCAGCTAGTTAGCAAACAGTTAGCTGAATAATGATATCTCCGTAGACCAGTACGGTCTCTAAGTACGTGCTTGGCAGTTTTCCGATGATAAAATAGAGGTCTGGATTTAAATAGTCGCACAAGATGAATACATGCACACTGTTATATAGTTGTATCGCTTGTTGTTCTATTCTCTCATCACTTTCCTCTGTCGCCCAGCGCCATCTTGGTTAATATCATTTTCATTTTCCGGAGGACCAATCAGAGGGAGCCTCAGGGAGGAACAGTAGACAGTACCTATGTCGTCATTTGTAAATCAAAAAGCGTCACAGAGGAGGAAGAAAGTTCAGGTGCAGGATTTACCCAGTTTCTCACTTCACATATATTGTGATTTCTGTGGTCTAAACACAATCGAGACAATTTTTCCACATATGTATTCCAAAATGTTTTGGATTGAAAATTGAAACTTTCTATGTAGATAAACAGGTGAAATGATCATGATTTAGTGATATTTCAATTCATTTTAAAGAATAACTCTGGACAAAAATGTTACCTTTTTTATCCAACTGTTTATCATTTTTTGGCAAATTCCATATACATGAAATGAAATAGACCAATAGAAAAACAAACTTTACATTCTTTCTAATGGATATTAACCTCTATTACAATTATATTGTCAAGTTGAAAAATACGACCCAAATAATATTTGAAATATAAAAAAATATCGACTGTTACTTAATTATTAATCTGTTCCCCTTACTTTATTTATTTATTCCTCCTCCTATCTATTATTTTGTTTTATTGAATGTAAAACGCTTCTTGCTTCTTTAGCAAATTTGTTTTTTAAAGAATTAGATTTTTTTCTGTCATAACTGAATTTCCCTTCCTCTTTTACTCTTTAAACATGTTATTGTTGTTGTTTGAATTTGACTGTTATCAATAAAGTTAGAGAAAGGAATGTGCCATTTTCACACGTGTGGTTTAATTTACAGATAACAAGGTTCAAGTACACAACTGGGCAAAGCAAGCAGCTGTCCTAGGGTCCCAGATTCTCACATTCTGCTGAAACAAATATAAGGATTCAGCACAGGTAGATCAGTAGAAAAAAAAATACATCCACCAAGTTTTCAAATACATTTTTTAATGTGTATTTTTTCTTTAAAATCATGAACCTATCTTTGAACACCTTTATATTTTACTGTACCAGTACTGTTTTACTGTACTGGGCCAGTTGATATTAAGTTAGTTAAGTTTGTATCACAGAACTAGATCTTGTCATCTCAGATACATTCTAGACTTTTTCATGGTCAACTTTATAATATGTTTCAGCAGGAAAAACACAAATAATCAAATTAATGATGGCTGACTACTGGAACACTAATATATAAATATCCTGGGATCGAATAGTGAAGACAAACTCTGTCCCTCACTGGTAGAAGCAATAGTGTGCAGTGAATTGCACTCAATCCATAGATGAAAACATGCAGTTTGAATGATCCAGAAAAAAAATGTTATGTGGATCTTAGATGATTTTTTTCAAACTACACTTTTCCAAGGTAAAGTATTACATTTTCACACTCAAATGACAACCATTTCTTTTTAGCCAGTTTAGGAGCTCAGAGCTCACAACTCCCTTGATGGTCTGACAGGCTGCAATGCACTCCTTTTTGTCCAATAATAGGACATCAGTACTAGCTAAACATACTTATTGAAAGAAACAAAACACTAGTCAGTCTTATACGGCTGTAAGTGTAAAAGCCGAAGATTTGATATCAGGTTGGGAGAGTGCTATGAACAAGACTTACATGCTCAGTGGATTTATGGCAAAAGATCTTAAGACAAGAATTGTGAGTGGAAAAACACACAAACAGGATTTTTTTGTGTTGCTTACTTAAACATAACTTACACATAAATATAAAAGAACAATTACATTCAATGCTATTTAAATGGTTCACCTGTTGTTGTTGTTGTTGTTGTTGTTGTTGTTGTTATAATACTTTAGCTGAATGAATTTATTGTATTAAATATAATGCTAGAGAACTTGGTGTGCCTCACGATAGCCATTTGGTCATTGAAATATAAAACATTTAAAAACACACACACACACACACACACACACACACACACACACACACACACACACACACACAGGCAGAATTAATGTATATTCTACCTCCTGTCAATGTTAAAAACTGTATGTAAATGCATTATGGATATCCAATCTGCTTTTTAGATTGTTCACATTTTGGTCTGTTTGGCTGTATCATCTTCATCTTTATGACTTTTAATTGAGTCTTTCTTGACCATCTCGACCTCTTCCATCTGTAGCTGGCTTTTATCATCATCATCTTCATCAAACTTCTTCTTGAACTGGGCCTCAATTTCTGCAGGGTTGATGTAGGTGTAGAAATATGCCATAATGGAGAAGATGATACACACTGCAAACAAGAGAGAGGCAAATAGGACGTACTCTGCCCACTTTGAAAGAGGAGGAGAGAGACAAAGAGACAAATGTGGTATTAATGCATCATCATGTTTCACTGGTACTACATGACACAACAACACAGACATGTCCACTAAAAATATTTTGTCACTTTTAGTCTCTGAGGTTTAGTTTTAAGATTAATTATTGTTGGTTTTTTTACCTGTTTGGGAATCTTTGCAAGCTCAGCCACAATTAGTACAATGAAGTTGCCAATAGCATTGGTTAACAACCAGCCTGCTTGTAGCACTGATTTCATGTTACTAGGTGCCTTGAAGACACAAAAGGACAAAAGGTGAATAAAGCCAGACACAAAGAATACATAATTATTTTATAGTTCAAAGACAAACCAAATCAAATATTCTCCTGTTCTGTGTCCTACAACTTCTTCTTTCATGGTACAGCACTGAAATAAGAAATAACAATTTTACCTGTGAGTAGGAGAACTCCAGACCAGTGACAGAAAACATCACTTCACCAGCAGTGATGAAGAAGTACTGTGGGATCTGGAGAGCCATGTGAACTGAGTTAGGCTTGATGTCTTCTGCTGCAGTAATAGACTCCTGACACTAAAACAAATTATCAGAATAGATCAGTTTAGGGCAGTGTTTCTGTGACTGAAAAAAAAAAGCAGCTGGACAGATGTTGCCGGAGCATACAAATGAAATTTTGTATTACCAATCACATGAAAAAAAACCTAAAATAACAATGCATTAATTCAAACCTCCCGACCATGTCTTCTTAAGATGTAAATCTTAAATCTTAATAATAGACATTAATGAATATGCATGGCACCAGAACAGTGTGTAGGTAGGAATCAAAATAAACTACAGTGTCCATGTTCATTGTAGTAAAGGAACACGTGAAACATGTCACCCAGTGCAAAGATGTGGCTCAACAACAACAATGAAGCTCTTGGTAGAGGAATAAGATATCTCTTACACAGACAATTGTTTATAGGATCAATTCATTGATGGTATTTTGGAGGATTTGTTTATATTAAGAGAAAAATAGAATATCACCATCCTTAAAATCATTTGTGAAACTTACATTGCCTTCAAAATCTAAAGTCCTGGGGATAAGGAAGGTATATGAACTTCCAAATCCAAAGTCCCTGCTGTATTCACATGACTGTGAACCACTATGTAAGGTGAAGGTGGCCCTGATAATTAGAAAAGAAAATCAGTGTAATAGCTATTATTGTTTACATAAAATAATGAATCTAGTATGAAAACAATGTGATTTGTCAATATGAATGAATCCTTACTTTCCATTTTTTATCTGGGAGTAGTTGGAATAATACAATGACCCGATTAGTCCAAAGTCAGCTGCTGGAGTTGACACATTCACTGTTGTATTCATTCCATTTATAAATCTGAAATATTGAGCCAGAAAATGTAAAAAGTAAATAGTAAGTAAAACCAACTTATCATTTTCAACAATGATAAATATTAGGGCTGCAACTGTGGTATTTTCAGTATTTTAACCTGATAATAATTAATTCATTATCAAAATAGTCAATGATTAATTTTCTGTTGGTCAACTGATCAATTAATTGTATATATTTGTTACAGTTTAACATTTGTATTTTTTTTTCAATCAATCAATTATTTGTCATATGAAAATCGTACGGGGTACAATTGCAGTGAAATGTAATCCCATCAGCTCCATCAATTTATGCATGTTCAGCAAATTCAATTTACCGAATTGCATTGTTGCCTTCTTGTGGCTTGGAGGTTAAATCATCAGTCTGAGGAAATAAGACAACAAATGTTGATGAATTGAACTTATAAGGCCTCTTGCATGTCTTTATTTTCATTATTTTGTGCTTCTAACTCACCAACAACCAGTTAATGTCATTGATGTTTGAGGGAATCAGAAGTGTTTGTCGCCGTCCTTTGGCCAAGGGAATAGTTTTCGTTATGTTGCCTATTAAAACGGTGACCATTTCTGCTTCAAATGTGAAGAATTGATCACTGGCCTGCAAATAAATTGCAGTTTGAAATTGATAAAACTATGCAATCATTGGGGTACGAATATATGTAAATAAACAGTGGTATTTTGACTTGCATGCAATTGATTTTCACAGAATGTTAAACTTGTAAATCCCAGTTTTGTAAAAGTTATTGTATGAGACATACCTGAGTTGCAGGAAGCACTAGAGGATCGTTGTCAGAAAGCTTAACTGTCACTGGATTGCTGCCCATGTTTAGTAATTTCAACTGACTCTGGGAGGCTGATGGGAAGGTGGGTAATGTTTTCTGAAGATTGAGTGAGTTTGAAAATAACTTAATCCCTGAACTGATGTAAGGAAAGTAGGTAAGTAAGGAAATGAACACAATAACTGTTTTCTACTTACATCAATTTGAAGCTGAACCAAAGCAGCGCAGACAAAAGCTATAGCTGCCATAATCATCCCCACTGTCATTCTTCTCAGAGGTCTGTTGAATTAACATTCAATTCTGTTACATATTTGTACAACATTTGAGAGAATCACAGCAACAAATGTATACATTTTTATACAGGAATACACTGTTTTTATGACTGTATTTGTTTTTTTATCATCATGGTTATTATGTACCTGATTCAGACTCTCAAACATTAGATTGTTGTCAATGTTCTCATCTAACATTTGTCAAGAAATTGGATTAAGTGAATTTTTCCAAAATGTCGAACTCAAACATGCAAAAAAAATTAGGCTATTCTGAAATAGATTTGTTCCAGACTAGAGTACATCTAAAAACTTTAAATGTGACAAATTTCAGCATCTTTCAAGGTAAATGTTATTTAATAATCCTATTAGTTATTTAACAACCAAATAAAAGACTGAATGAGATAAGTATAGGCCCCAAAGCTGTCTCACTTAATATCAGCAGGACTTACGTAAAGTTCAGGCCACATTTTTTGATCAGGGGGTAGATTACGCTCTCCATGATAGGCACCAGAGTCAGGATCAGGATGGGGTTGACAGTCTTTCAAAAACAGAAATTGTACAGTGAGACTTTTCTCAAATAAAGCATAGTAAATCAGTCCAAGCTAACATGATAAAAATGATTGTAACTTACCTGCATCTGATCAGGCTGTATAACAAGGAGCCCCTGCAGACACAAAGACATTATTAAAACATGAACACATTGCTTTAGTTAATATATTCATAGCTGGTTTTATCACCAAACTTACAAAGTTTCCATTCATGTTTGTGGCTTGCAGGGTCCATCTAGAACCCTTTAATGGAGATAGAGAGTTTAGTATTGTTTGCCCTGCCAACAAGTGATGTTACATTTTAAAAGTAACAGTAACATTATGATACCTTTTGGTCAAACAGGGTCCAGAACATTGGGAGTGGGATGTATAAAAAGAGGACCTTCAGCACCATTTTGATTTGAGCAATGAGGAGTTTCTACAGCACCAACAGACAGAATAAGAGTTGCTGTTATTCCACTGATGAAACAGCTTGCTAGAAACTAAAAGAAAAAGAAAAAGAAACTTAAGACATTTAACTGAAGTGAAACTTACATCATATTTTTCTTCTGACCAGTCCATCCAGTGCTGCCTCTTTGGGAATTGCTTGCTTCTGTGTTTGAAGCGGTTTTTAATGGCAAACTGACACAGAAAAAGAAGAAAAAAGTGTAGGATAACATGTTTTTAGAAACACCTATAGCAACTGTTGTTACACATTAATGCAGAATGTGTTGATGCAAATGGTGTGAACTAGACTCACCCCGATGCATTTACACACATCCAGCATGATGTTTCCCTGTGGTTCAGCTTTGTAGTACATACCACTTCCGATGATAAACACCACTGTTGGGGACATCACAGGCCCAACATCATTATCAGTGCTTTCAGTGCTTTCTGCTTTATGTATAGAATCAAAGTCGACAAATATGTAGACATACCAAGCGCAACCACCATTAGTGCTGCAGGGACACCGAAGGCCAGAGAATAACACTTCTGCTTACTGTAGATGCCACACTCCTGAGCTGCAGATTAAAACAACCAAACATTAATTTAAATGTGTACTCATACTCAAGGACTGTTATTGTTAGTTGTTATCACAGGCACTCATGTTTATAGTTTATGGTTTGTCATAAATGTTATGGCCTGCTCATATTTACCTCTCAGGATTGGAGTGATAATGGTTGACAGGAGACTTCCACCATTAATGCACAGGTAGAATACAGAGAAGAAAGTTCTCCTTTGCCTTTCCTGCACAGAGAAATAAATCAGTGACCCATCATGCATTGCATGCATGTTTTGCAATGCTGAATATAATGTACAACCAATTCCTGACCATTACCAGGCTCCGCCTATAGGAGCAGAAATGAGGTAATGTTCTAACCTGATGGTCACCGAATTGGTCTCCACCAAAGGCAGCAACACAAGGTTTGATGCCGCCTGTGCCCAGAGCGATGAGGAAGAGTCCCACCATGGCCAACACGCTAAATGTGAAGAGGAATATGTGCATGAGCAGAGAGCACTGTAGAAATATGTGATGAAAACTGCCTGTCAAAAGCCCACATCCTGGACTCTATTATTTGTGTAGTAGAATAGAAACCCACATATGAAAGGTCATGTTGTCTGGTATCCCATTTCGGTCTCTGTCAGTGATGTCATGGACTGCGCTGACTGCCAACGCAACCTGGCCGATCGCATAGACAATGGACAAGTAGATGATAGTCCTGTAAGGTGAAGGGAAAGAGATAGCAGAGGTGGAATAAGTACACAGATACTTTACTTGAGTAAAAATATGAGACTGTAACAAATGTTCTGCATTCAAAATACTACTTAAGTTAAAGTACAGAAGTCTTATAAGCAAAAAACACATACACACAAAGTAAGCTTAAAAGTAAAATTATTCATTATTATAGTTTTAACTACTTTATATACAGTTTCTTAGTTGAGTCCAGTGGTTCCCAACCTAAGGATGTTTTAATATCTTTGCCTTTAGTGTGAAATATTGGAGAATTTGACCTCTTTAGGCCTCAGTTAATAAAACAATTTTGTTTAGATGGTAAAAAAAACTCTATGGTGGTAAAGAAATGCTGACAACTTACAGAAATCTGAAAAATGACAAGGAAGCCCAACTAAACACTACTTTTTGTAAGCGATCACAAGCAAAAAAGGTTGGGAAACACTGATTTAATCTTTAGCAGTGAATTGTATTTTATCATGTCATAATGTAAAACATTAATCTGAAAAGTAAAGTGTAACTTTATCTGTCTAATAAATGTTGTAAAGTAAAAAGTGTGATTTTCCTTCTGAAATGTTGTGGAGTAGAAGTATAAAGTATAAAAATGGATATACTCAAGTATACACAAATACTCCAGTTATTTTACTTAAGTACATTACATACACCTTTTACTTTCCACCACTGAGAGATAGTCATCCTCTAACTACTTGAATATGTTTAATGGCAAAATAATTAAACACACTTAAACTTTCCCAGCCAGGAGTCAGCCACAATGGCCCCGAGGATAGGGGTCAGGTAGCAGAGAGCCACAAAGATGTGGTAGGTGGAGGTGGCCATGTCATCTTCCCAGTGAAAGAAGTACTTGAAGTACAGCACCAGGACAGCTGTGAACAAGCAGGGAAAACGCACGTTACCTCTTATTTTACAGTATATCATCATCATCAATCTAAGACTGCACAGTATCAGCTCTAAAATGTTTGGTGACCAAACATTTCATGCAAAACATGACCAAACTTTGGTCATGTTGTGTATGTAAATATCCAGTGGTGGAAGAAGTAGTCAAATATTTTATTTGAGTAAAAGTAGCTATACCACTCTGTAAAAAAAATACTCTGTTATAAGTAAAAGCCATTGCAGTCATGCCAACAGCATCAAAATATATTAAGTACCAAAAGATAAAAGTACTTGTTTTTCAGAATAGCCCATTTTAGAATAATGTATATTATATTATTGAGTTATGATTATTGATGCATTAATGTGTACATCACTTTAATACTGCAGCTAGTTAATGTGGAGATAATTTAAAATTATTTATATATATTATTGTATGTACTGTGTTTATAAAGTATTTTGACTTTATATAAGACTTTATGTAAAGATATAGTAATATCATCATTTATTTTATAGTTGTTCAATCACATATTAAATCAAATAAACAGTGGAGTAAAAAGTACAATATTTGCCTCTGAAATGTTGTGGAGTAGAAGTATAAAGTAGCAGAAAATTGAAATACTCAAGTAAAGTACCTCAAAATTGTACTTGAGTAGGCCTAAATGTACTTAGTTACTTTCCACCACTGGAATATCAAACCCGTCCTGTTTTTTCCAACACCGTTATAAATCACTGTTAAAAAATAAATCATTACGTGACAACCATCCTTAAGGTTTGGTTAGGTTTAGGAAAGATTATGGTTTGGGTTCAAATAAGTACTCATTGTCGTGCTCACAATCACGTGGTCAACGTTTTAGAATGCAGTATTCTCACCTCGCATGCCATAGTAGGAGAACCTCTCGCAGAACTCATTCACAATAATGAAGAAGATGCTGAGGGGGTAACCACACACCACTTTGCTCTGATGGATCAAAGAAATGGCAGAATGGTGTTCAGCAGTGGTCGAGAAAGTATCACAATAAAAAATACTCGATTACAAGTAAAAAATCCTGAATTAAAAATTTTAAGTAAAAGCACAGAAGTATTGGCAACAAAATTGACTTTGTGTATCAAAAGTAAAAGTGCTCATAATGGTCCCTGTCAGTGTTTTATCATATTATTGGATGATCATTATTGATGCGTAAGCAGTATTTTAATGCTGTAGTTGGTCGAGGTGGAATTTTGACTGCTTTTAAAAAAAATACTATAGCCTAGATGTGAAATAAATGTAGTGGAGCAACATTTCCCTCTGAAATGTATGGAATTGAGGTATTAAGTAGCATAAAATGGAAATACAAAATACTCAATACAATTACCTAAAACTGTTACTTAAGTATTGCTTGGTAATTAGTAAACTATAGCAGTAATACAGTGAATGACATATTAAGATGGTTGCTTTGTTCCTATGGATTATTATTTAGACTCACCGAACAACTTAAAACAAAAACTGCATCAACATCCAATAAATGAAATGAATTAAGTACATTACCGTCCCTTTGCTTTTCTTCTCTTTCTTGGGGTCCTCGTTATCTGTGCACAAGATGAAACTACTTTAAATAATAATGCATTTTATAAAAAGACTGCCTCCATTTAGAAAAAAAAAAAATCTTTCTCCGACGTTTTGTGTGGAATTAAGAAACAATATGGCAGCAGTTAAGAGTGTGCAATAAGATTTCTTTGTATGTTCCGACTTGTCCCCCAGGTGTGTCTGCACATTCTGCTCTGAAATATTTACAATTTTGATTGAAATGAAAACACACAAAAACAGTTTACAAACTCACCTGTCATGATGGCTGAGTGAAGCTGCTGCCTGCTTTCTACTGTGGTTTGATATTCCTTTGAGATTCCTGCAGTGAGCAATTGATAACTAATCCTTCACTGTGGGAGTGTTTCGAAATATTGCTACATTTTAGCACCGTGATCTGCCACTCACACTGCTGACTGTGTTGCTTTTATGATGGGTGGGAACATGAGATATAGGAAATAGGGAGTCAGCTATGTTCCGTCCCTGACACCTCATAAAAGGTATTAATTCCAGAGAACTCCACAACTCAACCAAATGTAAAAAAAAAAGAATACATTTTAATATATGTGGAAATAAAATTAGAATCCATGAGTACAAGTGCAGAGAAATTAGTGTTTTATTTAAAAGAAAAGCATTATGGAACATCTCTGTTTACAGCAGAACAGTAACTTTATGTTAAATAAAAAAAACAAAAAAAAACATTGCTGCCCAAATATAAAACATTTTCTGAAACAATTCAATGGACACTAAAATGGTAAAAGATTAAAATAACTTCCACAGTAGGCGTAGTGTCTGGTTCCACACCTCATCACTTTGGCAAGAAGGTGAACATCAGCTTTACAGTGTATGAGCCCCACACAGATACTTTGCAAATATTGCACACACTCCTTTTTTTATATACATTAATTAACAATTCGGAATATAATATTTCTATGCAATGGCTTTTAATATTTAAAAACACTCCCATTCTAAGACATTGAAGTGATTTACGGTTGAATGCTAACATGAGTCATAGGAGGCCCTTTTAGTAGAAATATAACTGAATGTACAGGTAGATGAGCGTCAACGTTTGCAACATATACTGTTCATCAAGACATCAATACAGTGGCTTATAAAAGTGGAATACTGTACATACAAAAACACATTGTGAAATATTAAAAATATCATCAAAATAAACAAAAATGGGCTGTTGGGAGGGTGGTGGGTGTAATATAATGACATGCATATCAAAGATCCCAACAGGAATGCCTCCATTGAAAACACTGCCCAGTCTTTCCAGGTAAAAACAATTATGCGTGGCCATGAAGCAGATTGCAAAGTCTGTCATCTCTCCTGCATGATCCCCTCTCTGGTCTCAGGCTCCGCCTCAGTACTGTCACAGACATCCAACACAGTAACCATGCCGTGTGTATACATTAAATAGGTCCAGTGCCTTGGTCATGGTTCACTGAAAAAGGTGAGAGGGGGTCAGAGTTGTCTCTGCTTATGTCAGTTTCCCCTTAAGCTGACTAAAGAAAAGCAGGATCGGGTTCAAAAGCAACAATATGGCATCACAGGCATGCCTGGTTGGCGAGTATAGAGGGCACAGGGTTCAAGGCTAACCCAGGCAAGCATCATACCACAGAGGAAGAGCTGGGGATGCCGTGGATGGTGGCACTGGTTGGCGTGCCGCTGATGGCGTTAAAGATGTGAAGTGAGTCTGGAAGAACGCTCTTCATACCATCTTCCACAGGACTGATCTGGAAGAGAGGTAGTATGATATATTCACAATCATTCACAATTCCATCTTAGATAGATAACTTAGTATCTTAATTACTACTGAGTGAAGGCCTTATTTAAAAGGACAGTAATAGCTGTGGCTTTCCCCGTTTCTAGTCTTTGTGCTAAGCTAAGCTAACCAGCTGTTGGCTGTAGCTGTATATTAACCACACAGACATGACAGTGGTATCAATCTTCACATCTAACGCTCGGCAAGAAAGGAAATAATCATATTTTCCAAAAATGTCAGACTCGTCCTTTAAAGTGGAGTCTCCTTCAATAAAGATTGATACAGAAAACAAATATAGTAAAAACAACCAATCTTCATAACATCAACAGAAAAACCAAAAGTATAAGACATATTATTGTATGTGTGCATATACAAAAACAAATGTAGATACATAATTCAGATGCATGTACATACATATACAGATGCTGTTCATATACACACAAATGTATATGTACATATATATATGTACATGCATACATACATGCTGTACACACATGCAGAAAAAACATGTTGGCAATCCAAAAGGGGTAAGTCAATAAGTGATTGCTGATCTAGCCAGCCGCTGCATCCATAGTAGAGTGAGAACAGGTGGTTTTAAGTTTTGAATTATCAGGGGTAGAGCTGAAACGATTAGATGATTAGTCAATTAGTCAATCAACATAACATTAATTGGAAACTATTTTGATTAATCAATTCTCATGGAAAAATGCCAAACATTTAACAGTTCCAACCTCTCAATGTGAGCGTTTGCTGCTTTTATGTTATAGTTAACTGAATATTTTTGTTTTTGGAATGTTGGTCGGACAAGACATTCAAAGACATCACCTTCTGGAAATTGTGATGGACGTTTTTTCACTATTTTCTGACAGACCAAACAATTAACAATTAATCAAGAGTGTAATCGTCGGATTAATTGGTAATGAAAATAATTGTTAGATGCAGGCCTGATCAGGAGGTTTAGCCATTCTGATGGACAGTGGACGTGTGTTCCATGTGTGAGAATATTTTATATTTTATTTATTACAGGCATGTAAAGATAAGGCCCGTCTGTGATCTGATCAGATAACTTTGCCAATCTATTCCGTGCTTTTAAAGGTCAAGACATGGCCCTGATCTTTAGCAGCTTTTGGTTTCTGTCATTTTAAAAATCCCTTAACATCAGAATCTCTAATGGTTTGACAATGCAACATCCTACAGCAATCAGAACATTGGGTAATATCTGATGCCTTTTGTCTGGCTGGATCCACAATTAACAACTCAGTCTTTATTGCATACAGGTGCTTTTTGCATTACCATCCAATCTGTTCATGTCAGCACAAGGGAAAAACAGAGAATGGTGTTATCAAAGAGTGTGTTATCAATTACATTATCAAACATATTTCATGAATGGCACACACACACACACACACACACACACACACACACACACACACACACACACACACCGTAACCCTGTTTTAGCAGATTACAGTTCTAACATTTGTAATGCAGAATGTAATTACATTGATATCGTACTCACTTGCTCATGCATGATGATGGACAGCTCCTTAGCTAGGTCTCTGTAGTTGGCTTTCATCTCATCTTGATACTCCTGTTGGTCCTCTTTGATCAGACGCTCATTAATACTTAAGCCATGGCCACATGCCTCAACAAAATGCCTGCTCAAAAAACACAACGTTAAGATGTGTTAAAGGAAATTACACAAAGTAGATTAGCACACACATTGTAAGCTGTTGACATCTCTTCTCACCTGAAGACCTCTTTCAGCTGTTTGACCTTGTTATCGGGATACTTCTTGGCGCATGCATCGTCCAGAAAAGCTCGTGCATATGCAAGCGGTCCTGCGTTTACCTGAGGGAGGATGCAGGAGCTGTGTTATGTTTTTTTTAATGATCATTTTATAAGGTATGTCCAATATGTGTGTGTGTGTGTGTGTGTATGTGTGAGTGTATGTTGACAAAATTCAAAGCAGGCACCTGGACGCTGATGCTGCCCTGCAGTTTGAGCTGCAGACGGATCATGTCCACCTCACTGGAGGAGCACAGCTGTTTGATCTCAGCCACCTTTTTGCTCATCTCATCGATGGCCACCTCGATGGGGCTCAGATCAGTGTGGTGTTGATACATCACTGCGATGCGTTTCTTTACGTAGGGGAAACAATGCGTGGCTGGGGGACAGAAACACGATGAGGAGCGGGGTGAACAGCTTGCCTCTCAGATCATAAATCTTTTCTTCTTTCATAGGCTGTTCTGAGTTTTACAGCCCAGGATCCATATGTGCACTGTGCATCTTTTAAAAACTCTCAGGTAATAAAGATAAGAATTTAAGGTTGAACTGTTGGACTTTTTGCACGATAAAACAATATAACTGTGATTAGGAAAAGTCCTTGACAAACAGCTGACACATTCAGAACGTAATCAAGATCTTACATTCATGTACAGGACCATTCAGGTGAGTCATGTAATACCTCAACTACTGATACCCACATGGAAGTCTTCCACATAGGGTGTTTTTGAAGTCTGTTTTTTGCTCAAATGTGTCAATATGCAGACAATGGAAGGAGGTGGTATATAGTTTGGGAGGAAAGTGAAAATTATTATTTAAGATAATTTGATGTGGAAGACACCATCTTGTTTATTTACAGCTACATTTCATTACATATTACTATCTTAAAGAAGAACTATTTAGCCTGTGGTAACAGTTAATACATACTATTTAATGTGGCTATGTAATTGCAATACTAAGTCTATAGAGTACCCCTTTAAGAGCTTATTTTCCACTACCCTACAGTTTATAGGGTTACTTACTGGTTAGTATAGTCCTGCGTTTGCACTGCTCCTCCACACCGCCTTGCTTTTTGCCTGATATGGTGAAAGGCATCTCAAACACAAAGCGACGGATGTTGTGGCTCTTCTCGAAGTCTGTCTTCCTGTCCACCAGCTCCTTCTCCTCCAGGTAAGGGGTCACATGTGTCACTTGGATGTAGGCAAACTTAGAATCCAGGTCTTTGGGGTTAATCTGCATAGAGTACATGGCATAACAACAAATCAGTACCATGTTTTATGAATCTTATCGATTAATCTTCATCACAAGTCAAATATCAACAAAGTCTTACCCTGCCAGAGTCTTGGATCATCTTTACATTCTCCTGTCCAAACTTGTCAGAGTACAGCTTCAGAAGCCTCTGAGATATCTCCGACAGTGGGGTGAATTTGGGTTCTTTGTAGATGTACTCCTTACCATCTTCATCTTCAAAGAAGCCCTGAAAACAGATAAAATATGGTCAGAATGAATAGCGTCTTTATCTAATAAGATATAAAGAAGCAAACAGTGCCACATCAAACCATACATGGGCTGTGAGCGGGAGTCATTCCAACAGTTTGTTAAAATGAAATGATAAAATACTCTTTAAGTCTCAGCTCTGAGCTGGGAGATTTCTGGGAGATCAGACTGCACACATATACAACCAATCTAATGTCCAAGCACAGAGATAGAAAAAAAGAACTCCACTGCAAGACATCAACTAGTGTCAGTTCAGTATTGTGAGACAGACCATAGGCCACAGGTGGGGGCACAGATTTCACACCGTCAGTGGGAGCACTTAGATTAGTCCGTTGTCTTGAATGTAAATGGTCAAAAGTCCCATGAACAGATGGTTAAAGCCATGCATTTACCCAGTGAGAGATACATCTTGCTATTAGCCCTTCAATGGTTTCCTACTAAGATTAGGATGCACTAAAGGCTGGGGTAGAGGAGGAGTAAAAAGGCTAAAAGATAAACAATGCACGTGAAATTGCACAGTGTGCATTAGCGAAGGAGCACAACACAGTCGAACACATCACTGCAGTCCAACTGCAAAATTGCCTTTTATATTGTTTACCTCAGCCTCTGAGTCAGTAAAGTGGTACTGCTGCAGGGGTGTAGACAGCAGAAAATAATCATTGTTATTCCATGAGAACTACCTAAAAACGGCATCAACAATTAGACCACCATCGAGAGAGACATGGATCTCTATCAAAGCACACAGGTAGCGGTAACCACACCCAACAAATTATTTCACAAGATATGGCAGAAATGAGTGTCAGTACTAAAATCTTAGATTTGTAACACAATAGCAGAAACACTGGAATGAGTGCAGAAGTGAAAGCCATGCATCACATTTCCAAAAACAGGAAGCAGCAGTGGTGACTGATTGTTACTGTAAACTTGAAACAGCAAACTATGACTGAGAAGTGCAATGGATTAAAACAGCACAAACACCACACAACTGCTAAGAAAGGCTAGCAAGGTCTACTGCACAACTTACCGATGCCTTTAAAGAGGATAAAAAGCAGAAAAGGGTATTAGGGTGGATCATAAAATGCCATGTGATCATGCTCTTAAAAACACAAAAACACCTTCAGCAGCCCCCATGCTCATTGTGAATTACACTCAGCAACCAACTCCTTGCTTTCTCTTTTGTAAAATAAGGTTTGAATAATTTTAAATACAGTGTGTGCAGACATCAGATTAACAATACGTAAGTTTGAAAAAACTAAAACTCACCTGGCCAAAGAAGGCCACTCTGAAGTAGGTGCCCAGCAGTCTCTTGCCTGAGTGCATGACCTCTGTCACTTTGCTGTATGCACGATGCAGGGTGTCATATAGGTGGGCCAGTTTCTGTGCAAAGTAATAAAAATCTGATTAGAATTTGTAGATACTAAAGTCCCAACCTGGGCGAAATTAGTGGGGATTGTAGTGGGGAGATAAAAAGTTAAATGCACCTCAAAGTCCCTGCGCTTCTCATAAATGGGGATAATAAGCTTGTAGATGTCAGAGATGAGCTCGTAACGCTCAGCTTTCCACAGTCCATCTGCACACTCCTCCAAAAGCTCCATTAGGACGTCCTAAGGGAACAAGAGAGGGGGAGAAATAGATAAGTGTTTGATAAGACAACATCTCTTCTATCATGACCAAATATGATGGCTATAAGGAAATAAAGAAAAACACACATCTAGATGCGTTCTAGTGAGGTGCGGCGTCGCAGGTAGACATCCGCACAAATTGCATCATTGAGATAATGTTAATTTTGAAGACAGCAATATGTGCTGAAACATTGATTCACATAATAAGGAAGTCTCGTACAAGACTCTTAAAATCAAACGACATGTCCCTCCCAAAAAGGTTTATTATTACAAGAAATATACAGTAATGATGTGTCATTTCAAAATTGCTGAATATGTTTCATGCTAATGTGATTTATCTATTGTTTGAAATCTTGGAAGTCAGCTGTTAAATCTGTAATGAAATACTGAAGAGAAATGATGATTCATTATTTAAAAACAGAATTATTGGAGAGCTTAAGATAGGAACTTAAATGTTTTTGTCTTCCTGCAACAGATAAACATAATTATATGTCTTAATACATTAACAATAACATTACATTCACTTTGCAGATGTTTTTTTGTCCAAAGCAACTCACAAAAATACATTCAACCCCAGCAGTCTTAACTAAAATACAAAATTCTGAAAATCTAAATGTAATCAAATAAAGTCATGGTGTGGTCAGACCACAGACTGTGTCTGAATACATGTTAACGTTAATTTTTCAAATCTTAGCACTATCATTAGCACAGTCACATACTTCATTGAAATGAACGTCCTGCATGCCAACGTCCTCCATCATTGCTGCTTCTTCATCAATGTTTGGAGTCACAACACGAAACGCTGAGCAGCCCTGCTTGAACATGCCTGCACACAGTATGAGATGAGACAATATTTTAACAATCAGCCACATTAGGCAACAAAAAAAACCAAGATTACACAGACTATACATAATAGAGCTGCTGTGTGGCATGCAAGTAAAAATAGATTATTAAAGCACCTTTTCTCCGCAGGTATTCTGCCACAAGCGCTGCAACATGCACATAGCACATGGCCGCCTGTGAACAACAACAACAACAACTCAGGTCAGATTAGCAAAGTGATGTTGATAGTTTTAATTATGTTAGGATAGGACAGCATCACCCACTAAACATTAGCCCACAATAAACTGGACAAATATGAAGTAAATCCAGTCAGTACTTGATATTTGATACTGTACAGACACATCACCAGACACAGACCTAAAGTGAGTCTATCACATTTTTTAATCTGACACCGTCATACCAAAGTCCAACCCATTCAGCCACACAGAGTCTCTTATCACAGACCTCTGACAGGTCTCCGTTCTTCACATGGATCCGGGCCATGCTGTCCAGCCAGGTCTTGCGTAGTTCCGGCGTGCTGGCGTAAGACTTGGCGAGGCTGTACTGCAGGTCCACCAGCATTTCTGGATCTCTCTCGTGCTCCTTCATCTGAGCCGTGGCCATCAAAACTGTTCTGATGCGTTTGGTTAGGTCCTTCACATCTGATGGGAAAGCCGTGTTCTTTTAAGGAGGATGCAGAAATGAGAACAGTCAGTCATGTTACTGCCAGTTTAAGCATGTATTTTAACTGTTTTAACTGCACAAAAATTAATTCCTGACCTTAATAGTTTTGTCACTGTTGGCACAGTTGTTGATTATTGACAGAGACTGCTGAAAGCGGGTACTTCCGATACCAATCACATCAGCTATCAACTGACTGACAGCAATCACCACCTAAAGAAAGAGAAATATACATATTGTTATTATTATTATTATAACCCTTGCATTTTGTTGAGATTGGTTCATTTCATCATTGTTTGAGGTCACACAGACCTCAAAACTGTATGTAAATAATATGAATAAATAATAATCTAATCTTAAAACCCAAAATGTATTGA
Organism: Sander vitreus; assembly: GCF_031162955.1. Taxonomy (NCBI): domain Eukaryota; kingdom Metazoa; phylum Chordata; class Actinopteri; order Perciformes; family Percidae; genus Sander; species Sander vitreus. The sequence goes on from NC_135865.1 coordinate 16,671,227, forward strand.
AATGGTAACAGTTCCCGTTGCCACAAAATAGGCTTACACATTTGATTTTGATGGAAAGTAAAAAAGAAAAAAAAAAACGGAAATTACAATAAAACATTATTACACAAAATAATTCATTTCAATACTTATTTTTGATTTGGGACTGGTAGTAAAATTTAAAAATGCATTGCATTCGACCATGTTTTACAGCTGAGACCCAAAACAGAAGTAAGCAGTGATGGGTCATTTTCAGTGGTAAGCTTCTGCAACATGGCATCACTTCAACATTCAGTTTATAAGCAATTCTCACAAAATTAAGAAGTAAGTATGAAGCTAATAAAATAATGTTAAGTATGTTTTTGAGTTGTTAAACAAGGCCAAGGGTCTCTAGTACATTTAGGTTTAAATAATGGGAACATGAAAGCTTTATTCTTTTTATACCAGTTAGTTCCACAGAAGGACTATCCCTACCTGTAAGTGCGTCCGGACAAAAGACTTGCGACCTGTGTAGTCAAAGTTGCTCTTCATGAGGAAGTAGAGCAGATGGGCGGCATCGCTGCGAATGGAGTTCAGCTTGGAGTTACAACACTTCAAGATCTCATAGCAGAAAGCAGCACACATGTCAGCACGTCCTTCAAAAAATGTGCAGGGAAACTAGAGGGTGAAGAAGACAGACAGGTTATCAGTGAATGCCTTAGGCCATAACAACAGAGCATTGTTAGGCAGGGAAACCGATATTCTTCACACCTTGTAGATGAAGGTGCGCAGTGAAGTGAAGACCTGCTTGAGGGCCGTCTCTGACTGATTGATCCGCAGGAAACAGAGGTGGACTTCAAACACCTTCTTCATTAGTGGACTGTGGCCGTGGTCAGAGCACAGCTGGGTCTGTGGAGAAAGAGAGTATCATCTTAGCAACGGAAATAATCTGATTTAAAAAAACAGAAAATCACATCCACGTTTTTATGAAGCATTAATTGGGCCTGACATAATCATTAGGTAACCTAAATACTGTATTTAAAGAAAAATGGTTCCAGTTCAAAGTTATAAAGTACAGTAAATGTGTGACAAGTAATATGTTATATACAGTATGTTACCTTGAATCCCATGATGAAGATACTTAGCGTGTCCAGGACGGTCATGCACACTTCCGTAGCGATGTTAGCCTCCAGCAGTGACTGATTTAACACGTCTGCATCCGAGTGACTGTAGGCTAAAGAGGACACAACAGAAAGCTGTAGCTGTTTCACCCACATATCACATATCTCTTGAAATATGGAAAGGCTGGAAAATGCCATTATGATGAAAAGTTTCATTCCAAACTGAAACAATCTTACTACTTACTAAACTAATACCTTTTATTAAATGAATGGTGACATGTTGGCGAGGCACACATTTTGTTTACAAACTGTAGCAATGATGTTTGAGCGCTTGAGGTTTTTTTATATTTACTGTATGAATGAATTTCCAGCGGCATTTTTCTAAAAAACATAGGTAATATTTTGGAATGAAACCCTTGATATTTTACATGGATTGCTTTTTTTTCTCAAAGAATGAAATGAAAAATTAAGTTCAGAGCAGATGAGTAGGCTAGAGAGAGATGAGAAGATTCTGAAAGCTAATGTTCAGTTAAAATAAGCATGCACTCAAACTGCCTGCTAACCTGATACATTCTTACCATGGTCTACAGATATTCCAAGAATACTTGAAATCTTTCTTACACTGAAAACACAAAGACACTGTGTTAAATTATGCCATTTACCAGCCTGAGCACATCGCTTAAGCCCTTAAGATGAAGTCAATATCATGCTACACACATCTACCTTAGCCCCAATGTAATTTAATTTACTGATGATGCACCCTTGTCTCTTGAGGCATTTTCTGCTCGACAGCAGGCTGGGTTTAAATGCAGGATGAGGGTAATGTTGATGATGTTGAAAAGCATGAGTAGACTACACAGAGTGAGGCGGAGGAGGGCGGAGGTCCTCTGGTAGAGGATGTTTAATGAAAAGTATGGAGCACTTACTGTGGTTAAAAGTGTATGAGTTATCCAGGCTGCTGAGCTGATGTAAGCGGGCATGCATCATTCCCGCCCTGTTACGGGACACAGGCAGAGTCTGAGACTTCCGCTCATGTGCTACAGGTCCTGCCCCATCCTGGTTCCTGATGAGGAAACAGGACAATGTTAGACAAATGGCAGGTTAGTGAAGCAAGTTAGGGTGAATCACTTGCTATTTTGCACATTTGAGTGGTGTAAATATCACTCAAATGTCCTGATAGCAAAAGCAGATTTGCTTGTATTCCAATCTTGGGTTATACTATTTTGTTAAACAGTTAGCTTATTTGAATTTGAATGTATCATGATAAAACAAATCCATTATTTTAACATTTTGGGTGACTTTTACACATGCATGTATACCCATCGTGGCATGTATGCCGTAAAGTTGTGCTGTATATTGTTTAGCATGCAGTTTAATGAAATAATTATCAGCAGAAGCAGCATTAAAGCAATGAGTTACAGCAAATGCCATGCATATAAGAATGAGAGAAACAAATGCTATACATGAATTTAGAGTTGTGTTACAGCACTGCAACTTTTACAGTTTGAGAAGAGATGCATTAAGTTTGAGAGAGTCAGTTCCACCTTTAGTCTTACCCAAGCAGGAGAGGGCAGGAGCCAGGTTTTATTTCATTTTGTTAAACTTGCCAGCATTTAGGTGAATAGAGATAGAAACAGTGGTGGGAGGTTAGAGAGAGTGAACACCCAAAGCCCTCTGGGAGTCATGGCTAGAGCTCCCAAATAGTGGAGAGAGTACAGTATTGTGTTTGGATACATTATTGTGCTCAACATACAGTCACACCTTTTAACGGTCACACATAATTAGCTAATTACACTGAATGATCTAAAATGAAAACAATGAGTAGCATATCATTATCATATACTGGATGTTATAAAATTTAATGGGCAATAATGTACTCCAGGAAATGTATTTTGTTTTCTCGTGTCTATCTACTAGGCTCTATCTAACTTGTTCTCAACAAAGGGTATCTCAAGGGCTATTTCTGCAGTTGCCAGAGAGTACGTGCAAAGATCGTGGAGTAGCTCACAATATTTGAAAATTACAATTTGATTAAAAAATAAATATATAATAAAATAATAAAAAATATATCAAAACTTAGTCACCACTGAGACATCACATGTTGTAACTGAGACTAGTGAAAACAAGTTAGGGAGCAGAGAAGCTGAGTTATGTCAGCTAATTAAATTAATTCACAGTCATAATATTTAGCTAAAACTAATAGATAAATGGTTAAAAAGCTAAAAGTAATAGCTCATAAAATAATGTAAGTTAGTTATTGGATAAATGGTTGAAACATCCAGCTGCTACTCCAAGTGGCAGCGGTACGAATGCAAACTTGACCAAACCGATCTAAACATGGGAACCACTGTACTAAAAGCCTGATAATCATAATTAAAACTCAAAATCTGTAAAGGAATGACATTCATTAACGTTTTCAGACAGCAGACAACATTACCTTGCGATGTATCTCTTTCCCATGTATCTGAACTGATGGAGGCACACTCTGAGAGGAAAAGTGGAAAATCAGTCTCAAATCTCAAGCTTTACTTATAATATCAGAGTTGTCATGAAAGCAATGTAAGGTGTCTTACTCGACTAGAGTGAAGAAGTCCATTAACTCAGCAGATGAAGCCTTGTTCCAGTATGTGAACAGAGCATCTGGAAAAAGACAGAGATTGACATTGGAGAGTGTTTAAGCAGCAACACAGAAAGATGGTGAGTGCAGATATTCAGATGGAGTGAGATGTTACCCTCAGACATGCTTTTGAGCACGTGTAAGAAGCACATGAGGAGGCTCTTGATCTCTGCCTGGTCCAGTTTATCACATCGCAGCAGGGTACTGCCCATTGTCGAAGCAGCCTGGTTCTGAGGGACAAAGAATCCGGTCAGGCAGAAGACAGACAAATATTTTATCCTGTCTAGCTCCCTTTGCTGCCTCAAGATAAACCACAAGTACTGTCTACAGAAACTATTGTTTATTTTTTGTAATTCCAAAAGACAAAGAGCATAACCATAGCAATTTTAAAATACAAAGATTTTTTTTGTAAAGTTTACATCTGGTTTTGTGGCCATAGTTCGAAGTCTAGAAAACAGAGTTTTGATGTATTTCTGTATTGTATAAAAAAAAATAAAAAAAAATAAAATATATATATATATATATATATATATATATATATATATATACACACACACAGTATATTACACAGGGACTTTTAGAGAGGTTATGACATTCAGTTTTAATCTGGGATTACAGTGGTCAAACTACACTAGTGGAGTCATTCACTCAGATGTTGCAGGGCTCTATGAATTGTGGAAAACTGCCGGTGAAAAACAAACATCATTTCTCCCTACTGAGGCAGAGAGCAGGGAGAAAACAGAACCAAAGCAGTGGAGCAACAGCTCTACCACAGCGAGGGGTTGGCAATGTACCAACAGCACGTTCCTTTGCCAGCAGTTAGTCTAGACCATGGAACTGGCTGGGGATGACTCAATGGAAAGCATGAGGCCATGGGCTTTGTCTTCTTGTTTTTGAGAGTGAATCACTTCAAGGCTAAAGTTAGTTTTCCTAAAAGGGTGGACAAGCACTTTGAAGCTGTGGTGCAGTTATTTTCATGCACTTTTTAAGATTTTGAGCAGTAATTGCAAATGATCTATGAAGGTCCTCATTTTCCCCTTATGCTATTACATACATTTTGATCAAATCTACTACAAATCACAAATAAAAACAGTTTTAACACAAGATGAAACACAACAACACAGACTGTGAAAATCGTTTGTGTTTAATGGATTCGTCAGATTTAGCTTCGGGCTGTCTATCAATGAAAGCAAAAATGACACAGCACACGTGAGAGGAATTCAAAAGTATCCCTTGAGCGTGCATGCTTATCAAGATCTGGAAAAAGAGCAGAGGCAAAACCCTGTGAGGCCCTGTAGCACAGCAGCTCTGCTTCATAGCACCACAGAATTATCTGGCAAAGAAAGGGCTTAGAGTTTAGGACACAAGGGCACTCTCACACACACACACACTCTGACATTCCCAGATGGGACACTCCTACGAGGGAGGATGACTGTGTGAAGTACTTGAAGTGAAATGATGGGCTGAGGGGCGCTCTCTGTCACACAGGGGACAGAGAGCAGGGAGAAGTCCATGGTGACACGCTTGGAGCGCACCGAGAGCATGGACTCCTCAGTCTCCGTAAAGAAACGCAGGACATTGACAGAGTGTCTCCGTACAAACTTCTCCGTCTGCCATGGCCCGCCGTACAGGTAAGGTGGGGGAGGTAATGGTACAAGTTAACAAGGGGTGACTTTCTGAGGTACTTTTGTCACAACAAGGGGACGTCTGATATGCCTAAGGCACACTGAAATGCATGTCACAGGAAGCCTACATTTGTTTTCTAATAAATGTTGTATGAAATGACTTTACAGACATCTTGCAGCACTTTCTGAAATGTACCTTGTCAAGAGAGTTGGCCTTGTCATTGATCTTCTCAGGCAGGCTGTTGCCAGAATCAGTGCTGATGAGTGAGCCGCGAGATTCTGCGTGGCGCACAGAGTTAATGTTGGGGGTTGACGACGCGTGAGGTGAAGCTGTCAAAAAAAGGGAGCCGTTTCATATTAATATAAAACCAAAATGTTATATTTTAATTTTATATAATTTATCTGTCCACTCACAGGTGCCAGAGATGACTCCAAAAACATCTTTGTGCAAGCTGGTGTCCAGAAAGGTGCTGGACCTGGGAGGTGTTATCAAAGTGTTGGTAAGAAGTGAATCTTCTCTTCCATTCTGAGGAAAAACAGTGCAACAGTTTAATGGGCACAAACTCGCATGCTATACAGGGCTGTATGTAGTTTTGAAAAGTTACTAAATGTGTGTGAGGTGCAAACATGAGGGGTCCTAGGTCCTAAACAGTGTCAGGTGTAATGTTTTAAAGAGTTCAGCAATTCAGTATGAAATGGTAACAGAGAAGAAATTCATTCTTGTAATAAAGAATCCAAACCACAGTTTAAGTCCTGGCTGGAAGAAAATGAATAAAATTAGATATGATGTAGCTGTAAAAAAAGCAACACACACACACATATACATATATATATGTGTGTGTGTATCATACATATATATATACATACACATATATATATATATATATATATATATGTATATATATATATGTATATATATATATATATATATATATATATATATACACACACACACACATATATATATACTGTATATGTCCATGTTTTGTCTACTTAAGTGAACAGCCTGGTACCACTTCAAGAGACTTGAGTGTTTAATACTGTTTATTATTTGTTTCTTGAAAAGAACTGAATATACTGTATTATACACTAAATGCATATGTTTACGGCCTTCTCTTTGTGTATTTTATTAGTTTTTTAATTGTGGGTACAGGTATAGATGCCAGGAGGTAGGGCTGTGTTATATTGTGATGTTTTTCATCATTTATAACTTGAATGAATGCTATGTATGGTTAAAGTATTTGTTTTTAAAAGCCACTAGGTGGCTCCCTTACATTGTTGGAGTGGTTGATGGTGAATGGGGATACTTCCTTCACATTCAGTCTGTTGACATTCTCTTGCAGCAGACCAAACAAGGGAAAGTACAGGGTGGCCAACCTGGCCTGCTGGCTCTAAAAAACAAATAAATCATCTCAACAGAATGTCTTAAAATCACAAATGTCAGATACTGAAGTAAAGTGGAAATGCAAGAGACTGAGGTAAGAAGGCACTGCTTACTTTGGAGCTGTAACGGTCATCAAATGTGTGCTTTATCATCAGATTCTTCAGCACATGGATGGCTATCTGACGAATCTCCCTGAACTCCTGCAGACCTACACTGACCTCCCTGAGCAGCAGCCCGACCAGGAAGTGGTTCTTGCAGAAGTCATCTGTCAGCGAGTAATCCATCTGGAGGTCTGAGGGGAGGAAGAAGAGGATGAAGAGATTATGATTCGTTGATGGAAAGGAGAGTGAAGGATGTGAAAGGAAATGAAGTCACAAAGCATGAAAGTACATTTCTAATTTAATATCAATCTGACATAATTAAATTAATAAGAAAACAGGAAAGCTTGGACAGAATACAGATTGTTGACACCAGTAAAACCTGACAAATGATTTCTTGTTGATTTTCATCTAACAATCAATGTGAAGCAAACATTTTTTACAGAAAAGCTTGGATTTTGTGTTTGACAGATTCAGGCTTTTTTGACAGAGCTGCTGCTCCACAACAGTGATTGTTTTAGAAAAAGACAAACCGGATTAAAGCTTATGATTTAACAGCGGCAGCTGTACACAGATAGTTTCCAACATTATCTAAGACAAGTTAAGCAACCCCAAATCACACAAAGATTCCCCAAAATGACAAGAACACATTGTTTTGTCTTCTTCAGTGTCTTAAAACTTGCATTTCAAGCATGCAAGCATTAAAAAGATCTGATTCTTTAGGAATGACAGTAAATGAAGTGTCTTTTGGAATCAGTCTCATCACTAGTCATAAACTCCAAACCACTTCAAGCCAGACAAAAACTACCTGCAGACATAATCACCCACATCTGCACAAAGAGCCAATCTTGGCTTCTATACACACATACAACCACAAATTATAAACTGTATAATCTCTCTGTACAAGGTCTTGAAAAGAATAGATAAATCAAGCCACATCAACCAGGACACAGCAAAACTGGAAGATAACTGATTGAGTTCAGATTTATGAGCGAATCATTTGACCCATTCTGATCATGGTTGAATGATTAGATCAAAGTCTGCTCTTTTTGGAAATGACATGCAAGCAGCACCCCCTTGCACCTACCTATATCGGATGACTCCATCACATCATTTGGAGATAATAAAGCTAATTGTAGAACACAAAAAAACAAAGTATGTTCTGTAGAATCAAAGACTTCTACAACAACAGAAAACCTGTTTAATTGGTATTTCATTAAACTTTCATAATGATTATATATGTATGAGTTGTACAATAAGTAGAACTATTTTATTTGTGTTGGCCTTTGCCAGTAAAGCCGTTTGGTTTGATATTCTACTTAAACACAGGCAACATAAGCACACTGGAATTTAAGCAAGCCACCATCAGGCTTGGCACATTTGATGATCTCCTCACCTTGAAATCTCAGTATCCTTCCTTTTCCAAATGGCATGGGCAGGTTTAAGGGGACATAGTGCTCGTGGCTGCACACAACACGCAGGAACTCAAACCTGAACTCGAACAGCGTCTGCATTTAGAAACGACAGAAACCAGTGAGGCAGCTTTAATACAACACTCAAACACAACCTCGATCAAGGCGCAGACAAGACATGTTTACAGACAAGCTGTCGTACAATTTGTCTGTATAAATGCTGTTACTGTTTGTATTGTTTACCTTTGGGTCTCCAGGCATAAAACAGTTGATATAGTTGTTGATCTGCTTGAACATAAAGCCTCTGTCCATCAGGTTGAAACAGCGCTACAAAAGGATGGGAAAAAGCAAATAACAAATGAATAAGTATAGGTACACTTAAAACACACAGTCTTCTCGAAACCATGCCAGATACAGTAACCGGGGCTCCTAACCTTGATGAAGACTGCAAGACTGTGGTTGGCGTTCCTGGCGGCATCTAGGTTATCTTTGTATTTCTGAGTGATGTGTGGCATCATCATGTTGACCAGAGTCTCCACAGTGTGATGGAAGGATGCGGAGAAGCGCTGATTCCTGGACAGCTGTAGGACACAGCACGGATGTTCATACAGATGTTATTGTACAGCATATTACACCCCAGTTTAAAAGATAAGTATGGTGGTGTCCTATTTTTCTTATTCCTCTGTGCCAAAGAGCTGCATTGTTGTCAATTACACGCTGTTGCACATCTTCCTTCATTACATATTGTTGGTTTTGGTCTTTTCACTGGATTTGTTGACAGTAACAAAAATATAGAATATCCCCAGCCTACTGTAACTGTAACCTCACAGTTGCCAGACTAGGGTGACCTACTCTTGTGAAGCTTACTTGCTTCCACTGTGGCCTCCATATTATGCTAGTAGAAGTTAAACACAGGGATGTGGTTCCTTATGCGGTACGAACAAATGCAGCCAATTAAAGTGCACAGCAGTGTGGGACAGACTGTGGATACATAATACTTTGGCTGTGGTGCTGCGGCTGTCCACAAGACTTGGCATGTTTTAAACCACAGTGACGAATCTAAGTTGTAAAGCAGACACCACTGAGTCAAACACACATGTTGTGGCAGACTTACCTTCACTTTACAGCTCTCAATCAAGTACTGAGCCATGGACTTGACTAAGGCTTCAAAGAAATACCAGGAGTACTGCAAGGCGGACAAACATCAATCAGAGAACAATAAAGAAATTCATGTCAGTTATAATCATACACTGTGTAATCCTTTAAAAGGAGTACAAATATGTTACCTTGAGGAGTTTGTTACACGTGAGAAAGTCAGTGGAAGGCTTCAAGATAGCAGTCATAGCTTTAGCCAACTCCTCGTGCACTGATCGGTTGGTTGATGATGTGTGTGGCTCAGTCTTGAACACAAACTGTATCAGACACATGCAGAGAGAACTATGAGTACTAACACTAAAATATAGATAGTGAGTTGTGGTATGCGTCAGGTGAATTTTACCTTCACATATGATCTCAGGTAGTGCTCCAATCCCTCCTCGTGGCACTGGGCAACAATGTGAATAATGACTCTAAAAGGAAACAATAGAAAAGGAAAGCATGTGTGAGGAAAGGAGCTGAGACAGCAGGAGGCCTTATTTGGGCTTTACTCACAATTTTTTATTATTTCATTTTAAATTATTACCACAAAGTTCATGCACACCAGAAAGTCTTATTGACAGGTGTCTCGGATCAAAAACTCAAAAAACATTCTGCACACTATCAGTCACTTGTACTCAATAACCATCAGGCAAAATATGTAAATCATCATTTTGGTGTTTTCACAGTCAAGCATTTCAAAGAAAGTTGTAATTTATGGAAACCATCACTGGAAATCTGCTTATTACACATCAAAATGAGCTTTTTACAGTTCTCTTCTATACATCAATGCTGAAATTCTGGTAGTTTTAATTCTATGTCAATTTGTTTATCACAATTTACATGAAATTACTTGAACTTTAAGCTGTTGTTTAGTCAAGGATCGTCTCAGGAAAACTTGCCTGGTGACGTTGACTGCCACGTCCTCTTGGGTGGCACTGGTAAGCACCCTGAACAGCTGATTCAGGGTTGTGGGCAGGAACTTTATCATCACATGGCTCTCCATGGCATGGAGACTCTGAGGATAACACATCACAGAGATATGTTCATGTAGAGTTTGACAGCATTGCTGCATGTATAATAAGGAGAAGAAATGTGGAAAACAGTGACATTATCTTCTCTCACCGCTCAAACAAAGAGCACAGAAGGCAAATAAATAACAAGAACAACAACAGAAGGACATGCTTCAGTTGCCTGGAACATGGCAGAGTGTAGGCACTGGTGCATCATTGCAGTGTACAGGAAACTAGCTCAAGCCCTGCAAGTCATTTGGCGAGCTGCCAGTCAACATGGCTGACCTGCTGTTTGACCCTCTGGCTATTGTTCGTGTTAACTGCTGTGTTTACATTAGAACCCAAGAGATGCATTGGATCATGTATTGTTCTACATGTCAATGTCTGCCAGGGGAACAGTGACATGAGATTCCCATAAACTGGAATAAGTCAGTGCGTGATGGAAAAAGTGATAACTGAGCTACCAGTACCATAAAAAAGTGGGAAAAGAATCAAGTCAGCTAGGGATAGATATTTGACAGATTTACTGTTGTCGGCCTAATCTTTGCAGGTAAGGTACAGTTAAATTCTATTTAAACTGCAATAGGAAAAGCGCAGCACAAACTGTCCAGAAGAATGCGCTGTTGACGAGCTACGGCACAGAGTAGAACATTAATCTCCATGTGATTCAGCTCCAACCCAGTGTGAGTGTCTGCGGTTTTACGGTGAGGATGAGCTACGGTTAGCAGAGAAGTTAAAGTGTGAAAACATGTTGGACCTTTTCCTTTAGGTATCCAAGAAAAGTATCAAATGTCATTCTGTTCTGACTTAATTCCCAATCATCAGCATGTGCACTCAGTTACACAGTATATGCCAACACTGGAATGTACATGTACTGCATGTCAACATTGTGGATTATTGTGGTTTAAATCTGACTCAGTGTAGCATTAAGTCTCTTTTAAAGTTCTCTTAAGCATGTAAACACATTACTAGCCAATACATTTACCACCATTCAAGACAGCAACGACACCTTTAATAAAGACATAAGGGCTACACATTTAGTTGTTAAAAAGTTACATTTTAACAAATTATTTGAACTGTTAATAGGCATGTATTTAAGTCAGTATTTGTATTGAATCCCTAGTTTTTATACTCATTGTTTTACCTTTAGGTATTTGACCAGTTCTCCTCCTGACACCTGGGTTGCAGGTGCAGTGCTCTGACAGTGATGAAAGAAATTGTGCAAATGTTGATCCTATGAGAGACACAAAGAACGTCAGATTACAGAGGTTTATTCTACAGCAAAAATCCAGATTTGACAAAAAAAAGAGGGTTGCAGATGAATCAGCAGTATTATAACACTCAAAGTTGGTTAAAAACAAAAACTAACCTGAGTGTAGACAGTGGACACAAGGTGAGTGGAAACCTTAAATAAAGGCTTGCCTCCATCCACCCATTTGACTTCAGGGCATGAATGCTGTAATTCAAAGAACAAATAGCAATCCTTTGCTCAATAATTCAATAATTATTCTGCATTAACTTCATTCCATTATCTCCACAGATATGCCATTTTGTTGCAGACTTTAATATCCCACTGATAGTCACATTTTTCATATTGTGGTTTGTAGCTTTTGGCTTGGCATCTCCAAAACATCTACAAACTTAATAGTCTGCACAAAAATCTGATTTGAACTAAAGGAAGAATAAAAAAGAAAGGGCTGTACTTGAACCCTGAGTAGTAACAACCCTAAGATGCACTCTACCTTACTGGCACCCTCCTGACAGTTAAGGTATCCAGCAGGCAGGTTGGCGGCCACAGGGACTTGACTCTCATTCATGGTCACCCGGCCGTCTTTCAGCAGGGGGAGCCAGGCGTATCCCACTGAGAGCAGAGACAGAGGCAAAGATAGTCAGCTAAGAGCCTGATGCTTAAAGCCAGAAACAATATAAAATATACAAAATACAGATATTTTAGATGATATGACTGTGAATCAGTGTTACCTTGAGTCTCAACCAGGTCTCTCTTTTTGGTGCTGGCCTTGCTGTTGCTGTCACAGCTGACGTGGTAGAAGGTGAAGAGCAGATGATGTTTCTCGTGGAGCTGGGTTGGCAGCTCAATCTTAAACTAAGGAATTAGAGCACAAATTAACATTCAGTCATTGATTGTATTGATTTACCTTTCTGACATTTGTTGCATTGTGTCTTACCTCGTCGTAGAATTCAGGGGTTTGCTGGTGATGTAATACTGCAGCAAAGGCATTTTTGGTAAGCAAGGGTCCTCCAGGTCTGCCATAGATGCACTGTGGAATTATAACAATAGTTAGTTGGCTCCTGTGATGGAAGGGGGCTGTCCTTTGGGGATTTAGAAGCCCTTCCAGGATAGATTTGAGTTTACCTTCAGTGAAACAGCCTCTTCCTCATCTGAGTCCTTGAACTCAATGCAGACAGCTATGTTTCTAGCCTGAGGACACAAACAACCAGCACAATTGACCAAGTTAGCCACACTGTGAGAGAAAAGTGCTGAAGCTTCAGACCACAAGGACTTTAGTAAGAGAACGTCAATAAACCTTCAAAGTAACACTACACAATAAAAGTTTGCGAATAAAAAAAAATACCTTTGCGAATGACTTCTGGCTGTCGTACTTCAAGTGCTTCGGATAGACATAGAGGTGATTGTTGTAGATAGTGAAAGGCTGAGAACATTTGGCTATGTACGGCACAAACTCCTCCACTTCAAAGAAGACGTTGGTCTTGTCGCTGACATCAAACTGCTTCACAGGAATGTAGGATGAGGTAACACAATCTATATACAGATGCAAAAGCGAGGGGAGACCAAATAAACAGCCTGCAGACAATGTGACTGATGTGCTCTGAGCAGGAACAGCTTTAATCTCTCATGTTGGCTGCACAGAGTGAATTTAGAGGCCTTACTTGTTAAGTCGGGAGCTACATTGTCTATGGTAACATCAAGGTTTCCTAGGATCACAGGCAGCTTGGCCATCTTCTCTGGCCTGAAGAAATGAAAATAAACTCCTGTTAAGCCTTTGCTATAATCTACAAACGGTATACACAGACACACACCGTATTCACAGATGTGAGCAAACATCTTATTTTCAAAACTGAACAGCATTTTCCAAAGAACAACCTATAGGAACATATTTTACATATTTGCCTTTCCAGAACATCTGCAAGACTACTCAGACAACTTATAACACACAGGACTCAGAGAAGCGTGTTACTAACTTTCTGAAATCGGCCAGCAGTTTGAGCATATCCTCATTGGATAGCTTGTTGCTGTCCTGTCTGAACAGTGCTGAGAAACGAGCACTTTTGTCGAGCGTCCCTGAAGCATCTTTGAACAAAGACCTGCAAGAAGGAAAACCTAAAATGTTTAAATGAGCAAGAGCACTATGATGATAATGTTAAGATTTACAGTCTAGGGCTGCAACAGACAATTATTCACATAATTGATTAATCTGTTTATCTGTTTTTTTTTTCTTCTCGATTATCCGATTAATTGTTTTGTTTGTCATTAATGCCATGAACTACTAAAAAAACATCCATCACAATTCCCCATAGCCCAAGGAGACATCTCAAAAAAGATTTTTAAGTTCTGTTGATATAAAACAGAAACAGCAGCAAATCTTCACATTTAAGAAGCTAGAACCACCAGCATTTTTGCTTGATAAACACAGATTCATTGATTATCAAAATGGTTAACAATTGAGATAATGTTATTTAAAGGATTATAAAGTAAAGTTGAATAAGTTTAAGTTCCTAACTGTAGAATATATTATTTTCCTGTTGGTTCCTTTTGTGCTTGTATGCACAAAATGATGGATGTGGACTAGTGAATTGTAATGCAGGAACATAGAAAAATGTAAAAGCAGTTCATAATAGAATGAGAATTATTATTTTTAAAGAGCAAAAAAAAAAAATCTCTAAATCACTATTGTGTCCTTCCTGAAAGACTGTAACACATACTGTCTGTATGGGCTGTGGTGCTGGACTGGTGTAAAGTACACAGAACTTCTTGCTGAAAACTGAAGGGGAAAACCTGATTATGTACAGACAGAACTACAGTTAAAATCTTAATGATTAAACGAGATAAAGTACCTTGCTGCCCAGGCAAAAGGCATCCTGTACTGTCCTAACCGGCAACATGCCAGCTTGGCATTTTTCAGGACCTTCTGTGCCACCTAGTGGAAAACAGAAACACTGTGATTTGAGCTTCATCACTTTAGACATACGAGTTGGTCTCAGCACTGCAGCGTTGTAACATATTCAGCATGCTGCCATACACACACAAAAACACATTTTTCTGTGTGCCTGTATCACATTACTACCCACCACGGTCCCTTCAGGGTGCACAACCACATTTGTACTGCCAAAGTCAATGCTTGTGTTGAGCGTCGGTGCAACTGGTCAGCACTTAAAAACAAGGATGATTATCTGTGTATAATGTGGAATACTTCGGTGGAATCTGCTGAGTCTGGGGGAACATGTTGCCTCGTGTGGAGAATGGTGATGGAACTTCGTGGGTGGGTACGTACCTTTGTGGAGTCTGAACTCTTCATGTACGGCTCGGCACAGTGGTTGATTCCCCCCTGGAGCACCTTCTCTATGCGAGCCACCAGGAAGATATCTGGGTGGGGGCATGTTACCGAGAACACTCCCTGTGGGGACCATGAAAATGTTAGAACTTCCTCAATGCTGAATATTTATTTGACATCTGAATTGATAGATTTTAATATAAAACAGAAGACACATTTAGGTAAGGGAGTTGTTGAGCAATTTTTTAGCCATGCTAGCGGCATGCTAGAGATGTCCGTCTGTCAGTTAGTCCATCACTTTGGTCCAGACTGAAATATCTCAATAATTACTATTGGGTGAATGATTGCCATGGAATTATGTACATTCATGAGGAGAGGATTAATCCTAATGACTTTGGTAATGTCCTGACTTTTCCTCTAGCGCCATCATCAGGTCAAAACTTTAATTTGTCTAACTGTTTTATGTGCAAATACCTGCAAATATAATGACATCCCCATCAGCCTCATCTGTACTTGGGGGGTTTAGTACTAATTAGCAAATGTTACACGCTACACTGAGATGGTGAACATGGTAAACATAGCAGCTAAACATCATGTTGTCATTGTCATGACTTACCAGTCTTGGATACTGCATGGCTGCCTCTGGCACCCCATGGACCAACTGCTGACCCTCCCCTCCCCCGTTCAGATACTGACTGGTGTTACTGGGCACCATGCCCCTTACGGACGGGTGGTTTAAGTCCACGTGGAAGTCAGAGGAGATCTTCCTGCTATTCTGGATATCGAACAGTGACAGGGTGACATAAAATGGCTCCACCTGGAAAATGAGAGTAACAATTCTGTATTAGACAGATGATGCTGATGATGGTTTTAACCAGTCTGCATGATCTTGACAACACACAGCTAACGTGCTAACAGCTAAGCTTTCATGCCGGGATAAAGTATAAGTCCACTCTGACAGCAAATGTAATACATCACTTCACCATATTACTTGCAACGTTTCACTTAGCCAACCTAAATAATTAATAACACCACAGACAATGTGCACAGCATTATCTAGTTCCACTTTTGCACAAAATAAGGACACTAAACAATATATACCACTATTTAAATAAAATCATCTCATGTAAATACACTCATCTTACAGTTCTTATGCAGTATCTAAGGAGGTAGCCGGTTCAACCTCGCCTCAAAGTATCTGCTCTGCGTGCGTGTGTGTGTGTGTGTGTGTGTGTGTGTGTGTGTGTGTGTGTGTGTGTGTGTGTGTGTGTGTGTCATGTAAGTGTATCTGTGGAGACATGTTGACTCTTTAATAGACAGTTTCTGTTGAGAGGGGCAGCTGGACATCAGGCTCCATTATACAGATTGCTCGCCATTACTAAGTCTGTAGCCTGGTTGCTATGCCAACAGGAGTCCTTCAGTGGCTCAAATAATGAGGGGAGTCCATCCGGCTGCTCTAACAAACAATCTCATCCGTCTTTAGTCAGCCAGATAATGATATTTCTGTTATTTAGGGCCTATTGTGGCCAGAAAAAGATCAGCCTTACGTTTGTGGTTGGTCCCTCCTCGTTCTCAGCCACACAGCTTTGCAGGTTGAATGCGAGGTCATTGCAGTACACCAGAACACGCTTACCAAACTTCTCTTCAAACTGCTTCACATCTGGCTCTATTCCTGAGAAATCAAGTTTCTGAAGACAGCACAATGGAAAGCATTACATTTCATTAGGGAGTGTTCAGTTGGATCTCATTACCACATGGGAATAAGTGAACTAAAGTGTGCTTTACATTTAATTACCTGTGTGTCAGGGTCCAGGGTGAACAGCTTCAATCTGGTCTCGTTCCTCATCCTAGACTCTATATCTCTTGCACTCTGAGGACAAGAAAGGCATTTCCTAATTCGATTTAAACCACAAACTGTCTGAAACTTCAGAAGCATCATTTAAGAGATTTCCACTCAGTTGGTTTTATCATTAGAACATTTTTGTCATCTGGAAATGAGGCTTCATATTTTACAGGCTGATCATGCTGAGCAGAGAGTCAGGTGGTACCAACATATACTACAGTGCAGCACACTGTAACCTGTCAAGCTGTTTCCTAGTTAACTGTTACCACCAGATTCCATGCACATATGGCTTTACTATTGCGTGCCACTCAGCACTGTTACAGCATGAAGAACTGAAAAAAACTACTTTGGCAGCCTGTAAGTGTGTCATCTGTCAGTAAATCATTTAAAAAAAAACAGATGTTACTACCCTCAAAAATCTTGATGCAGGTGTCATAATGTCAAAGCAAGCGTCAGCTTTTTCCACTACTGGATATCTTGTATATCTTGAATATTGTTGGAAGCATGTTTAAAGGCCTGACGTTTAATTTGCAGAAACGACTGAGAAATTAGGTGTGTAATAAGCAACTCTTAAATCTAAATCCAAGCCACATGTTTGTGGCAAAAAAGGCCCTCTTCCTTACAATTTCAAGAAAGGAGGAACAGAGATTTAATGCTGCAACTCTAGGTGATGATGTACTGAAAGTGTGAGCACCTAGCTGAGAAGGTAGGACCTACCTGAAAGCTATCCATGCTGCCAGAGGAACTGTCTGACTTTCCAAGATCATCATCTACAGGGACAAACAAGAAATCATTGGATGCAGGCCAAAAATTGGAGAGCATAACCAAAACCTCCTTGTGTTGTAAAACCTCCTTAATCGCTTACTGACATGTAAAAGTTCAGTAAACAGTAATTCAACTGTACATAAATCAGTAAGATTGAGCTGGAAATACTGCAGGTCTCAATGGTACATTTATGAAAGTTCAGAGATCTCCTCAATAACAATTGTTTTTCACTCTCATGCACAACATGGTTAATAAAAGCTGGGGAGATTGGGAAGATTAGTGGAGTGTTATTTGTAAAGGCATTCAGCTTCTTTCCTCCACTGCTAAGCCTCCTATGAGATAGGAGGTGAGTATTAAAAGCCTGGGTGGTCTGATATCACATCATTACACTACACGGCCAGGAAGAAGTAGGGGAGAAGTGAGCCCTGAATAGTGAGTGGATGTTGGTGTGAATGAGCCTCAGGTTCATACAGTATTCCAGAGTAAATAAACGGATAATGAGTGGACTTACTGGATCTTCAAGTATAGTTAATTATTATTTTGGATATAATAACTGAGGGAATGTTTCATCCTAGGAGCTTAGTGTACAACATTTCACCATTGTAGCTTCTATAACAATTGGATTAATTAAGGTTTATCAAATGTTTAGGGCTTATCGATTATCCTGTTGACTATATTCTCCATTAATCATGTTGTCCGGACACTTTAAGAAGTAAAACACTTATATTAGTCACATAATCTGGCTAGTGTGACCACACAAAAGCTGCTTTTGTCTGACATATTTTAGTCTGCAAAAACGGTTTCTTAATTAAACCACAAACGTTTTTACAAGACGATGAAAAACAAATTATTTCTCATCATGAACTTTGATAATATTTTGACTAACACAAAATAATATTTCATTTCATATTTATGTTCCTTCGGGCACTGGAAAAATACACACACACACACACACACACACACACACACACACACACACACACACACACACACGCACACACACACACACACCATCATGAATGTCTCCGTTCCTCTTCTCCTGCATGGCGATCTCAAAGCTGCTGTGCAAGATCTTGTTGAGCGTGTTGATCCAGTCCTCCATCTCTCCTTCACTGTCTGAAGCCAGCAGGTAGGTACTCTTATCTTGCATCTTCAGTTCGAAAGCAAACCGCCGAACCTTGTTGTTCTGCATCCACAACAATCAGATAAGAGCAGGAAAGAAGAGAAAAGGGGAGAGAAAACAACATTTAAATTAAGTAAATGAGTCAAACTTAGAAGATAAAAAACTATTCAAGTACAAAACAAAGACTTTTTTTTTTTATCAAAAAGGAGGAGGTTTGGTTCACAATTAGAATTCAAATACCCAACTCAGGCCATGGCAGGCTTTTATCTCACCATCCAAAGCTAACATCTCACAACTGCCAGCTTACCAGATTCTTACACGTAGTTTATAATCTATATCACAGCTTGCTTTACTTTAATTTGACCACTTCCTTGTATTATGCTGTCGGAGCCTGCCACAATAAAGTCAATATTCAATAACAATATAATTGACTAAAAATGACACTATTTAGCTCCAAAGATCTACAAAATGTGAGTCACTGTTTTGGAAAGAGATGAGAGGCTAAAAGCAGATTTAATTTAACAGCCATAGAAAGCAAATTTAGGTTAGGGAGGAACAGATTTTTTCCATCTGCGTAACAAAGCCTGCAGCTCTGCCAGGACCACAGCAGAGACTTTTCTAAAGTCAGATGGAGCTGCTGAGTGAAGTCAACAGAAAACGAGCCAGATCTGCAGTGCTTAACTATGACCTCAATGATGTCACTGTCCTATTTGGGCTTTTCTCTTTTACAGCCCATTCAGAACCTATAAATGCTGATTCAGCTGCAGTTGTCCATGACACAGCGTTTTAATAAAGTATTCAAGCAGCATTTCTTGAGGTGAATATGGAAGTCATCTTATTCTTGTCAGCGGTTAGTGGATTGTTATGCTGTGGTTATCACTGTAGCCTGCCTGCAACGTTCAAACAGCAGAGTGGGAGTGATAGGGAGGGAGACTGGCTGAGTAAACATGGAGAGGGGAAATAAAACTGGAGTCTTGATAAACAGACTTAATCATCTGACAGGTAGGAGGACTGGTCTCAGTTGCTGCACACATCCTCCAAGAAATGAGTGGACAAATCAGTCAAAATAGTTTTCTCGATATTATTAGTATGTGTACTCTTATGACAGTAAAGTAGCAGAAAAGAAAAGCAAAAATAAAACCTCAAACCACAATTATCAGTAGATGTTTCTAAGCCCTTTTGTTCCTTGTTAACCCATAGGGACCGCTGTTCACCTCATTATGTGGCAAATGCTTTGTGTGTTTGAGCATATGTTGGCGTCTTAACAAAGCGCAGGAGCAGCTTGAGGCTCAGAGTGACGTCACTCCACATACCATTACAGCTGCAGAGTTAAACATCTGCAGGTCTACTCACAGAGCAGTTTCTGCTGGTTGATTTTAAGTCAGATGATCTTTATGATTTTTGTGTGTGTGTGTTATACAAGGGGCTGTGCAGTGCTGCTGAATTGCTGCACCACTAACAGAATGGGTGTGGAGTGGTTGTCTTGGTTGACACGCCTCTTCAACATTGCGTGGAAGTCTGGGACAGTGCCTAAGGAGTGGCAGACCGGGGTGGTGGTTCCCCTTTTTAAAAAGGGGGACCAGAGGGTGTGTGCCAATTACAGGGGTATCACACTTCTCAGCCTCCCCGGTAAAGTCTACTCCAAGGTGCTGGAAAGGAGGGTTCGGTCGATAGTCGAATCTCAGGAGTACGGGAGTATCTGCGGGAGTACGGGGTGAGGGGGTCCCTTCTCAGGGCCATCCAATCTCTGTACGACCAAAGCGAGAGCTGTGTCCGGGTTCTCGGCAGTAAGTCAGACTCGTTGCAGGTGAGAGTTGGCCTCCGCCAGGGCTGCGCTTTGTCACCAATCCTGTTTGTAGTATTTATGGACAGGATATCGAGGCGTAGTTGGGGTGGAGAGGGGTTGCAGTTCGGTGGGCTGGGGATCTCGTCGCTGCTTTTTGCAGATGATGTGGTCCTGATGGCATCATCGGGCTGTGACCTTCAGCACTCACTGGATCGGTTCGCAGCCGAGTGTGAAGCGGCTGGGATGAGGATCAGCACCTCTAAATCGGAGGCCATGGTTCTCAGCAGGAAACCGATGGAGTGCCTTCTCCAGGTAGGGAATGAGTCCTTACCCCAAGTGAAGGAGTTCAAGTACCTTGGGGTCTTGTTCGCGAGTGAGGGGACAATGGAGCGGGAGATTGGTCGGAGAATCGGCACAGCAGGTGCGGTATTACATTCAATTTATCGCACCGTTAGATGAAAAGAGAGCTGAGCCAGAAGGCAAAGCTCTCAATCTACCGGTCAGTTTTTGTTCCTACCCTCACCTATGGTCATGAAGGCTGGGTCATGACCGAAAGAACAAGATCCAGGGTACAAGCGGCCGAAATGGGTTTCCTCAGGAGGGTAGCTGGCGTCTCCCTTAGAGATAGGGTGAGAAGCTCAGTTATCCGTGAGGAGCTCGGAGTAGAGCCGCTGCTCCTTTGCGTCGAAAGGAGCCAGTTGAGGTGGTTCGGGCATCTGGTAAGGATGCCCCCTGGGCGCCTCCCTAGGGAGGTGTTCCAGGCACGTCCAGCTGGGAGGAGGCCTCGGGGGAGACCCAGGACTAGGTGGAGGGATTATATCTCTAACCTGGCCTGGGAACGCCTCGGGATCCCCCAGTCGGAGCTGGTTAATGTGGCCCGGGAAAGGGAAGTTTGGGGTCCCCTGCTGGAGCTGCTACCCCCGCGACCCGACCCCGGATAAGCGGATGATGATGGATGGATGGACTAACAGAATGGTTTACTGATTAAAGTACAGGCTCTATATCATAATCAGCATATAACCAACTGAATCACAACATATTTTGAGAGCATCTCCTTAATGTATATGCGATCAGACTTTTTTTTTATACTTTATTAATCAGGGTGAAATTACAATTTTTTTCACTCTGTTGTTATTATACACATTACACACACCTATACACCTATACATGCACTAATGGAAAGATGTCAGAGTGAGGGGGCGCAGAGCCGTTGGGGGTTCGGTGCCTTGCTCAAGAGCACCTTGGCAGTGCCTGAGAGGTGAACTGGCACCTCTCTCACCTCTCTACTAGTCCACCACCATACTTTGGTCCATATGGGGACTTGAACCAGAAACCCTCCAGTTCCCAACCCAACTCCCTACAGACTGAGCTAGTGCCATCCCAATTGTTGTAGCCTCGGCTGGTTAGCATTCCCCTGTCCTTTGGTCAACCGGTCCTCGCAGCATCCATCCAGATTTTGTATGTATTATACATCCATACGTTTTCTGAACGTCTACACAATTGGTCTGTAGAATACTATTAATGAGGTACATACATGTATGAACCCCTTTGTGGACAAAAATGTTCCTCTATTAGTGCCCATTACATTTAATTACTAAGAAAATTCAAATTAAATGTTGAAAAACTAATGACAAATGTTTTTTGTTTTTTTTATTTCTCTTTGTATGTGTTTTTAATAATTACATTTTTAGTTTTGATTAGTGTATCCACCTTGTTTTGTTTTAATAATGGATTTACAATATAAATTGGACAATGCAATCCTCTCATGTTTCTCGCCAGACTGGACTGAACCAGGAGGTCTTACTTCCCTTCTGCCAACACTGAGGAATGTAACATAGTAAAGGTCTGTAGTTGAAAACTTGGTGGTGGCGAGTTTTGGGGGCACTCAGGGGCATGGCACGGACACCATAAGCTGCACTGATAAAACCTCGAAAAAAGCATTCAAACACCATGTGTGACCCTTTCCTCCTTCAAAATTTGGGCTGATAACTCTCCCCCACCACACGATAGGAATCAGACAGTCCTGGAAAAACACTCAACCAATTTCAGATTGATGCCAGCTGGGTGCCTCATCAGTAAGGTCAGTTTCTTTCCATCTATTGAGATGATAGACAGATGATAATGCACCTAGTGGGTCTTGGCCTACACTCAGATGCATGCACGTGGCATTGATTGTGAGGCCGATGGAAAGTGCACGGAAGTGAGACCTCAGCATTCACCTTGTTTTACCAGCTGAGAGTCAGCAGTAAAGCATAACCTTGGGGAGGAGAGAGCTCAGGTTTCAGGGAAATGAACAAGAGAGGGTCTCACAGATAGTTTTCAGCAGCAGACCATCATGGTTAGAGAAAATTTGCTATAGCTTTTTTATATAATTTGTTGTAGCTTACGTTTTATTCTGCATGTTGAAAAATATGTTTGTAAAGAAAAGAATTGTGAAGAGGAAGTTGCAATGTCCGTTTTCTCAGTTATTTCCAGTAATTTCCATGAGGGACCAGGCCATGGGATATCCCGTTTGGCAAAGCAGGTCATCCAGTGTCATCGCAGTTTAACAATCACTGCCTTCGTGCCAAAGATAAAGCTAATTTTTAGAGCATACCTGAACCACACCCATACAGGAGTCCAAGAAGATGGTTCCTTTGGGCTCTTTGGAAATCTTCTCATCCTTGTAGAAGTTCAAAATATAAGAGCTGTCCCCGAGCTGGGTTAGATGGAAATACCTCCTCTTGAATGACTGAAAGAAAAAGAAGAAATAGCATTCAAGTTTCAAAAACTGGAAAACAAAATGCAATGTTTTGGTCATAACTATTTAAAGTCCTCTATACACCGTTTGCATGATACAATATAAAAAACATTAGACTGAAGACAGAAATCTACACTTGTAATTTTTTTACTTTTTCATCTTTGCTACGTACACAACATAAATACAATACAATACATCATTTGTAAAGTAATGGGGCTGCAACCAAAGCTTATTTTTATTATAGATGTATCTGTCAATTATTAATCAATTAAGAGTCTTGTCTATAAAATGTCACAATGTTGTGAAATATGCCCACCACAAGTTACGACAGCCAAAAGGTCTTCAACTTGCCAAAAGCCAATCCTGACTCATTTTAGATACTGGAACCATCAAATGTTTTAGCATTTGTGCTTGAAAAGTGACTCATTTAACTTTTCAAAACATTTGCCATTTCTGTCGAACAAACAATCAATTAATTGACAAATGGTTTGAGTTCTGAATGTGGCCAACACCACTGTCTCACCCTCATGGTGACACTGATAGCACTGTTCATGTTGCCTTTATAGAGCCAGCCATGTTTGGAAAACCCCCCTTTCTGGGATCCCAGGGAGGCCGTATCCTGCAGGAAACAATGACACAAGATCAGACAATCATCGCATCATATCATATCATATCCACAAATGTACTGACGGAGTAAAATTCACATTTTACAGCTTTAATGTCTGAGCATATGTTGCCGTTTTAACAAAGCGCAGGAGCAGCTAGATGTTCAGTATGACATCACTCCACATGCCATTACAGCTGCAGAGTTAAACATCTGCAGTTCCACTCACAGAGCAGTTTCTGCTGGTTGAGTTTAAGTCAGATGATCAACAGAGCAGAAAACTCATCAACTGAATGTGATATAAAACCTTATAAAAGCATCAAACAAAGGGATATCAGCCACTGACAGAAAAGGAAATCTAAAATATGTCTGTTACCTTATTGTGTAACTGTTAAATGGGCTTGTTGTAAATATATATTATCTAAATCATATCCACAAATGTAACAAGGGAGTGAAATTCACTTTTTTTGTTGTTGAAATACTGGGGCATGGAGAGAATTACTCCATACATGCTGTTAACACACCCTGCCGAAGCCTTGCCTAACTGTGCAGAAAACCTTTGATGGTGTGGTTTGAGATGACACAGAGCAGAACAAGATGTAGGTCTGTCTCAGTCCAAACAAGCAGGGAGAGGAACATTAAACAAACTATGACTATGACTATGATGTTAAACAAAATAAATATCTCCATCTTCACAGCAGATACATGACACGAGGACCAGATCATCATAAGGCGGGTAGCATTAGATCACATATGCCCAAACACAAAGCTACCCTGATCCACCAGCTATCGGGATCTGTAAAAATAAACCAATTAGGAGAGTAATGAAGGAAGAAGAGCCGGGTGCTGTCCTGCTTAAGATCAAACTTGCGTGTCATTTAAAGTTACACTTCCTGACTTTGAAAGACTACAGTGTATCCCTGACAATTTCACACAATGAGAAGAGTGAATGGCCTTTCAAGATGTCTTCATCCTGGTCCAGAGCTACTTCTTCTTCTGTCAGTCTAATAAAGCAGAAGGGGATTTTAAAAGTGCTGGCAGGATTTATAATATTTTTAACGTGCCTTGTGGAGTGATCTAAAAAGCATCTGGAAAGGTTCAGTGTCTGTTTCTCTTCGTCAATGTCTAGACAACATTCACTGGTCCGCAGTGAAGCAGACAAATTACTGCTTCATTCTTTCTGACCTCCAGAAAACAAAAAAATCAGCAAAGAGTTGCATTACTAAACTCCAGTCAGACAAAGAGAAGATGAACCAAATCTCACAACTGATGTTGCATGTGGTCCAAAACACACAATCATAAAAACATAAATTATTTATTCTGGGGATTTTAGGGGATGAGTTCAAATCCTTTTCTTTCATCTGCAAAAGCAACCTCCCAGTTTGTTGTGAAGAGATGAAGGCCAGAGAGAGAGAGAGAGAGAGAGAGAGAGAGGGTGTATCTTGTCCTTAGTTGTGTTGAAGTCCTGCCCCTCCTGTCCTGTCAGAGGTGAGGCTGACTGTGAGGCTGAGCAGGACAGACCCTGACCCCTGACGACCTGGCACAGCTTTCCTCAGTCATAGCTGCATCAACTAACACGCAGTTAAAAAGAAAAGAGACACTTGGTAGTGTTGCTTTTCTAAAAACCCCAAAGCTCCTGTGTGTAACTGAGTATTTCAACTAATATCAAAACACATTTTGTTGCCCATAGGAGGCGCAGTTTGACATATGACGTGAGGAGAGCAGGTCAGAATCATCACCATACATCTTGTGAAGGAGTGTGACCTTCAGATAACATTTCAGCCACAGCTTCGTATCATCTTTGAAGACTCAAATCAGCCATTCCAAAGACAACACACACTCAGATGATCTATGCAAAAACACACACACACACACACACACACACACACACACACACACACACACACACACACACACACTCCATCATACATGAATTCAAAGAAGATGAAAAGATTCAAATATTGCTTGTGTAATTGTGTAAAAAAGACTGGCTGTTTTGAGACATGGTGTGCCAGCAAAAGTCTTTAAGTCTAATTACACTTAATTATTTCCATTAAATCCAGCTATTAGACACAAAAATGCCTCTTTAATCTCTTTAACAGCTATAATGAAAACAGGAAAGGCAAAACTGATGACTGGAATTAGACACATTTAGCAGCATGTAGTCTTTTCTGGGCCGGGATTCTAATAAAGAGATGTAATCCTGAATAAAAATGCTGTCGAGTAACACTGCAAATACAGATACTTTTATTACTCTGAGCTGTTGATTGGATTTTTTTTTTTTGGTAAATCAAGGGATGAAAAGTCTAGACATTGTATAAGACATACACTCACCTCATCTTTGTCGACATCCTCATCCACTTCAAATACATGGACAGCCAGTTTATCAGGCCTGGACACTTTGCTGTAAAAAAGAAATGTATATCAGTATTAACAAGATCAGAAAACAACACATAACATCATCAAAAGGTACAACAGATTACCACAGGGAAGCTCAAGGTAACTGCGTACTCTGATACTACACTTGGTTACAATTTTAAGATATTGGAACTTGATGTCAATATTTGCATTTTCTCTGAAGTTTTGTCCATTAAAAGTTCAGAAGGTAACCTTTATAAAAATAACTTTTGTCACTATATCCTAACAATAGCACATGAGACGGATAATCTGTGAAAAAAAAACATGTTTCTCTGCATCCCCCTAATGCTCCTTATGGCATTTTAAAGTTTTGACCGCGCCCAAAGTACAACAACCAATCAGAGCCGAGGAATCTCTAACGTCAGTCACTGCTCGTGAACTCTAATCAAACTGTCAAACTAGGCAGTGCTGATCAAATATGAATCAAGATTCTGTTACTGCATTGCCTATTTCTTGCCTCAAATGTTTTTATAAACATATCTTTCTCAATGGACACATTTACTTTCAATGTTTTGGCACATTTTTACTGCTAGTACTTGAATTTTTAGCACTTGACGTTTAACAGCACTGTTTTGCCTATTTGCTTTCATTTCTGTTTACTCCGCAAATCTTTTGAGCACATGTGGTCTAAAGCGGTGTGACTGAGATGTGATTTTCCCTTATGTTTTCGCCATTTTCTTTGAAAAGTACATTTTAATTTGCCACTGTCTCAGAAAAGCAACATTGCAAATGCAAATTCAAGGTGTTTAAAATGCTGGAAAATGAAAAGGAGCCAAAGGTAAGAGTCACAAATAGTGTGAGGTTTCAGGCGATCCACGTCATGGAGTATTGTTTTAACTTCCCCAGATTCAGTCAAGTGACAGAACATTCTGGCAGCAGTGACAGTGTCAAGATCATAAGGTCATTGTCAACTCATATTCTAACATGTTGCCAGTAAAATACATATTCTTTTGGGAAGAGGCTGGAGCTGATGACACAGTCTCTGGACAATGAGGGTGGTTTCCACACTGGCTGCAGCAGGGAGTTATCCAGTGCACCGTCAAAAGGAAACGCTTCTTTGTTACTGGTAAATAAGAATTATTTGCAGGCTGCGTTTCCTTGTAATTAAGTCACAACATTTTGTTAGAAGTAGGAAACAAAAACATGACCTGTGTGTCTGGCATGTCTTATATTTTATGCAGTAGCTGATCTTACCTGCCCATCATAAGAATGTCTTGGCTCACTACCACATTACTGTGGTGTGAATATAGTGTACAGTAGTGCTGAGTTTAAAAGTGATTTTTTTTTTGGGGGGGCATTTTAGGCCTTTATTTCCAACAGGACAGCTTAGACTTGAAAGGGGAGAGAGAGGGGGAATGACATGCAGCAAAGGGCCGCAGGTTGGAGTTGAACACGCGGCCGCTGCGTTGAGGACTAAGCCTCTTTATATGGGCGCGCACTCTACCAGGTGAGCTACCCAGGCGCCCGTGCTGAGGTTTTTAACTGCAGACTTACTTCGGAAGCTGTCGAAAGTCTCCAGAATAGTCCTCATACTTGTAGTTGACGACATGCCAGTCAGACTTGTAGGTCTTAATGCACTGAGAAGACAATGGAAACAAATTACAGACCCCTATAACATACTGTACATTGTGTCAACGTTGTAAAATACACATGGAAGAATTACTTTAGGGCTGTGCTAAGGTGTCAGTATGAGTCAAATGAACTAGTTTGTGTTGTCCAATCATATCTGAAGGCAAATGTATTTAGATGTTCAGAAAGGGCAAACTTGAAGGCGGGATGAAAAGCTTGCGGTCGTTGAGTGAGACGAGATGCAATTACCATTTAAATATCAGGGGGATCACGGTGCACACTTTCACACAATCTTTCCTTGAAGGGATTCATGGTTTTGCCCTTGGCTGTACACTCAAAAGCAGAAGCCTGAAATCTGCCTACAATGTCACAGCTGCCCATTTGCTGCATGATGCGGTCATAATTGTCAGATTGTTGGTTTGGCAAAGTTACAGAAGCAGCCCCCCCAAATACAATGTCTGAAAGTTGTGGGGGAGAGAGATTCAGATACTGTTCGACCATCTGACTAGCACTTTGGTTGAAGCATACTGACACCTTCAAAACAGCACTAGCTTAGCATTGCACTCTTACAACACTGTCAGACTCACAATGGACAGTTTTAGAAATACAATTGAAAAAATCAATGCAGCAGATATTATCTTTTTTTGTCCCACAATGCAACTCAACTGCAGGCAGTTCAGTCAGAGATTCAGGTGTGTTATGGGAGCGGCTAATGTAGCATTGAGCTGAGATGATGAGCAGGCGACAGAGGTCCGGTAAGCTCACTTCTTTCAGACTCTTTCAAATTTGTAGTGAAAATTATCAGATTTCACACAGCTCCCTCTGGAACCACAAATGGCTTTATACAACTTTTTTTTTACAATAGGCAGAAAACTACACACAAAATGAAAGTAGTGTTGAATTGAAGAAAGCACAATCACAATGCAATGATTGTTTTGAGTCTCTTGAGTGGAAAAGAGACATCTGTTTATGGTCAGTCAGTGATAGGAGCAGCTCACTCCTATCACTGGTATCTTTTCTGCAGAAATACTTGCAGTTTACAAGAACTGCCCCAGCAGGGAGACGAAATGCAACCTGATCAGGAAAGAAATCGGAAACAGAGAGGATTCTGCTGGGTTGATCCCATAGGTTGATCCCCACAGCTGTCCTGGTGATGTCAAACAACACTTGACCGGGAGTTTTAGTATTTTTATGACTTCAGACAAGGCTCCCTAAAAACACTGACCTCTGACCTGGTAGGTAAACTGCCGGCAGCCAGTTGGTCTCTGGCTTAAAAAGACCGGATGGTAAACCACTGTGATGGTTAGAGAAAGAAACATTTCCCCTCTTGTAGCCATGATTTATCATTTTATCAACCACAACTAGAAACAATAAGGATTTATTATATAAATGAGTACACAAACACATCTCAAGAGCTTCTGTGTTTTTAAGAACTTTTACAACTTGTTCTGTCTTATGGCCTTTTGCTGACATTTGATAGCAGATATGTTCAAGACTCAACACAGACAGACAGCACTATAAACCAACACTGACAGACAATAACCAGAAGTTTGATAAACTTGGAGATTGTGTAAATTAATTGCACTTCATCATTCCTACATCCCCTGCCATGAATAGATATTACTGAGGAAATACAGTAGAAATAGTCCATGATCTGTAATGAGTCCAGATACCATTTACGTAACAGTTTCTACTTTAAGTTAGATGAATGTTCCATTTAGCGGAAATAAATTGGATTCCTGATCAGCTGTACCAGTTGCCAGTACCAGCTGCTAATATTAGGTCACAAATTGGCCAATGACTCACATTAGTGTCACTATTCTACAGCAATGTGTCTGTTTGGTTTAGGTGCTATGATATACTTTCCTAACCACTTCCTAACCTCTTGTACCAGACTTTGCACTTACAGTATGGTCACCATGTTTTTATGTTCTGCAATTTAAGAAACGTATTGTACTAAAAGTGCTCTGTTTTTTACTTAATACCGACATGAATAAAAGTTTCTCTCATAATCATAAAGATTACACTGACTTGAACTGCAATTTTTACCTTTAGTGTCTATAAAACTATTAAGTTTCTGTGGGATTACTGCTCCTGAATATTCCCAATATTTCCCTAAAATTTACACTGAAGTTAAAGGTCCCATGGCATGAAAATTTCACTTTATGAGTTTTTTTTTTAACATTAATATGAGTTCCCCTAGCCTGCCTATGGTCCCCCAGTGGCTAGAAATGGCGATAGGTGTAAACCAAGACGTGGGTATCCTGCTCTGCCTTTGAGAAAATGAAAGCGCAGATGGCCCAATCTGGAATGTTCCCTTTATGATGTCATAAGGGGAAAGTTTACCTCCCCTTTCTCTGCTTTGCCCGCCCAGAGAATTTGGCCCGCCCATGAGAAAGAGAGAGACATCATGGCTTGCAAACGAGCGAAGCATGGCAGTTGGTCAAGGCCACACCCCCACCCTCCACCTTGCCCCACCTCTCTCCTCCTCAATAGCATTTAAAGCTACAGACACAGAAATGGCACGTCCTAAGGAAAGCTCATTGTGGGACAGGCTCGTAGTGGCTGTAATTCTGCACCAAGGCAGAATTTTGGGAAAGAGACTTCAGATACAGTATTAGGGGACCACTAAGGCCTATATAAAAGCACCCAAAAAGCAGCATGGCATAGGACCTTTAAATAAAACCGTTTATATAGTTTAATAACATTTAAACAGCATTGTCTAAATCTACTTGTCCCAGTGCTTTTGTTGAAGCTATGTCACACTCACATGGAGGAGTGTGCATTTCCCAACTATGCCTTTTCTAGCTGGAAAAATGTGTAAATGTCTTATACATCATTTTATGCATTTTCTCTTTACATCCAGTTTGAAACAATATAGTTCGGTATTATTTGTTAAAAGTTTACCATTAAAACATCTACTACTACGCTTCATCAGGACTGTGTGGGTGTGGTTGCATATGAGATTTGATGGAAATTGGTCTGGTATCACATTTTGATTACAATGTTGCTAAATCCTGATTGGTGCATGTAAATACATTTCATCAATTTTTTTCTTTTTTTCTCCATCTGAGCTCTTTCCACTTCAGACAAAAACACAAATACAGAAATCTCTAATTTGAAATAACCAAAACTGGCAAAAATTGTTTATGTAACAACCCCATTTGCTCATACTAAGAAGTTGACTAAAAATATTTTTTGGGGGCCTTTAAATCAGCTTACCTCTTGGACAAACAGACTCTGGGCCTCCCGCTCTGCATTTACAGGCACTGTAGGGTAGAGAGTTCTCCCTTGCCGCCTCAAAGTTAAAATCTGCAAAACAAAGCAATGGTTTATTCAACAAGAGAAACAGATCAGGGAGAAGGTACAACAAACATGATAACATTGTAAAAGTGAAAACAAAATGTGGAAGACATTGCTCAAGCTGGACACCCAGTATTACAGTTTGTGGTCTCAGCTGGACACAGTTGCTCCAGGGTATTCTGTT
The DNA here is from genome assembly GCF_031162955.1 of Sander vitreus. Lineage (NCBI taxonomy): Eukaryota > Metazoa > Chordata > Actinopteri > Perciformes > Percidae > Sander > Sander vitreus. The sequence goes on from NC_135865.1 coordinate 16,702,453, forward strand.
AAATATTATTCTATGTTTGAGAAAGGACTGATGACTTTCTGAGGGTTCAAAGGGGCAGTATGTGAGGGAGGCAGGATGCATGTCCATACTGTTCAGCTCCAGGACCCACAGACACACCCTGAGTCTGGCTCTCTGCCACTGTTGTACAGCCGCACTCTGAGTAATCAGCATCTCAGCATATCTAATGCTGGGTTTAAGATTTTCGCTAATGACCAACAGGTTCAGTATGCACTGAAGCCAAACAGCAGTTTCATAGCAGAACAAGAAAGATAAGTAAAAGCCTTAAATTACATTTTAGCTAAGACTAAGTGTCGACAGCCATGCTAGCTATTCTGTAAGGCAAACTTCAGTAAATCTCAGCAATCTCAGTAAATCTTTCACTCAATAGACAACCAATAGGTCAGTTGTAGTGTGAAAGCTGGAGCTCTATTCAAACTTGCCCTGAGTAAAATACTGCTTTGTACAACACCATCACCATGAGGTTTTAGCAGGAGGATTAATATAAAAATAAAATGCATTTGACACATAATCCCTGCGAGAGTGAAATATGAATACAACCATTAAGTGAAGCCGTTCAGCTGACTGAGTTAAAAGGAAACTGAATTGTGGCTTTGTGCAAGTCAAATGCTGGTCATTTATGTTTTCTATGATGAGAGGAATGAAGACAAAACTTTCATTATATTTTCCCCAACATGTTTTTATTAAAATTAGAAGCGCTTTGAGCAGAAATATGTTCCATGTCATTAGTTAACCGTCCAATTGACCAAAGAGCTAATCAAATGAAACTACTTTGACCACATACTATGTGTAGCTATTGAAGAAAAATCACATTAGTCAAGTCAAATGTGTTTATAATCCTATAAATATCACTCCATCCAATTCAATCCAATGATCCCTTGAAAACATCAAGTTGATGGAATACAATTTTTTAAATATAATTATATGCAGATTAAATGTTTTCCCTTTTATCAGAAGACATACATGTACTATACAGAATAGGGGTGGGTAATATATCAATATTATATCGATATTGATATATGAGGCTAGATATCGTCTTAGATTTTGGATATCATAATCTCATATCATAATATGACAAAAGTGTCCTTTCTGGTTTTAAAAGCTGCATTACAGTAAAGTGATGTACTTTTCTGAACTTACCAGACTGTTCCAGCTGTTATATTATTTGCCTTTACCCATTTAGTCATTATATCCACATTATTGATGATTATTTTTCTAAAATCTAGTTGTGTAAATATTTTTGAAAGCACCAATTGTCAACCCTACAATATCGTCGCAATATCGATGTTAAGGTATTTGATCAAAAATATTGTGATATTTGATTTTCTTCATATCGACCAGCCCTAATACACAATAGTCACGTTTCCATCTAATTGTCAAGCGAATTTTAAGCAAACTTTTAAAATGTCGCAAAAAAAGAAAAAAAAGAAAATGCGAATTAGAAGCGTTTCCATCAACTGGTTTAGAGCGAATAAAGCAAAGCGTAGTTTTGTCACAAGTTGACGTTACCCATGGTTGTAGATTGCAAACTGGCTTGCTAAATCAAAGAGTTTAGAAGCTAAGTTCTTTGGCTAAATGGAGAGAGGTAGCTTTGTACAAGTTGGCCACCTGTGCAGAAAACAGGGTTGTGGCAGAGACATTTGGTGTCAGCGAGACAACCGTTCACCGCTGTGTATACGCGGTGTGCAGGGCCATAGGATTCAAGCTGTTGAACCAATTTGTCAATATACCCGACGTGGCTGAGGCACAGGCAATAGCGCACCGCAACTCCACTACGCACCTTGTGCCACCTAGTGACCCATATCCCGATCCTTCCCCCATTCGATGGATACCGGGAATATAGTCATGTGAGTTACATGTTCGCTACGTCACAACTTATTCGGCAAAGCTGTTTCCATTTCCCATTTTGTACATTAACTCTTTTTCGAAAAAGGCAAAAACCACCTCAAGCGAGCGTAAAAACTTTTTTGCAAATTTGAGGAAGTTTTTTTTCTCAAATTTTGCCGTTTCCATCAACATTTTCTAATACCATACTTCAAAATGCACATAAAAATACATTGATGGAAACATGACTGACACACACATACATACATACATACATACAAACAACACAATATAAATGTCACAATATAAAACACACCATGGAAAAGATTGATATAGTATACTAGAGATGAAACAATTAGTAGATTAATCGATTAGTGAATTGACAGAAAATTGATCACCAACTATTTTGATAATTAAATAATCGTTTAAATCATTTCAATTAAAAACACCAAATATTCTTTTGTTTCAGCTTCTCAAAAGGTGATTAGCTGCTTGTCTCATTCTCTCTGTGTATACCATTGTGAACTAAATAATTTGGGGTTTTGGACTGCAACACTCATTTTCACTGTTTTCTGACATATTCTATAGACCAAATAATGAATCTACTAATCAATAAAATAATCATCTTATCAGATTATTCGAAAATGAAAAGCTGTTCAAAATCGGCAGGGCCGTCTATGTCATCGGCCGAAACATTTGGTGTGTACTAACCACTTTAGCTAATACCACATCAGCTAGCTGTTTCTCCAACTTTGGTCAGTACAAGGCAGGATTAGCCGGGAGACTTCTTCTAAACGAGGGCGCACTTCCAACTTTGCGTGGAATACCTGCAGACGAGGGACATGTAAGTTCAGCAGCGCTAGCTTCTAGCTAGTAGTCCTTACCTAGCTACTGCGCATGTGCGACTCCCAACAGATATGAGACAGAAGTGTGATGCTTCACTCTATAGCTAAAACAGAGAACTCAACACACAGGGTCAAAAGAGGAGCTGCAGCAATGTGTAGTACAACAAAAATATGGTGTTTTTTGAAAATTAAACCATGTAAACCTATTCTGGTACAACCTCTAAATACAATTATGAACCTGAAAATGAGCATAATATGGAAGCTTTAAGTTTAAAAGGAAGTGGCTGGTTTGACAACTGAAATAAAAAAACAGTATTTTATAAAATGATTAAAATGATTTCTCTGTTGCCTCACTGTCCCTCTGAATGACCTTGATCTGGTTGTGTCAACTACGACAAATTCTACACAAAGCTCGTATTTGTAAACTTATAGTCTCCCCTTCCTCTCTGCTAGCTAGGTTTCCTGCAGGGGAGATGATAATCTTTACAATCCAAGCAGCTGAAATAAACAGGCATGGAGGTAAGAGGGAGCCAGGAAGTGGGCAACAGGAAGCATTTAATTGGGCTACAAGTCGCCGAGGAGAACCATGTGATTCTCTGGTGAAGAATGCCCTAATAGCATGAGATATAGGGTAACCTAAACCAAGTGTGTCTCTAGACATGACCACCTCAGCACTGGTCCTATATTTCGTAAGTTCAAACTGATATTAGAGGAAGGCCGTTGATATTCTGCATTTTTCTTATTGTCAACAAATCAAAACTAAAACCAACAAGTAATTTATAATTTGCAATAAATGCTAACATTTATTGGAAATGTAAGCATGCTAAGATTTGCTAATTATCACTAAGTACAGCTGGAATGTCATTAGTTTTGCAGGTATTAAGTCATTAACCATTTTTTTATATTTACCTCATGGTGGCATTAGAGGAAAAGTCTGGGGCTCACCAAAGTCAGTATGATTCATACTCTGGGAACCATGAATGTCTGTACAAAATGTAATTCCAAATAATCCAGTAGTTGTTGAGATATTTCAGTGTAGACCAAAGTGGTGGACCATCTACATAGCCATGCTGCTAGCGTGGCTAATAAAAGTGAAACTATATATTTTGTGACGCTCTTTTAAAAATGTACATCCTCACTAGGAACAAATGCATTTTGGGAATAAGTGCCACAGACGGGAAGTTGGCAAGTGTTGAAAGCCAAAGTAACACAATGGTTTTAGTGTTGGGATTTGTTGAAAATAACAAAAATATAGAACATTGCCAGCCTTATCCTTTAGAGACATGGAAACTGTAAAGTGGCTGAAGTAAAGGAAAAAATTATAATAATCTGATCTGTGGGCTTAAAGGCTTAATGGATGGGCCTAGACCTGAGTGAAGGAAGGGCCCCCTCCACGTAATCCTTGACAAATTGAAACCTCGCAGAGAGAGCCCTGAGACCTGCACATAACTGGCTTGTGCCAACAGCTTCCAGATGGAGATGATATAAACACTGGCACACAAAAGACCAGTACCAACTCATGACTTTTGATGTGCCAGTGGGGATAAGATAAGGTAGATACTTGATAGTGGTTTTTTTTTCAAGAGGAACAGCCAAAAACAGGCTTTATACAAAAATAACAATACAGACAGAAGAGCTCTTTCTGCCTGTGTTGGCCTTGATTCATCAACAACACTGTATACTTATTGAGGTTTTTGTATGAGTACACACTGGCTGTACACCTTTCACTAAAAGCTCCAAACATTGAAAAGGCTTTGACACAGAAGTTGATTAAAACCTTGCTTGAGTCTGGGGAGGTCGAAACAGATGTTAGGTTCAATCACTGCGTCTGGGGTGTTTTTTTTTTTTTTTTCTCAGTCAGAATCACCTGTCAGCCCCTGACAACGTACTGTTTGTGTATAAAGCCGGTATGTTATGTTCACAGCAGCAGGCAGGCTGAAGGAGCATGATACAATAGGAGACAAAGTCAAGACTGCCCCGCTGTCACTGAGCACCCAGCTGCCAGGCTTTTGTAAACTGTACTGTAACAACCAATGGCTTTATAAAGGGCCAAACCAAATTTAGAAACACTGTCTTTTCACTTGTATTCTATTCCACACACAGCCATCTTATACAGTACAGTAACTGCAAAAACGATTTGCTCTAAATACACCTAAGTCCCCATTATACATTTAACCAGCAACATAGGTTTGTGGATCTGGGTCCGATAGTGGTTTTAAGGTGAGACTTTGTTGATCCCCACAGGGGAAATGCAGGTGTTTCAGCAGCACAAGTATATACAGCTAGAATAAGAATAGAAGTAAACATATGACCAATACCAGAGCTAAGTTAAAGTTACGAGGTAAAGTGTGGTTAGTAGCAGTGAAACAGCAAGTCTAGTTTATATTTAAATAGTGTACCCCAGAATATGTTTTTAAGTTATTAGTCTTAGTATTGTCTGTATTAACAAGCAACATAATATAAATATAATATAGTATATAATGTAGAAAGACAGTATTACAATTTACACAATATAGTATGATATAGTACAGTATATTATATACTATATATATATATATATATATATATATATATATATATATATATATATATATGTGTGTATACTATGTAGTATAAGGTGCAATGTAATAGCAATAATGATAATAATACCGGTAATAATATTGTATAACATAATATAGTACAGTACAGCAGTATAGAATATCAAATGTAATATGGTATAGTGTATAGTATAGTAAAGTAGTAAAGAATGGTATAATAATATAGTATTCATTCGGACGTCATCATCACTTTTATAGCAAAAGTTTTTTCAAAGTCTGTTTTCACACAAGATGTCCCATATACTGTAGATCACATACTGTAATGCTCATATTCGTCTGCAAAATTCATTTTTTTTGTTAACAATGTGTTATAGTGGCGTGTTAATGCATGTGAAAAGAGATTGATTAGAAAAGTCTACCCATCTGGTGCATTCAAGTGCTATCATATAAACAAAGCTTTATTTCTTTTTTTCAAAGCTAGCAACTAAGAAAATAACATTATCATACAATGTGTTGCTGTTTGGTAGCTGACTCAAGGACGTCCTCAGAATGTCTGAGCACAGTATGATGGTGGTATTGTTGTTAAAAAAAGACACATTTTCCTTTTGACTTTCTTAAAAGAAACCCTTTTATGTGAAAATGTTGCATCATTTTGTGCACACTATCTGGGGATTTTGCTCCCACTAGAGCTTTTGTGGAATATTTTCGAGTGTCCTCAGTGTCTTACATGGAAAATCAATATACTGTACAACTCCATCCAAATGACTATGACATGAAGAATTGCCCCAGATTTATAAGTGGGAGTTGGAAAGGGAATGTGCATCAATAACTATTTTACACTTACATGATACAATAAATAGTAGCTCTATACAACAAATGTTACTGTATATGAATCGTAAAAACATCACTCTTATTTGTACTGTCTTATGTGGCCATTTAGCTATAACAATAAAAGAGTATTACATTTCCACTGGACTAGACGTTAGGGTCAGATTTGAGGATATACTGCACGTCTTATTGCTGCTGTTGGTAAGAACATCTTTTAATCAAGAATCATTTCCTGAAGTACCAGCACTGGGCCAGATTTCCATTTGAGATTTTCCGAGTTCATCGTGGAAAGTGTGAGGGAGCGTACATCCTGTACAATGTGGCTGGAGATAACACTTGCTCTGTCACAACATTGACAGAATGAGCCAATTAAACAGATGGCCCCTGACCCACATCTCTCTGTACAGCATGGAAGGATGTAAACAAAAAGAAGGCCTCTGTGAACGACCCCACCCTGTACTCACAGCCCTGGCCACGCCTGGGCCAAAGGAAAAGATTGCTGAAGCAAAACAAATACAACAAAGAAAACACGCAAGTGGGTGGGTAAATAATGATGTTGGACAAATAACAATAAATGGTGTGACCTTGTATGGTTATGGAGCACTTTCTAAAAAAAAACACCCAAAAAACTAATGAATCACAGTATAACCAATTAGGCTGTGACATTTCTCGGTTTACCATTATTTAGTAGATATTTTTTTACCCAAAGTGCCTTACTTCCCACAGCAGTAACATGTGTAGCCACAGTGGAAATCAAAGCCCTAACTCACCTCAAAGTCCTCCAGGGGGAACTGCAGCATGTCTCTGAGGACATCACTGAGAATTTGTGTCTTCCTCTGCACCAACACATTTTCATAGTCCAGCGGCTCGATCACCTTCGGCTTTACCTGAAGAACACAGACGAAGCACTCTGTTACTGGGACATCTGATGTTATTTCAATAATACTGGTAATCCTAATACTAAAGGTAACATGCATGCAAAGACACAGGAGGTAATAGCCCTTGTTGTTGTTGCATTTGACACCTTTATTAAGGAGAAAGATGGCTAATGACATCCAACAAAGATGTTACAAAGTTTATGGTTAGCAATGCTTTTGTAACTGACAGTACACTGTCAAGCACTACTGTATTAACAAAGTTTCCTCAGACCTTCATCAGGCAAAATTCATCGAATAAGAGTACATTTGGAATTCATATGTCACACATTTATTTCAAGGGAGATACGGATATCCTGCAAGCAGAGCTGGCTTCACTAAAATATAAACTAAGACTACATTTAGCTATTAACGATTATACTTTTAATTAGCGTTATAACGTGGAAAATGAAAACTACCTTCAATGAGAGCAAAGAAGACCATAATTCAAGCAATGGCAGTAGGCCTACAATGGTGTTTTGGTCAACATGTCTGATGCCTGAGCACAGCATCTAATACACTACATGTGTAATAACAGTGCATACTAAGGAAGAATGTTATCTCTGTGCATGTTCAATTCTGTATACTATTATAGTCAGATGATCTTTCTGACAAAGTACCAAAGAAACAGAAAAGCTGATATATTTTTTTTCCGAACCTACAGAGTTTTCAAGGCAAATCCAGCAAATGAAGCATATAGCTGGGCACAGGACCAGAGACAGGCCATTACTGTACATTGATTTGATTTATCTAGCCGTGCGGTTGCATAGGTTTTACCAACAGATGCCATCTGTTGGATACACTGCTATATGTTTATCAGGCCTCCATCTGCGCAGATAAAATGCATCCTCCTCAGCAGTGGGAAGGTCTTGATGAGCTTAACCTTCCATGAGAGCAAACACACATGGCATGCATGTCAAGGGAACAATCACACTCCACTTCAAATATAGGCACTACATGAAACACAATTATCCTCCACATCTTAAAACAAACAAACCATCATCCTCTTTTTCTTTTAGCATACTTGACAAGTCAGATTGCAAATATTATGGTATGTTGTTTTGTGGCTGACTCTCAACAGCACATGTGGCTATGTAATCAAAAGGTGATTATGGATTTATGGTGCATCATGTCAGTGTCTGCATAATGGTAAAGTATTGACCTAATAATCTCTAGTGGCAGAGGCTGGAGAGAGCATATGCACTGCAAAGATACAGTAGTCATTAGATGAAAAGTCAGCTGTCAACACTTTTAACTGATGGGACAAAAGGATGAATCTTACAGCCAGGGAAACAGCAGATTGACAGTGACACATAGCCAGATTTCAGTGCTGAGCGACAGCTCAGCCCACATGTTGCCTCCACATCTGGGACTGATAATACTAGTATAATCTCAGAGGAAGAGTCATAAATATTGACCTGCTTAAATGCATGTTGCTAGCAACCTTGTTAATATCAGAGAGCAGCTCAAACTGAGGACAGAGGGGGCAGGTCTTTGTATTGGTTTCAAGGACAAGGAGAGGATAGCAGACCAGAGACGGTGCCACCACGTCTGCCAGCTAAAGCAGGCTGTGAAAATATCAGTCAACCGTTTATTCACAGCATAACATAACACAAACATAGTTACAATTAAATGCAGTCACACATCAACAAAGTGTTTTTCTCTCTCTACCATGAGAGAAAAAACATGGAGAGATTGTTGCTTACCTGTCTGCAGGCAGGACAGATAAGTCGGGAAGGAATTGCATGAACTGACCTCAAATGCCTAAAATATACAGAGACCAGACAGCCTGTACAAGCCAGTTAAAACCTTAAGAACTCCAGGTACACACAGATGCATTGTCATTATTCACCAGGTAAAAAAACACTGACAATGATCAGGCAATTAACAAGCATCTTTTGCACATGAGAGGGACTTTAGGTTAGAAGTGAAAAGAGTTGATAATGAACAGCCTTGGGACATTCAACATCACTCAAAAAGAAAGTGAGGGAGTTTTGCATTTTGTTACACTGCTAAAAAAACATTTACCGTCTAATACCTGCTGAAGCTGAAAATGCCTGCAATTAAAAGGGATTCTGATATTTAAAGTAGCTGCTAAAGGATTTGACCCGTCCATAACATGGTGCCCTCTTCTCACCAGTGATGGATTCCTAACCCTACACTGTTGCTGCTGACCGTTGTTTCACTCCAAACGCCTCTGTGCCCTTCAGCAGTACTTTGTCAGTGGCCAGTGAAGGTGGTAAACCACACAGTACATTCAGCACTGACTAAGGTAATGAACATACAGTAAGCAAAAGCTCTGTAACTCCCTCAAACCACAGTGCTGACCATAGTCAATGGATCTATTTCCAACTTTTATTGTATTATTGCCACATCAGTCCTTGAAAATGTTTTTTTCAAAACACTTGTTGAGTTTATGTCTTATAGACTGAAAATACTGAACTTCGATGTCTATTTCCTATATATTTTTTTAAATACACCATAAACAATTTTGAATACAGCATACAAATAAAAAAGACCAGAACAATGTAAGCTGCATGTTAAAAATCTGTATAATTAAGTCAACAAACAGACATTCATCCCTGGAAAGCCCATAAAACAGAAACCTATAAGGCCATCTCTTCCACTCCCTCTCCACAGTGATCTAGCAGCTGTTTAGTTGCAGCACCCACTCCTCCCATCACTGCACCCTCTCACAGCAATGAACAATGGTGCTGTGTAGTGCCTCTCTACTAGCTGATACATTCAATCTTTTTGCTACAAACTACTTCACACGGCTATGTAGAGATCCAACCACAGGACATTAACACTGTCGTCAGGGTTGACTTTTGAGCCAAATAAAATGTTTTACAAGCCAAGGCCATCTTTAAGAATGAACTTGAGGAAACTGTGTGCTGCTTCCCTCTAGGTTGTCAAGTGCTGTTAAAGTTCAACATTCCTCTATGATAGTGCTCACCTGGCACATTTTGAATATGAGTAGGCAACGTTGTGTATAAAACGATGACAAAGGTTAAGCAGCGCAGAAGCTCACATGACCCCTGCTTTGGGACTTTATGACTGTGTTTAACCTTTGGAGCACTGCATACTGTAAGATGTACTCTGACAAGAGATTTTTTTAACATAAACCAAAAAGTCCTTGAATGACTTACCACCACCTGCGGCACCGGGTCTACCTCAGCCTCAGCTGCAGCCAAGCTCTTGTACTGCTGTGGACTTTCAATGACCAACTCCTTCTTTGGAGCTTTACTAGCCCTTCCTTGCATTGTCGACAGCGGTCTGTGGTAAGATATCTCCAAGCTAGATCCAAAGAGAGGAGGACAGCTAGCATATCCGGTGGAGAAAAATCCTAGTGCTAGAAAAAGTTTGTGAAGTTTTGTGTTTCTCTTCACAGACTCATGCTCACACCCCTTCTTCTCAGACTGCTCTGTCTGTCTGAGAAGCAGTGGACTCACACACAGGCGGAGGAGATAGCCCCTCCTACACTCAGCTGTGGTGCCTGGGGGAGTCACACACACACACACACACACACACACACACACACACACACACACACACACACACACACACACACAAAAAGATATCTGACCCCACACTATCCACCTGCACATTGACACAGGGTTGACAAAGGCAAACAAAAGATACACATTCCTCAAGTATTACAGTCTGGTCAGGGACTGTCCATGCCTTGTGTGGGACAGCTGAAATAAGAGCTGGCTGCAGAGCTGGTTTCATTAAGAGGAACAAGCTAGGGGAGAATGAGACAAAAATGGGGCACTTTGTGTCGCAATATTCAAAGAAACCACTCAAGGATCTGCACATTACATACGAGGGCACCGACTAACGAATCAGTTGCAGCGATTTAGAAGTGATTTTCCACGTAAACATCACAGATAAGCTGCCAGACTGAGCTCATCAGATTGTAGCAGGCGCTTCAGAAGTAGCATGGACAAATCTTGACCCACATTTACTGCTGAAGACCGAAGAGCAGATCATTCAACTCAATCTGAATCAGCACTGCAGTACATCAAATTAATCACCATAAACTGTGACAGTCAAACATTACTCATTGAAGTTTTTAATTGTATGCTCTGGTTCCAGTGCATGACTGCAGCTGAGATAGTAACTGTTAGTAATCACATAGTTGAGATCAGACCCAGCTTCTGTCTTGCTGCTTGTTGATGCAACTGCTTGAGGGGCATTCCAACATGACGCAGCCCCAGTCAACCTACCAAGGAGTGGACTCGACCTACAGATTCCTCAGAGGGCCACAACAGGGGAGGATGTTATCTTTTCATGCCTGCAACTAAACTTAAGGTGAGAGGGGGTGGGCCAGGTCAGCTGCTACCCTCCCTCCCACATTCAGATGCCACTGGCGACCACACAGGGATCAGTATTATGGTCAAAATCATTATCATGATATTAATAACAATATTTGTATCATATCAACAACAATTCATTCAAAATAAAGACAAGGAACTGGAAAATCTTTTTTTTGCAGCCAGTCCAGCCATAGTCCAACATATCCACAAGACCCCAGCCAGCCTTCAATGCTCAACCTAAAACCTGAAATGATCAAAAAGAGCAAATACCAAATAGCTCCAGTTAGAAGGATTTTAATGTTGTGACGTTTCGAGCCAAGGCTATTTCACGACCCCCCATCTCTTCCCAAATCTTCCCACCTACCACAGTTGACTAACTAACTCAGAATAGGCTACATGAAATCTTAAAATACTTAGCTTTTTAATTTTGGCCTCAATGTACGCTACAAACACAGCCAACATAAGTATATTGCGATGCAGTCAGGGGTCACATTTCTGTTGCCTCTAACTTTCTCTGTTATCAGTTATTTGGTATATTAATACAGCAGATCAAGTAATGCAAGTGTTGTCAATGACTTGTTTATATTCAGCACAACTACACACTATGAAAAAATAGTTCAGTCAGAAATCCCCATTGCTCTAATGTCAGATATTGACATTAGAGCATTATTGTATTTAGCAAATGTTGGTTGATTGAAGGCAGGTGTGTCTAAGTGTGCCTCCACTCTGTGGTCTACTTATGCCACATTTCTCTGTGTGTAAGTATTATAAGTAAGTATACATGTGAAATAAGAATATCAGAATAATCATATTAAGGGCACTCATTCTGTTTCTTTGTGTTTAGGAGAGGGTCTGCAGTCTAAAGGCAGAGTTAGGCTTCCTGATGGCTGACGTGTGTTGCCAGCCTAGTCCATGGTGGTGGCTTAGCGAGGACTGCCATCAGGTGACGTGTAAAGTTGTCAACTGACTAGTCTATACCAACGATGTTTCATTTACGGGATTATTCCGGTGCCGCTGGAAGTTCCTCATTTTTGGCCAAATGTCTCTCGTCTCTCACCTTCTGCTTTCTTTGTGTTGGCATTCTAATCTCCGGTCCATTTATGAGGACTATAGTTAACTGCTCCTCAGATCTCTGCATGGTAAATACAGACAGCTAGCTAGACTATCGAATCTGAGTTTTCTCTCGCACGACTAAAACAACTTTGGAATGTACACGTTTCACCAAAACAAGTTACTTCCCGAGGCTATTTTGCAGAGGAACCATTGCTGCGTCTGGGGCTTAGCACCGCCGGAGTGCTATGCCAGAGCACTTTTGTTTTTAGTATTATTTTTTGGGGCATTTTTAGGCCTTTATTGACAGGACAGCTGAAGAAATGAAAGGGGGGAGAGAGGGGGAATGACATGCAGCAAAGGGCTGCAGGTCGGAGTCGAACCCGGGCCCGCTGCGTCGAGGAGTAAACCTCTACATATGGGCGCCAGCTCTACCAACTGAGCTATCCAGGCACCCAAGAGCACGTTTTTCTCCCATCCCGGAATGTTGTGTGGACTAGCCAGACCTTTCTCCGCAGTGCTGTGGAGATAGGTCTGGCAATGCGAGACTATCAACTGACTGTTGTGCCCTTGACTGTTTTCCCCTCCCTTCCTGCTAGTACTGACACTAAGTGTTTCCTTTCTTTTAAAATAGTTGAGTAATTCCACAAGCCCCAGAATGTCCAAAGTTTCACCTTACCCGAATGCTAATCGTGCACTGCCAGACCTATCTCCAAGCCCTCACCCCAAAAACTGAAGGCAACTCTAGGGTACACAGTATTAGAAGGGAAAACAGACATTAATACAAGATCAGGTAACTCCTGTATGGCACATCACAATGCACATTCTGATGACAGCATAATAAAGGTTGACTATGATGACTATGAACTTCCCCTTTGGCATAGATCCAGATCAGCATACCTTGATCTGTTTGGGAACTGTGTGTGTGTGTGTGTTTAAGAGATTTAAGCCAATCCTCTGCATCAGGTAGAAGCATGCTCCATTGTGGAGTGAGTTACACATCAGTGTCATCCTGAGGGCATACTGTATCCGCTCACTTTGGGGGGGGGTTTAAGAGCAGCAAAGTGAGTCATCATACACTTCCTGTCTCAGATACCTGTGTGCTTTTCAGTCACTTTGCTACTATACTGTGAACAACACAGTTGAAATGAAATGCTTAACAAGTTAAACTTGTAATATTATGCAGGTGCTTTCCAGAAAACTACATATTTGGCAAGATAATTAAACATACTGTACATCATGATTACATTTGTTATTTAAACTTTTCTTCAAACTATATTTAATTAGATGTTAAGCCAGAATTCCAGTTTTGGATGCTCACAGCAGTGCAGCATATACTTCTCCCCCTCCTCAAACCACAATCCTTGGGTCAATTTTATCAGACCTCTTTCTAAAACACATGCGTGTTTACTGAATCACACTCTCTGATTCATGCTATGGTTAAACACAAATTGAATCCACATAATTTCCTTTAATGTCCTTAATTATGCATGGAGTAATGCTAAATAACAAGTAATGTTTGACTTTGATCTTTGAGTTTGTCCAAAGGCAAGCTTCTTCTCCCAGACATCTGCAGTAGGGTTGGGTACCGTTTGAATTTTTACGATTCCGAACCGGTACTTTTAAAACGATTCCGATTCCTAACCGATTCCGAAACCGATTCTTGAAAAACTGAAAAATTACATCAAAGAAAGGCTCTTTTATGGATTTTTTTTATTTTTTTTATTGAAAATTATTTAAATTGAACAATATATTAACGTTTTAAAGTACTTAAATATATAATAAGTAAACCTAAGTCACCTAACACATAACTACTATAATTTAACAAATAACAGTTACACTATTAACAAGTAACAACAAAATAAATGTTATTGAGTTGCTATGCCAACCAGCTTCAAACTCTAGCAGTTCTTTTGCAAAAAAATGACCATATTTGCCTTCTCTGGCAAGATACTACACCTCTCCTGACTTATGGCATGCCCTGCACAGGAGAAACCTCTCTCAGATGGTGTCCAAGAGGCTGTCCCGTCTCCCCCACCTGGTTTTGATCCTTCGATGTCGGCTCTTCCTATCATTGTGAAGCAGAATTCACCAAGCGTTGGATTGTTCACCCACTAATAGGGAACGTGAGCTGGGTTTAGACCGTCGTGAGACAGGTTAGTTTTACCCTTGGTAAATATGGTCACCAGGCTACAGGGTCTTGTCCTGAACGATAGACTAGCAGAGCAAGTGTAATATGTTTACTAGCGATCACATGCAGTGAATGGTTAATATGCCTTTACGTCCATTTTGGTTAGCCCAGAGGGAAAATATGGCATTTTAAAAGTAGCCTACAATTACGATAGCTAGCTAACAGTAGACTACAGAAAAAGTGTGATATTTTTACGTCCGTTTGGGAGCGTGTACAAAAAGCCTGTGAGTGCATGTCGGGGGATGGGCACAAGCGGGCACGTGCGCCACTCAGCAGAAAAGGGAGAAAGAAAAAAAGAGTCTGCCGCTGTCCGGAGCGACAGAGGGAAAATATTTCAGTCGTAACCGAAATTTGCGTTCTAATCCAGTCCGAATACTACCGTTTGCGTAGGAACTGGATCCATAGTGGAACCGGGTTTCGGTACCCAACCCTAATCTGCAGTACTAAGAGATAACTAACTTCAGAGATTAGGGCTGCTCGATTATGGAAAAAAATATAATCACGATTATTTCGGTCAATATTGAAATCACGATAATTTAACACGATTATTCATTGACTTCTGGAAAGATGTTGCAATTATTGAACTTAAAAAACAGTGGAAAAAGTTAAATAAATCAACAGTAAAAAAACACATACAACTGTGAACTTTGCCTTAATACTTTTCCGACTTTAATTCAGAACAAAAGAGAAAATAAGTTTACTTGCAAAACATAATGAGCTAAATAATAGTTTTTCTCAATTATTCTGTTTTTGTGATCACTGGGAGTCGAAATCATAATCACGATTAAATTTCGATTAATTGCACAGCCCTATCAGAGAGACTTCCTTTCTACACTGCAGCCCCGGTACATGATTCCAGAGTGACTAACAACTTTGGTGTGGCATAGTGCTTAAATTAAATTCAGACCTTTCAATGTTATGCAGATTTATCCATGGAAACCAAAACAAATGTATTTCTTTGGGGCAAGTTGGCATTGGGGTCTGAGCAGGAAGGCCCACTGAGCTCTTTTAGTGGCAAAACAACACTTGTGTTGAGCAACAAAAAAAGTGTTCCAATGGCCGGAAGCAGGCCGACAGGATGTTTGAGACTGTCCTCTCCATAAGTTGTTTGTTAAAGCAGCAATTACGACCCATTTTTACGTTTATTATTATTATTATTATTATTATTATATTCTGATACGGCTCTGATTATATTATAGTGGCAGCGCCCACTAGTGGCCGTAGTAATGATGAAGGAAGCTAAGCAGGAAGTCCGGTGACAAAGTATAAGAGTGCCAAGGCTGGTGGATGAGTCAAACAAACACAGGACTTTTACATAACAACTGGATACAGTGTTTATGGCCGAGAGTTGTTCAGTGGCGCATGAAGCCATCATGGAGACAAAAATTACATGGATAATTGTCACTACTTCCGCATTGTGTGGCCCACAGAGCAGACGCAGTAGAGACCTTCGCTGGCCGAGCCGGCTACCTTCAGTTTAGCACTCCACTAACTTAAATGGGGATTAAATGATTTAATCGTGTGGCTTTTCTAGACTTTCCAAATGTTATTGGACTGAATGGATCCAATTCTGATATTGATACAAGTCATTTCACGGTGATTGTGACGCTAAAATCTATCCACGGATTTACAGACATGTCTTTCGCCATGTAAATGAATGGGAAAACGTATTTTTGTGCTAAAGGGAGTTGCTTCAACCCTGATGCAAAGCTGACCTAGACTTGCTTTAGGAAGGCATTTGTCAAAACTGTTTAAGTATACTGCTGTATCCAGTACATTACAGTGCTTTAGTGCCTACAGTTGTCCAGATTTGGGCAGTTGGTGGATTTCTTGCTCTTTTTCCCTCTCATTTCATCTTTGTTGTTATAGCAATTTTTACACACATTTCTTCATATTTCGACATCTATCAATTTGTAAATCTGGACAGCACTATGACTGGGCTTCTTGATAACATAACACAGGCTTGATGCAATCACCAGGCCTTCCCAGCATGAGCCACAGCAAAACAGGGTGTAACTTGGAATGTAACAAAAACATGGCCCACCCTTCGTCGTCCCACTACAACAGCATTTTCAATCCATCCCCCAGAGAGTACTGAACTGTGAGCTAAGAATGAGATTTTAACATGTAGGTAATAATGACACCATACCGTGTCTACACCCTCTCCTAATAATGTTACTGTAGTAGGACGTGGGATACAATGGCATAAAAAATATCAGGATGTAATCATGAGGCAAAGACAGTCGTCTCACACAACAGTCTTGAGTAACTGTACAGCAGTACACACAGTAATGCAATCTACAGTATATGTATCACTGCTACAACACTAAAGGCTAATACAGGTTGAGAGACGAGAATATAGAATTTTTTTATTGATTAGTGAAAGGAATAAATGTAATATGTATAATGCTGTGTGGGGAAAAATCAAACTGCTGTTGCCAAACTGTCTTTTAAGTACATGAGTGCTGGAGATAAGATGGTCCAGTGTATCAGTCAGCGAGAGCAACACACACACACACACACACACACACACACACACACACACACACACACACACACACACATCAATGCTGTGATGTCTGCAGCCCTCCTCAGAGCAATGTCAGGGTGGCTGAAACATCTTGAAAGTGGGAAGAAATCACCAGGAAAAACAACCCTGGAGCCGAGCAAAGCGTGCCGTTGTTTTACAGTAAATCCATTAAGCTAAGACATTAAAACTGTAGAGAGGGTCATCTTATTGGTTGCCAATGTCCTCCAGGATGTGAACACAATGTGTACAGTAATGCTGATGTTAAATGGTGTCGTATTAAATGTTACACCTTTAGAGAGATATCAAAGAGAAAACATCAGTGTAGCAGACTAAATGTTTATGCAGAGATATGCTATAGGCCTACTGTACAATAGAGGACAAAAAGTGACTAAATCATTTACAATATTTACATAAATTCTGATGATTTATTTTGATTCGATCTGATTTCTTTTGATAATTACCGTAATACTAAAATTAATAAATAAAATGTGAACTATGAAATAATTATAGAAATAAAAACTGAAACAAATACGGAAATAAATAAAATGAACATATATATATATATATATATATATATATACATACATACATACATACACACACACACACATACATATATAATGTAGAAATGCAGACAAATGTAAATTTGTAGAAAGGTAATATTAAATTAAAGACATTTATTTATTTCCAGATAAATTACAATATTTATTTATTTAGGTTTATAATTTTTTCATTGATTAATCTATTTCAGCACATTTGATTTATTAATAAATCATTTTTTGACCTCCATATTAGAAAAGGCTCACTGATAAGCATTAAACAACAATTCAATCTAAAAAAAATGGATTTAAATCTGTAAATAGTTTCTGGTTGATGACATGCAGACCAAGTTAGGTATTTCACAACTCCCCAAGACAAGGAACTATAAACATAGCATTATTGACTCATTAGGCATGGGTCATTGAAAAGAAAACCATCACGATTAAGTTAGAAGCATTACTCCCAAAACATCATTGGATAAAATTAAGGCGCTTTTATCTGTGACCAAGATCACGTCACCACTTTCTCTTCCTTTCCCTGCAACAATATTCTTCTTCTGAAAGCAAAGAATGACGATTTTTTTTACGCTGAAAGGTGTTCTTGATGACAGCAAGAGCGAAACATGACACTATTAAATTACAACAGCATACACATTGATGCATTATCTCAAATTAGAGTCCAGATCGGGCCGAGTTTTTCTGTCCGAACCCGGCCCGCGTCCGACAGAACCGTGACCGAGCCCGGCCGAGCCCGACAGGCATCAAGAGATTTATGTCCGAGCCCGGTCCGAGCCCGACCCGAGCCCGACACTGTTAAAATCTCATTTTTTCTCATACTAATGACACATGTAGGCATACGTTTGTTTGTGTGAAAGCTTTTATTAAACAACCGTAGGAAGGCATCAGCGCACACGGGGCAACAAGCTCACGTCAATAAGCTGTTAAAATGTTCAATGTGTTAACCTTCACTGCTTGCTTCGTTTCCGACCGTGATCAGAAAACCAGGGGAGACTCGGTACCTCCAAGGCCGCCGTTATAACATGAATAACTCAGCTCCGGTCGCATTTACACGTCTGCTCCTCTTTCTCTATTTCTTTTCTGACCAGCTTCCACATAGACACATACACACAGAGACACATGAGCTCTCTTAAAGGAGCCGCAGCACCATTTTACAACAAATGTCTTATCACGCTGATGTGACCGAGCCCGGCCCGAACCCGACCATAATTTCTAAATATCTGTCCGAACCCGGCCTCGGGTCGGGTATCCATGCCTTATCTCAAATCAGTGACTTTTATTTCTGAAGGCAGATCACTTCCTGAGGAGACCAACATGAGTTTCCACGAGGAAGGAAAAGGCAGAGCTGTTGCAATCAGAGATTGAAATAACAGAGCAGTGAAACATTTGCTCAATTACTTACTCCATTCCTAGAGAGAACAGTATGCGTGTAAGTGACTGTGTGCCTGGCCTTCAACCCCATCATCTCGGTTTTAAATTCCCAGAGATAATGACCTGCTGCAATCAGAGGATATTAAAAGCCAATCATATATTTTTTTTCATAACCAGGCCTAATTGATTAAAAAAGGTGCAAATAGTGGCAGTGACAGTAAAGGTTAATGAGTCATGAGTCAAAAATGTAACTGACAACATCAATTAATAAAACAGTTAGTTAGTATAGCATGATTAAAATAAAGTAAAAAGAAACCTCAGTTGATAAACTGAATTAAAAACTTATATATTTTACTCTTCTATATATATCGTTCACCTGCTTATTTTATATATTAGCTACATAGCTTTTCAGCTATCACGCTAAGAGACAGTGAGGTGCGTCTTCTATTTATTATTAGCTAGCTAACTTTGTTAGCGTTAGCAGCCAGCTAAAATGTGTTATCTATTGTAAAAACTGTTTATAAAGTGTACCTTAAGCAGTAGTATGATTAACAACACTGGTGTAGTTTCTGTAAGAAATGTAGGTAGCTAGCTGGAAAGGCTTAGCCTGACGTCGCAAATGCAGTTAGTCTGAAACCTCTCAGTTCATTTTCGATTTCCAAGGGGCGTGGACCAAAATACCTCTGGACGCAATTAGATAAACCTACAACCAATCAGAGCAATGGAACATGTGACTGTGTGCTGAGTGCTGAGCGACGGACAAATGTAAACAGACTACAGCGGGCATGAGCTATGATGGTGTAGCATAAATATGTCTATGAACGAGAGTTGCCATTTTTTGCCATCAGAAAGTTCAAATCAGCTGCAGCCATTTTGGTTGTTTTCAAAAATGCCTCATTGGTGCTCCTCTTTACTAGGTTTAGGCTTGCGGTAATGTCTCTGGCAAGCCAAAAAAACGTCACATGAAGCAGAGATGGGGACTCAAGTCTGAGACTTGGACTCGAGTCGCACTTAAGTCGCACAAACAGCTGACTTCAGACTTGACTCGGACTTGACCCAAAAGACTTCAGACTTGACTTGCGACTCAACCCAAAAGACTTCAGACTCGAGCTTCGAGACTAGTCAACAACATGTTTTCATGCAATTATTGCTTTTTAAATCTAAATGTATTCATGTATTTCTATTTTCTTTTATTGGCGCATATACGTTGGGGAAACGTATGACGAGCTGCATGTCCCCTGCCCTTTGCCATAATGTGCAACGTAACGCATGCATTATGCCTTATGTGCGCGCACTCACACATAAAAATACATTGACGATGGCGACACCAAGTCCTCCAGGAGTTGTGCCTTTTGTCATTAGTTTTGCTTTCAATAACTTGGTAAACAGAGGCAGTAAGCCAACAGCTACATGCAAGGTGTGTGGCACCAAGATAAATGATGCTGGATCAACAACGTCGAACTTCATCAGGCATCTCAAAACGCACCCAAATAGGTCAGTCACACACGCTAAGAAAGTGAAACGTTACATTTAGCATATATCGTCACAGGTAACAAGCTAACCATCGCAAAGTGTTGTGCTAATGCTGGGAACAGGCACATTGTATCTTTATAGTTAGTAGTTGCTGAGGCTCAGACATCCATGGTGCACAGGAGGCGGGACGCATGGATCCGTCTCCCCAGGAACAAACGCTGTGCCGGATTGGCAAACTCATGTGATGCGTAAATGATCCCGTGGATGATTTTTAGGCTATTAAGTGAACAAGGTGTACCCGGTCCACCAAACACTGGGCCGTCTTGACGGTCTTAATTTTGCACATATTTCTGTTACTGTAGTCCTATTTACTATTTCATTATTTCATCCATGCGTGGCGCAGCAGATCCATGCACACTGTCACCTGCCGTGGAGACGCTGGCCTCACCAACCTCTCCTCTTCTGAGTCAGGTCTCCCTCGCGCTGCACTCAGTTTCATTGAGCATATTAACTAACTGTGAAAATAAATAAATAAATTGCATTAGATCAGTGAGTTCAAACTGCTTATTGTGCGTAATTTGGACTGACACTGAGATGCATGTTGTTCTGTAACTGGTGTGGCGCTGCCACTATTCTCTTGATTTCCACTTCGACATTAGATTTTTTTGAGTGAAAGAGACGTTACATTTAGCATATATCGCCACAGGTAACAAGCTAACCATCACAAAGTGTTGTGCTAATGCTGGGAACATGCACATTGTATCTTTATAGTTGTATCCATATGATGTGACAGCTTTAGGTTAATATTTCACCAGGTCAGAGGGCTAGAGGGATGTGTTAAATAGACCCCATAAAGTTATCCCACAACTGATTTTAATATTGTACTGTCTGGACGGTAGCTACAGGACATGTTTTGAATTCATAAGATTTAACAATACAGTGTTAGGGACAGATCAGATGGCCAGAGACTTGAGACTTGACTTGGACTCGTGGCAAAAGACTTAAGATTTGACTTGAACTTGCCCCTCAAAGACTTGAGACTTGACCTGGACTCGAACTCAAAGACTTGAGACTTGACCTGGACTTCCAAAAAATGCCTTGTGAACATCTCAGACATGAAGTAAACTGGGTGGTGTCATTCACCTGCCACTGGCTAACCGACCCATTTTTGACTCGTCTGATAACCTTTTACAATACAGTTGCACTCTAACAAAATGTGTTAAGGCACCCATATTATGCTCATTTTCAGGTTCATAATTGTATTTTAAGGTTGTACCAGAATAGGTTTACATGGTTTAATTTTCAAAAACACACATATTTGTGTTGTACTGCACCGCTCTCTCTCACTGCTGCAGATCCTCTTTTCAGCTGGTCTCTGTTTTAGCTACAGAGTGAGACCTCTTTTCTTCTTTGATTGCACTCACACATGGGCAGTAGCTCAGATGTAGATCATATCAGCTAGCTAGCTCCATAGACAGTAAAAGAAAGTCTGTTTCTACAACTTCGGTCAGTTACAAGGCAGGATTAGCTGGGAGACTTCTAAATGAGGGCGCACATGTAATTAGTTCTTTTGTAGATTATGGTGAACTTGTGTGTGTTGTAGCAGTGCTTTGCTATTGAGAACGAGGTAGCATGCTAACGCTATGAGCTAATGGTTGCAGTTACCCAGCTCTTGTGACGTCACAAGCCGTGCCGATTTTGAACAGCTCACCCAGAGACTAAAGGCAGGACACATTCAGAAACTGTATCTCACTCAAAACAGCATGGATGGATTTTTTTGTTTGTATGTGTGTGGAAGCACCAGAGACACAAAAGAACACCCTGAATCCCAGAAAAAGTGTTTTTTTCATAATATGGGCACTTTAAGCAAACCACACTCTTCGTAAGACTGCTAAATGCTGAATTAATTGACCCCGTCTGGATGATAAGACCGTCCCTGAGCCAAGAGAAGCAACCATGCCCTTGACCTAATTCCTTGCTCTCAGCCGGGCCACTATCACTCTGCTGTGAATCTGATGAACCAGCGACGGGAAGGAGACACACAGCCACACACAGCCACACACAGAGACACACAGAGACACACATACGTGGCACTATCTTTGTGTATACTGGACTCCCAGTTTTTGGACCCCATGAATATAGTTAAAGAAGCCCACACACACACACACACACACACACACACACACACACGAAGGGCAAGACAAGCTGGTACGGAGCAGCAAAAGCTCTGCCAAACCCGCCGGTTTACAGATGAAGAGCGGTGATTGATTTCCAGCAGACACAGAGCTCAATGTTCCCCCTCACCCCCATCCCGACCCACAGAGGCTTTAACCCATGCAACAGCGCTTAGTGAGGGCAAGACCCAGCCTTCCCACTGCCCTACATTTTATACTGTTAACACTCATGGACACATATTCACAAGGCTGAAATGAGGATGATGATGATTATTATTATTGCTGTAGTTGCATAGAATCTGAAATATGAAAATATGACAGGCATTATAACCAGTAAAATAAAGGTTGCACATACATAGAATATTATTAACATGTAAATCATTTATCATATTCATGTCCTGCATTTTGCCATCTTAATAGAAAAATCAGGGAAAAAATTCTGCATAAATAATTTGCAAAGTAAACGACCCACTTAGAAGCAGTTCTATAGGAGGATAGTAGTTATATTCAAAGGCAGAAATCTACACATGTACTGTAGTGCTTAGTTACAGTAGAGTAGATGAGTTGATCAATAGAAAACGACTCAACAGCAATTTGGATCATTTATTTATCAAGCAAAAATGCAAAACATTTGCTGGTTCAAGCTTCTCAAATGTGGGAATTTGTCTTTTAATATTTGCCGTTAGCTATTAATTAATGTCATCACTAGTTTTTTGATAGAGCAGCGTTATGAGGTGGCTGACTGAGCAGAAATACTAGTTTGAAAGGAACCTTTACCCTAAATGAAGTGGCATTTGCTGTTAGAGTAAAAGGAGTAGGGGTCTCACTGAGCTACTGAGCGAGTGTAGGGCTAAAACAATGAGCCACTTAATTGATTAGTGGATGAAGAGATAGCTAATTGACAATTTTGATAGTCGTAATTTACTAAGGCAAATTGCTAAACATTCACCGCCGCTTCCCTGCTTTTCAAAATATGAGGATTTGCTGCTTTTCTCTGTTTTGTGTTGAAGAAAACTGAACATGTTTGGGTTTTGGACCCACAGTAGATAAAACTGTCAGCTAAATGACATGTAATGTAATATCTGAAAACAAGAAACTTAAAGATATTACCTTGGACTCTGGGTGCTTGTGATTGGCATTTTTCTGATATTTCATAGATAAAACAAATTGATTTTATACGATTGTAATGAATAGCACAATACTATATATATATTGGATCAACACACACACACACACACACACACACACACACACACCTTAAGTACTCTCGGTGTTGGCAATACCCGCGACTCTCTCCGACTCAGTGCTCGCTCAGCCTCAGATGGCCCAATGGGCTCAGCTGCTCCCTTACAGATGTAGCCACTACAGTTCCTCTCTAAGACTGTACGCAGCCCGTCAACCACAACGGTGCTGGTGGTGCACCCCATTCCTCCAGGTCCAAACAGGCATCAGTCAGGAGAGCCTGCCAGTGACCCAGTTTCCTTGATCGTCCCCTGCTCCTCCCTGGTCCATGATCTCTAACTCTGACCCGCAAATCCACAGCTCCTGACCCGAGGAGAGAGCGCTTTCCAGGCAAAAAAAGATCAAGAGAGGAGAGCCAAGGAGGACGGCAGGAGGATAAATGTATGCACATAGAGAGTCGCACTGAAACTCCCAGCTGCCCCAGTCGGTGCTTGTAGGAATACCTCAGTCAGCAGACGAAATACAGTGAGTGAATGAGTGAGGTAGAGCAGAGAGCGAGGGATGGGGGGGCGGGGGATCAAGGATGCTGTGTGAGCTCTGCTGCAGCTTCAACCAATGCTGAGCTTCTGTGCAACGCAAGCTGGCATGTGCATCCGTCTCACTTGCTCGTTCTCCTCTTGAGCCACAATGTGCATTTCTTAATGCTTTCCTAACTTAATTCTTTTCATTTCTACATATGCATTTTGTAGATTTGACTGCACATGAAATTAATTAATTAGGCAAGGCCCTTTAATGTTTTACTCCACAAAATGAGACTCCTTTTGGGAGCCAGATGAATAATTGTGAAATAAATGGGTTACAATAAATGCGGTCTTATATCCAGAGGGAGAGTCTGATTCCATGGTTAGGCAAACAGCAATATGGCTGAATGCTTATTTAGTTCAGCAGAGAAACCAGAGCCACTGGCAGAACAAATGGAGGAATCACATTGAATGGGTGGCATACAATATGCAGCAGTAAGCTGCCTAGGTTGCAATAGAACATTCTTACTGTATGATTTGAAAAATGTCTTCAGACAACATATAGAACATAAGAAAATAATCAGAAAAGTTATGGTTACAGCAATGACATGAAAATCCTGTGACCTGACTCGAGCGTCAAAGAAATCTGTTTACAAAACATACCAAGGACATGGGAGGATTTAAACCTTTTGGGCCAAGACATCAAATAGGGAGGTTTTTTTTATCTATTAAAGATAAGCTGCTGTTTGATCACAAGCTGGCTGTTCTGCCAAGTACACAGATACATTGGAAGTGGAACGACAACATTTGATAATACACAGGCTTTTGAAATGCCAGGCAATGATTCATCCGCTAGTGTGGCCTTTGATTAAAATGTTTTAGGACTGCAATAAGAGAAAGAAAGATAAAAACAGGAAATATGTTGTAAAAAGATGCCATCTTGAAAAACATAACATATAAATCAACCTGTGGGTTACAACTGTAAAAGACATTTGACAAACCTACACAGATAGACACATGCTGTCGACCGGCTGTGGTTGCCCATGTTTCACCCTCAAATTATGAGACAAAGGGGGGTAAGACAAGAAAACAGGGCAGTGTTCATCTTGGTTTATTTATCACTGCTTCTTCCCTTCCTGCAGCTGCAAGTCACACACTCACTAGTCTCGCATTGCCAGACACTCCTCCACAGCGCCGCGGAGGAGGGTCTGGCTAGTCCACACAGCGGGGTGGGAGAGAAACGTGCTTCGTTTTATTGGCATTTCTTTAAACCAATCACAATCGTCATGGGTGGCGTTAAGCGCGGTGCTGCTGCAAAATAGCCTCGGGAGGGAACCTGTTTTGAGAAGCAGTTAACCATAGTCCTTATAAATTGACCAGAGTTTAAAAATTGATTGGAGTTTAAAATTCCAACACAAAGAAAGAGTAAGGTAACGGACATCCGGCCGAACAGAAGGACATACAGCGGAATTTCCGGTGGCAACGGCGCAATCCCGGAAGTGGAAGGTCGTGGATATAGACTACACACACACACACAGAGACCCCTTATGACCTCAATGGGAATTGTCAAAACAATCCTGCTTGTCACATTGACATGCACATGCTGTATGGGCTACTGAAATACAGTGAGTCCCACTGACAGCAGCTTTGCTAACCTCCATTAGGGACAAAAGCATGCTGGCAACTTTTTGAAAACTTACTTTTAGAGATAGACCATGCGAGCAGAGTTCACCTTTCTTTAGATTACACTAAAGGTGCTGAGACATTTGCATGTATGCAGGCACACCCATACAAACACATTAACACACACGCGCATGTCAGTCTGGAGAAGCGAAGTGATCCCTTACATCATGATGGTGCACTTAGCCATAAATGCACGCACACATTTCTGCCTGCTGCTGTGTTAATATTTCAGTAGTGCTTGACACACTGAACTACATTCAAGTGTACGATGAGATGAGCTGCGTAGGAAAGCAGCTGAGTATATGAGGGGATTCAGAGAGAGAGAGAGAGAGAGAGAGAGAGAGAGAGAGAGAGAGAGAGAGAGAGAGAGAGGAAATGAGATACTAGACGAGGGAGGGACAAGACTTTGATTATGCCTATCGATCTGTTAGGAAATACATCTCCTCTTTGGTTTATCCATTTTCTTACACCTTAGATCCAGTCTCCATCCCCCTGTCACTGCAAAGAGCGATTATATAAAATAACAACAAGCAATCTGCCTTAAACTGCATTCATAAATCCGATTTTTGAGGCTGTCTAGGCAGGAAGTAAGATTTTCTTTAACGTAAACTTTTTTTGGACACTGAGTGCAGATTACACTCACAAGGCTGTGTGAGCCCAAAAAGACATTTGGACATTACATTTAGTTTAAATAACATGGACATACGTGGCAACATAGTGTCAAATCTATTCCCCATTGATATAACTCTGTTTGGCTTTTAACACAGTTTTCCTAGGTAGAAAGCATCATTTTCCAAAATAGAAATGAATAAAGTCAGACATGTACAAAATGTATGTGTTCTCTTAAAAATGTATAAGAATTTTTTGGAACACCAGCTGTCAATTATTGCTGCCAGTTATAACTGTCACCTAGTGTATCCCATCCTAAACGGGAGCAAGACAAAGTGGACAATGATGCACGACTACAAGTATGACAAATAGTTTGTAGTGTCACAGCTGGTGATCATAAATTGTAGCCCTGAGGACAGAGATTCTTCTTTTGCCTGTAAGGACATGTCTGCAATAATGCAATGAGGCTGTGACAATACGGATATGAGGGTGTTGTATGGGATTTCGTAAACCTGGGATTTCCTATATATGGGAAAAAAGATTAATGTAATTTAAATTTGCAGCACTTGTTGTATCATAAACCATGTTTTTAGTATTGTGCCTTGATACAGTAGAGATACAGATAGGAAACAGTGGTAGAAATAGAGAGTTTGCAGGTCTTAAGCTGGAATCAAACATGGGATGTGGCTTTTATATGGTATGCACTTAACCAATATGCCACTATGACATGAAAACGTGGATTGTTATATGCATGTATCCTTATTCATTGGGGCTAATATTAAGCTTATAGTATACTGTACATACATTACAGGGAAAATAGTCCAAAACAAACCAGGTGGTCAAGGGGCAATTCTGACAAATACAACAACACAAATATGCTGAGCAAAATATATTTTTCCTGACATCCCAATAGAAATTAAGCCCTACAAAGCAAATTTGTGATTCAAGACTTTGGGCTTTAAATTAAATTGAGAGTTAGGGGAATGCCCTTGAGGAGCTACAGCTGGTTATTTGCATTGTGAGGAGATACGTACTTTATCATCTAATCACAAAAGCTGAACAAGCATGGGGTGGCTGCGACTAAAAAGCTCAATTATGCAGTGGCACATGCAGCTCTGTAACAATTAGGAGGAATTAATCAGGAAGCATCCTGTTGGATCAGCCAATGTACAGTAAATACCAAGTCCTGGGTTGGAATCCAGCCCTGTCACTCCCATCTTTCCTGTTCTTTTCCATTTAAAAAAAAAGGGCATGATACCAAAAGAAAGTTTGATTAGATGTCCCCCATGTTTGCTTGCGTTTCTGTGCTGTATTCTGCAACATGCTTACAGTATGTGATGAATTATTATGGTCAGACAGAGGACTTCTGAGTTATTAGGTTAGGTTTCTTTCTACTGCACTTGTGTCAAGAAACATTGTCTGCAACAAGCCTCTTCATGTCAAATGCTGTTAGGAAAGTAAAAATATCCTTTACATTAGAAAGAGTTTCACATCTCCAGTTGGCTGTGACTCAGTATAATCAATATAATATAGTATATATTCCTGCCTGACATGGTTCACATTTCACTGTCTGTAACTGACAAATGAAGTGGTTCTGTAGGGGGCGGGGGGGTAGGACAGATAGAGTGGGTCTATCTGTGGATGTTCAAGTGTGAACATCTTCTGTGGGATGTGGAAGCTCTGCTCAAATCTGCACCAGCTGCAGAGGAGATAAGAGCTGGTCTGAAACACTGCTGGGTGTGTGGAGCTGCATGGATCACAGCTGCTGCTGTTACAGCAAGGCTTCACTCCCTGCAGTGAGCTACACTTCCTGGTATAGTGTATATGACCCCCATAATGCATTTTACAGTATAATTGACAATTTTGCTGAATGTGGTGAGGTGAGATGTGCAAGTTAAAACAATTTCGTCAATATCTGATTAAAGGTTTTATTCAGAGGTTGCTATTGAAGTTACAGTATTTAATCATTTGAATAGTGTTGACACGCAATCAGAGTCCTTATTGTGAAGGACTTAAAACAATCTCCTTTCAAATCATATTGAGTTATATAACTAAACTCAATAACCATCATCACTTCAAATATATTTTGCAAATGTCATGTTTTGTCCAAAAACCATAGATTCAGCTTATAGTGATATCAAAATGATTTTTGTTTAACAAAAATAACTTAAAATCAAAATAGTTGATGATTCATTTTCTTTCTATCCACTAATGAATTAATCAACTTTTAATCATTGGGCCTCTTATTTTTATCATGTGCCAAAGTGCATATTAGACCAATGAAGGACATTTAATAGTACACACAGTATGATATTCACAATATCAATTACATTTTCAAATGTAATGGATTATAAATTAACAGTATTTTTCTCCTGGTACACAGGCTTTTCAAATATACAGTATTTTATCAGGTTCTGCTCTCTATTGCACTAAAATGTAGGTACATTTGACTCATGTGTTTTCTGACTGATATGTGTAGACGGGCATTGATGTCAGATCCCATGGTTTGATTTCTCAGTCAATACTAACTCTGACATCCTTAGAAACATCAACTGTTGCTCTTGTTCACCTGGAGTCACTGGCCACAATCACACCATCTGCTGCATATGGACACCATCACCAAATAACACCACTTGTACTAATACAGCAATTTCAAGCTGTTAGCAGCAAGTGGTGGGAGGAGCCAAATTAACATCAAAGCCAGCACATGTGGACAGAGAAAGGTCAGCTTGAGTTTCCCCTTTCACACTAAGGAGTGGACAATCCTACACACAACAAATACAGAAATGTCCCTGCGTGGCTCTGAGAAGTAGAGTGGAGTTTAAGAGGAGTTGGCATCTCATCTGAGGAGCCTCTCTAGGATGAAGGTCACGTCCACAGCTGGCCATGTTTCCATGCCCAGGGTCTGCTGTGGGGCTCTGCAGGGTGTGTGTGTTTGTCTAGAGAGAGGCCATAATGCTTTGCACCACAGTGACATTATCCACATATCCAGCAGTGTAGGGAGATAAAACAAGCATGGCTCCCAGCTGGAACACTCCGGGTAGTCCAAAAAGGAAGTGGCTGTTTCCTACTGATGAGTGTGTGTGTGTGTGTGTGTGTGTGTGTGTGTGTGTAAACGCTGCCCTAACAAAACCTGCCTCTCTCTGCCCACTGTCCTTCAAACTCAATCAAAACTCTAGAACACTAGAGAGTTGTGTGGATTTTTTTATCATAGTAATGCTGACTTACTTCAAAGTTGAACAACATAATGAAAGAAGTAACATTTTTATTGAAGGAGCACAAAGCCAAGGCGTTCTATTAACCCTAGAGTGTTTTTTAAGAATGTTAAGTATGCTGTTTCCTAGACTAAAAATTTGAATTAATTTGTCAAGAATTTTGTTTGAAAGAAAAGTTATGTGCATGAAGTTACACATGTGGGTGGGCTACAAAGATAGGCCTGGAATTTTAATAAGCCAAATACTTCACATTGTAGATGCCAAGTTTACATTACAAACCTAAGATATTTCTCACATAATACAGACAGCAGAAAACAAAATGGATTGTATTGGATTTTTTCATGCAAGGATTAAACTTAAGTCTCTCTTTGACCCTGAGTTGACACCAGGTTATCCTGTCCCTCTCAAAATGGTACAAACCAAATACAACAGGGGCCATATCCTCTTCCTTTAACTTGGTATTTTGGGATGGTTTATTTATCCCAGAAGAAGAAAATGACCTATTTTCCTGAGGGGTACCGCTTCCTTTTCTTTGTAGTGGGGCAACCAGGCACAGAATAAGTACAAGACACACACACACACACACCTGTGGTGGGTTCAGTTTATCATTAATAGAAGTTACTAATTAAGCAGTGCATTTCTACAGCCTCTGCTGCAACACCAGCAGAGATGGCCTGAAGCAGTGCCAAGCCCCGAGGGTCTATAGTCACCCTCTCACGCCTGCCAGCTGTGTTTTGGCTTCACTATACACACAGAGTAATCTCATAAAAAAAAAAAACTCGCTTAATCAAGCTATCAGTGCATCACACAACTGATCAAATTGAATTTATCTCTGGTAAATTAAATGCAATTTCTTTTTTTTAGGAAAGTAAATGATAAATTGCTGCACAGTGCACAAGAAAACAGCCACAGGTGAGCATTAACGATTAAAAACAATAATAGAGATAATTTAAGTTCTTATCTCAGTGCAGCTGCAGGCAGAAAGTAGCCGATCATATGCACACACATAGACGCCGCCCCCCCCCCCAGAGGTAAAAGGTCCAAATACAACAGTGTATGAATGCTGTTACTGCCACCTAAAGGCACAGAATGATACTACACTGAAAAACAGTTTTTACAGCAATTATTCTATAAGCAAGCCTATTCATTTCTGTTTTCATGAAAAAAGATATGTCATTAAATGACGGCAAAAAAACAAACAAACTGTATGGGTTATTTATGCAAAGTGACAAACCTCTCATTCACTGCAGTGATGGTTCTTTCTTCAGTGACTACACTGCCAATGTGTGTGATATTATACTCTATCGAAACAGAAGAACACTTCCCTCCCTGCACTCATAATGCAGTCATTGTTTGTCACATACATGTCATTTCCAGCAGCTCAGTGTGAAAACATTCCCAACACTCAACTCGCTATACAGGAAGAAGAGATGACCGTATGGACTATATGGAAAGAGAGAGTTACAAGAATCGTGCTAACAGTATTTTCACAGCTCTAAAAACTCATTTAATCAGAGACACAAACAATCTATCACAAATAGAGGTTGACCTGCTTCCTCCCAAGGTCAACACGGGCTTAGTGATAACACTATGATACATAGAGTGATAACTGACCTTGTAACTAGTTTTTGTTGATGCGATTTCAGTACAAGGCAGAAATCCAAAACATCCAGGTATCATGTTTTGCAACAAGTAAAACATTTTGACCTTGAAGACAAGCTGTCATCACTTATTGTGGTATGCGATTTGATATAAACAACCCCTTAACAGGTCAGCGCCCAGGTGTGAAAGAGGTTTTGGAAGAGGGCTGTCATGATGTTCAGGCAGTGACATGCAGCATGTAAGCTGAGAGCTGAGAGACGCTAAAACAAGCCCATACTGGCCCGACGTGAGGCGGAACAGCTACACTCTATACTTGCATGGATCTGTCTGTGGTAATGAAACATTTCCTGCAGTAACATGACTGATTATATTACTGAGGTTAAACAGGACATTCAACATAATTTAGGTGTTAAAGCAAACACAAAATTCTGTTTCGATTACGTAACTCATTTACAAGTGAAGCATTTTTTATGACAGCATACATTAATATTGATTCACAGAATGTTGTTACTTGCAAATTAGGGTGAAACAGATTCATGCTGTGCCATCAGAAACCTGATATGGTTTGCTTACTGAAATACAGGAATAATTAAAGCCACTGATACATTACACGTATGCTAAAATCCATATACCGTAATTTCAGGCTTCAGTTGACATAATAAACTACCCAAAGGCTCATTATTATCAGCTTAATTACACATTATGTATGGTCAAGTTTTCTAAGGCTAATTAATACAAAAATCTAAAATGGAGCAGTCAGCAGTTAAGCATTACTCCAGGTGCACTGCTTTCTGTTTGGAGCAGCTAATGGATATTATCCTCAAACAGTCTTTGGAAACAGATTTACTCAATATCCCACGTTGAAAGCCAGTTAGAACAAGCAGATTAAAAACCAGCAGTTGCCTCACAGAAGCATGATACTGTATGCACATATAAGGTGTCAGGTGAGGCAAGAAAGGGAGAATAGTAGGAAGTTATTGTCATCTACCGTAGAGCATTCTGGGAGGAAGGTGTAAACAGATGTAAATGAGATGTAGTGAGAGGATGGATTAATCTTTATACCCTCTAAACTGCAAAACAGCATGAAACAGGATCTATTGCAAAAGTGTTACCAATGACAAACAGAATGAGACATAAGACAAGCACAATATAACAGACTACATAGGTAATTAATGCAGGGAAAATATGCAAAGCTAATGCAATCTTTAATACATTCCATTCAAGATAATCCACAGATTTTTTAGCGATTTGACACCATGTGGCAGGGAGATGGGGTGGGGATAATGGGGGCGAGGGAAGGAGTTTGGGAACCTTTAAGGATCAGCTAATCTCAGAACTGGCTCTTTGTCTGTAATCATTGGAAATCCTCTTGAGCCTGGTTCAATGAGCACTGCTGACAATCAAGGGAAACAGAGGATGGAGGAGGAGATGAACGCATGTCCGTGCACCTGCACCACTAAAGTGGCAGTGTTGGATTTAACTGTAATACTATACGACACAGCTCCCCGGGGAGGCCACAAACAGCTACAACCATCATGGAAACTGCACAGATGACAAAAAACTTATTTGCATTGTGCAGGTACAGGGAAATGTTTTGTAATACAAACTGCATCAATCTTGGATGTAGAGTTTGGCGATATGATGACATATATATACATAGACATATATACAGTAAGGCGATATAAAAATGTACCACCTACAACTTGCCCTACCATTATGCACATACATTCTTTTTAAAGATTATTTTTTTGGGGCTTTTCCCTTTATTTTAAAGGTGGATAGACATGGCAGGGGGAGAGAGATGGGGGATGACACGCAGCAAAGGGCAGCAGGTCGGATTCAAACCCTGATATATTGATATTGCAAAACAAAATTACATACACAAAATAAAGGATTTTATTTATTTACACAAATTCTGCATGGTTTTAATTATTATTATATTATGTAATACAATTTGTAGTAATTGTATTTCCTCATGGGATTGGCCTTTAAAGGATTTTTTTGTTTAGAAAATGGTATACCACCTTCTTCCTGTTGTAGTTACAGTTTGTTGGCACTGCCAAGCAGTGCCCCAACACCCCCTCTCAGAGGCCCCCACCCTTCCTGACAGAGGAAACACATGTTCTAGGATACATCCCTGTTTTAGAAAAGCTTGACTGGGAGAGTCATCATTGAAGTGTGTATTTTGACTCATGGCCTGTCTGTGTCTTAAATAGACCACTTAGACCACACGTAAGGAACAGTGGAGCCCCCTCAGTCCCTTGTGCAGAAACACACAAAGTGCAACAGAACTCTCTCATGACAAAAAATCTCATTATTTGCTTTTGATTCTGTCTCTGTTGTTGGCATTTTGTGAGATTTGACCTGCCTCTTGGATCAGGTTAATACCACAATGAGCAGTGAGGCTGCTATAGCAACTAAGACGGATTTGACATTTTTGAGTCTCAAGTGAGTCACTTGAGAAAGCGTTAGTCGAGAAACAGAAAAATGGACAATAGCTGCACAAACAGTTCTGTCATATTTTTGAGAAACACAAATGCTATGGATGTAGCGAATTCAACACAATGCTCTGTGACTGGGGGATGGTGTCGTTGGCTTTTAAAGACTGAGTGGAGCCACTAAAAGGAGATTATGTCAGGGATACCGAGCTGTTTATCTGCACAGCATTGTGCACGGTGAAGAACAGGGATGTGATAATGTATGTTTATGATGCTCAACACCATGCAGGGTTTCTGCTTTTAGCCACATCATACAACACAACGTGTGGCTGAATATCAACAGTGCGCTGTCTGGGGTCCAGGATCACTTTGTTCTCCTCCTTCACAAACCAAAGTGTGATTAAGAGCAGGCATTGAGGCACACAGTCACACTGCTGCTCCTCCATAAACACCACACAGCTAACTTTATTTATCCATCCAGGCAAAGGACTCTGCCACTGTGTAGTGCACACTTAGCACAATCCTGTCTCCCAATGCTAAGTCCCTGAAAAACAAAAGGGAAGCAAACAAAAACAAAGCCTCAAGGAGAGAGCTGTCTCTAATGTATGCACAGGCTTTGACAGAAAAACCAAACACCGATTACCATGGCCACTTGATTTCCTACTGTGTAAGACTTTTATTTATGTCTTCAAGCTATTGCACAGTTTTTATCCCTCTCATTTTTCTGAATGTCAGCTGATATAAAATGCAGAAGTAATTTGTGTATTGTGGGCAATGAGTGCACAATAGGCGAGTTTCAGCTTTCAAAGAAAAAAAAAAAAAGAGCTCAGCATTTCATTTACATTTTTCTTAAATGGGTAACTACAGCAACTCATCAAGATTCCTTTTACACTGGACAGCTTGTCTAAACTTTGTATTGTAACTGCTTAGCATTGCACAGAAAGTCTCCGCCAGTGGTACAGTTCATTTATTCAAGTACTGTACTTAAGTACAAATATGAGGTACTGAGGAAATAATGGGTTACTACATTTAGTAAGTATGTTACTTGTAACTTTTCAAATTAAAATTTTACATTTAAAGCATATCATGAGCTTATAAAACACAATACATTGCTAAAGATTAAACCAGTGGACCCCAAAGATTTTGGCTCAGCAGTTTAGCTTAAGAAAGATTAACCTCTGAACTTTTCATTTAAACAACAGTTCAGGCCCAAACAGGTATAAATAATCTCATATTTTCCAGTAATAGCAATGATTAGACAAAAGTCATAAAAATGAAAACAAAATTTGTTTAGATTCATTTTCCTCCCCATTAATCATCTCATAACCCCCCAGCTGCATCTTGTGACCCTCTGAGGGGGCCTGACCCCTAGGTTGGGAACCAGTGGACAGAACTAACTGGTCTGTAGTTAACTGTAGTTAAAACTAGCTTCATCTCAACCAGTTACAACAGTAAAATGCAACATCAGTAACAACAATCCAACAATGCAATGTTTGATAATGCAGTCACAAGGGCCTTTCGTCTGAAAAATAAGTACTAGAACTGCAGCTTTTGATTATTTTAGTAGCCGAGCATTCTACGAATTATTCCATCGATTAATCAGGTAATCAGATAAGAAATACTTTTGCTTTAATAAGAGTAATAGTAAATATACAAAAGAGATAATAAGACAGGTCTCTTACAATGAACAACTAACCCAATCAGCTAACCACAGTGGGCACATAGTAAAACAAACTAAACACAGCAGGCTGTATATAGTAATATGGATTAAACAAAGCTTTGATGCAAAGAATTTGCTTTAGTTACTCGAGGAATCGTTTCAGCACTAATAAGTACTTTTACATTTGGTTCTTTAAATACATTTAGCTTATAATACTGTAGTTTTACTTAAGTTGTTTGTTTTACTTAATTTTGAATGCAGGGCTTTTAGTTGTAAGAGAGTATTTTTAATTTGTTGTATTGCTACTTATTCTTAAGTAAAGGATCGGAGTACTTCTTCCACCAACTACATTTTTCACCATCTCAGAAGTCTTTCCATGAACAAAGTTTACATAAAAATCCAAAGGTGTGATGCAAACCCTGCCCCAAAAACCACCCGGTTCCTGGCCCGCCTCCTGCAGGTTGTGCCCCTCCCCCTCTGGCTTACAGTGTGTCAGAGTGAGGAATGCCAGCTATGCAGCCGGCCTGGTGAAAAAGTCTTTAGAGTTTATCCCCTCTGGCTGTAGCAGGTCCGATCCACAAACTGACTGCACAGTGCACAAAGCCATAACAATGAGTGCTGAGAAATGCAGAGATCTTTTTAATTAAGCTAACAGCATGCACTGTGGGAAAGAGGGAAACATCATTGGGAAGGGTTAACTTCACATCGAGGAGCATTTTACATTTATCTATTTATCTAAATAATAATGCATTTACCCACCTCTGCTTTGGAGCCTTCGGTAAATTCAAATAAGTGCCCTACACTTTCAGGGAAATCCCAGGTGAACAATAACAACTTTACTGGTAACTTTCACTTTCATCTCTGCAGGCTGATCAGGAATTTTCAGTAGTTCCCCAAACACTTTAGCCCTCCATCCTCAACACAGAACTAGATTATTATTAACAGAACAATTATTTCCAAACACATTTAATATTTGCCTCTGCATTGCCTCAAGTGATGCTTAAATTGTAAATGTTTACACACAACAGTATTCTCTTTTCACAGATTCTTTATAAATCTCAGTACAGGTAACTTAGCTTTTGTATTGGCTAATTGTATGCTAATCCATCCCTCTGTGTTGCAACACATCCAACAATCACTGATCCGGGTATGATCTGCGTAGCGAGTGTGAACGGGAGGTCAGTGACCACAACGAGGCAATGTCAGAGGAGGCCAGAGGGAGAGATATGGTGTGCAAAGCAGATTAACCTACCGAGAATGGGCTGTTAGCTTGACTCTAAATCCTCAGTAACACAGAA
The DNA here is from genome assembly GCF_031162955.1 of Sander vitreus. Classification (NCBI taxonomy): domain Eukaryota; kingdom Metazoa; phylum Chordata; class Actinopteri; order Perciformes; family Percidae; genus Sander; species Sander vitreus. The sequence goes on from NC_135865.1 coordinate 16,739,292, forward strand.
GAGTGATTGATGAAAACAAACAGGTGCATGGTGGTCCTAGATGAAAAATCAGGGGATCACCAAAATCATTAGGATTCATATTCTGGGGACCATTAACATCTGTACAAAATTTACCAGCAATGTAGTGTCTACTGTAGTAGTTGTTGAAGGATTTGGACCAGAGTGGTGGACTGACAGACCGACTGACATGGTCATCCGTTGAGCCATGCACCCTACCATGGCTACAAATAACACGTTTATAAGACCTCAAGTTGAGTCAAGGTTATCAAAGTTCAAAAGGTTCAAAGTACTGAAGTGTAGCATACATCAAAGAACTAAGTCAACTCCACACTAAAGTGAACCTCCACTCACAAGAGAGGACAAATCCTTTAATTGGCAGTGATTGAAAATGGAGAGAATGCCATCCATTGGGTGGAAAAAAATAATTACAAGGTTATGAGTGTTAGCTACAGTGTACCCTCCAATCTCGTCTGTCATGGTAACAGCCGTGTTCCCACAATTACAAGTTAATGGTCAGTTGCAGTGAAGGATGGAAGGGAAACATTACTTTTATAGACAAATAAAGGAGCCTTGGAGAGTAAATGCACCTCACAAGGACTTAAAAGGAAATGTGCTAGTCATTACTCTGCTCTTTCTAGACATTTCTCCATCAGCCAACATGGATATGTCGTTCAGTCTCCAGTCAGGAGTGCTATAGTGCTTTTCAGGGCTTAATCCCATGAGCTTAATCTGTAGGACAGTGCACGTGTTCAGAGCAATGATTTTGCCTTTGGAGCTTTATGCCTGACCAGTTTCACCCGTTGGCTAATACTCTGGCTGACCAAAATTAATGAATCAGTGGTGGCAGGCAGAGCAGAATCCACCTACACTTGATATATTTCTCTCATTCACTTGCTCTTGTGTGGGCTGGCCATGTAAAGACCTGTTTGTAGTGGCACCATTCATGTGACTGTTGGACACAGCTTGGGGCTTATGGTCATTGCCATGCTCTGATGTAGGGGAGGCTGAGTACCAGTCTCATTAGAATAAACTGGGTCTAGATTCCAAAGGTTGTTCTCATAACAAGAAATTTAGGTTATGCATTTGATATAACCTTTTCAACACCTAAAAACAAGACTGCGGGTTTTTTCACACACGAAGAGCAAGTGCAGCATTGCGCAGTGCAAAGCCATTATTTCCGCCAGGGTTAGTTTCCCAAAATTCAAAATTCCAAAATGTAACTTACTCTAAAAATCTCAAGCATGGCAGAAAATATGTAAAGAGGATGTGCATTCGAAAAACATTGTAATCGTAACCAAAGTTATTACAATTCATCCTGAGGGGAACATGAATATCTGTACCAAATGTCATGACAATCCATCCAGTAGTTGTTGAGATATTTCAATCTGGTGGTGGATCAACAGTCTTTTGTCCAACACGTAAACTGCAATCTCTATTTTCCTTCATTACAATCTTTATTAGATCACAGACAATCATGCCAGAGTTGTTATCAGTTTACTGAGAAAGGCAAACTGGATTAACAACATACTAATCATAGAGGAAAAAGAAAGCCGAAGGAGTTGTGACTCAGTACGTACTCCACAGCTGCACTTAGGTGTGTGTCCTGCTGACTCAAAAATAGCAACCTTAATGGTCTCAAGGATGGGGAAAAGCATTACTCCACTTGATTGCTAAGCTATTGATGATAATGTACTGCAGTCATGGCTCCAAAGCAGGATGTAAAAAGAAATTTGATTCAGATTGATGTGTTGTAAATGTATAGAGGGATTTAGACTGTTACAAAGCAGCGTTAAAGGCTTCCATAACATCAACCACCTAGCAGCTTTATTATTCCACACTATTATCTATTTGGATGGATAAGAGAGCGCAAAAAATACAAACTGTCAGAGAGAGAGAGAGAGAGAGAGAGGTAGCATTCCAGCATTCAAAACAAATTTGACCTCAGCAAAAATCCTTGACTTATGAATTATGAATACAGTTGGTTTAGAGGAATGTATGTTCTCAAGAGACAAGTCTAAAACAAGTCCCAGAGTGCCATGCACTTGTTTACAGGAAAACACCCACTGGCCAGGTTCTTCTGCAGGCTGCCATTCTGTTATGGTAACAAAACAGCTCTGCTCTATCAGGCAGAACACTCAGACAGAGTGGGCGGTTTAACAGCGAGCCCTGCCTAAAACTTCTGGTCAGCCCAAATACAGCCACAGGAAACCTGCTCTATCTAGTAAAAGACAGGACTCTGCTGCTCCCACAAGAAGATGAAGGACAGGAAGTCATGGGCATTTCCTGTTCAGGCAGGCAGGATGGAAAGATTTTGGAGACTTGGTGGTGTCAAAAGTGACAATGAACTTTCTTTCTTCATCTATCATCTATACTGCTACCCAAGCACAGCTGTATAAGTGAAATGCCAGCTTATCTTGTGATCTGACCACAAAGCAAATCTTGGGATTCTGTCTTGGCTCAAAATTCATATTTAACACTTATTTTGACATGTGGTTAAAATACATTCTAGCACAATAAGGGGGTTGTAAAATAAATCAGCTGTCCCAAAGAGATAAGCCAGTGCAATTCATGTCCATGATATTTAATAATTTGTTTTCATTTGCACTGGAACAAATTCTGTCTGTCTGGCCATTGGATCATTTGAGTTGGCTTTGCTACTACAATACTCAATGTGGACTAACCAGGGGCGGTCAAGGCTGGATGAAGGTAATCCTTTCAGTTTTTGACAAAGTGCTTTATATTATCTCAGCCTTCGTGTGCTCACTTAAGGAATCCTCTCAACCTTCCCACTCCGACTGCAAGAGCCCTGAGTGGCAAATCTGGTTTAGATTATAACCACAACTGCCAAAAACCATGCCCAAACCCAAGCAGACACATTTTATAGTCAGTTTGATGGGTGTGTTTTATTTTTCACTTTCCTTGAAATGCATCACTACACTGCTTATATCTGGGTCTTGTGGAGTTTAAATGTTTCCATTACAGTTACTGTAAGTTACACATTCAGCACATGAACTTGAAAATGTTTAAAGACAATTGTGCGTAATTAATAAACTATATAACAGCTGACAGGTGGGAAAGCAGCGGCCCTGTGTCATGTCTCTTTAGATGCCAAGAGGGAACTGTAGCCATGTTACTCCATCCACCTGTCACGTGTTATATAGTTTACCTGTCAGTATAACGCAATACAATTTAACAGCACCACAAACTGCAGCCTTTCAAAGTGATCATGAAGTTTAATCTTTACCTCTCTAAAAACAGTTTCAACAAAAACTGAACTTTATAACTTGTTTTATTAGACTGTACAAGTTTTTGCTATAGGTGGGCCTATGGGCTTGTCTAATTCACAGCATAGGAGAGAGAGAGAGAGAGAGAGAGAGAGAGAGAGAGAGAGAGAGAGAGAGAATACATTGGTTACTAGAGCAGTCTCATGTATTATTGACTGATACAGAGAACTCATCTGCTCTCCCATCTCTTCCCCCACTGGTTTTGTTCTTGTATAGTACTATTCACCATCCCAGTAACAAAGCTTCTGCACCATTTTAGTCTGATTCCAACAGGCCTTATAGACACAGATAAGAGGAATACAATACCAACATACAAGAAAGCAGAGACATTTTTTTTTCTTTTTCTCTTTGTAGTTTTTGTAGACCTCGGATCAATTTACTAAGCACATATTTGGTGAGGGGCATGACTAAAAAAATCCGGCTTCACTATGTGAGGGGACATGACTTCAACTCTGCGTACGATCAAAGAAGGAACATGTTCTGTCAAAACTAAAAGTTGAAAAAAAAGAAGTCCTTGGCACACTTACTAAAAAACACACAGAGTACACACACCCACTCAAGGCAATCCTGGGATTCCCACATCTTGGGAGAATTCACAAAACCTTGAAAAAGCTTTCAGTTTAGGATCAATTAGATCAAGAGGGCTGACGAAAGTAGAGGTGATTGCATGCATGAAGGGAGGATGAATAAACTCTGCTTGTTGATGTAGAAGTTTACTTGTGTGAAACCACAAGGCAGTAAATGCTGTCCACCTGCCAAACAGAATTGGCACAAATATCCCCCAGGAGGCACAGAGAAGTTTGTAAAGCAATTTAGCTTGCAAATGGGACTTTCTCCACAAGCTTTAATGCCTAAAAGTGAGGTTAAGCAGCAACATGTGTGTGGGTGCCTGGATAGCTCATTTGGTAGAGCGGGTGCCCATATATAAAGGTTTACTCCTCGACGCAGCGGGCCCGGGGTTCGACTCCGACCTGCAGCCCTTTGCTGCATGTCATTCCCCCTCTCTCTCCCCTTTCATGTCTTCATCTGTCTTGTCAATAAAGGCCTACAAATGCCCCAAAAAAATAATAATAAAAAAAAAAAAGCAGCAACATGTGTGCTCTATTGATAGTTGTCTATGTTGACAATATTTTCATTTTCTTTTCTGTAGCACATATGAGACCTCCACTTTCCCCTTCTGGTTGCACAGTGACTCAGTTGTGTGTGTACTGGCCATGGGCGCTTAATGGCATCACTCCTACGTAATGAAACCCATCTGGCATACAGCTCCCCCGGGTCAAGCATATTGCAGGAACACTGAGGATCTGAGTATATCACCATTAGGTGGCAGCCAGTTAGGACTATTGATTACAATTACACAACAGCCCCCCAGCTGTTTTATACACTGTAATACACTAACTAAACATTTCCAACTGCCATTGATTTGTTATATACCCATCAGCCTATACATAAATGACATGTACATGCTGTTAAGTGCTGCAGACAAAACCCACAACAAAACTCTAAGCTTCACACTCATGAAGCTACACACTCAATAATTTCTGTTTTAATTTTACACAAAGCAAAGTTGGAAAAGGCTTCCTGTGTTGTATCGAAGTGCAACACCAGCACAACAAATTCAAAGCCGGTGACAGCCATCATGGAGCTAATAGTGTTCTCAGCAGGCCTAAAGCGTGGAGAAACAGAGGGATGGCTCAGCTGAGAGCTCTGGCCTATTCCAATTCTCTCTGCTGCTCTCCACTCCCAACAATAAACAAAGAGGCTCTGGTCAGTGTGTGCTTTCACGAAAATGCACAAATTGTTGTGAGAGGAAGAGAGCAATACAGTGCACTTGATTCCAAAACAGAGTTGAGAAATTGCTGTGTGACCACTAGGCATGTACTGTATGTACTAATAATGTATGTTATAATCTAAATTATGTGTTTCTGGGAGTTTAAAAAGAACAGAAAAATGTGTTTCAAGCATGAAACAACCATCAGAATGGGTGACAACAGCTACAATCCCCTCTTTATCTCCCTGGAACAGATCCCTCTATTCCTGCTGAGGTATTTACATGTTTCATGGAGGAATTAATTGCAAGTTGCGTGGACAGCGGTCTCGTGTACAGTCACATTCTTGTCCCACTGAGAAGCATCAGCAAACACTTGAACTTAACAACACAGCAAAACAATCACTTCTACAGCTCACATATCAGCCAGAAGCCGGGCCATGGTTGGCAAGGCCCCCCACCTGAAATCAGATTGGCACCCCTTGGTGCCCAACCTACCAGAGTCAGAAGGTGATTGGTAGTTTTATTATTATGATGGAAGTTACTGAACAGGCCTACCAGGTACAGACTCAGGGCCCCTGAACTAGAAACACTGTATGAAGTAACTTAACATTTCTCTTTGTAAAGTTAATCAAACAACTACAAGGGGATGCAAAATGACTACACAGAGATGCAAATGACCATAAGAGATACAAAACAATGCAAAACAAATATGCAAAATGACTGTACTGCAAAACTGTACCTCAGTCTTTCATTCAAAAGTCATTCAAAAGTTTTTAAATCCACCCATGCACATATCTGCCAAATAGTTTATCAACAAATGAACTGCCAGATGCCTGCTGATACTAACACAAAACCAAAAGTCTAACACGGAGTTCCTCCAAGTTAGCTCAGTCCTCCTTAAACATCTTGATTTCTCAACATGCATACTTCTATCCAATACTTTCCTGCTCTCCTCCCTCAAGCGTCTCTGGCAGTGCACCAGAGTGAGAATGAACAAATAATATGAAGGTGTGGTTGGATTTCTGGGATCCTGACTCAGGATTCCATTTCCCTGACAGAGAGCCTGGACGGTGTCCGTTTCAGTTACCTAGCAACTTCTACCAGGAAAGCTGGAACAATCAGACGGAGCACCAAACAGCCAACACACTCGGATGCAACGGGGCCGAGTCCTTTTTCTTCCTGAGTTCTGTGGAAAAGTGATACTGACAAGGTATACTGCAGGTCCTCATCACCCAGATGTTCCAAAGTGGACGATCAAATTCAGCATTATGTCACTGTCACTGGACACTTGAGGTGTCTGAAGCATGAAATTGAAGCCATATGGTTTCCCTTGTGAAGAAGTATTATGTCATCTCAATGAAACTGATGCCCTCATTGACACCAGGTACAAAACACCTTGACCAGGCACTGATTCGTTACAGACTCTCCAGGAAAAAAGACACTTAGAACAAATGGAACAAGTGAGTCTGGAAGTGAAGTTTCTCAACAACATTGTGGCATTTCAACAAAGCTCACAACGTGAAGAGAATGTGCTATAAATCGCTAAGCAAGGGAGATAGGCTAGTTATATTGTGCTATTAATGTGAGAGTCCATCTAAAATTGTACAACATTTCTCTACTACTCCAATGTAAATCACTTTCTGCCTATCTCTTTCTCACATTTGTAGGTCAGGGTCACACACTACATAATATAACCTGTAGTCACCCAGTAAGCCTGCACCCAGCTGATCCAAAGTCAGCTGGGTGAGGATGAATGAAAGTGCAGGATTTCAGGCACTTTGGGGCAATTTAGCAATGCTCACATGGGCATTAAATGTTCAGTACAAACTACAAGCAAATATATATTGTATACACTTTTTATATTGTGCTAAATGCAAAAGTCCACGCCTACCTTTATCCATCTCTTTGTCACAGATACACACACCCTTATTCATGCACCTAAAATCTATCTTTTACACATTTGTAGGACAGGTTCACACACGCCATAATAGAACCTGCAATTTCCATTCATGAAAGCTCGTGTGCCACCCAGGTGATCTAAAGTAAGCTGTCTTTTTGCTTAAAATATGCGTAAAAGCAGGTGACTCACAGGTCAACAAAGGTTTAAACAGACATGATGACGCTGACCAAGGTGGTATTAAGAAGGAGGAGGGGAGTTAAGGTGTGTACTTACAACCAGCACGGACGTCCTCACCACCTCAGAGACACTTTGCCTGAGTTCAGCCGCGGTGCCAGGTTTACCTAGACCCCGCGTAAATCTCCTGGTCTCCGGATGCACTGGAGTAGCCATTGTTGCGCACCACTTTGCATCAATAACCGTTTAATAAAAGTTCTACAAGCGAGCTTTAAAGGAAAACCATCACCGGTGTATCCGTTTCTCCGATCCACGCTAGGGATCACCACGAGTTTGAAGCTGGGTCATGTTGTGGTGTAGCTGCTGATTCACTCCCACCTCTCGCTCGCATACTTTTCGCTTTTAAAAGTCAACGCGTGCTGCATTATTCCGGCGCGCTCCCTTCTTCCATCGGATTTATTGTTGTCATAATAAAGGATCCTCTTGTGAAGTGTTTCATTGGCCGTCTAGCGCGGTAATCTGGTTGTCTCCTCAGCGCACTCCGCCCCTTACCGGTTTAAAGGCCTGCCCACTCGTGGCTGTGTCTGTGTGAGCTGCTGGGACTGGACTTTGAACTTTGGAGATCTCTCTTAAACAGAATAACCAAATACAAGTTGGTTACTATCGAGTAATCAAGCTGGTTCACTGTCATAACTAAAAACTGTATGTAAATGTGTATGTTTACCTGTTGTGTGTACTATGTGTTTTAGCTATAGCCTACTGTGTGTCAATATGGCCATGCTAATAAAGCCTCTTTGAATTTGAATAACAAGAGATTAGACTCACTATTAAGTTTTGTCAAAGTTGTGATTGTTTAACACCAAAACTGCGCTTGATACTAAAGAACATAACTTTCTGATATTAGAGGGAAAACAATCTTTTAATTATAACTATTTTAATGAGTTTATTTCAATTGGTGTTGTAAGAAGGAAGAGGTACTTCTTAAAAAAAGGGAGAAAGAGAAGTAAATAATTAGCTCCAATGAACTATATACATCTCCACACACTCAGACAGTCCAAAAATGAGACTTTGAGAACCACAAGTGTACACACAAACAGTACTGGCTACACTCTCTTTTAGGCTATATAATCCCGGTAGATATTAATAAGATAATATCATAATTTTCGATCATTGGTTTAGCATGTTGGTACAGGCGCTGGCTTCTTGCTGTCACGAAGAGCTAAATGCAGATGTAGAAGAATTCATAAATGCATGAATTATTATAGTAGGTACACTCACGTTCAAAATAAAACAAGGCTTTGCTTTCTATTGCTTGTATTACTATTCACTAATATACAGACACTGTGGTTATGGCTTGACTCTACCAAAAGGCTTGATCAATGATGCCCTCTGTAGGTCACAGCTGTAAACACACTGAAGAGCTGCCTGGCTGTACATGAACTAAACATATTTCCCGATTAAAACATCCCTCCAGCCCCTTTACTTGAGCTTAATAAAAACAAAACACAAGTAAGACAAATATAGGTTTGAATAATTTTTTTTTTTTATTGCTTTCATTTCCAAAGAGCTCTCTGTTGTCTGAAAACACTGCAATTCTAAACAGAACTGAGGTTTTCCATTTCATTTGCTTCACTGCAAAACCTTTTCAAATGCATATTTCCATTCATTTAGACCCATAAAAAGATCTGGTATCTGTATACAGGAGGCAGCCTAGTTCAGTGAGGGCAACAGCACTTGGAACTGAAAGTTTCTATTTAGTTTCACACATAATCTTTAAAGCTTTCATAACACTTTCATAATACAAGGATTATGAACAAGTCTCACATTTTCTCAAACAGCTGAAGGGGAACTTTAGTTAATAAAAACAACAGCAAAACAGTATGAGACGTATTTTTACAACAAAGATCAGTGAATAGAATATTTACTTTACTTGATATGGCATTAATCTGTGATGACAGCTACCTCTGGCCACACTGTGATCAATCCTAGGATTAATTCAATAATACAACAAAATAATCTCATATTTCTTTTCTTTTTTTTTTTTTTTTTAACAAGAACAGGTTGTGCTGGGCCAGGTGTGGGCAGAGCTTTGACCATTAAAGGGTGGTCTGTTTTAACATGATTTAAAATGTCATGGTACACCAGTATAAGGAGGCACTCCTCATCCCCAATGTTACAAAATAGCATTAAAAAGTCCAGGACATTGATATAAACCAGTTTGGCACTGAAGTTGCAGAACATTTTTAAAGCAGCAGTTATCAATAAGATGGAAAAGTAGACAAAAACTGTATGACAATGCAGTGATAGTTTAACCATCTAAGAAATAATGCTGAATATCTATATCTAACATGTTCCTGCTGTAAAAACAACCATTGACAAAATGTAAAACCAGAAAGATAGGAAGTGGTTCAGACCAGTAGAAAACAGTATAAAATGACATCCTTAAAAAGAGGTTTCAGAGTTGAGAGTAAAAATGCCAAAAAATGCAGTCTCTGATGCAGTCTAAACCAGCGGACATGTCACCATTTAAGCATTAAAAAGCACCAAATGTGCATGGACACATATACAAATGTCCCAGATATGTGTAGAAAAGAAAAGCAAAGAGTCTAGGAAGAACAGGAAGGGCAGATGCCACCCGAAGGCGGACGACGTGTGGAAACAAGGTGAGCCAACTCAGTGAGGATGGGACTCTTTGTTGTTCAGGACACGAGTGCCGCTGGAGGGGACCGTGGCACTGCGGATGACCTCCATCCACCTGTGTGCAGATAAATATATTTTTTTTTTAATAGGACACAGAAAAACTGCAAATATATTTAGTAAATGTGCATCTAGATGATTTCACTCCGTACCTCTCAAAAGTGTATTCACTCTCCGATCGGAAATAATAGACGTGGGACTTGAAATGCAGTTTGAAGACGTAGTCCTTGTGGATGTTTTCAGACTCTGAGGGGATAGTGACTGAGTAACCCAGAAGAGGAAGGCTGGCCAGTGGATAATCATCCTGAGGAAATACATTATATTTATTTTTAATGTTTTGGTCGTTTATTTTTTTTTTACACAAACAATTTGGGATCAAACAAAACAAACAGATCGATTGCTCCCAACAAAACTGTACAGCAGAAAGCCATGCAACATAGCCAGCAACGTAAGAAAGTATTCAGTTCCTTTACTTATGTAAAATGATAAAACTACAATTTAAAACCACAAAATACTGTATTACAAGCAAAGGTCCTGCATTTAAAACCTGATTCGAGTAACAATACTTTATTATGAAGTATTATCAGCAAAATATACTTGAAGTATCAAAAGTGAAAGTACTCTGCCCCTGTGACTGATAGGTTTTCATATATGACATTATTAGAGTTATACTGATGTATGTAAAGCAGTTTGACTTGCCTTGTTGCTGAAATCTGCTATATAAATAAAGCTGCCTTGCCTTGCATCAAAAACAAGCAGCATTTTACGGTTGTAGGTGTTTGAAGTGGAGCTACTTATAACTTCTTTATTTACAGTTAGCTAGTTTAGCCCAGTGGTTCCCAACCTAGGGCTCGAGCCCCTTCAGTGGGTCACAAGATAAATCATGAGATGATTAATGAGAGAGGAAAGAAGAAAAAAAGTTTTGCGACACATATTTGTATTCATTTTTAGAAATATCCTCAAATATTTGCTTTTTTTTGTAAAATATTGGGTAGTTTTACCTCTTTGAGCCTTGATTAGTTATTGAAATGAAACAATTTGAGAAGTTTAGAGGGGCAATGTCTCTTTGGTGGAACTGCTCACAACTCAGACATCTGAAACATGACAAGGGACTCCAACTGGACACTGCTTTATTGTAAAGGGGTCACAAGCCAAAAAGGTAGGGAACCACTGGTTTAATCTTTAAAATTGCACTGTATTTTATAAACTTGTAACATCTGAATCTGTAAAGTAACCAGTAACTACAGCTGTCTGAGAAATGTAGTAAAAGTTCATTTTTTGTCTCAGAATTTTAGTGGAATATAAATATAAAGTAGCATAGAATGAAGATCACTCAAGTACAAGTACTTCAAAACTGTACTTGCTAGACAATGAGTAGGGTGATGGGGGGAGAAGGGCGCTTAAGCACAGACAATGTCAGATCATTTACAAATCAAACGTAGTCTTGTGAATCTCGGATTTCGGCTTGTGGGGTTTTTACTTAAAAACGTATTGTATTGACAATGTATTGACAGTTATTGTATATCCACAGGCTGAGGTGTATTCCTACACCTTTACAAAACACTACCTGTTTGATTTATTTATTTTTTGACAAACTTTTACACTAACCCTACAGCCCTGCATACTAAACATGTCATTCTGATCATACATTGTTTTATGTTTATTAAAACATTTTTTTAAACTTACAAAGAGTACTACACAGGTTCAGTTCCTCATTACAACTGTTATTCATCCCCTTTAATATAAATACAGTACAATCATTTATTACATCAGTCTTGAACTTTAGCTTCTTTAACATGCAGATTTCTCTAATGTTTTACTGACGTTCTCAACAACTTCTGAATACTTTCATGTAGTAATTTGTTTTTGGCCTTATAAATGATTTGTGCAATTTTAAAATCTCTTTAGAGCCTTTAATTAATAAACAATGGAGTCATTGGTTATTGATAAGTAGTTTTGTTTACAACTCTTTTGGCTATCTTTTCAAGTATAAATATACATATAAATAAAAAGTATAAATAATACTTTTATATTTATGTAATTTTTGATTGAAAATCAAACTTGCTTGTGGAAATATAAACAGCCAACTTTCTGGGGGAAAAAGTGAGATAAAAAAAAATGCATGGAAGAACCTCTATCATGGCACACATATTTGACATTCTACACAGAGATGTGATGTCTTTAAGCCCAGAGGAGGGTAAACACAACAAAGTGAGGAGGGGAATGAACGTGAGAGAGGCTGCGATGTGTTCGCTGGACAAACAAGAGTTGAGAGCGAATGTTCATCACCTGGTGAGACTTGTAGAAAAACAGGCTGAAGTTGGTGAAGACCACCCAGAGCTTCTGCCAGCCGTTGCTGTTCTTGAACTTCCTCAGTAAGTTTCCAGACAGCTGATTCTACAAAGACAAAACACACCTGGTTTACATCTAAAACTATATAAATTCATACACATTATAATACAACTACTAGCGTACTTAGATTTCTGACTAAAAATGTGGAAGAAGGATTAATAAAATTAAAGGATATGTCTGGTGATATTCCTGATTTTTCATATTGTTAACAAATAGCCATAAAAAGCCCAAAACCAAAAGTTGACTGATCCTCGAAAGCCTGATATAGATTATTCCTCTGGGTCATAGAGCTTCATTATTGTCCAATAACTACAAAAAAACAACACATTAATAAGCCACACTGTTGCAGTAGCTGACATGCTCCTTTATTACAATGAACATGTGTACTGTTATTTATTTTAAGTCAATCCCACATACGGGGAATACGCTGCTGTAAATACTTACTAGAGCACCAAATGTGAGTTTATCCACAGCTGAAAATAGTTCCCTAGAAATGCACTATTTACTCCTGTTTGAGAAACATTTACTAAGAACCACAGTGTCCAGCTGTTTTAGGAAATTATGTAGTCTTTTATTAAAATGAAATTATAAATTTGTGACCCGATTTTAAAGATATGTCTTCAGTAGAAACACATGGGGTTTGGTCTGAATCCTACAGACAGGGTAGGGAAGTCAGAAAGTATTGAGAGACGGACTTAGACGTTGTTGGTTTTAGTCATTTCATGGCATTTGTTGACAATAACGAAAATATAGAATATGGCCAGCCTTAATCGTTTGTGCTTATTTTGTACTGCCAAATTAAGTGTAAATATACTGTTGCTTTACATTTTTTTAAAATCTTTAATAGATTAAAAATAATTATAGAACAGGCTCTTACATTATGTGATAGTGCTTCTATCGTGAATTTCATTTTGGATCTTTAGATACAATGTGTCCCTGATTTGTACAGCAACTTCTATGCTATCGTTTTTTCTACAAAGGACGTTAGGACTTTTCTTCCTATGGTGAAGTGCAAGTCAACACATACACAGGGCCTCTCCTGTCTGCCTGGCTCCTTTACCTCTAGACTCCTGCAGGATTCACTAAAGGAGAGGCTCTGAACACGGTACCAGCAGATAACAGAGAGAGGCACTGGTCCCTGGCCACTGGGGGGCCCCACCAGGGGGGCCTTAGTCTCACTGAGTGGACTAGGGTCCTCTACCATGGAAGAATGCACAGACGCATGGGGAAAAGAGAGAGACAGAGAGAAAAAAAAACAGATAGGGAGGGAAGGACAGAAACACAGAGACTGAGTAGGTGAAACACAGGCATGCAGTGGCAGGGATAAACACGAAGGCCGACGACAGAGTGTGTCCAGACAAAGCTGTGAAGAGGACGTTGTTACAACTAGAGAGGAAGAGCAGAACTAGATCAGGGAAAAACAGGATCCGTTCTGTTGGTGTGAGATGAGGACATTTAGCACATCTACGTACTGCTCTCTCTCTATTTATAGACGATCAGAGACTTCAAGTGCCAGGGGAGGAGAAAAAGGACAGAACCACACGGGAAAGCCACAGTTTTGAGTTTAGATAAGGGCTTCACGCAGGCTATGGTTAGCCAAAACAGTGAGAGGGGAACAGTATCCTCACTGAGGCTGCAAATAGAGCAAATAAACAGCTTACATAAGAACTTAAGGTAAACATTTATCTGATATAAAAACAGTTCAAACTAAATTGATGCAAAATTCGTAAGGCCCATCATTTTCAGGAGCAGATGAGTTTAAAGGTACCATGTGTTTTTTTTGTTTTTTTTTACAAGTGGGTCCTTGTTTTGTTTGTACCGTGCAAGCGTATGAGGATACACATTCATATGTGCGAGCAACTTCTTCTGTTTGTGTACAACAAAACTCCACAGAGCCCCTTTAAACTAATTTACACCTAACTGTTATGTCCCTACCCACCCAAACATTAATTTCCTACTGCATGAACAAAGAAAATCCTCTTGCACTGAGCACAGGTTAGAGAAATATGGACAAAACAAGTGAGCTACTGATTATCTATTATCTTTTTTTTCCTCATTGAAAAAGGATTGAGTGCAAATTAAATTTACAAAATCTATTTTTACCCAGACTTTCTATTATATGTTAACTAATCTGATTTTTACCCATTTCTTATTTCAGTATTTTGACTTTTTGTTTTGAAAAATAAACAATGACAACAATGAGCCTTAAAATTATTTCAGATCATTAGCTCACAATAGCAAAAGTAAGTAAGTAAGTAAATAGCTGACGACGGAGTGCAGCGCAGGAGGATACTGTTCCCACTGAGAGATAATCAAAGTGAATTAAGATACAGCACACTCAGACACAGAGAAAGAAAACAGTGAAGCAGAAGGGGAGAGGCAGGTCTGAGGTTGAGTGCTGAGGTGTGGCCGGTACCTCTACAGCTATGCTAAGGTCCACCATGGACACACTGGTGTTCCTGTGCCAGCACACGTGCACCATGGTGTTACCACGGTGAGGGGAGGGCCTTTCCAGCGAGGTGTGCGACGCTGTTATGTCGTCCTCAGACTCCGCCTCTGCCGAGGAGTCCTCAGGGCATTCTGGGAAAGTCAGGAGGTTGTTACTGCTAGACAATGAGTAGGGTGATGGGAAGAGAAGGGCGCTTAAGCACAGACAATGTCAGATCATTTACAAATCAAACGTAGTCTTGTGAATCTCGGATTTCGGCCTGTGGGGTTTTTACTTAAAAATGTATTGTCTGACAGTTATTGTATATCACTGTTTATTGTTTCAAGTATTCATTGTATATGCAACTGTATGTTTAGGTAGTAACTTACTGTTGTCTGTCAGATTGCTGGTCAGAAGTTCAGATGAATGCCCATTGCTGGTTTTTGCCATCTCTATCGCCGCCTGTATGTCCTCCATCCACTTCTCCTTCTCCGTCAGTGAACTAGAGTGAAAAACACCCAAATGGATAAAGTGCTCAGAATGTCCCATCATTAGTCACAGCAGGAAGGCCGGGTGGTTAGTAAACAAGAATGTCACAAGTTGGATCCATGTTAGTCAAGGTGTCCAGCCAAATTATCCCTTAAAAAGACACTAAGACACCATCTGCTCATTCATGGAAACTTGATCAGCAAAATGTTAGTTTGAAGGCAGGAAAGTGGTTCTCTCTCTCTCTCTTTCTTTTTTGTCAAGGTAAAAGGTTGACAACGTTCTATTTAATTATATTTCCTGCATTTATATATTTCTATCAAATAAGCAGATAACATTATTAATTGGTTATTGGAATTGACTGTCTAACAAAAAAGGAACATTAGATATGATGTGTACAATGTGATATTAATATCACTCTATCACACTTTATGATACATATTGTCTTTTCATCTTCACTACGTAATTCCATTACCACCTTATCTTTGATTGATGCTCAAATCCGGCATCTTTTTGGGAGAACATTTATATATTTATATTTATATATATATATATATATATATATATATATATATATATTAAATATACAGATTCAGTTATTACTTTAAACCCAATTACATTTTTTTTTTTACTGTAATTAAAACTGTTATTACAGATAAAGATACAAAAGATGCAAAGATAAAAAATGTGAAGAGAAGCTTAATTGCTATGAGCAAGGTAATTATTTGAAAGCGACCTTGATGAGCAAACATTTTTATCAGTTCCCTCTTATCTTTCCTCTGGAGGATGGCAACTGGAGATTTTAGTGAATGAAATTAAACTGAAGCTCTAAAGTGAGAGCAGGATTTTAAAACGGATTCTCAGTGGAAATTTTGCAATTGCTGATAATGTGTGTTTTTGTTTTTCTCAAAGAGTTCAACTGCATCTGATGAGAGTTCATGTAACAATTCTTGAATGTCTCAACACTAAAATCACTCCACACTCTAAAAGAAGCAGTGCCACACACAGCCACTTTGGGCTAATTTTAGGTCCAGGTACAAGGTGTCTGTGTGCTGATGACTGCTGTTCTTACCTTGCTGCCACCACCACCGACTGCTGCTGTCCAACTAATGTGAAGGCGTGCGGCACACCCCACTCATCTTCACTCTCTCTGATCTGGAAGAAGAACACAGAAAAAACATTAGAGAGCAGCGGTATCTAGGACAGCAAGGACCAAAATAGACAGAAAAAGAGAGACGGAGGGAGGGATGATGAAAGGAAAGTGAGAAAGAAGGACATGTGTAGTTGTCCTGAAAGTGTGTGACTGTGTGTGTGTGTGTGTGTGTGTGTGTGTGTGTGTGTGTGTGTGTGTGTGTTGGAGCAGGGGAAGACGTTGATAGAGCTGCAGTTCAGCTGTTTGAGGCGGCTTATTTGCAGTACTGACAAATCGTGACAGTCATTTGAAGCACTTTGCGTTCAATTGAGAGAAACAGCACTTACTGTCATGCCATGGAGCGGCAGCTGGCCGTGCATTTTGAACTGATTGGTCGCCGTCATCCCTCGACTCGTGTACAAAATGACGTCGTTGAACTATCGCCAGAGAGGCAGGCAGAGAGAAAGTGGTAAATGAACAATCTTTCAAACCAAATGCGATTAAGTTTGTTTTTTGAATGTATATAATCCAATAAATAATCCTAAGGAAGTACAAACTACTTGTCATAATGACCACAAAGAAAAGCTTGAATATAAATGATAAAGCCCAAGGCTGCACCACACATGCACACCTCCACATTGTTTTAATCCTTGTTTATCAAGGTTATATTTCCAACAAAAACAAACGTGTAAAACCCAAATTCTGAGAAACGTGGTATGTTTTTCCCCTAAATAAACCTTTGGAGTTGCACTACATCTGCCAACACCATCTGAGTGATGTATAACTGGAAAGGATAGAAGCATGATTATTTTCCCACTGCAATCACTCCACTAAATTATTTGATTAGTGATGTGACCTAATCTAAAAAGAGAGTGGGTGTTACCAGGAAAAACATGCGTTGCTGTAGGCCTTTTCCAGACAGTTTGCTGAGGCAGCCTAACCGGATAAACTCCTGAGAAAGTAAAAAACATGTATCATTTCTTATTATCTATACAGTCTCTAGATAATTATAACATTTGCCAGTCCATTCTTTTTAAGATTTAAACTTACCCTGCCAGGAACAACAAGATTGTCGACACCAATCAGATCCTTCTTCAGCTCCAGAAGCTTCTGGAAGTTCTCCATCTTGCTTAGGCTTCCCTGGAGCTGCTCCGCCACCTCAGACACATCTGCCAGAGCAGCTACAGACCAACCACGGATAAGAGATTATTGGACATAGACTGTTAAGATTATTCTACACTCACCAGAAGATCTAAATGTACCACTACAAACACTGAACGTAGTACCTCTGCAGTCCCTGAAATCCACATGAGTAGCTGGGTAGTGTTTGCAGAGGCGCTCCAGGATCTGCTTGTAGTGACTGAGGCGGTGCAGAGGCCGCAGAATGAAGACATTGAGAGGGACGTAGCAGACCTTTTGAAGCTCAAAGTCCCTGCATAGACCCTCCAACCTGCGAGATGCCCTGCACGCCTTCTCAAGCTCCAACATAACTTCAGTCTGTTTATGCAGGTTTGCGGTCAGGGGCTTTGGACAAAGTTGGAACATGGCACGCATAAATGAGTATTAATTCATTACTGTAATTACAGATATGTGATAGAGTGGCGCCTCACCTTCAAGCCTTGAAGGTTCTTCAGCATGACATCTCCAATGCGCTGGTAGTCTCCTTTTATGTGTGCATTAGAGCGTCCTTCCCTAAAGCAGGTAAACATCAACAAGATGTTTTATCTCTAAAATATTATGGAGCCATTCGTAGACAGATAATTAATTAACTAAGCCAAAGCACTTAAAGCTCATTGATTATTCAGACGAGCTTGAGTTTATGCAAGTAAAATTCCAATCAAGTTGGAAAGGGCTCTTTCAACTTTGAGATCAACCAGCAGGTGTCTCCCTTGAGCATGATTTCTCCAACACAGGGTGCAGGAGTAATGGGCTGCCATTACTGGATTCATTCAGAATATTTATTATTTTGGTACTGCATTTTAGCAGTCGCTTTAGGGAAACATATCCAGTCGGTAAAACACATCCTTCCTAATCTATGACAGAAAGCTTTCTAATCATGGTCACAACAACAAAGGTACATGTCTACCATAATATCGGAGTATGCAAAGCTAAAGTCCTGGATAATTTGCATACACAGTTTGAGTGTGGTTCGTATCAGCAGAGTTGACTGTGATATCACTTTCAGTTTTAATCTAGAGTTCTAACGATGACTAGCCAAAATAGGCTTTGAAATAAAAAAATATTTTACGTCTGCACTTAATGGTCATAAATTCTGACACGCTAACAGGCTTAATGCATCACTGCCTGCATGTCTGTGTGTGGGGCAGTATGTGTGTGTGTGTGTGTGTGTGTGTGTGTGTGTGTGTGTGTGTGTGTGTGGTTCAGTGTGTGTTAGATAAAGCACAACATCATTAAGCATATCAGACAGCAGAAACCCACAGGCAAGAAAAGGCCGGCCGTGGTGCAGCACGACTGTTGCCATGGAGATTAAAGCTCCTCGGGTCACTGAAGGGACTGGGTCGCCCTCTTAGACGAAATGCCAATACACCTCATTAGGAAATTGTGATAAATAGGGCTAAAACCGAACCACCACATCACTGGACGTGTTCTTAAACCTACAGGGAATTTTTCTGGAGTGAAATGAGTCTCACCATAGAGCCAGCCTCTGCTCCACCTCCCTGAGAAATCCTGTGTGGAACTTGTGCAGAGGCTCGAAGGTGGAGAGGACAGTCTTCTTCAGAGACTCTGGAGTCGCCTCATCTTGTCCTACAGCACTCTGGAAAGACTGGGATCACAAATACACACGAGTTCAAGAAAGAAAATGTGGCATAAACCAAGATACTATTTTATATAGTTTACATTAAGGCATCTCCACACATGTAAAGATACTCTGCTGGGAAAATCCTTTGTATCGGATATGGTTTTTCCACAAAAAAGTTCAATTACACAGGCAATAATTCTTAAAATGACATCTACTCCTTGTCCCTCACTTAAAAATCCAATATATATATATATACATATGCAAATATCTTTCATTTCAAAAGCAAACAACTAAATGTCTCCTACTTCACTTAAAAACACAAACGTCTCGGTGTGCATGCATGGGAGGTTTGGCTTACTTGGATGTAACAGAGATGCAACAAATGTAAAAGTGGCCAAAGTATTAAAACACACTGCAATGGTTATCTCTCGATGACATCAGGTCAAGTCCTGATTATCTGGTGTCAAGCTTGTAAAGAGAACGTTTCACACAAGCAAAGACCCTTCAAGATAATTTGTTAATGCAGATTTTCCCAGGATACTACCAAAAGACCTTTATCTGTGTTTCTGCTATTGCTCAGTCTTGTGACGTCCCTTAAATCCTTTATTTGCCTGAGAATGAATAAAGGAATCAATAGCCAATCACTCCTAACACTATCGTTCCATTTAGTCAGATTGAAGTCAAGCGTTGCATGTTTGTGTGTTTGACCACAGTGGGCATGAAATAGCTTTATTTAGCTGACGTGATGGGAAAGGGAAGTGGGTTTTAGGAAAAGTGAATGTTCTAGAAGGGCTTGAGAAGTAGCGCCAGCTGTTGTGCGGATGACTTCACCACAAACAGCAGCACCAACCAGTGTATGGGAAGAGAGTCAGCACAAACGCACAGCTGTAAAAAGAATGAGGACACAAGCCAACCCAAATATTTATGAGATGTGTAAAAGGCTTCTCTGCAAATTACAAGACGGGAAAAGCTGCAGATTTCAAAAACGCCAGTGAAAAGAAGTAATGCATTTTCTCTACACGCGTGTGCCGAATCAGACAACAGCAGCGCTTCAGTACGGCCTCGTGAGAACATCCTCCTTGTTTGCTGTTGAAGGAGCTATACCGCATGTTTAATATCCTGTTTTCTGCTGCCTTTTCTTTGACATACTTTAAAATGAAACGGTGTCCACATTCTTGTACCTAGCCAGTGAAATCTAAAAGGAACAGACTGAAATGGGGAGTCGCATGCAAAGGAAACATGCAGCTAAATCCATCTATCGCTTTAAACACACAGTTTAGTATTCACAGCCTTGAGTGAGACGGATAAATGCATTTGAGAGCACTGGTGTGGGGAATAAAAAATGAAATCGCATCTGCCAAAATATCCCTGTGTCACTGCCTGACACTGTGTTTGGACGGACGCTCTGCAATGGAGCAGCTAACCGAAATAATCAATGTTTTCTCCCCAGAGGACAGGGCAGGAGAAAACAAACAGTGGAGCAGCGTGTTGGCGAGACGATTTTCTTTTTTTCTTACCAAAGTCATCACTTCCAGGTCCTTCAGATACGTCCTTTCTGTGGTCAACAGCTCCTTGGCAATGAAGTAGGCCCGATCTGTTGGGAACCTCTGCAAATACATCCCAACAGACAGGAGACTGTGAGGAAGAACAAATTAACTATCCAACTATGAGCAAGTCCAGCTAGTGTATTGCCTGTCTAACCCATTTCTCTGAGAAGACTTACTCAGCTTCAGTCCCTGTGGAGTTATTAAGGACAGGTAATCTGGGTCCACTGCTATTTTTAGTATGTGACAGTGGCTTTGAGGAACCGGTTTAGTAAAAAACATACAACAAAGCAACTTACTGGAGTGATTTATTGTTGCTTTTATCAACAGAAGCTGAACCATTAAATCACAAACCTTCCTCCGGACGTCGTCTTCATCGTCGGTGCGAACGCTGCCGGCGTCGTTGAGTAGAGGGCTGGTGAGGGGGGAAGGTTGTCGGCCGTTGGGACTGTGACTGCACAGCTCCAGTGACTTCTGACCATTGACCATGCCATGTGAGTGACCAGAGGACGCAGACAGGTGAGGGCTGTTGGACACCACTGCTGCACGAGGGTCAGCAAGTGAGGGAAGAAAAATGAAAAGTGAGTGATTCAAATACAGACGTGAAAACACAACAGGAAATCAGATATATTCTTAGCTTTGGCACTCACTTCAAGTCTCAGATGGGTGGAGTTTGGCACACTGAGATTTTATATGAAGACAGGGACATAACAAATCACAGAAAAGTAGACGATTTGTTGTATAATCAATCGATCAACAGAAATAAAACATCAAAACATGAAAATCAAATAAGCAAAACAGCTGATTAATTGATAATGAAAATCATTAGTTGCAGCTCTACAGAAAAGCCAAATTCCAAAGACACTGTGGTGACATTTTGATATGAATTGAGGTTTCCAGCATTCAATTCATAATCCAACATGGCAAGCACCACCCATTGGAAGAATATGCACGCTAAACCAAACTATCTGAAGTATTTACAATCACAGTTTGACCCAGGATCAGAGTTTTCTGCCTCTGCAGCCTGCAGAAAGTAAAATATCAGCCATGACTCACTCTACAGTCCAGACAGCTCTGGCAGTCTTAGTGCAACGTCAATCAATATGCGAGCTGAAGCACATACCGCAAGATGATTAAAAGGAATAGCTTACTTAGTGTCATCTATACTGACCATGTTCACAGAGCTTACTTACTATGTTTTAGCTGCAACTTGCCTCTCTCTGCTGTCCTCTGGTGTGTCGATACAAACACAATAGTGATTACACACACACAAACCAGCGCAACGCACCAGCACAACTCTGGGAAGGATTTACTATGAACTCTATGGAGGGAAGGAGTGGAAACCACAGTGTACATCTACAAGACTGCTACAAAGGAGAGTGGTAAGAAACTACAGTATATACACTGACATCCACCAACCAACACTTCAAAATAACAGGGAGAATGAAGAGGAAAACTATCTACAATGAGCACCAGACACCAACTAACTGGGGTCTCAAAAAGAAGATTCCGAAAAACCTCACTTCATGAAGGTCATCTTTATTAACTCTAAAAGAACATATATACATTGTTAAATGAATATAAATCTTGTGGAAAGCAGCAGAAAAAGGTCAAAGCCAGGTGAGCGTATAGAGTGAGTGAATGGGAGACTGGAGGGTAAGTGTAGTGAAAGAAGTGTGAATTCATGCAGTCCTCTAGACCTTACCTAACATTAGATATAAAACAGATCTTCATGAATGTTAAAATAAACAGCCTTGTGACACTTTTATGATTTTGTTATTGATGTACTGAAAAAGTCAGTTGGTAATGAAGAAAACTATGCATTATTCAGTCCATGAATACAAGTTTTACATCAATTTCCTAGTAGTGACACAGTGAGCTGTAAAAAAACAAAAACAAACTGTAATACAATGTTTTAAAATTCAGTCCCTAATCATACTGCATGATTTCCTAGTCTTAGAATTTCCTTTAACATCACATATTACAGTCTGTTATACTAAATTAGGAAATGACAGTGAAGTGACTGAGAGCACTACCTGTACTGTATATTACAGAACATTCAGTACATGCAGAGAGCAGACAGGGCAGAACAGCATGACGTGCACAACGCCTCAGTCCTGGTTTAGCGCAGCATGCATTGGAAACACACCCTGAAGGACATCAGCAGTTGAAAAACACACACAAGTCTCGCCCACAGACCTGGGACTTTAAGACACACCAACAGAACAGGTTTGATATTTTGGACCAAATTCACATACTGGTATTTTCGATTTGTCTTTGTGCAGCAAAATGTCATTCCAGGTCTATGGGAGAGCTTTGTGCACCAGGCAGGGGTCCTCATACTGCAGTGATCCAGTGATTTCCACAAATAAACATATGCTCTCTTTCGTAGTGCTGGACTAATCTATGCCATACAGCTTTGAAACTACTAATAATGGTAATAATCAGGAGGCACATGCACAGCCAAAAGTTTTTGCAGATGCTGGGAAACGATAATCTGTACAAAACAAAACAAAACAATCCTGCACACTGCTGTGTCGTTTTTTTTCTTCATATATTGTACATGGACATGACAGCAAAACGTTTTATTTTTATTGCTTTTTGTTGCCTTTATTGGATAGATGATGGTGGAGAGACACAGGAAACAAGGGGAGAAAGAGTGGTGTACGACATGCAACAAAGGTCCCCGGCTAGAATCGAACAGGGAACTTTTGTTGCTGGCTACTGGGGTGCCTGTTGTAGTCGTAATGTTGTCATGTCCATGTTGAAGAATTGGGAATGAAACACTGATAATGTTGAAATATTAAATAATTTTGAAATCCAAACACATCTGTCATTTAAAAGGCTAATAAAGAATAGATATCCATCCTCACACATACAAATAAAAACCACTAAATCTCACTATGCTGCTTGACATGCTAAAAATGTCTGTGGGCACACCGCAAATGCAGTGGACAGTGATGAATGAGCCCAGAGACTCTGGTGCTTTGACATGTTGCCCTTAAACTGCCTTTCACACACATGCACTGTTACTAAAACCTGCTTCTATTTTTCTGCACAGCAAGCTCCTGTCATCTTCAACCTGACGTTCTATCCGCTCTGGAATAATTAACCGTTAGCTGGATCACTGCAGAGAAGGCAACCCAGATACTGGTAATCTCGCCTTTTTCCACCACACAGACAAAACAGGTTTACATGCAGTTGTGGGAAAAAAAACAAAAAACAAAAAAAGATACGAAAGTTTCATGCTGACAGACAAGTGCTTACATTGGACAAAGAAATAAAAGAAAGAACAGAAATGTGATATAAAAATCATCACTTTCTCAAACAACACAATCAAAGACGGCAGAAGTGCAAAAGGAAATCTGGAAAGGTGACCACAAAAATAAAAGTGCAGTGCCATTTTGTTAAGAAGATTGAGAACTTTGCAATCTGTGGAAACTAGTGAAGATTTTGATAACACCACAGCTGTTGGAGGGCTAGCTTGACACCAAATTACTGCCAGAGATACTCGAGCATGAGTCGAGTGCAGAGGGGGATGTCAATAGTGAGCATGAGAGTTGTAAACTGTTGTGGAGTGGCTGAACTGCCACTGCAACAGACATTTACCTTCACCTCAGCCTGACCAACCACTGCTTTCTAACGGTATTGGACAATATTCACAAAGATATTGTGAGCTTATATTTACTCCCGTTGGTGTTTTTCCTGTTAAATCCTACCACCTTTGTGAACACAATGTAATGTCAGTAAGTCAGTAAAGAGCAGAAGGTACTGTAAACATAAACAATACTGAATACCAATCAGGTGTTCAAATTGGTATTCGCAGCATATTAATTAGTTTCCACTCTGACATCAAACACTTAAGACAGAACTTTCTACTCTCACAACAATCACAAGCCAGATGCAGCATCAAGAGTTTCAATAAATCAACCAAGACAGCAGGATTATTCCCAATAAAGGTCTATGAAGTCAACAATTACTGCCACAATTATACATCCACGGATCTTTCAGGACCGCACAATAGACATATAATGAGTACAAAGTGTGTAATGCAGAAAACTGTACAACATTATAATAATGTTATCAATCTAATAGAAAACAGAAATGCCTCCAGACAATAATGAAATGATATGTGCATTTCCCTACGGGAAGTCATAAGGCAACTGAGACATAGAAACTGAATGACTCACGCTGTTGTAGACTTTGTTCTGAACATCCAATGAATGCAAAGAATGTGAGAAAAAAGTGCATCTGCAACAATAAGTTGTCTTTTGATAATTTGTACGTTTAAAACTTCTCTGTTGTCTCTGTAGTTTTTTATAATTAGTAGGTATTCAGTATTACATCTTTACATGGCACTTGCATATTTCTGAAGGGACGTACTAATACAATCAAAGAACTGGGAGGCTGAAAAACACTGAACGGATTCCTTCCTTCGTGAAATCTTACAAAGGGAAACAGCTCCCGGTGAAAGAGAGACTGAGGCTGGGCTTAAAAAGTGCTTCTGGTAGGTTCCGCTTTCACACCTACCTCGTTTGGTCCGGACTTTCGGACTTTTCAGTTTGATCCGAACCAAAATTACAGGTGTGAAACCTCCCCCAGACCACGGTCCAGACCATACAGCCAAAATTTGGTCCGACCAAAAGAGGTAGTCTCGGTCCGGATCATGCTGAACCATGGTCCGGTTCGTTTCTAGTGTGAAATCATTTTTTGGATGGTTCGGACTTTCGGACCAAATACAGGAAGCTCTGGCAGGCTATCTTGGTGTTATAAGACCGGGGAAGTTCCTTTAAGGAATAGCTCAGTGCTTAGTGTGTAGGCCTACATGAGAGTGTGACGGTGAATGTGCTCAGAGCAGACAGCTGTCGGCTATCAGAGCAGAGAATACATCAGCAGTTTACTTGTTAAGTGGTGTTAAATGTACAGTGTAGGTTTCAGTTTGTCTCTGAATAAATGCTGCAGCTCCTCAAACCCCAAATAAAGTTCCTTTTTTTGCTTCTCAACAACGCAACAAAACAAGAGCCGCGGCAGCACAGCGAGAGCAGCAGTCAGTTGGAAAAACTTACCAATTCAAATGCAAAAACACGAACCTTGGTCCGGACCTTGGTTTCGGACTTTCAGGTGTGAAAGCCCCCCTAAGAAGACTACTGTGAACCTGGAGTGTGGAGATTTGAGTCGTCCTCCGACATAAAAAAAATCTGTCACTCACTGAACCCTGCTTTTCTTACACCATCTGGACACAAACTAAACCGTTTAACCTCTCCTGTGGAGATGGTTTGAAGCTCTCTGTGCACTAACAGCTGAAAATCTGTCCGCCCTCGTCATCACTGAAGGCATTGCACCCGTCCTCATCTGCCTCCTCGTCCAGCTGGAGGCTGCCAAAAGAAAACTTGTTCCGGGGTAAAGGGGAAGTGGAGTTATCCTCCACTGGATTACCAACCATCAGGGGGCTGCTGCAGTTTCCCTCGCTATTCTCCACCTCTGACTCACTGGACTCTGAACCACTGGTGGTGGAGCAGTCATTCATATGAACGGGTCCCACATGTGTGACACCAGCGTGCCCTAGGCGTTTCAGCCCTGGACTGGCACTGGACCTGCCTGCTACTGAGAGACCATTAGCCATCATGCGGCGCTCAAGAGCAGCCATTCGTTCTGCCCGAGACAGGACAGGATGTGATTCATGCCCTGAGAAGGACGTTCCCTGGTTGGGGACTGCCTCAGAGTGGTGACGCACTTTGTGGAGTTTATGTAAACGAGGAGAGCGGCTTGGGACGGAGGAGTATCTGCCCTCCTCGAAATGAGGGGGAGCAGAGCCGAAGCCGTTCTGTTCAGCGTAACCGAGGGACCTTGATTGATGATTGTCCATGGAAGGACTAGTGATGCCACTCCTTGAACCCATATGTGGGGCTGTGAGAGGGCTGCTGCTATGCCTCTCTCGGTTATGGGCACTGAGGTCCGCCATAGTGCTATGAACGGGACTCTGGTCAACCTTTTGGTATGAATGCTTGGGACACTCGTCTAACTCATGGCTCATGTTGAGCGATTTCTTAGAGGAGGAAGGGTACTCCCTGTACAGCATCCTACCAAGAAACTGCTCCTGCTGGGCCTGCAGAGCCCTGTTTACGCTCCCAGAGCCAGACCCATGACAGAGCATGGGCTGCTCCCTATAACTGTGATTCAACCTTATAGCCTGGTTATATTCACTATCTACATCACTGCAGTCAATGAAGGGGATGAAAAAGCTGCCGCCTTTAGCAGCCTGTGATGCTGGACCTGTACTCAGATGTTCTGGGTGGGTCTGTTGGGTTGAGCCTCTTGTCTCCTCGGTCCTGGACACAGACCCTGTTCTGTCCCCGTGGCCGTTTCTCTGCTGAGACGGGCTGGCCCTTGTTGTCCTCGAGGCCGAGGGGTCTTCTGCACTCACCAACGCTGACTCCTTCCAACAACGCAGAGAAGGAGAGTCTACTCTGTCCCCAGGACAACGACTCTGACAGAAAGAGACACAGGCAGCGAATTAAATTATTTTAAGAGTATATTTTAATCATGACTATGTTTGATTTGATTATAAATACTAATGATTAATTCTGTCTGACTTGAAGGTAGCCTGTTGAGTTTCTTGACCACCTGTGGGGCCATGAGTTGTTGTTTTTTGTGCTCTACTAGCATGTGCAGAGGATACACATGTACAAGCATATGTGCTTGGGGTGGCAGAATACACATTCCTGCTGACAGTTTCGCCAATCGACAGTTAGTCGTGGTATTGTGCCAATAAATCTAGCAAAAGGCAGAAAAGAACAAGAAGATTCCTAGCCGATGTAAACATTGTGTGTTAACTAGACCTGCAAGTAGGTGCAAGGACTAAAGGTGCAGCGACCAGAGATGACCAGAAGTATGACACCATCTCCGAACACGAAACAGGTGGTTTAACACCCGTTTCTTTGTATGCCTTGGCAGACTTAGGCACTCTCCTGCAGCACACACTGCAAAGATTTGATCAAATGCATTACTATGTTTCATTTTATATACTTACATTACATACACTGAACATACATACACTACCGGTCAAAAGTTTGGGGTCACTTAAAAATTTCCATTCCACTCCATTATTGACAGAATATCAGCTGAGATCAGTTGCATTGCTTTTTTAACCAGGGCAGCAGTTTTCAGATTACATTATGTGCTTACATAATTACAAAAGGGTTCTCCAGTGTTTTCTCAGTTAGCCTTTTAAAATTATATCAGATTAGTTAACAGAATGTGCCTTTGGAGCATTGGATAAATGGTTGCTGATAATGGGTAATGTAGATATTGCATTAAAGATCAGCCACCCACTCAGATCAGCTAGTATTCTGTCTATAATGGAGTGGAATGGAAATTCCTAAGTGACCCCAAACTTTTGACTGGTAGTGTACATACATTTCCGTTTACATTAAAGTATTAACCAATAATGTAAATGGTACTGACATAAGCAGTATTGCTTCAACACTTATAAATTCAGCCAGTATTATAACACTAAAAGATGTCCACTGTGATTATAGGAAAAAGACTATAATGCTCAAACAGGGAACAAAACATTAAGAAAAGTCAAATAGAAACAGGACCAGAGGGGGATTCATGAATAAAATAAAATGAAGTCAAGGTTGGGTACTGTCCTCCGCTATACACTTGAAACCAAATAGGCAACAGTAAAATGAATATAGAAAGTTATTTTTGAATGACAAAATATTATGTACAGGATGTGATTATAAAAAATTTGACCAGGCTACAAAAAAGTCATGAGTGTAATGTATTGAACAACGCAGATTAAATAAAATAATAAAATATTAAAATGTTTTAAAAAAAACATGATGGTTTTTGGTGAGAACAGTTCAATAAAGTAACTGTATGTAAGAAAACTTGACAGGGTACAATTGAGGCTTTTGCTGTGTAAATGAGAGCATGGTGCTGGTGATATGGAGATAATTGTCTGCTGTAGATGCACAAAAAACTCACTTCTGTTGGCACTTCATGGGGGCGCGGAGAAGGCAACGGCGACAGGCGGATGTTGTGTTGGACCCGACTGTGTTTCCTGGTAGACAGGATGTTGAAGGTCAGCATTATAAACTCTGAGCACCTTTGCCTAGACCAAATGTGTCAAAAGTGTCTGCAGCCTTTACCTTTCGAACGGGATCTTTTTAAACTCAGACTCCCTCACATAATCAATCACCTGCTTCTGTGTGCGACCACTGCAGAGATAAATAAGGTAGAGATAATAATGAGCTATTCTTGGAGAGCTGTAGTAGACTGTTAAGTGATGGGGAGACGCTGCTGTGTTACTGCACTCCTGAGAGTCAGAGAGCAGCTTTATGATGCAAACTCACCTAAATCTGAAGGAGGAGCCTCGTGTGAAGATCACAGGCTTGGGCTTGGGCTTAGGTTCCTCAAAGAGGCGGAAGAAGGCGTGGTTTTCGACACAGATCTTCCAGAAGACTTTACAGCAGTCTCGGCTGCCCATCAGGAACTCCAGAGTGTCCTGATATGAACTCTGGGGGACACATAAAAACTTACACACCAACAAACTGATGGGATTTGTATTTTACACAGAGTGATTCAGGGACATCACTTACATTTAGATCTGGCCTCAGCTTGATGAGGAAACGTTTCCTCTTGAAGCTCAGTTTGCGCACTTTAGACCAGTTGAAGGCGTTAATCTTTGTGTGTCCCTGCAGTGATGAGAAATAACCTTTATACCTTAAGCCAGCGTTTCTCAAATGGGGTATGTGTACCCCTGGGGGTACTTTGGAGTACTGCAGGGGGTACGTGAAATGTGCAAAAATGCTAATTTAAAAATATGTCATGCATAATTCCTAAAATAATTATCCTATAATAATGAATGAATTAAGTGATGGATTCTAAACATTTGAAATGTAGCATTTAAATGTTTTTGTTTAAAAAAGGTTATTGTTTAGTAAATCTATCCCTGCCGGTACTGTATTGTTCCTCTTTATATAGACTTTTTACCAGTTTTTTACTTGGCTTAAAAAAAAAAAAAACTGGTCAAAGGGAGTACAATATTGAAAAAAGTTTGAGAAACACTGCCTTAAGCTTTAAAAAAATATATATAACTTTTTTATCACCAAACATATCTGCTGAAGTGAAGTTAAAGCACAAATAATCCACAAGTTTCCTCATATCTGTACCATGCAGATGGATTATTACACCAACCATCACACCACAACACACCACTTGGGTTGACCTACAAACTTGTGTGACTTACCTGAAAGACCAGCACACCAGTGTGCGCAACAGCCAGGCTGAGCCTCGTGCCCTCACGATCTTTGGCAGGGTGGAGGCGAATCCCATACATCTCCAACCTGCGTGCCACTTCTAGTAACTGATGGTCTGATTCTGCTGGTGTTTGACCTCTAGCAACACAAAAGACAACAGTAACGAGTTAAAGAATGAGGCTGGCGATATTTTATGTAAAGCTGACTGTGCAGCCACAGCCTGACATAACGTATCCTTATTACTCATTATTATTACTCATACTTATTAACTGTGTCATATACCTTCATGGTTGTCCAAAAACTACTAAAAACACCAACCACTCTGCTGCACAGGGTGACATGTTTCTTCATTACCATGAACATGGGCACTGTAGTTTATTTGAGTTAATTATATACATCGTCCTGCTGCTGTAAATACTCCCTAGAGCACCAAATGTGTATTATTCCACAGCTGAAAATAGTCCTTAACAAATGCACCATTTCATTTTGTTTCAGTCACATTTGCTAAAAATTACAGTGCCCAGCTGTTTGACATTTCTAAGCCTATTTAAAAAAAAAAAAAAAAGTAACTATATTTGTTTTTAAACAATGACTGTTGAAACTATAATTCTTATGGGTTTTTAAAAATGTATGTGAAGGAATAATCGGGGGCTCAGTGCCAAAGAAAGGGCAGGGATTTCAGGAAGTATTGAGTGTTCGACTAGCTCATTATTGGTTTTGGTCTTTTCATAAAAAGATTTTGACATTATGACAAATTTAAAGAATAACAGTGACCTTATCCTTAAATCTATATATTGGTATTTGCAAAAGTATGTGTTGAGAGTACTGAGGGCAATAGAGACACAGTTAAATTAAAAAAGCTAATCTTACATCCAGGTTTTAACACTCACTTGACAAGTGCAAACTGTAGCATTAATTATCCTTCAGCAAATATTTGGACAAAAAAAATTAAATTATGGCTTATCGTCCTGCTGTGGGTCTCACTAATTGAGGTGAAAAGAACAAGTCTGAGTGGATCCAGGTTTCTAATGTTTATCTGAGTTTTTGGAGCGGTGGTGGAAGGTCGGAGGAGGGGTTGCAAATACTAAATTTCTTAATTCTCATCAGTGGATAAGCTTTCCCGTTTCCTGTGTGGTACTTAATAAGAGATTTAACTCAGCAGGGCACCGAGCCAAAAAAACTGCAATTACAGTTATCAACTAAAAAAAGCCTTTGTTGGAAAAAAGGGCAAGTGAAAGAGAGCCGTCACATCTAATGGAGCTCCTTTCATGTAGCAGCCGCCCACTGTGTGTCCACCTCTGGCATGGCCCGCTGTAACATAGAGGTGAGACAAGTGTTGGCAAAGCTTGGAATCCAATATGTGCACTGATGAGGACATTTTGAGGGAGGATGGTGAGAAAAGATCTGGAATGTTTCCAGTAATACTCCCAGCAGTATACCACTCTTAAACCTGAGGCTGACACTTCAACACAAACACTCTGCATTAGACACGTGAGAATAGACTTTAAAATTCCGTGTTTTTAACCTACTAACCCAGCTCACTCCAGCTGTGTGAGTCACTTGGTGAGTTTAAGGAAGATTTTATTCTTTTTTCAGAAGCAATGCCGCCATTTGTTGATAGAGAGTAGTAGAGAAACTCATATCTGGCCAGAAGCTGTAAAAACACTACAAAGACTAGCTTTTCTAAGTTGATGTATAATAAAGAACTAAACGGAGCACTCTTGAGAAAGAATCCATTCATTTGATGGCGGGTTTCTTGAACGTGTTGCCTGTATAATAAAACTTTCCCGCAGGACATGCACGAGTTCTGAAACAACTGATCCTGTTCATGGGTGAAGAGAGTAATTGCTGTTCAGCCATGGTTTCAGTGACCTTATGAACGGAGCTGAAAAGAAACAATTACTGGATCAAAGAAATGCCTAATTTTAGATGTGTGCACACCACACAGTACCCCTGTTCTAGAAACTCACATATTCTTTGAGTGAAACTCCATGATCTTATCAATCAGGGGCATTTGATCTGGGATGTAATTGTTGTTGAGGAGGTGTGACCGGCACTGGCTCTCCTCAAAGTCCCCAATCTCAGCTGAAAAGTTGGGGAGAAGAAAGGAAAAAAATGCATGTTATTATAATGAAGATGACAAATTAAAGAAAAAAAACAATCAACAACAACAATCTTAGTAAGTCTCCAAAATAGCTAAAATGCTCCTTGGCAAAGATTCTCTGAACTCTACTCCTGCAAAACATTTTTATTTGTGTAACATTCTTGTGATACAAATTATACTCTTACATACATCTACATCCATCTACTGTACATATAGACACAACGTTTCACTGATCTCCATCGTAATGCATGTTGTCTTTGGTCCCTTTTGGTAACAGACTGTCAGACTGTGGCTCAGAAATGTCAGGTTATGAAAATGCTCAGTATTTCCTGCCATGATGTGTGAAGTTGTTCTAAAGCAGTCTTGCAAGATTATGTTCAGGCATCCGACTAAAAGGTATCCATAGCAACACACAGATAATCAATTTGCAATGGTGCGCAGTGTGCTACGTATATGACAATGTTTGATGATAAGCTCTGTTTGGAAAATGTGTCTTCAAAGACAGTTATCTGATCAGTCGACTCTTTGGTCTCTTGAGCTAAATGAGGAAACAGCCATGAGGAACTTACACTGAATAATATGGGAGACCATCAGCGCGGCACTGGTGTCGTTGCAGGTCAGACGTCCACAGGAAACATCCTGTTTGATCTGAAGAGCAAACAGGTACCTGGGCACAAACACAAACAGCTTTCACAGATTCAATAGAGTAAATGCGGTGGTTTCCAGCGCTGGAACAAGATCAAATGAAACTAGAGATGGTCCGATACCATTTTTTGCTTCCCGATACCGATTCCGATACCTGAACTTGCGTATCGGCCGATACCGAGTACTGATCCGATACCAGTGTGTCATATATTTTATTATGTTTTAACAACTGTATACTACTATCCCTGTATGGATGTGATATGATTTCTATCTTTGTTGTCGGTCTGGCTCAAGTTAAACTCTTTGTGAAACATGAACGCCACAGAACTTTCTTTTATTATGCAGTTTGACAGTCAGTTATAACGGAAAAAGAATATAAATAAACTACTTTAATGTAGATTTTCTTCAGGGCTTTATTACGTGGTAGCGGCTCGGTACATTAACTCCAGTACTTTCCGATACCGATACCAGCGTTTGAGGCAGTATCGGAGCCGATACCGATACTGGTATCGGTATCGGAACATCTCTAAATGAAACTCAATTATAAACACCACGAACTGCTGAATTCAAACAGGACATCCAAGGGAGATGCTGTAACTACATTTCTTATTAAATATAATATACCCTGGCTCTTTTAATTTAAACCAAAGTCTCCCAAAAGAAATTGGCCCAGGTGCACTTTTTGGATTCAGTAATTAATAAGTTAAATGAAGTCATTTATCGAAGATTCACTGACTGTCTTGTGCTACAGTGCTGCTTCTCTTGGATGCAATTCAGAGCGGGAACCAATATAGTTTTAATAAAATGTATAGTAATAAGTTAAATAATGAGCATTAAAGGGGAACTATGCAGTTTTTTTTAGCTTAATTTACCTTAACTGAACAGCTTCGGAGTCAATGGAATGGTTATATGACTTTTTTCAGGTTGAACGGTGGTCGTCTCGCTTCCCCCTAGCACCTGTGGACGGGAAAAACCACCCTTGCAACTTTTGGCCGGTGAGTCGCCGGCCTCAGCGTCAGAAAGTATCACGTGATATCAGGTCTCGCAATGTAACAAATTGCTTCACGGCACTGCACACATACACGCCCCCATCCAGGAATTAATGTAGTTATGAGGCCTGACCTTATGATGGAGGAGAGCCTGTATCTAAAGTATGCTTTTTAACAAAAGGTGAGGTCTTAACCAAGCTATTAATGAATAAACACAGAATTGTCAGAGGGGCATTACTTTCTGTACGCCTATTATTTATCCACTCTGACTCTGTGAAAACATGCTCCACGACAAGGAAACAGAAACCAGAAAATCATTAGCTCCTCTCCAGAGGGCTAAATCAGAAACATGGCAGCCATGACGAAAGTGCAAAGCTGGGGGGAATAAATCTTCTGGGAACCGAAGAACATGTTTCATTAATGCTTCTACAATGGCGTTCGGTCACAGCTCAAGTCTTTTACATTGACAAAATGTAAATAAATGCACGTTTCAATGCCAACTCAAGGATATACATGATGCAGAGATAAAAGGAGTTCAATTATGTGGAAAGGAGCTCACCTAGTTAGCTCCTCCAGTAGCTGGGCATGGTCTGGAGGAAAGAACTTCACAGCAAACCTCAGGATTGTGTGCTTCGGTCCTGTGTGGGATAGATGAATTTTGAATTTTGTAATAACACAAAATGCCCTCAGTTGTTTATTAGGTATAGCTAGATAAAACTGATGCAGCCATCCTCCAAAATAACCATGAAGTCGAATCAACACCTCTCTTAAAATGGGTCCAAACTAAAACTAAACATTATAACCTTCATGAAGGTAGGTTTATTGCAGGAATGTTGCATTAGTTTTAGCTTCATGTACCTAATAAACTGAGCACTGAGTGTAGGTCTCTGATTGGACTTTGCTTGGTTGCATAAAATACAAAACTGTATAGTTGCTCTTAACTGATTTGATGGCTATTTTCTCCAGATAAAACAGTAGAAAGACGCCTTCGAAAGTCATGCAAATCATTTAGAAACACTTACGTCTGAGCTGCTTGATAATGGGCTTGATATGGTCTAACCAAACCTGTGGGAAAGAAAAAAACAATTAAAAGGATGTCACTAAGTAGCTGGTTTTAAGAAATACCAAATTCTGAGATGTATAAGACTAGGCTACATTTTACTTTCATTTTTATCCTTACTCACCATCATCTTTTGATGGTTCTGAAACTCCAAGCCAAAGTAGTCGCCCTCGATGAGGTTCATGTGGGAGCACACCAGGTCAAACAGCACCTTGCCTGAGGCTTTTTGCTGTGAACAAGAGGAAAAGAAATACTGGTTAAAACAACACTTGTCTGTAAAGTAACCATTTCTATTTTTAATCTGAAAACTTTCGTTCTCAGCAATTCAATTCAAGTGACATTTTATATTCTTATTTAAAGGAAGAACAACCATACTTCAGGATAACCCCAATGATAACACTTTGACACAAAAGAGCAGTGAGAAACTAACTGATGTGTCGACCTGCCAAACCCCGTGGAAGATAATGTCATAGAAATAGACGACAACTCAGTCGGTCTAAATTCCTTACCTATCCTTCCTCCTGGCATTCAATAGCACAGTAGGCCACAAAAAGCTATTGCAGCTGGGGGGGAGGGGGGTGTTGGACCCTGTTTTTGATCTGTGTTTTCAGTGCCATTGCTGTCACGGATGATGGACCAGCAGGCCTTTGAGGCTGATACAGAATCAGGATGGAATAAACAGCCTCCCTGACCACTGACTCACTCAACCTACATACAGTACATTGATCACTTTGAAGACCAACTTAACCGCCCACTAATCTGACAAACACTTGCAATGTGACAACACAAAAACCTCAAAAAGCCACCACAACTTTGGAGCGAGAACGTTCCCAAGGAAGGTCAAAGAAAAGTCAGGGATTTCCACTGAAACATGTCTTCTGTTTAGGCGCTCCAATGAGACACAGAGCTCTGTGGGGCACACAACGAGAGTATTTCTGCATGGCTGCTTCCTCGTGACTGGTTTGCACCAGTGTGGAGCGAATCCCAGCTACAGAATGTGTTTATAGTAGCAGGCTTAGATAATGATCCAGGGCTGTGTCTGAGTATGTTTCAAGGAGTTTCTCCACTAAATTTGCACAAAAGGACAGTGAGTTACTAAGACACACGCTCCTACAAGAATTCCCTTCACACAGCTGAACTGTGTTGACATCCTCTTTTCATCTGGCAATAAAGGGGGATTCCTGTGTTCCTTAATGCTTAGAGAATAAAAACTTAAGCTCCATCAGCTTAGTGAGAGGGTTTACACTTCCACAACCAAATCTTCCCCAAACAAGCCTCCCAGCTTCTCCCCAAGTCTGTCCTTTCTGTGTTTAACACCACTATCTGTCTCCAGGCTGCCTCATGCAGTGCAGAGGGCATCCCAACACCAAGGACCAGCTGTTTCCATATGGTGATGGCACTGATGAGGGAGGCCACAAAGAGGCTGGAGGGAAAGGGGCAAAACACACACACACACACACACACACACACACACACACCCACCCACCCACCAGGGGAAACCGAGCCAAATACAGTGAAGGCTGAAGAGTGTTTCTGCCTCACTGGGGAACTCTCATCTCCAGCCTTATAAATCTGCTGTCAATGTAAAATGACCATGAGCCAAGCAGAGATGGGTAAGGCAGAGGCTGATTAGAGCCAGCGCTTGATTAAATGCAGCTGTTGCAGACCGGAGTTATGGTGCTGCCATTTGACACTGCCGCAGCCGACACAATAAGAGCGCCGTCGTTAATGAAGCACAAGTCGCAGAGATTGACTGCTGTCATGACGCAGGCACTCAGAGGACACTATGTAACAGTACTCACTCTAAAGTCTCTGAAGTCTAATTCTAACATCTTACACAACTGAACTCTGGTCAAAAACACATAAAAACAGCACAAGACCAAATGAACACAAAAGTATAAGGGCAGTGGTGTATATAGCGATCATTTCATCGCTATTACATATGATCCATGGGCCTTTTTCACAGCAGATATTTTGACTTGTCATGGTAGGAAAAGCACAGGTGTAACTAAAAACATTAATGATGGCTTTGTTCTATCCAAGCGTCCAGGTAAGTCACGACAGTAAGCCAGCTGCACTATATCAATCAAACATTTTTTATTTGTCACATGAAAAATTGTACAATTTCAGTAAAATGTACCTGAAAGACCCTAAACTGAAGCAGCTAAATGCAATTCAGCCATTGGTTATTTTTTTACTTACACCTGTGCTTTACCTATGGTGACATGTCAAAATGTCTCCAGTACAAAAAAGGCCTAATCGCTGTTAATATAACAGCACCTTGGCAGTTATCTATGTAGCCATAATGTCTGGTCATAATACTAAGGTTCTACAGCCGAGCTAGAAGATGTGTAAGGCAGAGCTTTGAAATAAATGTTCAGTGGTAGTTTAGCACATTGTTTATAGAAAAAATATGCATTAAAGCAACTGTAATTATTGGACATATTTAAGTTTTTACCTGATGATGGCATTAAATGAAAAGTTAAGGGATCACTAAAGTTATTACAATTCATCCTGTGGAGAACATTCAATTCTGGACCAGATTTCATGGCAATCCATCCAATAGTAGGACCAAACTCCCGACCGACCCACCAACCAACATCGCCATCCTGAACATAAAGGTCTGACTTAAACTGGCTTCTAATTTAAGTTCATTTAGATAGTTGAATCAAAACCTCACAAAGATCTGAAGGCAAAGGATAGTTTACTGTGTCAATTCTACTTTATTAAAACATGCACTTTTATTTATTAAAAGAGCACCTGCAGCAAAACTATCTTTCTATTTCCCCTTCTAATCTTGACTCAAAACTACAATCATGCAAAAATGTTCGAATTTCCACTGTGACAACTGTTCACAGATGCAGATAGATTGCAAATGCAAGACTGTGCTGCACAATCTCACAAAGCAGACACTGACTTCTTCACCCTGACATGCAGCTGACACATGATTTCTCATCCCTCTCCATACATGCCGCCCCGCCAGCAGAAAGGTTACAGTCTTAAAGAAACATCATGCTCAGCAGCTGACATTTCTTTGATCATGCAATGCCAAGAAAATGTCACCAATCTCCCTTTTTATGACCTCTATCTATAAAAGCACTGGAGCTAATTTACACAGGAGCAGCCAATGCCCGAGTAAAACAATGCAACCTGATTCAGCGCTCTCATTCCCAGGCCAGGAGGGGTCTGTCTGGGTTTATTAGGTATGAACATAGGCTCATAGGATGCTACTACTGGTCACATGTGTATGAGGCATGTTCACATCGCTACACTGACCTCCACATGCTCCAACTGACAGAGGAAGGCTAAATAAAGATGACAGCGATGTCTACACACATGTCCGCTTGGGTTTCCACTTCAGGGTAGACCAGGGTACACCCCTCTCCCCCAACCCCCACCTCTTGTTAGTAAGCTCCTGTCAGCACAAAAAAACAACCCATAAAGGTCAGGTGTAAAGTAGCTTTGTGTTCACTCTACTGTTCCCCTCTAGGAGTTGTTGGTATGGTCCACTTCAGTTGCAATAAGCCAAGCTGGGCAGTGCTCACCAAACTCCTCCTGGGGGAATGTGGTGGGTGGGTGGCATGGGTGGTAAACAGACTGCCAATGCCTTTAGGCTCCAGATAGATAGAGAGAACAAAGTGAATAGTTGAATATGGGAGTCTTGTTGATTGGAGTACAATAAAACAGGAGTTGATGATGTTTTTTTTTTAATCAAGCCAAGCGGTCAGCCATTGTTGGATCGGATATCAGCAGGGATTTAAAAATTAGATTCCATTTGGTCTGGTCTTGTGTCTTGTGTCTTGTGGCGAGCTGGTGCAGTGGCCCCTGTTGGTTCAGTTATACCTTAATAGATAATGGTGGGAGGTTTTCAGCTGTGACATTCAGCAACATCACTGGAAGTTGATCGAGGTCAAACATGAAAGAGACTGTGTAATTTAAAGAACAGAATAAGCAAATGGAGAAGAGGGAAAAGGTCACTTTTGGGAATCTAACTATCTCCAGTACTCATCTGATAATACGGCAATTATACTTAGCAGCACTGTAGCACATGTTTAAAAATGTAGAGTTTTCAAGGGATACCAAAAAAACATTCTCAAACTGACTTTTGATGACTAAAAACTGACATCAGGAGATGCATTTTCACCTTTCAATACTTGGCACGTGTGAAGTAGTAGCAATGGAAAGACCCGGGATTGATTTTGGATACTTTTAAGTGAACCGTGGCTCTTCTGATAACACTGCTCAGGGCTGGGCTGAGATTACAGAACTGCTTACAGTAGAAGGCAGATTCATTACCACACTGAATCCTGGCGCTGTTATTGAAAACACATGTGAAGACTGCACGACTGTCCGTCTTATACTCCCATGGGTTCAGTCGCAATAAAGCCAAAAAGAAAAACAGCCATTTAAAGTACCTTAGAGCACATGTAGGCATATTTGCATGTGCTGTGGTGTAGGTGTATACAGTGCACTGTAAGGGAAGGGTAGGACAGAGAGGTCAATAGCAGCTAAAGCTCATTGAGATTCAGGTCATGTGCTGCAGAGGTTCCCAGGGTGACTCGACTACAGCGGGAAGCTGACAAAGAGAGAACAGTGGAGGGAGGCAAACCTGCTGATAAGCCTGTCAAATTACCCGCATACCCTCACAGCACATACGGAAGTGTGACCATGCATATGTTTGCAGTAGTGTGTTCATAATTAGGACAGCTTTAATATAATTATACCTAAAGTAAATCATGATCCATTTAACCTAGCCCCATACTCAGTAAAAGAACATCCAAAGCAGTGTTACGTTTACAAGAAATGCTGAGGAATTACATTATTTAAGTAACAAATATAAGTATCTTTTCTCTCGTTTGTTTTTTTCCTTTCTTCCAAGCTGCAGATGAAGAATATCTACAACAATAAAATTGAAAGGAAAAGTGATGATTGGACTGCCACAGCTGTCAGAATCATTCTGTTACAATAGGCCAGCCTCCAGGCTCCAAGAGGACAACCATGAAAATAATCTCCCCTGGATTCAATAGGGGCTGAAATGGAGGTAGCTCCCCTCAACAGCCACCTCCTCCTCCTCTCTTTGGACATTTTTCCCTACTTTGCCTGCCTGCCCTCCTGTCTGGGCTGCTAGAAACATATTGATTTTGCATAAAGAATAATTAAGTGTTCTGTTGTGGCTGTTGTGCTGCTGAATACCTAACAGCGCATAGCTCTGTGCGTTTGTGCGAGGACCTCCCGCTGTTAGTCAGAGCGCCATAAATCAGAAGACAAATCTAACAGTTGTGGGTTTGCATCGTTGGTGCAGACACTAAACTAGCAGCAGCAGAGACTCAACCAAACATGCCAACACACTTTGCTGTGCTTGCAAATATTAAGTCATGGACGGTATTACTGTATGTTAAACATACACTACAACATTCTATCATGTCTGAGCTTAACATGGAGTATCATTAAAATAAGCAAGTGTGGGTTTTCAGAGAGCTGGAATTACCAAAAAGATTGGCCTCTTTTTCCTTCATCTGCCTGAATCCCTTTCAGGGTGCTTTAAATTCTGGAGCCATGCTGGTTATTCTCCACAACCACCCCTTCCCAGAGCTGGGATTACTGTCACTTGAGGTGAGGAGGGGGGGATATGTCACTTCACATTTAGGCAGAAAAAAACACCTTAAGTTTAGCTAGATAAAAGCAGACTGAAAAGCTGAATAATACATTTTAAACGGCTATTACAGTATTACCACAGAAAGATATTCAAAAATGAAATGACTTGAAAAGATGTTTGTTCCAAAATCAAATATTCACCACAAAAAAAAAAGGATCCTCAACTTCCATAGTTCCAGTTTATATAATATAAGTTATAAGTTATGTCACGATATTTTCTTTCCAATCCGCATGCTTTTCTCATAGAGTAGTCCAAAAACTGTACGATGTCTGCTTCCCAAGCACGTGCAAAACTGTAGAATGCTCCCTTCAGAATTTCGTACTAAACGTTTAGAAAAAGTACAACATTAAGAGCCTAAATTGGCTCTTCATTAGCCTTGCATGCATATGGCTGCAGCCACTGGATCAGTGATAATCTCCAAGGCAGAAAAAAATATATATTGTAATACATAATTGAAGGAAAATACATGAATTGAAGGAAAATGAATAGCAACTATAGTGTCTGTGTCATGTTTGTGTGAAGGGAACCACCACCACCTGCAGAACTAAGAGACAGCTGTGAGTACTGTTACTGTGAAAGCAAAGGCAATCAATAGGTTAATTAAGAGATTAATTAAGTGTAACTGTGAGAGACAACTCCCACAAGGTCAGGCCAAGGAAGAGACAAGCCTTTCATATATAGTCTGACTACAAAACGTGTCAAGGGGTCATTTTTAATTATTTGGATTGATTAAACCATCAGTAAACCTTGCTTCACCCTCAGGACAGATGGTTGTATTATAAAATAAACCAGAGAGCTGAATCAAAGAGATTATCTAGTGGACAATACAGTTAGGGAAGTACAGCAGGCTGAAGATTACATGTGACACTTGCACACTAGCAGAGGTTAGTCTGAGAGAACAGCAGTCTAAATTCCTCTTAAACTGACCACAAAATCAAGAAAATTAGGAAAAACATAAATGCTAACATACTTCTGCATAACAAGCTGGAAAAACTGCAGTAACCCTGAAGTCACATTCAATCCACAATCTGTCAAAGTCCACCAGGCCAAAGCACAAGCAGAGCAGGTATCCAGTTCCGTGCATCTATTCCCAGTGAACCAAGCCAGTACACACCAGTATCACTTATGTCTCCACTGAGCGTGACACTTCCCCAACGATCTAAATTTTAGATCAGTTGCGGGACGATCATCAGACATGTAGGCATCTGTAATTGCGTGGGCACGTTTCTAAACCAACTGTTTCAATATTTAGTTGCCTAATTAAAGTATGTGACACTGCTGAGACTGTAAGG
Source organism: Sander vitreus (assembly GCF_031162955.1). Classification (NCBI taxonomy): domain Eukaryota; kingdom Metazoa; phylum Chordata; class Actinopteri; order Perciformes; family Percidae; genus Sander; species Sander vitreus. The sequence goes on from NC_135865.1 coordinate 16,780,833, forward strand.
CAATATCAGAAATCTCAAATTAATGTCAGAGTATGTTTAAGAAGCAGAGGAACAGCTGTTGAATTAGCGATCTGGGCATTGGCTCAGACAGATCAGTGACAGGTCAGGTATACTTTACCAATAACTCAAACCCACACATATTCATCAGATACAAAACAGATGGGACACATTCTTATGGGAACATTAATATCCAAAAGGTATGTTAATTAAGCGTAGGTTAACGTACCACACTGCCTGTATAAACAGCAGCTTGCTAATATTGGAGCAGACACACTGATCTACATAATCACTGTGATGCTTACAGTATGTGCTGCTGTGTGTGCGTTGGAGAGATCGAGAGAGAGAGAGAGAGAGAGAGAGAGAGAGAGAGAGAGAGAGAGAGAGAGAGAGCACAGTAATAATATGGGATGTCATTAAGACACGGTGCATAATCATTAATAGGAAGATAATTAATATGTAGAATATGCCAAATTCAAAGACATTATTAAGATGCAGAAGTAGCAGCTACGACAAACTGAAGAGGTTAGATACTAAAACGTTAAGACTAGCAACTGGGATTCACCATTGGGTTCGATTAGGGCTAGTTTGGGAGATATGATATATGAAAAAATATAGATTTGCCATACCGTTTTTATCGAGATAGCCAACCCTGTCCATATCTCTTTGTGTATTAGCATATTGTATCAATTAGCAACAGAACTTCATTTATGGTACCTTGATTAGACAGGTATTCATTTAACAAGCCAAAAACATGGTAGTTATGGTATCCTTAAACAATGTCTTTATTGATTTTCTAGAAAACTCACTGTATCTCGATGTATGTAGTAGGGGTAGGAAAAACATCAATACAGCATAGTATCAAGCAATATTTTCCGTGGCAATACGGTATCAATACACGGACGCCAAGTATTGATCTTTTATTATATAAATTGCACATGACAATCACATTTTGCAGCAATAAAATTGAAGTAAGGTGAACAAACAGAGAACTGTATCTTCTCAGATAAAACAGATGTTGACAAAGTTTTCCTTTGGGGACATAATTTGAAGTTGGGAAAAAAGGTAATAAATTGCAATGTATTGCAGAATATCGCAATATGTTTAAAATTGCAATAATATTGTATTGTGATAAGTATCGTGATAATATCGTATCGTGGGGCCTTTGGTGATTCCCACCCATAATATATAGATATTGCAATAGCTATATTGCAGTACAGAACTACTGTAAGGCTGCAACGAACTACACACTAACTATTTTCATTATTGATTAATCAGGTAATTATTTCCCTGATTCATTGAAAATAGTTAAAAATGCTTATTATGTGGCGTCCCGGTCATTCACCATCTCTCTCCTCTATATCCTGTCATCTCTCTACTGTCTGCTGTCTAATAAAGATAACACATATTCAAATTCCGTTTTTTGTTTTTAGATAAGATATTCAATCTACTATCATATATGACAAAGAAAAGCAGCTCACATATTAGAAGCTGGAACCAACCAAACATTGTAATCTTTGCTTGAAAAATGACAATTACAATTGCTCAATCATCAAATTAGCTGCCAATTAATTTTCAGGCAATTGAATAATGGATTAATCAACTAATTGTTTTGGCATTAAATACATAATAAATAAATACATAACTACATATGACATGATTTTACTCATACCACCCACTCCCAATTAGGGTTGAAACTATTATGATTATTCTCTTTTTTTGTTATTAATCTCTCAATTATTCCTTCAATGTATTTGATTTATCACAGTCTAACTCACAGTCTGACTCAAATTATGACATATATATATATATATATATATATACACATATGACGGGACATTTGATGTGCAGAACGACGACAAATACATAGCGTCTGTGCCAATTAGAAAACTTTGACAGACAACATCACTCTGCTCATGGTTTCTCACTGTGGGAATCCAACTGCTGTCCTGAGACAATATGTGGCATCAACACACTTGAAGGCGGATAGAGCAGCTTCCTGCCTCTACACCTCACTCCAGACCTCCACTCCTTTTTGAGTGGGCCACAATGTGAAGAAGATGAGACTTGGGGAGCTTGTGTTTAAGAGAGTCTTTCCAGGGCTGGAGCAGCCAGATCTCTGGAGGAATGTGTTGGTTCTTGGTACTGTCCTGCTGCATGTTTCCTTCACCATAATCTCCACCAGTAATATATAATGACAGCTGCACATGCTGCTTTACTGGTGAGGCCAATGAATTGGCCTCCTCGAGATTAACCTTAAACTACTTATCCGTCAGTTCCGCAAATCCAGAGGCCCTCTGCCCTGTGATGTAGTCGAGTTACTGTTCTGATGATAGCTGTTGTGACCTTACATCAAAAGCCTTGTCAAATATATTCCATTGTTAAAATGTATCTACCCAGTCTGTAAACTGTGGCATCCATTGGGGCAAAACGTGCATCGAGTCCAATTTTGTAGAATATAAGAGGTTAAAAGCAATAAAAACAGACCAAACATAGGCTAAGCCTTTGCTTTAATTTTATTTTGTCAATAGCTGCAGAAAAAACATCTCTAGGAACACCCAGAGGCAACAAATCAATAAGTCAAAGATCATATTTAAGAATGTTAATCTTTTCACAATGAACCTATAATTATCACTTGGCTAGTGTGAGGGAGCGCTGGGATTTCCCTGTCAGAATATAGTTGACCTTAGAGCATGCAGATGTAGAAACAAGAGCCTCAGACTTAGGCTGCACTTCCTCCGAACAAGGATTAAGGTCAACAACCAAGAAAGCACTCTCGGTTTAAGAAAAACAAAAAACACCAGTGATGCCGCTGCTATAACTAGTATACACATGCACATTGAATTCAAAGTAGGTGGTCATTATAGATTGAAAAATACAGTACTGTCTTAGTGTCTCTGGCCACGCTGGGTGAGACAGCAACAGATTTTAAATGGCACACGCACGCACACGCACACGCACACACACACACACACACACACACACACACACACACACCCAAAAGTCAGTAGGATTCATCCTCTGCGGACCGTGAATGTATGTTATACATTTGGCAAGAAGTTTCACTACATTTGTTGCTGTAGGTTTTTTCCTCTGGTTGAGTTGATGCTGAAAATGTATAGTATGTGTGAAACTGAGCAGTTGTACTTCAGTAAAGCCCCACTGATAACAAAATAAGCTTGGTGATAGGAGCCCTGCATTGAGAGGTATGCAATTGGGATTCAGAGACATTCGGAGGCACTAACCTGAACGGTTTGGTCCAAGAGTCAAGTCACTTTGGCAGAAAACTTTCACTGCAGCATTACACTGCCCATTTTAATGTAGCACAGTTGAAACCTTCAGCCCGCTGCGTGAACCACCCTGTGGCACCAGCATTAGCGCTTGTTCTCCACAGCGTGAAAAATGTGGACACTGTCCTGAGGTGAAATCTCACATTTGAGGTGGTTCGGTGGAGAACTCGGGCACAAACACAAGCCGGAAAACAAATGTGAGAGCATGCACAGCCTCTGTGAAGGCAGCTGTTGCTCCATGTCTGCAGGCCACCGGGTCCAGCAGGAATTTTGGCCTCAGTGACTACAGAATACCAATTCCTCTCCACTGGAAGACCAGTAACCATGGCAACATAAGAGAAATTTTGATTCCTAATCTCTGAGAGAAAAAAATATTGAGTCATCTGAAGCTGAAGGGAAGCATGTGGTTGAGGTTAAATAGTGAGTAATTATCTTTTTATTTTAATCATTCTACTGGGTAATGAGTGCTCTACTTTTAGAGGCACAGCGTTTAGCTCCATTTCTCCATGTAATAATGTTGCAATTGCTGTGACCATAGCCATGGTTTTTGGAGGCTAAAATACATAGGGGTGCAAATGCCACACCCTGTTCATGGTTTTTATACCACACTCAAAAACATCTCTATGTGCTACTATGAAATTTGTGTGGCTTTATAAGCCAACTAGCAAGGATGTGACTATACTACCCCACACACGCACACACAAATCTGGCTCTGGAAATGTGAACACTGGACTCTTTGACTTTAGAGTGCTGGGGTTTGAGGGTTCTCAGAGACATAAACAACACACTCTGACTATTTTAACAACACAAACAATTGATGAGAAGCGAACATGAGTGTTTCTGAGAGTAAGGGCGTTTTCACACCTGAAAGTCCGGACCAAGGTTCATGTTTTTGTTACATTTGATCCGGTAAGTTTTGGTTTCACACTGCAGTTATGCAAGCGCACTAAAGCTCTATATGTGACAAAACTACGTCCTGCCGTCATCACATACGTGAGCTGCGTCTCCAGATACTTATAACTGATTGGTTTGTAGACGGCCGTCCCCGTCTTCTCGTATCCTCTCTCTGTGTCTGAGTTTTTTCAACTGACTGCTGCTCACCCCTACTGCCGTGCCTCTTTTGTTGCGATGTTGAGAAGCAAGACACAACTTTCTTTCTAGAGCATTTATTTAGAGACAAACGGAAACCTACACTGTACATGTACTACCACTTAACAAATAAACTGCTGATGTATTCTCTGCTCTGATAGCCGACAGCTGTCTGCTCTGAGCGCATTCACCGTCACACACTCTCTCTCACGTACAGGCTAAGCACTGAGCTATTCCTTAAAGGAGCTTCCCCGGTCTTGTAACACAAGGAGAGCCTGTCAGAGCTTCTTGTATTTGGTCCGAAAGTCTGAACCATCCAAAAAATGCTTTCACACTATAAACGAACCGGACCAAGACCACCTCTTTTTATTGCACCAAAATTTGGTCTTTTGATCTGGACCGTGGTCCAGGGGAGGTTTCACACCTGTACTTTTGGTTCAGATCAAACTGAAAAGTCAGAAGGTCCGGAGCAAATGAGGTATGTGTGAAAACGCCCTAAGAGGTTTAAGGCACAAGAACGTCTCCCAAAGTGTTTTGGGTTTAAATGCGGGCCTGGGGTTAGCAAGTGAGGTTAGCAAACCGACGCTGGGTGCAACCAAGGCTTTCAGTCGCACAACGCTGACTCACTTTTTAACCAGAGAAAGATCTCCACGGTAACCTAGAGTGTGCAGCAGCATGGCTACTAAGGGTGTCATGATTACGATTTTAAGTCAAAGTCGACCGAAATTAAGTCACAATCTTGAATTTCAAATTAAAAAAATGGAATCGTCGATGCTGCCACGCCCCCCCCCCCACATATTGAAGTGCTGCACGTCAACCTCCTCTAACTTAGCTACAGCCAGTCAAAAGTTAGCATGGCAATTGCAGATGCAGGAGACCTATCGACAGAACTTGAAGCCCCTCCTCTTTCACTGAAGTCGCTGGTTTGGAAGTATTTTTGATTTCCAGTGAGTTATGTTGATAATGTTCGCGTTGTCGACAAAAAAGCCAGTTTGCAAGCTCTGCTATGTGCGTGCACCATATTCTGTGCGTTTACCATTGCACATTAGCCTTGCAGCTAGCAGAGTTCTGAGTTCAGAATCCCGACAAAACCGCACGGTTGAATTTCAGCCTGCATGGACGTTTGTAGCCTAAACAGAGCAGCTTATAGTGGTAATATTAGAGAAAGCAACAAGTTAGCGGACTGCCGAGTCGCCCGCTCTGCTATCTGTCTGCTCAGCTGCTAAGACCGCTGTGCTGGCTCAATGGTGTTTTAAGCCCTCAACCAAGCCTTCAAGGAGGCGCTGCAACCGTCGTCTTCAAGGCACCTAACCATAACCTAATCCTAATGCCGACGTTGGGGGCTTCAAACACCAAACACCGCTGTGCTGCGAAGCGTCTGCCCTCAGCATTGTCGGCAAACTTTTTTTTCTTCTTTTTACTTTATTGACAAATTGTCAAGTTTCCAACTTACTGAAGATATAAGTTATTGTTACATTATGTTGTTAATAAATGTTTTAAATTTGACAATGTAGTGTGGTACATTGCGAATAATGGTCAGATATTATATTGCATAAAAGTCTAAATCTAAATCGAAAATGTAATCGAATCGAGGATTTGGAGAATCGTGACACCCCTAATGGCTACCCTGCTCTAGATTGGATCACACATATGTGACAGAGTCTGTCTACTAATATCAGTTGCATGCTGTATATCTACTGTTTGCTGCTGTAATAACCTAATTTCCCTGCAAGTTTTATATTATCATATTAAATACACTGTCATTGATCTGTTATGTGATTGGTTGTGTGTTTTATTACCACAAAAGAGCAGTATGGGTCTAACAGAGTCACAATCATTGCACAATTACATGTATACTATTGGTTGCTCAGCATAACACTTTGACTCTACAACTAATAATAATTTGATTTAAACCACATGGTTCACATTTGACGGTGCAGTGTAATCACTTCACTTAAATGATTTCAGTGTAGGGCTAAATGTTTACGCGCTGTCTCTCCGTTTAAAAGGAGGTCAACTGAGCATATGTGAGTGAGCTCCCAGACAACAGTTCTGTGTGATGGATTTAAATGAAATAAAGCAAGTGAGTCACACTAAAACCACAAGACCCGTATCGCCGTCTGAATGTAAAAACTAGATGATTAGACAATCAATCCACTACTCTGAAAAAGAGAGACTATGGGCCCTATTTTAACAATCTAAGCGCACAGCGTGAAGCGCCTGGCACGGGTGCGTTTAGGGCAAATCCACTTTTGCTAGTTTAATGGCAGAAAAAAGGGTCTGTGCGCCAGGCGCATGGTTCAAAAGGGTTGTACTTAGTGTCTTAATCATAACATAGGTGTGTTTGGGCGTAACATGCAATAAACCAATCAGAGTGTCATCTCCCATTCCCTTTAAAAGCCAGGTGCGTTTGTAGCTTGGCGCATTGCTATTATAATGGCAGATTTGCTAAGCAGGAAAGAGAGATTTTCAGAAGAAGAAACTGATCTGCTTGCGCGCTTTCACTTCACGCACCAGATCAGTTTCTTCTCCTGAAAATCTCTCCTTCCTGCTTAGCAAATCTGCCATCATAATAGCAATGCGCCAAGCTACAAACGTCATATCATAATACTATTTCACATTGTAATATTTTTATTTTTAATCTTTTGCATGTTGTGTGCTGCTGTGCGTCTCTGTGTGTGTAACAAGCATAGTGTGTGCACGAGCCTAGGTGCATTTTACTAATGCGCTGTTAAAATAACAATGAAATGGCGCGATCACTTTCCACTGACTCAAGATAGCAATACGCCAAGAATGCACCTGAACACACCTCCCTGTATGACCAGCACACTCATATTGTGCATCAAATATTATCATCTTGAACTGTAAGGTGAGCTGCAGTATGTGAATTGAACCAAAGATGTGTCAGCCCTTAACATGGTTGACCATCTTATTCAACTTCTGCGTCTCATAAGGACACAAAACAGGAAGGATTCATTATGACTTTGACAACAGCCTGTTAGAGCTAGCTATTCTGCAAGCCCTCTAAAGTAGCCATTTACTGCTGTCCAAAGACCTGAAATACCCAGAACAGACCAACCCCCACTGTTTGTGTGACAGTGGACGTCCCCTGGGAAACATCCTTTGATATCTATTAATGGGCATTCCCACACTGGCCCCCATTGACAGAGCTTTGAATCTTTTAGCGCTGGACCTCCGTGCATCACTTATCAATAGAGACAGCTAGAGAAAAGCTCAACAGTTGGGACGCCCAGGCTAAAGCTCAAAGGAGCCCAAACATGCCTGAAGAGAGGAGCAAACCAAAAACAGGACAGATGAAATCTTCTGGTTTGCTATTCTCTATGGTAGCTTATGCAACAGTTCTCACTTTAATAATGAGAGGTAGAGAGGCCAATACATATCCAGCAGGCATATGTACACACACACACACACACACACACACACACACACACACACACACACGCACGCCTCTCCCTCAATTTTCGCTTCATTCATCCTCACTCTCCCTCCCACACATCACCTCTATCTACCCAAGAGACCCCAAATTCAATTACTGCCAGGCAGCAGTGGGAGGCAGACTCAGCTGCACAGGTACAGCTGAAAGGAATTCTGATATGCAACATGTCAAGCAAATGCACCATGGGAGCGTCTTAACTGCAGGCAGAGCTACAGCACTGACCGAAAAACAGAGTCGGGATGAAATGCAGCGATTACGGTTTTAATTAGCCTACCACTGAAGCGTGGCAGAAAATAACACGAGAAAAGAAGAGCAGCATATGTGGTGCAGCAGCAGCACACCTTTCTAACTGATAAGAACATTTCATGAGATTAGAGCAGGGAAGGTGAAGCCAGAGAACTTGGAGTAAAATAAAGCACCACAGGATACGGATAATCCCGTGATATCACACTTCTATTCGGGTCTGACATGTTAATTAGCCCTCTGAATCCCAATGAGACATTCATAATTCATTGAAGAGGGTCAGTGCTGCTGTGAAGCTGCTGAGGCAAACCGGTTCCCATGAGGGTTTCACCCTTTCTTTGAGACGAGGAGGACATCACAGATAGAGAATGGAGGCTAGCTAGGAGCAGCAGTGCTGCCACACCCATCATGCACTGATGTCTACCAACCCTGCTGCTACTAAGTCAGTGGGATACAGTGCCACAGTTCAAGAGCTTAATGAAAGGATCACTGTCATCAAAGGGCAACGTTGAATGGAATAATGCATGTGCGTGAAAAGTCAGAGGATTCACCTTCATGCGTCTGTCACAAAACCCTACAAAGAGATCACAGGTTATGTTTGCATTCGCCTCATCCTTCCTTTGTGAATTGACAACACGGGCAGATAGAGTCGACTTCCCTGCTGTCTGAACCAAACAAACATGAGTATCTTCCACAAAGAGACATCCATCTTGGTTACCATAGGAACAAGACTTATTATAAAAGGCATCACTTTTCTTAAAGCACCTGTGCACAGCCACAGTATAGAAAGCAGTGCGGCATAATAGTGTCAGACATAACTTGACAGCTTTAGTGACAGCTTTCAGCAGTAGCTCTGTGCGGTCTATCCTTCCAGGAAACAGCATGAATGATGCAGAGTAAATGTCTTTTATGCAGGATTGTATAAAGATATTATTATTATTATTATTATTATTACTTAAGCTGTGTTTACAACATGGCTTGCTTGTGCTTAATGGAAAATGTAGAGAAGATATATTATGAAGGTATTAACCATTATTATTATTATTATTATTATTATTATTATTATTATTATTATTATTATTATTATTATTATAATATTAATTAATTATTAACCATTTGAAGAATGTACAATTGCTAACATTCCTGCAATAGAAATCCCCCAGGCTCCCCTCTAAAAATGTTTTTTTTTCAGTTGCAGTATCTCTGATGGGGAATATGTAACAAACACTTTTCAGAGGGAATCACACTGTAATTATGCACAGTCTCACCAGATTTTAGTTTTAATTTAAGCATGATGTTAAGAATATCCTCACAATCTCAGAAAGCCTGGGCTGGTGATGGACAAGCATTCATTCACATTATTAATCCAATTACCAAATGCAGTCTGGTTTCTGCTGTAGACCAGATGAGACCGACAAGAAAACACACTGGCTCTGGTGGATCTGTGGCTGCACACGTACAACCACAAAAGACAGGGATCCTAGATTGTTGATCTTGTCGATTGTAGATGTTGGTCTCTTTTCCAAGTTCAAGGTAGAATTTATTAATAATAATGATAATAATTGTCCTTATTCCATTAGGTACGGTCAAGTTTGCATGTGCACTGTTACAACTACAACTGGCAGAAGCTGGATGTTGGAAAATAGTATGCATTTTTATTTTTCTGCAAGATGACTTACTTATTTTCCCGCAGTCTCAATTGCACTTTGTTAACATAGCTGCAAGGTTACTGGTTGTTGTGATAATAAAGATACTAAAGATCAGCATCACGTCAATACGCAATCCTATTTGTGTGCTAATTCACCTCTTAAACACAAATATATAGGCTATATATATATATATTATATCTCTTTTCTTATGAAATCAAAGGGTCCAGGTACCCCTCGGTATAGATGGAAACATTTCAATAAATTGATCTGATGAAAATGCCGTTTATCTTTATGACTCAAATGAAACTGATTTCCAACATCCTCTCGCATGTTAGTATTCTTAGCCATCAGCAACCACATAAATCCCAGTGTTGCTCCTCTCCTGTGTCGCTTATCCTCCACGACCAAATTACATTTCAGGATTTGAGGAAGGAAGATGTCTGTATGTGGGAAAACAACCACTCCCCCCAAACTCATCCAATTTCATGAGAGAAAGGCAACCAAGGGTACAGAGTTCATGTGAGGAATGTTTGAGAGTATTTTCAGCCAGTGCAAGAATGATGCAAGGCACATGAATGCCACGGTCACATTACTGAACACTTTTGATATTTTCCAGCTTCAATGTGAATCGTTCATCAGTGGAAAATCTGAAGAAAAAAAAAAAGACTTTCATCTTTGTACTGCATGTGTGAGCCTTCAAAATCACAGCACTGGCTCAACAGTAGCACAACACACATCTTCCATTTATATTTTTTATGGCATCACCAAGCATATGACCCACCCCCAAATCCTCTCCACCTCTAACACAATGCCATCTTTCAGGAAAACTGGGTCAATCAGCAGTGAAACCAAGACGAGCTAATAATCCCTAAAAACTTATTGTCAGTCATATTTTAAGTCAGTCAAGGGATTTAAATATGAAAAAGCAACTCGCACACGTACCCTCAGCCTTCAACGAGGTAGGCTGTGTCTCCTGAATATCTTAGTCATAACTGGTGTGCAGCAGCGTATCTCCATGCTAGCACACTACACTCACATTAATGCTCTGCATGGATCCCAACACACACACACACACACACACACACACACACACACACCTCCCTCCCTCCCTGGCAGATATCAGGGGAAGACAGAACTCTGCAGCATGGCAACCGGCTCAGACGCTCCTTATTCACCTCTATGTGTAGCCATGGCAACCCACACATAGACCAGCATGATACCATGAGGGCTTTAAAACATGAACTTGTATAGTGTTGAAATTCATAGCGATATATGTTCACAAAGATATATCCAGGGATCCAAACTACCACCTCAGAGGGAGTATGTATATATATATATACACACATACACATACATACATATATACACACACATACACACACACACAGCTCAAAGGTTGTGGCAGTCACGCCAACAAGGTGCTTTCTAGCAGAAGAGGGAGGGATGATAAATGACGAATAATTCCTTTCCATGGCAGGTGGCCATGGAGAATAACAGAGAGAATAACAACAGATTAAAGTAGGCTGAATCATTACTATTGGGACAGCAGTCTTCAAGAACATAAAAAATAATGTTTCTATTTTAAGGCTCCCAAAAGTGAACAAATGTAATATGTTAGCAGAACAGACAGCAGTGACAAACATCAGATGTGTGGATGCTGGTAATTCCCAGGCTTCTTGCTGTATCAAGGCCTTTTTAAGATAGTCTCCACAGTCAAGCTGCAAACACCTTCTCGGGTGACATAGGAGAGGAAATCAGAAAGATGCTATTTATCTGTATACTGTCTCTAACAATCCTTTCATTCGCAACTCTCTGTAAAGACCAGCTTACACTAAGAGGGGGGAGGGGAAGATGGTCACCATCTCCTTGCATCTTTCTACCACTTTGCTCCTTAAACTCCTTTTAAAATGCATTCTCCACAACAGTGGCACACCTACAAATGAACATCTGCATCAGGGGAATGCTATAGCACAGTCACAGCACATTCAATCTAAATAGATCTCACCGTTAGTCGTGCATGACTCATATTAGGGAATGGGGAGTGACAGTAATTGGTTTAGAAAACTCATTGACATGGTGCAAACGGTAGGAGAGTTGGATTTGTTGCTTTGGGCTGCATAGCTGCTGTTCCATCCTCCCGAATGCTGTAACAGCCCAATCAAATCCCATTTGTATTCATATTCTGCCAACGACAGCTCATCAAGAAATAGGTGCCAAATCATCCTCTTTACCCAAATCATTCAACCACCACGTTTGTCAGTTCTCCCCACTAAAGCACTGTGAGGCTGGGGAAGCAGACCGTGTCCTCACTTCAGCTCCGAGTTTAACAGGATTTAAGACTAGACTGTCTTCCTCCCTCTGAGCTCTGCCTTCATTTACTGTACAGTCAACATGTCTTGTTTGAAAATATTCGACATGGAACATGAGACACTGAGAACCTTCGGTGGTCTGTAATGTGCCCAAGTAATATGTGGCTTGCATTTCAATAATGCTGACGTGTCTCACCGTGCAGAGGCAATGCTGCAGAAGATGAAAATCCTGAGTTTTTTCGCATACATTTTTCGTGAGCTTGAATTGCATTATTTATTGTGATGCTGCCAGTTAGCTTTCATGCCGATTATTACAAGATGAATACTTTCTGAATGAAAACATTGACACAGATTCATGTTATTAATTCATTGTATTGTATACTAATGACAATAGCATGAATGTCAAGTTTAATAAGCACTCTGCTCAGTAAGCGGAGCATTAGCCAATCCAATTAATTAAGTAATTGATATTCAGATCGGTGCTGAAAATGTAGTTACATATGCACCTCTTATAGCGGACACTGTGTGCATCTTGGCATTGATCCACAGGTGGCAACAGAGCAGAAACATCCCAGCTCCTCTTCCTTCATTTAACAACCATACTGAAGCTGTTGAAGACAGAGCTGAAAGAAGCCCTTCATCATGGTTCTACTCATTAAAGTCAGGACCTCAATGCCATTCAGCTGACAACAAGACATACTGGAGCTGTTCTAATGGCTTCCCATCACAATGAATGGGTGAAAGCATATGTGGGATAGAGTGGCGAGTGGTGGGATGATGGTAAGCCCTATGGACTGGTGTGAGAGTCTCTTATTCTGAAGCATGCAGGTCCTTTCATTTGTGACATAGCCCTCTTTAGCCTGGGTGGTCCTTGCTGCTGGTTTCAAGCCGTAAACATGCTTTAGTTATGGGAATGGGGAAAATTCTCCCAAAGCATCAGATGCCATGTCTGTGGCCAAAAATAGGTTGAATATCGCAAGTCACAGACATAGGTGATTTAATCTCATATCTCACTCAGTGCACGCCTCTGTATCTGCTCTTCTGTGACAAATGTTGGAAATGGTCTTGATAAACTATGGATCCAGCCATGGGGATGATGTATTGAGATCAGGGACAGCGTGGTCAGCTTCTCAGTGAGAGATTAATTACACCCTGTCACATGAACTCTATAGCTAATACGATTGTGACTCAGTGGGTCGACCTCAGACACGCTTCCTGCCAGGATGGAGAGAGGGCTTTACATTGCAGATGTATTTAAGAAGCTCCTAAAGAGTAGCATAGGCTTCAATGTTTTCTAGTATCTGTAGACAAATCAGTGTTATACGTTACGTAATGATGGATTATTAGAGGGCGACATTAACGGAGTATAAACACGGCTAGGAGGGGCGTCAAAAAACATCTTTATCCACCAATTTGTAATCTGAACTGATCAAAAGCTGATGCTGAGAGTATCAACATGCCCCACATACAGCTCTGATGCTCCACACCTACTACATGCTGTGAAACAAGACTGAGCGTCTACAGCCATGCTAGCGGCTCTGCGAGGATGCACTCACTGGTACAGTGGCAATTTGGGCTAAAAGCTAACATCAGCATGCTAAAATGTTCTCAGTGACCATGCTGATACTGAATTTTAGCAGGTATAATAATACCTGCTAAAAAGTAACAATGGGGCTCATGTGAATGCCATTATATGTGCAAGCATTGGACAATTTAATAATTTGACCTGATGATGGCACTAGAGAAAAAGTTAGATGATCACCAAAGTTATTAGAATTCATCCTGAGGGGGGTGTGAATGTCTGGACCAATCTGGACCATGATAATTTAATCAATAGTTGTTGAGTCATTTTACTTAAAACTAATAATGTCAACATCATGGTGGAGCAAGAGGAAAAGTCAAGGGATCATGAAAGTCATTCAAATCCATCCTCAGGGAACCATGAATCAAACAGTTGTTGAGATATCTTAGTAAGGACTGAAGTGATGGACCAGCAGAGCGTGGCTAAAAATGTGTTTTACTTGTGCTTGTGTATTAATTTGCTGTAGACTTAATCGGTAATTAGGAAAACAAAAGTTATATATTGTAGTTTAATGAGGCTGTGCTGGGTAAAAAATCTCATATGGAAAGCAAATGAAAATGCCAAGAGATGAAGCGGTCTGTAATTAATGAATTCAAGATTTCTCTCTGCACAGTAGCCTTTAAAAGGGGCTGTACCATGACTGTACTGGACAAAGCGATGGCTGGAGAGGACAGACTGCAGTCATCAGTGGGTCATTATAGTTAGAGTGGAAGAACAGAAGTAGTAGTGCAACATGAGAGACGGAGTTGTGTCTGAATTTCATATGGTGCTCTGTTGCTAACGTCAGTATCGAATTGGAAGTGGAACATTCCATTTTAGGTTGTATTTGTTAGTATTCTAGCATAGCAGTGAGGTCTGGCTAATGGAGCCTGACTGTTTCCTTCATTCACAGGAATGAGCATGACTCTCCTTTCCCCGCTCTGCCTTCATCATCCCATCCCCCACCTCCTAACCCTTAAATCCATGCAACAATCACACAGGCAACTTCTGCAGAGCCTCTACCAGCCATCAGCAAACATAAGCGTCAAAACATTAGTACAGACAGAGTCAGCGTATGTTAGCCTGAGGACTGTAAGACAGACTGAGGGCTACAGTCTGGATTTCCTGCTCTACTGAATTCTGCACAAGCAAAATGGACTGAGGCAAGATGCCCATTTTAATTAGAAAATAATTCCATAAAAATCCACAGCGAAAAAGTGCAACCGGACCACTATTTTGGTTCAAATGTTTTTATTAATCAAAGCCAGTCGACTGTCGAGGTTTGTTCAGCCAAACATCATCAGAATCAACACAAGTGTGTTCACAGCCAGAGTGCTAAGTAGGCCACAGCATGGTATGTGACCCACGAGATGGCTCGGTGGCCCCTTTTTGTTTCTCAACCATCTGATATTCTGCCCGCTGAGGTGGAAACTTATCCCTCTGAACCAGAGGAGCAGGAACTGATGCCTTCGGTATCAGTTCCATGGTAAAGTTAGACGTTTTGTTTTCTTAAAGAGACACATAAAAAAAGATTCCTACCTTGAGTCACTCTGACTACAAAATCACTTAAGATGAACTGCCTCTTCTCAAACTGTATGTCCCTGCGGCGAAATAAAGGACTACATAATTGCTTGCGGTTTGTAGACCATGCAGTTATCTCACTTCACTGCTGCAGGGGAAAGATTAATATCAGCAGGATTGGTCTTCTGTATACATATGTATGTACAGTATGTCTTCTGTATCCTCCATCTCGTGGGACTAAAAAAAGCTGGGATTTTTGGGCTGTAGCTGATCCTAAAGTTAAGCAACTTACTCCGAGCATACAAACATCCTTGCAAGGTCAAATTTTTAAGAGGCATCTATGCTTATCTTTATTAACGTGACACATATAATGTACCCCTTCTGTCTTAAAGGACAATTCCGGCGCAAAACGAATCTAGGGGTTATTAACAGATGTGTACCAACTCTGTCGCTCTCTGGGACATGTTTTCATGCTAATCGAATTGGAGTTTGGAGCTTGAAAGACGCTAGCGCGGACTGCTGATTAGCTTACAACGCTAGTATTCGGGGCACAGGGATTGTAAAAACAAAAAGCTATTTATACCACTAAAAAGGCTTAAAATATCACCACACTTCAACGGTAGCATAATGAGGGTCCCTAAAAGTTAACTGAAGCATTGAGAACTTTGTAAGTGTACAGACAGTTTATTGAAAAGATAGATTATAAAGACACTCGCGTTCATGTTTACATGCCGCCGCCGTCTTGGAAACCAGTCATAACTTACAGCTGGCGATGCAAACTAAAATCAAAAGCAATTTGCTCAATACATCTGAAATAATCGCACTCTGCATAACTTGTCTAGTGTACTTACCATAGACAGTATATAAGAATGGACCAACAGATCCCGTTGCTCTGGACGGAGACCAGTGAAGGATATTAGAAGCACTTTTCCGGTGATGGCTGAGCGTTACTGTGCAGCCTCCAACTGAGAGAGACGACGTAAATGTGCCGTGAGCAACCTGTCTGAAAGTTGTAAGTCTTCTGGTAGCTGTGCCAAGAGAAATCGCAATCATTCGAATATTGTAGAGATGGAGAGCGTAGGTATATGTAAGGAGATAACATAGGCACAGGCTAATTATTGCTAACTAAAATGCTAGTTAACATTAGTAATTACTAGGGCTGTCAATCGATTAAAAAAATTTAATCTAATTAATTACATACTCTGTGATTAATTAATCGCATACATAATTAACGGTGCCTGAACCGATACTTTTTAGGGAAAAAAAAGGGTACTAAACAACAGTTGGTGACATTAAAGAACGGCTTGTTTATTGCTAAGGCCAAATGGTCAAAATTAAATGATTTAATAATAATGTATAACAATAACTTATTTCACTAGTAAATTGCTGTTGAACGACAAAAACAACAACCAGATAGGAAAAGGACATTTACAATAACTTCAAATGCACCACGAGGCTGTAGTTTACCAGTTTCATTGAACGCACCGGCTGTGTTGTTTCTCCGACGGCAGCTGCAGATTGTTACATACCGGTGTTGAATCCTCTACAGTAAAACACAGTCAAACTTTACACCGTTTAGCGTTAGCTGTCAGCATTTTAACCGTGTTTAATCCAGCTACTAGTTAGCGGTAGGCTAACGTTAGCTGCTGTTGAGTTTGGTATAGTGTTAACTAGCGTCACATGCAGCGGGGTTTGTGTTTCCTGTAACGTCTGTTTAAGAGCATCAGAGAGAAGCGCAGACATATCAGTGGCACCAGATTTTCGTCTGTATGCAAACGTCAATATGGAATGGATTAATCTGCGTTCATTTTTTTAACCCGTTATTTTTTCTCAGATTAATTAATCTAATTTAACGCGTTATTTTGACAGCCCTAGTAATTACACTTAAACAGCTAATGTGAGACGAAACTGCCTGCGCGCTTCTCCTGTACTATACGGTAATTCCTCTACTATGCGACAGTAAGTCGCGTGGTTATGACACAATCGTTAGCCTATTTTTACAAAAACGTCTGCTACGGAGTCATAACGTGAGGTACAAGGTAATGGAGCCTTTTATACATTGTTGGGTTTCTTTAGAAATAAACAATGGACAAATAGAGTCTTTAAATGCTTCAGATGTAAAGTTATTCGCTGTCAAAGTGGCCCCAAAATGAATGGCAGTCAATGGAATGCTAATGGGAGGTGATGGCTTATTAGCATCAAAATGGCGCCATAGGAGGTTCTGGGTTGCCGAAAAAGTTTCAAGTACAGCCCTGTTTATCAGAGAGGGGAAATCTTCAGACTGTACAAAACACTGCGTCTCTTGGGCATCGCGACGCAACAGGTCCTACTCCTTGCAACACAGACGCTCCTGTTCGGTGGCCATAGCTTCACAATGTCCGCAGGTACACCACCAGTTTCCCGAAGTACAAGGCTGTGTTGCGGCATTGACTACCAGTAGCTCTCTCGTAGCCCTTTCAAGGAGCTCCCGCAGCTCTTCGTTCAATAAAATGTCTGTAAACTTACAAAGTTCTCAATGCTTCGGTTAACATTTAGGGGCCCTCATTATGCTACCGTTGAAGTTTGGTGATATTTTAAGCCTTTTTAGTGGTATAAATAGCGATTTGTTTTTACGTTCCCTGTGCCCCGAATACTAGCGTTGTAAGCTAATCAGTGGTCCGCGCTAGCGTCTTTCAAGCTCCAAACTCATTCGATTAGCATGAAAACATGTCCTAGAGAGCGAGAGAGTTGGTACAAATCTGTTAATAACCCCTAGGTTCATTTTGCACCGGAATTGTCCTTTAAGAAGCAACACTGAACTAAATGTGAAAACCGGTTGTGCATTTTTTTTTTTTTTTTTTTTTTTTTTTTTTTTTTTTAAAGATAACAGATCTTTCTACCCTGAATGTGTGAGCTGATGACAAAAAAAAAAAAAAGTAACTCCTTGCACACCTCTAGGCAAACACAATATCAAGCCCACTGAGATTTTTATCTCAAGTGCTGACTTGAGATAGAGGACATAATGCATGTTAAATTGAGCATGAATAAAGCTTTCTGTTAGCGGGAGCCTTTTCTAACCGTCTTCTCAGCAGCATCTTCAGCTTGTTTCTGCCCGGCATGTCTGCTGCAGTGACACAAGCTGTTTCTAGCTCACCATCACTACAGCTCAACTACACCATCACGCCTCGTCCACACAAGAAGGCCAACTTAGTGGAAGAGCCAAGGCTATGTATGCATTACCACTGCTATGCAGCCTTTGTCCAAACAAACAACAGGAATCTCACTGTAGCGCTTTTTTATTCTTGGGACAGTGCGGTTGTTTCTTCATCTCTGTATTAAAACTGTATGAAACCTGACAGCAAGAGAAAACAAGAAGATACAGACAGAGAATAAAACAGATTAAACCAAAGCTGCCGTATATATACAAATCTGACATGTATCATGTCAAAAAAATACAAAGCATCAGTGTGTGTATTCTTTGGAGGTTGGAGCAGTCCTAAACAGTCAGTCTTTGGGACACCAAAACTCCATAAAAATCTACTGTATGCTAACAAAACTCTTGAGGTTGATATCTCCTTAGAGAGCAGAGTTTTACTGCAGGTTGTACAGATTACGAGCCTTGAAGCAGGCTGAATCAAAGCCCTTCCTCACCAGCTCTCCCTTGTATCAGATGTAGGCATTACTGGCTGGATATTTAATTCTGAAAGACCAGTATTGAACTGATTGTTCTAACCTGAGAAAAGACAAAGCGGATGTAGCACATTCGCTTGCCGTCTTAAAACAGTATACTAGTTAAGACATCAAGAATCTTGTAAAACAAAAACTAACAATGTTTTTACGCCTAACTTAACCAAAAGTACACAAAACCTAATGTGGGTTAAATGAGGGCAATCAAACGGGACCTCACTGTGAGAATTTAGTGAGCCTTAAGTATTAAGTACAACACATGATACCACTAGAAAGATTAGCAGTCATGCATAGGGAGCTCTGCCGCCTGCTTTAGGAGCAACATTTACCCATACTGCCTTGGGAAACCGCCAGAAGGACACATCCACAATCACAAACTGTCAGTAAAGCTCAGCAGCTGTAGTGCCGAGCTCTGTTCATACACATTAAACGGGTCCTCTGTGGCTGCTGCTGCTGCTAGTGTCTCCGATTCCCTCTATCACCACTTTTCACTTCCCTCTATCTATTCATCTCGTTCTTCTCTTCCAGGCAGGAATGACTGTGGTCACAGAATGTGGGTTGTTCTTCTATTCTAAGAAAAATAACAGCCTTTTGACTTACTCCACCCTATGTTTCTGCCATTTAATCAAGGCCCGAAGACACCTTTCCAAAACAGCACAAGAGTGTGTATGTCATCATCTTTTCATCGCCAAGGATAATGCTGGCATTATTCTATATTTTTCTTTCCGTTAACACATCCCACAAAAACACCAAAACCAACATTAGTCTGGTCTCTTAATATGTTCTGACTTACCAAACTACCCTGTCTATGGCAGCCTAAGCACATTGGTTGCTAATGAAGACGTAAAGTATATACATACAGTTTGATTTTAAAACATAAAGCTCAGTATTTTCCTTTTTAGCAAACGTTACATCAACAGGAGTAAATGCTGTATTTGTTGGGGACAATTTTAACCGTGGATTTGTACACATTTGGTTAACTAGTGAGTGTTTATGGCAGCAGGACGCTGAATGTGTGACTGACTCAAAATAAACTACAGCACCTATGTTCATCATAATAAAGGAACATATCATTCAGTGCAATTGTGTGGCTCATCATTTTGTTTAATACACTTCGGACAACAATGGAGCTCAGAGGAATATGCTATATGAATAAAATAAAATAACTACTTGTTAAAATTCACTGCTGAGGAAATGTGTAGTAATAGATGATAGCTGTAGAGCAGGTTTGAGACAGTTTGGGAGATTAGAAAGTGAAGAAATACCACCAAAATGAACTGGAAGAACCATGACAAAATACAACGAACCCTCCAGTTTCTTCCATGCATTCAAAAACTTATCATGACACCATCATGCAGTTGCCATGCCAACCTGTTCCCAGACTGCTGCTGCTATGATGAAAATGGGAAATGCTTCTTGGCTACTGTGCAATAATTAGGAGTCCCAATTCGACATTAGTATTCCCATCAAGAAATGCGCCTCAGCGAAAAGGATTTAACAACTCACCGAGATGTCAAAGAGCTCCTCTGTGTCGTCCAACATGCGGACCCTGATGGTGACATGTCGTCCAGGGGGCATGGCCGGGGGTTTGTGACCGGGGTCCAGCGTACTGATGCCAAGAGTCTCCGGGGCTCCAAGACGCTGCGCTGCTCCAGACACCATTGGCTCTGGGTCTGGCTCTGCCATGATGCACTGTAATGCTCACTGTCCAGCCTGCACAGAGAAAAGTCAGGCAAAAACATGTACATGCAGTCAGTCACCTGCAGCTGTATTCCATACAGTATGAACATAAAATAATGCAATTGAGGAATTACATTTTTTTATCGGAGTTGTGAGAAGCATAAGTAGTGCAAGAGGTAAAATGCAATGAAAGCATAAGAGCCCAGAGGACAGGCTGCACAACCTTCAGTGTCACACTAACACAGTAATTGCAAATGCAGTATTTGCACTCGCCACTAATGGCTGATAATTGTTGCCTGTGGGAGAACCAATTACTGAAAAAAAAGAAAAGAAAAAAAAGAAAAGAAAAGAGATCCAAGCATGATCTTGATTTTAAAGCACAAATCAAGAAGCCCTAATTTGATGTGACAAACGAATCACGAGGCTACAGTGTAAAACCAAAGAGTCAATACAATGACAATTGATTGGGGAAGTCGTAAAAGCAAGGCTTTAAGGCCAACGACACAAAGACATGTAGTTAGTTGGGCTTTAATTGGTCTCTAGGGCATCAAGGCAAATACGTGAGGACACTGTAGGAGATGTGAACTGAATGAGCAGCAAATTTGAGTAATCGGAGAGCAAAGGGTAAAAAAAAAAAAAAACAGTAGAAGAGAACCACTTCCCTGCCACATCCAGCAATGGAGGGTCTAGTCTGATATTCAAATCAAAGTGGAGGTGCAGAATCTGGAATAACATGCAGTGTGACTCTGTGTACATCCCAGGTAGAGGGTTGTGTTTGGACAAAGTTGTGGACTCATTCACTCTGGGTTGACACTTGAGCAGGCTGCTATCCACCACTCATGTATCCACAGCCAGATCCCAGAGGGCCTGCTGTCCTGCTTAATTCTCTCTTCATTGCACATTCCAGCAGGCTGATATCATCCTGAGACCTCACCAAGTGCTTCAACAGAATACAGAGGCCATTGGGCAGTTGTTCAGCCGCCGCAGAGGTGAATGACTGCTGCCAAGTTTAAGTTGAAAGCTGAATAAGGCATTTCAGAAGGAGTGGATAATGTAATCCAGCAGAGTGCATTGGAGAAAATAGGCCAAGGACAGTGGATACACTAAATTCGGTCTGACGATAGTCTGCCTGATGCTTCGGAGAAGCATATAAGAAGTTTCCATTCAAACACTGCAGACTGTAGTTGGAGTGGATTTAATGAATAAAGTAAGATGCCACAAGGCTGACAAGTATGGGCTGCAACTAACGATTGTTTTAATTATTGTTTAAATTGTCATTTATTTTTGTAATTGACAGATTAATCTAGTCTTTAATTATTAATTGTGAAAAATATCCATCACAAATCCCCAAAGCCCCAGCAGACGTCTTTAAATTGCTTGTCTTGTCTGACCAACAGTCCAAAACACAAAGATATTCCATTTTCAGTGATATAAAACAGGGAAAGCAACAAATCTTCACATATTGGAAGCTGGAACCAGCGAATGCTTGGCATTTATGCTTGGTGAATGACTTAAAAGACTAATCGATTATCAACATTTCTTGGCAATCAATTTTCTGTCGATCATCTAATCAATAAACTGACTGATCATTGCAGCACTACCAGTGGTGGAATGTAATTAAGTACATTTACTCCAGTACTGTACTTAGGTACAAATCTGAGGTACTTGTACTTGACTCTTTTCTTTTCATGCCACTTTCTACTTCACTACATTTAAGAGGGAAATATTGTACTTTTTACTCCACTACATTAATCAGACAACTTTAGTTACTAGTTACTTTACAAATTAAGATGTTTGCACACAAAACATATGTAGTTTATAAAATACAATGTTGTATTATAAACTACCCAACATATAACGGCCTACAACACAGCTGAAATGATTAGCCGATTAAACACTTAGTTGATTGACAGAACTGTTTTGATAATTTCCAGTTTCTAAAATGTGAGGATTCTTTTACTTTTAATACTTTAAGTACATTTTCCTGATGATACTTACATACTTTTACTTAAGTAACATTTTCAATGCAGGATTTTTACTTGTAAGAGTATTTTTACAGTGTGGTATTAGTACTTTTACTTAAAGGATCTAAATACTTCTTGAGCACTACTGACTAACTTGTGTTGTGATAGCTGGTTCCAAAATATCCAGATATCCAACGCTAACCAATCTCCTATCAAGTCCTAATCTACTCTTGCTTTTTTATATTATTAGTAAGGAGCAATTACTTGTTAAACTAAACATCAAATATGTAATCTATCTAATCTTTACACATTTGAATAACATGGGATGCTTCTCACTTTCCCTATTTGATAGCTCCTCAGCTGAATCAGAAGTTGTTCTGTCCCTCCTTCGTGAATGCCGTCTCAAAGCTCTTATTCCTGCCCTGAGTACAAGGAGTGAGCATCGAGGAGGGATCAGCGAGGAGCTATGAGCGAGGATACACCAGAACAGCCTTCCCAGAAGCCGTGCAGCTGATAGGGTTGCTAACTTCATCCATACAGCTGACAAATTCATGTGACGCTTTAGAGGAAAGGACGTCTCATCCCTCTAAAACACATTCCCTCGTTTCCTCTCTCCTCGCATAAATTCCTCATGTCTCTCCCGTGCTTCTGGACTAAGACGGGAGGAAGGGAGGCAAGTGGAGGAGTCAGGGATGCAATTGAAGAACCTGGGATGCAGCCATGTTGATTGAGTTTCAGTTCTTCCCTGTGAATGTATTCATAACTTTCATTACTTAAAGCTAGAAATAAGGGATTTAAAATGATTTGGATTCCACAAGTAGATTCAGGTTTGATAAAAAGCCAATGAACCCCAACCACAAGGGTTAAAGGGTTAAAGTGTTAAGAGAGCATGTTCTCATCATTTGCACCTGTCTGTACACTCATCAGCAGACTTTGCTGACACTCCCTTGGGCTGATGGAAACCAGACCAAATGCTGTCACCGGGAGCATGAATGGAAAGAGGCATTTTTTCCAATTCCAGCTCAGTTATTTATGACATTTAATCCTCACACAGTCATTACTCAGTGGCCATTGCCTTGATTGTTAGCAAGTGTGTCATGCTGAGTCTGTAAATTCATGTCTTATATGACCTGCACATGCATGCCACGTAACCAGACACTCCTCAAACAAAGCACCAGTGAAACAGAAGAGAGTGAAAGAATAGACAGTGATTATTTCAGCCAACACGTACGCTCCCCTGCACCAGGGATCACTTATCAACCAGCCATGAGCCTAGGTTTGTGTGTTCCTCTGAATGGGTAACTCAGGTCCAAACAAACACATAAAACAGTCACCAGTTGTACAGTTGGCATATTGCCACAGTGTGACATAAAGCACAGTAGTCGCCCAGTATACAGTGCCAGAGGGAGGGTCATTTACAGACCCCTGAGTGTTTCTAACCCTGCCTTTGAACTTGTTTGCTTGGAATTCCCCACAAGTGTGTAACATGGAGCTGTTACTGCTGGCACATAGAGTCTCCAGGGTTCTAACAGTGGCTCCTCTGTGTGCAGGGACACACGGGGGGCCCTCAGTACAGTCTAACACTGCACAGCTGGAATCCTTTAGTGACAGCTGAATTGCCAGAGGCCGGGGCTGATACAGCCAGCTGTCTACCTGAGGGAAGCTCCACAACAACATAAAGAGCTCAATTTACTCTGTGTTCTGCAACAGTCACTGATACCTGGGTGTGGCTGGCATTGCATGAATCACAATTAAGTTCCCGCTGCATTACTGGCAAGGTTACATGTGTTAGTTAAGTGAAAAGAATGACAACCAACTGCCGAATGCATGCATGTTGTAACCAGAGCTCGGCTGCCATTTAAGCCTGTCTTAAAACAGCCTAAATTGTAATTGAGAACATAGTGCATAAAATGGTAAAGTCCAAAACTGAGTGAGGTTTTTCCCCACCTCACACAGTCTTGTAGTGTCTTCACACCATTAATGTAAATTAATAGAGCATGCTCCCGTAATCCTCAGGACATTATCAGCCAGCACAGTAGATGTGACATTAATATACCGTCTGGACTCACCTAGACACCTTATGGAAACTAAGTGACAGTAAAAGAAATGTGCACATCTCCTGTACATATAAATGTCACACAGAGGCATGAAGCATTACAGCTACGAAACATCAGAGACTGCGGCGTCTGCACACATCCATACATCTAAGGTAGGGTCCTATATGTGCAATGCAACCCACACTGGAGGACAAATAGGTCAGTTACAGGCTGCACATGCAGATTTTTTTTCCACACAGTGATTGTTATTTGCCTCCCTCGAAATCCACAGGATCATAAAACAACACGGCAAAGATACTCCCAGGACTTAACCCTAATCTCCTCAAACAAGTTGAATCACTTCCTTTAAGAGCACACAGGGTGAGGACTTGGGCTGCACGATTCTTACCCCTTCTCTTGAAATGCAGGCTTGTCCACACACGTATGTATTTCCTAAGAAGATATTACATCCACGCCCAGCGGTAGTGACTAAAAAAAGAAGAAGCCCGGTTAAGTTTTTAGATGTTGCTCGGACCGGAGCAGAGGCTTTCTGCTGTCGCCATGGCGGACGACTGAGTGAGTGAGCCGGGGAAAGACGGGATTACATTGAACCGAGCGGCGGATCCACTGCCGATGCCTTCCACTCAGACAATGAGGGAGGTGCAGCACCTCCACCTTCTAAGCTAAGCAGCACTGTGACACAGAAGAACGGCACCACCATCTAGTGGTGTCAACTGGAACAACTATATTTATATATAAAACGAGCTGTTTGGCATGTGACCCCTTAAAATGAAGCAACGTCTGCTTTTGATCCCAGTTTACAGGTTATGGGCTCAATGTAAGGACGTGAGTTATGAGCAGTTCAAATAATATTTTCCCTCTCAGATTTTATATTTATCAACATAAGACTCAACACAATACAGCAATGCAAACAAAGTATAGGGTAAGTAATGCAAATTAAAATCTACCAAAAGGGTAAATTGATAGAAAATATAAGAGAGAATGAATCAAAATGAAAAGAGAAATGTTGTTTCTCATGCCATAAATCATCTTGTGACCCTCTCAGATTTAGTTTGGGACCGGATGGGGGAGCCACCCCCAGGGTGGGAACCACTGTTAAAAAAGCGACAATAATCCTATAAGCATTTCACCCAATAGGGAATTATATCGACTTTTTGACAATTTTGTTTTATAATGTTCAAAATTCATGTTCTGGCTTATTAAATGTAAAAAAATGAAAATAAATAAAATATATACAGTAGTTTCTAGCCTATTCATACTACAGCCTATACTGAGTGACTGACAAAACCTTTAACCATTATGTTGCAAAATTAGAGTTAAACCCATTAATTAACATGCAGCTTTAATCATCATATTGTGCCACACTGCCTGACAGTATAGTATACTGTGTATATATATATATTCTGTTTTGTCCCAGCCTTTAACCAAAGCTATATGATGTTTATACACTGAGTGACATATTCATATCCTTTATTTATTTATTTTAAGCTGTATCATTTTATCAAATGGAAATGTTCTAGATGTCTTGTGCATAGTTTTATACACATTAGCAAAAATAAAAACGTCCTGACAATTTTGATGTTTTTTGGAAATGTTGGAATCAAAATTCTGTGGGTTTTGCATGAGTTTTTAATAACTGACCCAATGAATGAATCAGTGGGGTTTATGAGGCTAATTTTATATGCTCTATATAAGTGTTTATTTAACTATTTCTTCTGGCACAACGGTGCAGTTCAGAATTGATTTCAGTTTCCCAGCGAGTATAAACAGTAGAAGTCAGTATGTGAGTCAAGATGCTAAACAATCATGGCAAATAAATATAGGAATGTATCAAAGGAATGCAGAGTATCCTACTAATGTATACATACATGGAAAAGCAGATATATATTTCAAACAAATTCCTGCCTGGAATAAAACAGACACTGTCATATTTATATTAAAGAAGTGGGAGTGGGTGGGTAATACCCTTTAGTCTGTCCCCTCCTGGTTGTGTGTACTGTATGTGTGGCCTGTTCATTGTCAGTATAGTAAGAAAGGGTCAGCCACGCAACAGCATCCACTGGAGCTGCCAGACTTGCAAACAAAACATATTTACATTACACTGGTCTGATACTACCTATTTTTACTCTAGGCACTGATGCATGAAATTTGGCATGAAACATGGAAAGGATGGCACACCGAGTCTTATAGTCTTTTTTGTTTTGCTCTTGGACACTTTTGCAAAACAGCTGAAAGACACACTCTTTGCTTTTGCAGTTTGCAATACTATGAGTTAGCCTAAAATTCCATTTAAAAAAAAAAGCCGAAGTGCATTTTGTGGTTGAGAGTAGATGACACAAAGCCTGACTTGCCCTCTGATGCTTGTTGGTGACCTATAAAACCACCCAAGACCTTGCACTTTGTGGTCGTTTTCTGTCTCTTTGTGATAGTTTTGTGTCTCTTTGTGGTCATTTAGTGTGTTATTTGTGGTAGTTTTGGGTGCTCTTTGGAGACACTTCATGGAGGTTCTGGTCCTGGGGCCGTAGGCCTGTACCCAGTAGGCCCAGTTCAGTAATCCATCCATGGTACTAACAACCCGACTAGCTATCCCCACCCCTGGATGAATCAATCAATCAATCTTTGAAAAGACTATTGTATACATTATATAATTATCAAGATGTAGGGCCTTTGCCCCCTATTGCTAAGTGTTAAGTGTGCTTCTCCTGCTCTTTTTTATGGATAGTGGCCTGGGGCTTTGGATAGGGCCGGTGCCTCCGCATCGCCCACTCCTTCATGTATGTAGCTGCGTACAGGGACAGGGATAAAAGAAAAGCAGAGCTTTGGAAAGCTCAAACTGGGATTTTTTTTTCTTTCTTGTCTCTATTTCATGTCTTCTGCTCGCCCACCTTCTCACTGGCAGGAAGAGAAGTCTCCTACGCCTTGGTGGTGTGGGACTGAAGATGGAGAAAGCACATTTAGTGTCTTGGCAGCATCAGAGGACCCCTGGAGGCCCTGATTTGGAACTGAGGCAAAGATGAACATTTCAGCAAGAGCATAAAAACGAGTGTTCCAGCAAGAAAGAGAAAACAGGCAAGACACAATGCTGTTTTGGATTAGTTATGTAAGCAATTAAAGTTCTGCCATGTTCTCAGTGATCTCAGTTATGTAATAGTAAATAAAATCACAAGTCAACTTCACACTGATCACCATAGGGCGAAGAAACACTTGTACACATATAATTATTATATTCATAGAGTACTATTTATTTATTCTATATTATATGATTTCCATTCAGATCACTGTACATATACAGTGTATATTAACTCTAGAGGTCATTAATTCAGCAAGAAATTAAACATTTTCAAATATATAAACAGAATTGTTTTCTTCAAACCTATGTACTCGAGGTTAAGAGGTTCAAATTGGGCCCCACAGCCTGATTAATCTGCCAGGGGTCCCCGAAGCAAAAATTAGCTTCTGGGTCCTTGTCAAATCAGGACTCACCTTCAGACCCTTGTCATGGAAAATGATAATGCACACAGTAATCGTAAAGCTTTTGGGACCTTCTGGAGTTTGGAGGCCTCTGGGCTGTTGCCCACTTTGCCCAGTTGATCATCCTTCTGTGGGTCACCTAGGATAGGACAATAATATGGAACACCATGGTCTTTTGGATAAAAGTGTCCAGGAAATTATAATAAAGTATATGTAATCAAGTAAAATGTTGAATGCAGGACTTTTACTTCTAACGGAGTATTTCTACGCTGTTGTATAGGTACTTTTACTTGAGTAAAATATCTGAGTACTTCTTCCACCACTGATGTCTTGGTCTGTTGACATACATGCTCAGTAGCTGTTATGATTTTATCCACGGCACTTTTTAAGATCCACATCATTGGCTTAAAGATTAAACATTTAAGTTCATTCCTTGACCTTGGAAATAGTATCGTTTTTTTACCTGTTGGAATTCTTTGTTTTTATCACAAGTTATGTAATGAATATACACAGTATCTATTATAGTTTATATAGTATATAGCCTATATTTTATAATAATATTCTATTGCTAAACCTTAAAAAGGTTAATCCTCCAGCGGTCTATTCAACCTGACAGCCACCTGAAACACATTTTTCAACATTTCTACACAATATCCTTCCCTGAGGTATTCACCTTAAGAAGGAATGGAAGATGGAAATGAAATGCCATTTCTATTTTAATCTCTGCAGCAGCTGCATCTCCTGCCCTGTCTGCCCCCCCACCTCCACACACACACACACACACACACACACACACACACACACACACACACACACACACACACACACACACACACACACACACACACACACAGACTAACTACCTGCAATCTAATTGTCATGCTGCTAGGTTTGGCTTTTTAAATCATGCTGCCTGCTCTGTTTGAACTTGATTTCCAAATGCCCCAGTTGCTTATATTTTATTACAATTGATGTTGTGATAAAATGGAGGAGGCAGGGCAGTGTGTGTTAATGTGTGACTGTGTGACAGGCTGTATGTATATAATTACCAATCATAAACACTTCATTTACATGTGGTTATAGCAGAAATCTGAAATCAGCATCATTTGTATTAATTTTTATGTTTGTTAAATCACATCCCTGATAAGTATTGAATTGCCTTTAATTGAAGTGTACACTCTTTGCTCTGAGCGTTCCCAAGAGGCCATTTTCTCTCACTGTTTTCAAAACAAGATGGGAAAAGTGAGTCTCAGAGTTTAAGAGGCCTCAAATGAGAACAAGACACTAGGGACCCCCAAAACACAAAATGTAAAATTAATTGACTTCTTCAGTGTCATAAAAAGGTTTCACTTGTAAGATATTTCATACACTTATGAGTTTATAATCCAGCCTACTGTGTAAATTCCTCTAAATAAAGCATCAAATCCTATCGACCTCAATCTGAAACACTAATTAGAGAGTCAATCGTTATCGTCTGCAGGGTGCTATAATAATGCCTTCCTTGAGACATTTTACATCTTGGTGTTTGGCAACAGAGTCAACTTTAATATCCCTGAAATGTTCCAGTAGGGTGGAGAGGTGGGGAGTTTTTACAGCTGATCAAGCAGAGGGAGGGAATCGGTTTTGTACAGAGAACCACCATCCAAGGCTCAAGAATGAGGTTTCCTCCACTTAGAGATGAGCATGGTGGCTCTCCTGCAGAGTCCTCCACCTCCACAAGAGAAGGAAACCAGCAGGGGGGAGCCTCATCACATGCTCTATAATACTGAATGTATAAAGGCAGCGGGATTACACTGATCTTATTACCACATTTCTGTTTAAATAAGTTAGGCTGGAAATGATTTCCTGTAGAGATTCTCTGCCTGACCGTATTCAGATGCCCATAAAAAGATTTTGTCAGATGTATATATTTTGGTAGTGTTTATGAAATACTATTTATCTTTCATTTTATTGTATTTATATCTCAGTCAGATGAAAACTCTCATTAGTGGAGCCACACTGCCTTGCTATATTGCCATGCGTTTTTCTACCGTGTGTGTTGTTAACGTGCAAAACAAAAAAAAGCCTGGGAGTATTTTGTCTTGTCTCACATGTAGGCATACACCAAATCCTTCAGCTGTTGTATAAATCCATGCAATCAGTACTTCAATTTCTAATTTTAGAGGACTACATAATAGCGACAGATGGCATAGATTTAGGTTCTGGAATCTGTGAGGACAATTTCACTACAACCATCAAGAAGTAACTGCGACAAAAACTGAAATATCTCTCAGAGCGATTCTGCATTAAACTGTGAGTTGCTCACTGTCAGCTTTTCTCCATCTCTGAAGGGACTGCTTGTAAAATGTGTTTTTGTCGTTTCAGCTAATCAGGAAGGAAAACTAAGAAACTGGGAGGGAAATCTAGAAGGAATTTCTGGCACAACTATACCTTCCAATAAGCACATGGAGAAGGAAATATATTTGAGCCTTTGAAACTGGGAAAATCACAACATTTTACAAAAAGCACAGTAAATCACTGCTCCAGGGACTGCAGGCCTGGCTACTTTCTAGTAATCTGTTTACATAACAACATTATACTATGTGCTTTAATGCTCAATTAAACGTGAAAAACACAATTAAGCACACTGGAGTCATTCATAATTGCAGATAATAACTTATAACTTATGCCTTACAGACAGACTGGTCCCCAGACCATATGTGGGAGGTGGATGAAATGACAATAACAACTGTGAAATCTGTAAAAGATATTCAATGAATACTTTTGTTGTGTTTTTGTTAGGAGTGGGGAACAAAACAGTGCTTTACAATATGTCTTACTGATATGATTGATTGCAAGGTTTTCCATTAGAATGCAAATAATGAAATAAAGTGTATTGAAATAAATTGATTGACTTACTATGGGGGGGGGGGGTCCTGTTCCTTATGTAATTTATTGAACGTACTGTAATGTACTGAGCAGAGAGGGGATTATTTCAATTATAAAGCTTTTTTTTGCAAGTGGCCACAAAACATTTACAATTCCTAAATTCAGTTCTTCCAAATTAAAGTGAAGGGTATTTTCATTTCCAGGTGTTGCAGTGGTGGAAGTATTCACATTAAGTAAAAGAAAGAATATCACTCAATAAATATACTCAAGTGAAAGTCCTTCAATCAGAATTCTACTTCAAGGAAATGTTTGACATATCAAGATATTATCTATATTATAATATCTATCTATATTAATATTATATATGTTGTCACCCAAACACAATGAAGGTGAATACAATGTTGAACTTTATACTGAAGAAATAGTTCCTATCTGCTATCTCTATCTGACACAAACACACGTATCCAGTAGAGGAATTTGTACTTGCTGTTTGCACAGATCATCCCCCACACACACACTCCTCTGTTACAGCTGAAAATTAGACTGAAATTGACAACTCATGTGTTGCCATCTGGTTGCCATGACACCTAGTTATTAGGCCGTCCGACAGTCCTAGCTCGGCTTGTTTGTTCCGTCTTCCCCCTCCTGCACATCAACATTGTTTCCGATATAAAAAGGCACAAAACATCAGAGGGGAGTGTTGAGAGTGTGGGCTGAACAGCTAGGCTCTCTCATAGCAGTGGTAACTTCCAACTAAGGTACGGTACAAGCAATACATAATCTGTCACCATGTTCAGTCAGCCGTGTTCCAAAATCCTAGAAAAAGAATGCGTTGCCATTAGGGCACCTTTTTTTTGGGGGCTTTTCCCTTTATTATAGAGCAACAGCGGATAGACACAAAAGGGGGAGAGAGAGAGAGAGAGAGAGATGGGGGATGACATGCAGCAAAGGGCAGCAGGTTGGATTTGAACCCACGCCACTGCAGGACTCAGCTAACATGGGACAAATGCTCTTACTGGGTGAGCTAGAGGCCGCCCCACAAGGCAAATACCTTAAAAGTGACAACATACAGTGTGCTGTTCATTGTTCATTTTCACTATGCTGCCTCAAAATAAAAATGTTTCCTAACACAACACCTCTGTGTTGCACAGGTACAAAAGCCTAATTTCCCACACATTTCAGCCTCCGTCTGGACCACATTGAGACTTTAATGCTCCACTGATCAATGACGATTAAAGCATTTAAAGGCTCCTTTGTTCAGTCTGTGCATTGGAATCTCCTTCATCCTCAAAACTGCTGGGCTGGATGGGTGTTCCTCTACTCCTCAGGATAACAGCCGTATGAACTCATGTCCCCTGGATTAAAAGTGCACAGGGCAGACATGGCCTTTTTGTCATGGACTGCTATATCCCACAGACACCCAAGGGACTGTGCTGCAGTCTGAGAGCATGGGGGTGGTGGCGTGACTCATGCAGCTCCCCCCCTTTCATCCTGACATTTGACATACTGATGCAGAGGATCTCAGCTGGAACAAACACGGTGTGCTGTGTCACAGCTGCAATGTCTGAGCCCCTGGCTTACAGAGCCGACAACAGGTAACAATGAGTCAGCGCCTATTTCATTCAAACACCTACACTGTGAAAATAAGGGGGTTGTTTTCAAGCAGATTACATTTCTTTTTCCAGTCTGTTCCCCACTGAGATTTCAACATCTCATGATGCTATACCTTTCATTCCTTGAAAGTCATTCTTGCTTTATCTCTGCAAGGACATAAGGAAAAGGCATCTGCACTCTGCATCAGGGATTCAACACAATCTCTAAAATGAGTTGGGAGGCAAACCAAGGAGAAAGGAGAACTGAAATCATAGAGGCTAGTCTTTTTTAATCATCTCTTAAAACCATTTCAGTTTAAATTTATTTTTTTGTTCTCACCCTCTCTGACACAAGGGATTAACTCTAAATCCATGTTACCCAAAACTGAAGGGTTTATCAAAAAATAAATGTTATGAATACACTTTATTTTATTATTGTGCATTAGGTTATCCTATTTCTTGTAGAATATGTTTTATTTTATGTTACTCCGCAAAGCACATTGTAGCTTGTTTCAGAAAAGTATGACCTCAAATTCTTAAATCTTAAATCAATATAAGACTTGCACTTGCATCAGTATTTTTTTGACAGGATTAAGGCTATACTTGTGCCGATGTATCAGAGAGTGGTCAAAACCTGTTAGTTGTTAAATATAAAAATATAAAAAAAGGTTAACATATCCTAGCAATATGTAGACATACAAGTCGGAAAAGCACAGAAGAAAATAAGTAATTTGGTTATAAAAACAACCCTCAGAGTGCAACAAAGAGCATGTCAGTCCACTCACTTCATTTCACTTAAGCTTGGAAGCCTCAGTCGAGTGTTGAACGCACTTTTATTGTTTAGGTGTCAAATGTAACAGTGTCACCATTCAGAGAGGGAGTAAAGAGTAAATGGTCACATAAAAAAATATAAAATCAACAATGAAAATGGTTACACGGGGAAAGTCTGGTTCCCGTGGCAACACAGATGTACAGTTGAGCCAGTGTCCAGATCCAGACGTGTATGTGTTTGGTTTGCACAATTCCACAGCCTATATTTATCTCAAACAATAAGAGTCCTTTTTTTGTTTACTACCCATGCATACAGTTGACAATTCCACGTGTTGAGTCAGTGTCTTAACAGGAGCTGGCACTTTCAATACAAAATATTTACACTACCATTTATTATTCTTATTATCATCATCGCCTTCGTCGTTACTATTTGTTACTATGGATTTGAATACTCTGAGCACATACAGAAACTCTTGAGCACCTCATTTCATATTGATTGGAGGAGAAAAAGAAAATGTAAAGTAGGACAAATGTTGGCATCTTCACTTTAAATGTCACCCATTCCTGAC
Source organism: Sander vitreus (assembly GCF_031162955.1). NCBI lineage: Eukaryota > Metazoa > Chordata > Actinopteri > Perciformes > Percidae > Sander > Sander vitreus. The sequence continues at coordinate 16,814,587 of NC_135865.1, forward strand.
AAGAGAGATCGGCTGTAGATATTCAAACACTGAAAAGATAAGAACTTTTTGTCCCATCAGGATGAAGCAATTAGTTATATTACTACTCGGCAATCTGCTGTCAGAGTCTCCCAGAGAGGAAAACAAAATATCACACGATATGTGAAAGACTCTGCTATTGTTTTCTATTATATCTCAAAGTGAGAAAGTAGGAAAGAGATGACTGCACCAATGTTTCGAGAAAGACACTGACTTGTCCACCATTTTCTCTCCCTTGCTTTTTTAACGACTGGGAAAATAAAAAAAATAAGAAAATGGAGGTGCTTTCAGGTCACCTCTTTGGTTCAGCCCTGTGATGAGTAGAAAAACATCCCACCAACCTCTGCACAAAACAAGCTGGGAGAAAAATTGTACATACTGTAAATCAAATACTCCTCAATATTCAAAACAACTGGATCCCAGAAATCTGTTTTGGATGTGTGTACAGTAGCTACTTGCAACCGAGTCGTGGTAACAAAAAATGTGTCTCCTGTATTACAAACATTTGACTTATTTATAACAGACTGTAGAACAACCTAAAGAGTAAAGATCCTGATCTGTGACTGTTTGCTGATGATTTCCCCCCCATACTCAAAAACATCAAAACAAATCCAAACAGAAGAGAGTAACATAAGGCGAGGGCATGTTCCTTTTTTGTCATTTGTCAATTTCTCTTGTGGCAAATTCCAGGCATTCCTCATTCAAAATGTATTCATTACTAACACGTCGTTATTAATATCATGTCACTGCTGATTTTATGATCTGTGGAGTAAAATCCATCGCGTTCAACCATGAATTTTTCTTGTTTCATTGGCATGTGCATGTGTGTGTGTCTAAGTGTGTGTCTCTCTGCTGCGGGTCTAAGTAGCTTCATCTAAGTAGACTTTTTGCCTGGCCTGTTCCTCGAGGCCCCCGGGGCTATTGTATATTGCAAGAGGAGCAGCATGGTTCATCCTTGTCCGGCTGGGCGGCGTAGTCCATCTGCCGAACGATCTCAGCGAACAGTTCGTCTACCATGGTTTTGCTCTTGGCCGAGGTCTCCATGAACGGGCAGCCCCACTCCTCGGCCAGGGCCTGACCTTCGCTGGACGATACCTCCCTCTCGCTTTCCAGGTCCACCTTGTTCCCCACCAGGATCACAGGAACCTTCTCGTACCTGGGGACAGACACAGACCAACATCGGGTTGTGAGACACAGACATAAGATATACTCAGCCAAAACTGATACTGAACTTACAGACTTACAAGACAGGAAATTATGCTTTGAGAACTTGGTATTAACACATGCTTAGTGCTTCAAAAGGTTTTGATTGCTCCACTGAATAAAACCTCTACACTTAGCACGTGAAAATCCACTATTTAATTATCCATAATCCATTCATTTCACTTTGTATAACCTGAATGACCTGCTAAAACGGTCTTTCAATGGCAACAATGAACAACCTAGCCTCATATAATCATTTTCTTGACCTGTTTCTCCATGTTCAAGGGAAAGTGCAACAGTCATCAGTCTCCCTGTTGCTTCTCTCCACATGACAAAAAAAGCCTGGCTTTTTCAAAATCACCAGCTTGGTACAGTTTTTTTTTTCTAAAAGCTCAGTTGGGTGCAACACTTGGAATGTCAAAATGGAAAGAAAATTATATGTTTAAAGTGTTTCTACTTCGGTGTGCACATGGTCTTTGACTATGGGAGAAAGCTTTTTACATAAAGAGCCTGGGCAGCCCCTTCTTGCTTTGAGAAGCTAACCACTGAACCTCCATGGCGCCCACCCTGTCTCATGTAAACACCAAGTCTAAAGCCTGACCCAGAAGAGAACAGGAAATGAGTAGTAGAGCTCTGACCCCTGAGGGTAGGAAGTGGGCATAATCCTTTGAGCTCTGAACTCTCTGTCATGTTGCTGGAGCACAACATGCCACTGTGGAACTGGACTACTTAGTGGACAGCCAGAAGAGACGGTCAGTTAAATTAAATAGGCTACTGCTCTATAATTATTAGAAGGAACACCTCTGACGCAGTTTCACCAATATACTGTAATTACTCCATTGGTTTTTGATATTGGAAAACATGGTGGGCCTCTAAGGCGGCTCGTACCCATCAAAAGAGATAACAAAGATCAAAAACATCAGCGAGATAGCAGATCATGCGTATCCTCATCCTCTTGTAAACAACAGGCTGCTATTTATTTCATCCTTATCTGTGTGTGAGGCTGGCAATGGAGCACTTTCCATCTGATGGACCCACCTTTTCAACCAAGTTTAAAATGTCTCTGTCCAGGACACTGAACTACATCGTAAAATCTAACGGAGTCATGCATCCAAACACCCATCAACCATCATTAGGATTTTCAATTGCTGTCCTTGCTCTATAAAATATACATGCTTCTAAATTATTTATAGGAGAAAAAACCCATCCTTGATTGCTATGGTAACAGGTATACAAGGAATTGACTAATGCTGGAGAGACTGTAGAAGAAGCAACTGTAATAATGTCCCAAGCCGAGCAGCCTGAGAAACTCTCAGAGGCCAGGGACTGCAGGTTTCAGCGTTAAATAAGCTTAAACTTTCAGAGAACAGGGAGCCGACTTTGATCTACTCATGAATACTTCATCCAGAGTGAACTTTAATCTCAACTATCCTGTTCTGTTCCCAGGATCGTCTCAGCCGCCAAGAGGAACTACCAGGATTTAATAGACGATCTTAGAGGTCAGTTGATGTGTAACCAAGAGCGGGATAGTGTTCTATGAGCTCAGAGGGAACTTGAATGAGAAACTACAGATTATGTTTCTCAACTTTAACATGCAGTGTACAGTGCATAGGTCTCATTCACTGCATTCCTGGTGTCAATAAAAACAGCCAAGGCCATTATTTTCCTGAGAATTATTTCGGCCCACATTTCAATGGTGGTACAGTAAGCAGCTCTTGCCTTGAACTCTAGATTCCCACCTTCATGGAAAAATCCTAAACATAGTTGTGGGTGAGCAGTTTGAAAGGCAAAGCCTTTACTTTTATAGCTGCACTCGTTTAGGAGGAGCCAAGGGGGGGGCTCAGTGTAGTTGGGGTAATGGTGCCATTTGGGTGTCTCTATTCTGCCCCAGGCTGTGGGTTTGGCTCAAATCTCCTTCTGTAAATCTCTCATGGAGGCCTATAGAAAGCCAACTATCTTATATATTATCTACCATTACATGCTGTTTCATAGCAGCTCTCACTTTCCTGACCCAAATGTTACTTGCTCCATAAAAAAACTGTTCAGGATGTTTAGTACCTGAGCTCTGTGTATGGATTCAAGCTCCTTAAATGTAACAGTAATTATTACCATCACTATCAAATCGTTTTTTCTTTTGTTTTGTGTAACACCCAGATCAGTGGATATAGATTTTCAATCAACTTACATAAAGCTGTGATTCTCTTGTCAGAGCTGCCTGCATGTCAGAAATCAAATGAAAGAAACATTATCATGGATGTCCCAAACAGCAGGGGGAATCCAAGTAAAGTCAGTCCAATTAGGTCATATCAAACACCCCAGTGTGCTGTTTTTTTTCCATAATGGAGGACTTGACTTGGTTAGCCCTATGCAAGCTATGTAGCTTATTTAGGCCTCATCATAACACAAGTGCAGCACAAAGACATCTGGTACCAAAGGAGTGGGTCTATATATAGTCATAATAACAGAGGAGGAAATCGGCTGTCCCAGGAGGTGTGAGACAGCGGCTGCCACGGATACCGTGGCTCCCAGGGCCTTAACATGAAGGGTGTCGGCCAAGGAAGCAAGGCTTGTCCGTAACACAAAATACATACAGAGTGGTTTATATGGTTTAGACACAAGCCTCAAAAGACAAATGAATAACTGATTGTTGTTTGTGTTGTGACACAGCACAAACAACATGCCATGCTTTAGTCTTCAGCTTGTGAGCTTGACGGCGCCCCGCACTGGAGCTGTCTGACACCCATTCGAGCTCCCCCAGACACACCTTATCTTTAATGCATGATGCATCAACCCATATAGGGCTCGCTGACGGACGGTGAAACCCAGCGGCCCAAGAGTCTCTGGGTTTGACTCTGGCCAACACTGCCAGGATGAGAGAGGAAACAAGGTGCGTGCTGGGCCTCCTCCGAACGGCCCTTTTGTGGAGGGTCAGTTTAGTCAGTAGACAGCAGCTGAGTCAGAGAGCAGCAGTATGCTCCTTTCTCCAGGCACAGCATAAGGGCAAAGAGAGATTTCTTCAGGAATAGATATCTAGAGAATCTTTGGTAAACACGCCATTTCCTTCAAAAGTTGATGCAATTCACTGATGATGGAGAAACTGGCCAAGACATGTCAAATTGGGGAAGATAAACGAGTAATGTACTTGACAGACTGTACAGGCTACTCATCCTTGGATCTGATGTATCACAGCAATAATACGGCACACTGCTATCTCCCTACAGTAATTATACCATCGGAGACAAATTCCTCCTCTCACTGTACAAGGTAAAAGACCTACAATCTGAAAAGCAAAGTGCCCCTGCTTTGGAAATTGACTTTTTTTGTATTGTGTTTCCATAAAATATTGGTAACAAATACGCTTTGAATAGTTTAGTGACTCATTTATAAGTCTGAAAATTATACATTACACTGAGGATATTATTCCAGTGTCGACACTTTCAGCATAATGTCAGAAAGATCTCTATGTGCAGCTTTAGAAATCACTAATTTACAGCACAATGTGTCAATTTGTTGTTAATACTTGCTTATGGACAACTTACTTTAGCATGTAGAGGTGCATTTGCCAACATTGCATAGTTGGATTAGGACACATACAACTGAAGATGTTATTATCTGACTGTTTTGACTCTTCAGAAAATGTTATGAGGATTTTTCTTTAATATGCACTCACTGTATGACTTAACAACAAAATGCTATAAACCACTTTTGCCTTGACAGCTTGTTGGCTGGCTGTTTTCATAATTGCTTGTAGTTGTTTTTTCTCTGTGATTATCCATGACAACAGCAAAAATACAATTCCATTTTTAATAGGCTTCTAAAAGAATAGTTCAATGGTATTTTGTCACTAATGAGCTAACACTGTTTAAGTGCAGTGCACAGTTTGACATCATCCTTACCGTCTGTGAGAAGCTTTGTGGTAAAGAACTGTACTCAATGAGATAAATGTTCAGTTTGTAGAATCAGTGAGATATATGTCGTGAGTATAAATATGTTTTGTATGTTTAAAGACACACGTTAGTTGATGGGGCATTCAACCATTCAGCATGTTAAAACAGCAGTGTAGGAACCAGGGTTTTTTCGGGGATTACCCATTCTAGGGGCTAAAAGTCAGGGTATCTTTTATTTAAACTTTGAACCATTCTTTTTAAAATGTCTTTTTATGACAGAACAATAATAAATTGCTGGAGTATCCCTTTTAAAATGCTAATCTAATACATTGAAACAGGCAGGGTTCTACGTTAGCTCTACTGTTGCTTTACTTGCTTTACAACCGCTTATCACTTGAGAAACATATAGCTCTGTATAATATAATACATATAGTCAGTGTACTAGAGAACCTGTCAGCATGTTCATCTCAGCTTAACTACACTGGTGCACAAGGGATATACTAAATCTGTGGCTACTTGTTTTGATATCGACCCGTTTTGACTGCCGAGGTGGTAGCGGCCGGAAACAAAAAGAGCTACGGCGAGTTGTTCAAAACCTTTCTTTTTAGAAACTCTGGGTACACAAACAATGTTCTCAATGCTCGAGTTCATGTGTAGAGCCCCTGGTGATACTTGCAGCAAAGTTTCATGTTGTTTCGAGCCTTCTTAGTGTTTTAAAAATAGCTATTTTGAGGCTAGCATAAAAGTGCCCCTATTACTCCCATTCAAAAGGCCATTTGACCAAAAAACGAAAAATACGGTACCTCTTAAAATCCGTCCTAAATATGCTTTTAAATGAAAGTTTGACTCAGGTACATTCACAAAAAGACCTTAGGTTGCATTTTGGTGAGAGTTACGCTTTAAGTCACCAATCACCAAATATCCCTGGTGTATAGTTAACTGCAGCTGAAGTGAGGAGTGATGAGGTCCCCAGCGGACGCAGATAGGCCTCAGTGTATTCATGTGCACCCATGGCCTCTATGCTAAAGCCACTTACAGCAGGCACTGATAGATGATGACAGGGTTCAGAGTAAGAGCGACGCACAGCAGCACCTCTGACCTGAGCGAATGCTAATATGATCGTGACGGGTCACCAGTGACAACAGTGTATGTGCAGGAACAATCTAAAAGCTGAGGTTAGCATAACAAATTTCCTAAATCCAATAGTTTACCAAAATCAGACAGCTGACACCTGTACTGCTGCAGCTGTGGTCCAAGTTCTACTTGCTACATTTCAACAATACCTCACTCAATGTTGAAAGAAAATTCCAGGGCTGCTAGATTTTCATTATCGATTCATCTACTGAATATTTTATTGATTAATCGATCGGTCTAATGGTGAAAAATGCCAATCACAACTTCCCAACCCAAGGTGTAAGGTATTCAGTTTACCATGATACGACAAAGAGAAGCAGCCAATCCTCCCATATGAGAAGCTGGAACCTGAAAAATTGTAGTGTTTTTTTTAAAAACTATTTTTGCTTTATATATGATTGGAACTATTTATTGATTCTCCAAATATTTGTGGATTCTTTTTCTAATGGTTTAGTTAACAAATCAGCTTGAGGAAATCCCACCCTTTTACTGATGTTATCATGATTTTCTCTCATCAGTCAGACTTTTGATGTCTATTTTTTTATATCTCTGTTCTTTTTGATGTCTCAACCTGTCTAGTCCTCTCCTATTGCATTTACTGATGTCCTACATTTCCCACAATGCCCTTCAACCAGTCTCACGGAACATGCCTGAACTTGTTGCATTTCACCTTTGGGTTTTAAGAGAGCTATAAGGAGGTTTTTTCAGTCAGGATTCAGGAAAGAAAGCAAGCTATTCACCTGTTACCTAAATCATAACATGTCTTGATACTGCATTGCATTATAAGCTATTGTCTGGATTGTCTAGAAGCACTGCAAATGTCTAACAATGTTTCACAATAGGTTAAGAGTTCAATTTGCAAATATACTCACAAGATAATTTGTGATTTATTTTTTAGCATTCTTACCTTCAGCAACAAGAGAAACACTGACACTTGTGATTATGGATGGTCAAATGTGAAATGAATACAGTATGTGGTTCTTGTTTTATCTTTGATGGGTATCGGAGCTATGTTTCACTTGAAATTAAATTATTTTAACTGAAAAATGAAACGCAACATCTTTATTTGTATTGTTGTAGATATGTGTTAAGTTTACTTCATAGATTTACAACCTCAAGAGCACAAGTCACCTTATATAACTGCTGTCAACAGAAAAGGCTGCAAGCAAACTGCTTTAGTTTGTTCAGACTTCATCTATAACACCCAGCTGAGTTGTGCAAAGCATTTGTGATCTTAAACATTATCTTTCTATGAAATGGATGTTGTTGTTGTTGTTGCAAGGCTAGAAGGAAGATGCTGAGGAGGTCTCTAAACCACAAGTCTGAGATATCCTTTGATTCATCTTCTTTTTAATAAATTAAGAGACATTTTGTGAATAACCAAAGAAAATATGCACACTTTCATTCAGAACAAACTCTGGAGAACTGCATACATGATATTGAATTAAAGTAGCCAATTAAACTACCCATAACTCCACTGTTTCAAACACAATCTAAAGTTTTAACCGTCTAAGCCCACATGAAGCATAAGAAAATAAATTATTCGGTGACATTAGAGAGCAGCACTAGACTCGGTGTTAAGTGTGAAATCACATAACGGCCTGGCTACATCTGCTGTCTGAACACACACACACACACACACACACACACACACACACACACACACACACACACACACACACACACACACGCACACACACACACACACACACACACTAGACTGAACATACCTCTCCTCATTCTCAACTCATATGGGGGAAACATGTTGACCTCATTTTTTCATCCAGAGCCACAGATTTATAGGATTGTTTATAAGGTGCATTTAAAAAAAGCCTAAATCCAATAATGTGACAAAGACTAAAGGTAACTTAAAAATAAACTGGAAAATAAACTGTCACAACAGAGCTAGGAAGACAAAACTAAAGCCTGGTATGACTGCACTGACCTTGTGCCGAGCATTATCGTAAGTAATTAGCTGTATCAGTAAACAGTATGGGCTTTAAGCTGCACTGCTTTAAATATGAATCTTCATTAGAACAGACTCCTTTCTCTGGAGCCCACTGGACTTGCTACATTGACTGTAACACATCCACTGACACCTGCAATGACTGATGAACCGCACGCAGTCACAGCCCAGTGAGTACTGCCACCAATCATTTAACCAGTAGCATCTATGACATAGTCTATTTAGGTTCTCTCTGGGATATTTAACATCATGTCATGTCATGAGGTGAATGTACAGCACAGTGGATCTTCACAGTGAGTTGAGTTAAGAAACACCAATGACATGATAGCCCAACAACACAGCTTCAGCTAACCTCTTCTGTGTATCAATCAGCTTACTCTGGTGACCTCATATATCTGGATCATCTGTGTTACAGCACTCAGACATCAGGCGATTTCATGCTTTCAATTGTGCCGCTCTTCGTAAAGAGCTTGTGCAGCTTGTTAATTAAAAACATGGCTTCTTCTCCTCTGCACATTAGTGTGTTCACCCTAACCCATACAAAATTTTGGAGCGGTGCTTTCTTGAAGCTCTCTGCAGAGCCTCTGTTGTACTGAATCCTGGGTATCCCTGGCTGGGTGTTTCACAGTGGTTGCAGCATCCGGCACAGTGGGCAGCAGCTTGACAGATCACAGACAGTGTCTAGCATGTTACGACTGGAAGACTGGCTGGACCTCACAGTGCTGATGGACTGAGTGGATCAGCACTGTTTCCCTGCAAGGTACTGTCATTCCTAGGACGCAAATGTATGGAAACATTGCAAAGTCTGCAGAAACACTGAGGAGATGAGGCTATTCTTAGAGATCACTAATGATTACTTTTAGAGCTGCTGGGTCTGCAGTGCAAGGGCATTTGCCTACCTACAAGCACCAAAATAGAACAGGCATGTTGTATTGCTCTGTAGTCTGCCCTGAAGATGCACAGCATCTCCATTCAAGCACAGTTCTCAGACCAGGCCTAGGCCCACCCTGAAACTACAGGGCCTGATAGGCCAGCCCTATGTGTTAAGAATAATATCCAATATTAACAATTTGGACATTATTATTTTCCTGTGCATCATTTCACCCACCTTTTCACTCTTATGATCTGATCCCTCATCGGCTTGATGTCCTGGAAGCTTTGCTGGTTGACAAGGCTATAGACCAGAATGAATCCTTGACCGTTTTTGATGTAAAGGTCCCGCATGGAAGCGAACTGCTCGGTACCAGCGGTGTCAAGGATCTCCAGCACCGAGGGTGAGGAGTCCACCTCGATCTCCTTGCGGTAAAAATCCTCAATAGTGGGGTCGTACTTCTCAATGAACGTCCCGGTAACAAACTGCACAGTGAGGGCGGATTTCCCGACCCCACCGCTGCCCAGGACCACCACTTTATACTCGCGCATCGCGGATTAAATCAAGTCGTAAGGTAACGTTATCAAATCTCCGCGCGTCATTGAAATGAACTCAAAATGTTCCCGCACGAATTACATTCACCATTCGTGTCCCATTATGAACGGGTTGTCAATAACACAGTCTTGCTCGCCGCTGCTCAGCTATGGCAGAGCACAAAGACTCGGTGCCCAAAGATGGATTTCATTGTAGAAATTCCCCCATGCAGGCCAGACACTGACAGCTATACGGGCATCCGATGACTGTAATTGTCCAAAAATGTGCCCTGGGAGGAAGAAAATATCGCCCGATGATGTGGAGCCTGCGGGTTTTCATCTGCTTAGCTCACCCCTCTGTCTGCATCAGAAAAAAACAAACTTGCTCCATCGAGGACACTGGTAAAACGCTGGCTTAGCCCCTACAATGAACTGCAGGCGCAGTTTTTCAAGCTGGATGCAGCCTCAGGAAAACCGCACCAACTAAACTATTTCCACACGTAATTAAAGAACTTGCGTCTCTTTGTTTCTTTTTCACCATCTCTGGCATGTCTCCGCTTCACCCTCGCTTTCCTGTGCAATCCCAGCCGCCATACTCTCGGGTGGAGACCCACGGCCGCTGCGTAACCAGCTGGTCCCCGCTCGGCTCCCGTACTGAAGCAGGAAAAAAAAAAATTACGGACCCTCCCTCCTCAGACGGATGTGCGAGCGGTCCAACGGCCAGCCTCCGCTCTCTGTAAACCTCACTTGTGCCCATAGACTGTACGCTTGTGCCTGAATAGCCGCTCGGAGGGAGCCAGTCACATTCAAGTTGCATTTCCGTTCATGTGTTAAATTTTCCATCATTCGGTTGCCCTAGTGACATCCAAAGAGAGCTCGACCAATCACAGGGGCGGCTCGAGGATGTGGTATCCAGGAGAAGGAAAATGCACTGGATGCTGTTGCTATGGTAACGCTGCCTATTGTTGCTGCTGTCCAAATTTAAGAATGTATAAAAGCTACCAAACCATAAAGTCAAGAGATTGAATTATTTATTATTGCGTGATAGGAACTAGTGCAGGTTGCATTACCAAGACATTACACCTATTTACTGAATGGAAAATCATTAAATGTAGCTGCACTGTAACTGTATTTCTGGTCTATTCTATTTGTCATTTTAGGTCATTAAATCACATTTTTAAAATCTCAGTTTAGTTTATCCTAATTTATTTTATTCTGTTTGAATGGGCTGTGTTTAAAATGTGCTATATAAGATGCCTTGCCCAAAATTCAATTTCAGGAGACAGTCACTTACAAATACATAAAACTTCCACTTTATGGAACAAGTCTTAAAAACATATTGCTGATTTTCTATTTAAGGGTTTCTCTACTAGCAATTAATACATTTTAATTATCTATCCACTAAAAACCAGAATCAACAAAAGTTGCAAACCTTTAATTTTAGGGTCTTTATATGACTGGTATTAAAATTATGTAAAAATAAATGCACAGTGGAAAATCAAACAGAGCTCACAGCACGGCATTTACTTGACATTTATTTATTTGCAATATTAGATTTTACACAATTTTGAATTTACAGGAACAAAACTATCCACATGAAATGTTTAATTATGCACAAATAAAATAGTGTTCACAAGTAAGTTTAAAAAGAAAGGAGGGGCAGTTTATATTCAGGCCAGGATGGAATCAAATGGCATTCGCATATTTCAATCTGTAATATAATTTAACAGGCAATTTAGCCAGTCCTATCAGAACGTTTTTTTGGGTTTATTTTACAAACTGATTCATTTTGGCTTCAAACTCAAAACTCATGTAGCAATAATTTCAACAAAAAAATTCAGTGAAATGCATTTTATTTATTAGACAAAATGAAATTCTTAGTTACTGAGCAAATACAAACTTAGGAATAGATAAGGCAAAGTTTACAAAAAGCATGTCCTCTCAGTCTGACGGTTGAGAAAGTGCTTTAGTCATTCAGACCAAACATTCTTACTGTCCACATCTTTTTGACTGGGTGACCCAAATCTCAAACAACCTCCATGTGTGGGTGTATCCATGACATTCAAGCTTTTTGCCAAAAGGTGTAAAACAAACATTTGGCTATATGCCTTTTTATTTGCAGGTAAAATAAATAAGGGAACACATGTCATATATCTAATAACGTAAACTTGAAAAGCAAACATATGAAAAGAAAATGAAGGTTCAAACAGCCGCTGAACCATCAACTGCTGACCCCCTGACTGCAGATTCTCTGAGGGTGGATTATATGTTTGCTGCAAGATGTTAACATGCAGTGAAAACCATATAAAACACAAAATTCACATTTCAAAATATATTCTCATGCACTGGATCACTTACAGTGTTTCACCATGGCATAATAAAGTGAAATATCTGACAGTACAATCTAATGTGTTATTGTGAGGAGGAAAAACAAAAGCATCCCCTACAAAAATACAGTTTTTAATCACTGCAACTTCAGATTGCCTCAGCAACACATCAAAACAATTAAATGACAAACTATTATTACACTATTATGAAAGTTACTTTACATAAAATGTGGCCTGTACAATGCACTTTTGTACATTAAAAGCAATTCTATTGCCTTGCTCATACAAAGGTTTGTTGTCCCTCACAGGTGACAAGGCAGTGACAGGGATGAAATGTTTTAAGCTTTTTATGCTCCAACATTTAAACCCTTGACACAAGACGGCTTATCATAGGCTAATACAACAGATCAAGGCCCTTTGAGGAACCTCCAGCAGAGCTAAAGTCAGTTTAATAAATTACATTCATCATAAAATAGAAGAGAATACATTTTAAAAGCCTTCGTTTCTAATGTTAAACTAGTAAAATATGCAGTAGTATACTCTAAGTATACTCCTTATATTCCAACCAATAATGTGTCAAACCTTTCATAACAAATGAAAAAGAAAATGTGAACAAATGAAATATCTCTTGGTGGATTGTCAGAGTTAATCGCACAGAATTGTACACACACATTTTCATAAAAAACAAAAACTTATATCAGTCACTTGAAAAGACATTAAAGGAAATGTTGATATTTGCACAAGCTGTTTGCAAAACAAGGAACTAAAACTTACATGAAAATTATTCAAGAGAATGTTACATAAATGAGTGAAAACTGTTTTTAACATCTGTTTTGTTTTTCACTTAACCAGACACAATACCCACTCTGTCTGCTGTCAGTTTCAAACAAAGACGGGTAATTGCATAATGTGGTATCAAGCATACACAACTAAACTTCACCAAACATCTACCTCCTTAAAAGCATTGTACTGTGCATGAAACTAATTTGGAAACAATTGTCATACATTAATCATCTTAAAATTTAAACACGTGAAATTAAGCTTGATATCAACTCTTATACATAGTACACTCACACAAATTTCCTCTGTGAAAATGAATTGAAAGACTTAATGCACTAACGTAGCATTGCAAAACATTTCTCTCTAAATGTGACTTAAGTAGAGTAGATTTAATCGAGTGATTTTTCACACAAAGCCTTTTAAATATGCAGGGATATCCTCATCTGCACAATTCTTCAGGCACTTGTAACATTCAAATAATACAGTACTGACAACAGACTGTAACATTAAGACTGACAGTTCACACACTACTCAATGTATCCCTGATGGGATTACAGGGACTTTAGTTTGAATTTGAGTGGTAGTAATTCTAACACCCTTTACTGGCTGTGGAGGCTCTTATTAAAAACATGGTTTGCTAAATGTTCATGTTGAACCAGGAGCTGGTTTCACAAAGAGATGTTAGACTGGTCTGTAATGTAAGGCCCGTTCTGATTTTGCACATAGATTTCGTTGATGCAAGTTAGACAGTCTCACAAAAATAAAGATAGACTTATGTTAAGCCGAAAACGTGAATGACCCTACCAGCAGCCAAATTTAGAACTAAGATAATCCCATATTAACTATCAGTGACACCTGTTGACCAGTGTTTCCATGGTAACAATCAGTGACACCTGCTGACCAGTATCACCAGTCTACAAAAAGGAGGAAAACATGACTCATAATTTATCGGTTTCTAACAATATGGCGGAGCGAGAAATGAGAAGGGGAATCTTCCCAGTACAATGTCCTTATAACTTTTGAATCAGAACATTTTCTGCTAAGCGGATTGCTGTGGTTATGTGGTCAGCCATTAGTCCTACTTGAGAACTAGACATCTTTGTGCAGCATATTAATTCAGACATCTGAAAACTGACTGATTAGTTTGACCTAAGCCATAGTCAAAGTATATCTTTGTGAAACTGGCTCCAGTGAAAACCACTTCCAGATACATCAGCAAGTCAACCATCACTGTGACCAATAACCCAAATATGTGGGATTTCTTTTAAATTTATAATAAAGGAGGGTAAAACCTAAATGTTTGAATCATTGTTGCTTCACTCACTGCCTTCAAGAAAAAAGTATCTGCAGCAAACATTCTGTATATGCAATGCAAAGGCACACCAGGAGGTGGAGCACTGATCCTGTTCTCTGGGGATGACAGGTTTTATATATATATATATATATATATATATATATATATATATATATACGATCTACCCTCAGAACATTTAAAGGAAACTTTCGTAATTTTTTACAATGTAGAATTCAAAGTTCAAAGTTAAAATAAGTGTGTTTTACTAGTTTGTTTGAAATAATTAAAGCTGGCACTAGATAAACAATCATTAATGTGAAAAAACATTTTAGTTTACATAACACATTCAAGAAAGGAAAAATAATTTGTTGCTCGATATGTTGAGGATACAATTTAAACAATATAGGACCCCTTTACACCTGGTCTTAACATGTATTGTTTTCAGATTAGATCTGTCATGCTCATCCCATCCTCTTGTACTATTTACATAATTTTAAACTGTCAGTGAACAACATTTCAGCGTGTTTCAATATCAGTTAATATTAGGTGTTACTACTGTACCTGCACTGCCTGTTTTTGTTTGATTTCCATGGGTTTCCTGGTTGGATTTGTTCAGAAAACGTTTTTTCCTTTTGAGGCTCCTATATGTGAACTGGAGACGCATTGCATTTCAGATGATTAAGAGGCTAAATGCACCTCTGACCTCTGTCAGAATTGGATTAGGAAATAGAAACCAGGATATTATGAACACTACTGAGGATGCATGTTAATGCAGGTGCAAAGGTGCGTGCATACAATAATCTTCTGTGATACTTATCTAACACAGTATAATCCTAGTAATTGAGCTATGTAATTTATAATGAGAGATCAAAGTAATGTCTACAACCTTTTCTTCAGTGAGGTTATCAGCATGGAGATTGTTGTAGATGGTGTGTGGTGTTAACAGAATATTTACAGAGCAGCTGTTTGGCGTCTTTAACAGCAGCAACACGGCACTGACTTCTGTTTCTGGTGGTTACTTGAGGATGATCTGTTTCAGGGACAAGAGAGCTCACTTAGTGGTTGCAGACATGTTTTTGTTACATGACAAAAGTGCTCATCAAGAATGATCATTGTGATGGATATACAATTGATAAAATGAAATGAAACAACTACCTTAAACCCCTTAAAATCTTGATATTGGTTGTAATTTCCCCTTAGGTCTTTAACTTTATAAAAAAAAAAAAACTTGCCACAACTTATGACAGTTTTCATAGCTGTACCATTACATCAAATTGAATATATTGCACAAGTATATTATACATAATTTTATACACATTTCCCCAGAACTC
The DNA here is from genome assembly GCF_031162955.1 of Sander vitreus. NCBI lineage: Eukaryota > Metazoa > Chordata > Actinopteri > Perciformes > Percidae > Sander > Sander vitreus. The sequence goes on from NC_135865.1 coordinate 16,829,931, forward strand.
TGCCTATTGTGTAACTTCACTGCAATCTAAAGTGTTGTGTAACGCTCAGCTGCACATGCATTTGTAAAGATGTTTTATATTTGTGCATATGACACTACACAAGTGGAACAAATGTCTGAACTAAGAAAGGAAGACGGTTGACAAAGTAATTAATACAATACAATAGTAATTGTTTTTTTCAAATATTTTAGATTGATTCCTCTACAATCTCCAGCCATCAAAACGTCAAATGTTTTAGTCTGTGAGGCTAAAATGACCAAAATATAAATAACGTAAATCTCAAAGTCAAAAATGACAGATTATACACGTACACAGCGGGGCAACTTGAGTCTTGAGGAAATGGCGACAAGTTGCCAGAAATGAAAGCCTCCAACCGGAGTTTGATTAAAGTTGGCTTCAAAATAAAGGGGTAACATGGAGTTTTAAAGAAGCCAATACTTGTCATGCTATAATATGAGGTATTATGAGCTCATCCTTAAATATAATATATTTTTGCCGTGGTAAATACACACATTTGCCTTTGCTTCTCATGATTTGACACTGGTCAGAGTAAGTCATTCAGAGAGAGTTTAAGGCATAAGGTGAGTAGTATGGCTGTATCGGTACATATATTCGTCCAAAACCGTTTCGGTACAGGACGTCCGGTTGGTATGCAACATTGGTTCAGTATGCCCTGTGACCCAAACCTGTCTATTATTGTCTACTACTCGCACACGCGGAACAGAAATTCTTTACTATTCTTTTTGGCAGTGTACACTACAGCAGCTGTTGTCTATCAGCTGTAGCATGCTACACATACTCACACACAGCTTAACATCTCTACTCCTGAAAGATGTCTCATTACAGTTTCACACATAAAAATTAAACCCAAATTAGGGCAGCATATTTTCACAAATGCTAATAATACAATTAATGCAATCATTAACATATTATTATAACCAGTATGGCAAGTACCTACGCTTTTATTGTAGAGAACATTTTAAACTGCATATTGAGTAGTGAAATAGACACTGACATGGAACAAAGCAAAAAACATGCAATAAAGAATATATGCAACACTACTATTTGCAGATGGAAGACCTCTAAATAAATGATGTCTGTCATCAGGGAAAGGGGTGAGATGCGGCCTAGTTCAACTAAAGGTCTACAGGTAGATAAAGCTTAATGACAGGCAACGCAAGCAGGACAATGCTATGCTGATGAAGCAACTCCCCTGATATAAAGATGAAGCACTTATTCAGAGCTCAAGGATTTATGACAGAAAGCTTTAAAAAGGAGCAAACCTGATTGGCTGGTGCTGTTGCTGCGTAGGGGACACTTGTGGCGGGAGTAGTTGCTGCAGAGACAGTAGCAGGCGTAGCACTGTACATCATAGGGACTTTTTCAGGAAGGGAACCATGAAAGCAATGAAAAGGGAGGTGGAGCATTATGGTAACCATAGCAATGTTTTTCTATCTCTTGCCAGGCAAATACAATATGACATTAGCAGCAAGCCATCATTGGGTTAGACCAGCAGATGGCATGTGATCACACAGCAAAGCAAGACAGCAGGGGAGAACATAAAAGGAGAGCTGATAAGAGATACAATTAGGAAATCTGTCCATAATTTGACATCCCAAAAGAGGCGGCATGTACCACCAGATATGATCAGTTCAAGTTTTTTATTTTTTTTTATTTTTTAAAGATATTTGAGTTTCAATAATGTAAAACGAGTATAAAAAAAACAAGTGAATCTAAGGGATGCTGATCACATTTCCTAATCCATGGTGTGTGGTACTTCTACAGTCTGTTTGACTACCTGAATTGATGTTTGAGAAAGGATTATTTATAATTTATATATTACAAGACTTGATTATCAAAACAAACACACAAATATACAAGAAAAGCTCAAATATGTACAGAAAAAAACAATACAATTAACCTTTCGGATCATTTTATGATGTAGTTTTAATGTGGGGCCTGATTGATCAAGACTCAACGGTTTGCTTTCCTGTGCTGGAATAACAAAAAAGCCAGATGAAAGCTTCACTTTTGTTCTCCATTGATATGACACATAGTTTATAAAAGAATAAGGAAGGGACCTACCCATGCTGTTAGCGGGAGCCATGCAGAAGAAAGAACCTGTGTGATTATAAAATGGAAAGAGAAATGTTCAACACTGGCATGAGCCCACGTGACATCTTTAGTGTAGTAAGCATACACAAATAAGACCCTTGGTCTTTAGACAGTAAAGATCTGTAGATTAACGTAAAGTAAAATACTACATCTCAGTTCTTAAGTCAAGTGACAACAAAAGTGTGTATATTTTTGAGCAGTATCTAACCCCAGAAACAAAACAATTTAGACACACATGAAATGGAAAAGTGTATGAAATTCCCCACTTTAGCTTTAAATCCACATCTCGTTTAGAAGCTCACCTGTGGGATAAAATGCAGCAGTGGGCTGCTGCAGCTGTGAGTTGGCTAGAGCCTGTTGGTAGTGCAAAAAACTAGGGCTGAGGAGAGAGCTGGCCCAGTTGCTCTTCTCAAAAGCTGGTCTCTTTGGTAGGGGTACACTGTAGGGATAGCCCTGAAAGGAAACAACAGGAGACATGACACACCAAAACCTTCTCTTCTCTCGGTTCAGCTACGCTTTTCACACTTTATATTAAGTATTTGTTTACAAAAATATGGAAAAACGGCAAACACGACTACACAATAAAAGGTGACTGTTTTCACATAGTGGAAAAATCAAGCATGTTTTAGGATTCAAATATGAATGGAATAACCAAAATGTTTAAAACATCTTTCAAATTAAGCACTTAAAGCTACTGATGATGACTGTGTACACAAAGACTATGTGAGACTTGAAGAAGCTTTAAACCACAATGACAAAAATGAAAAGTTGTTACAGTACAATTAATAGCTACAACCCAAGCAAAAGGTGAAAATACCAGGTCTACAGTTGCCTCGAGGGATCGCTTCATTGCTTTGGCAGTCGACTGAGTCTTTTAATAGCAGGCAGCGAGCACATGATGGCAGTGGGCCAATGGGATTCAAGCGTTTAACATACAGGTAACAGCAAGCAGAGGTGCGTCATGGGGGACAGCATTGTGGAAAGGTGAGAAGGGGAAAACAAAAACAAAATAATCTGAATGTAGTATACCACATAAAACACAATATGCATGCACAGTAACCAAAATAACTGATTAAAAGGACACACTAACTACAGACTCCTTCATTAGTAGGTCAACATGTAGTCAATCAATAGCTTTGGCAACAAAGATTTACAATGATAGGCCACAATCTTGTATTTTTTACACTGTATATTGATCACTATAACATTACTCGATCCGAGTTTGTTAATTGTAATCAAAACACTACCACTACCATGATGCAATCAGTGGTACTATGCACAGTGGTCTTAGGAAGGGATAACAATGTTATGCACATCAAGCACTGAACATTTTATTGTTAAATGAAAAACGACTTGGTTTTATGACATACACAAATAAACAGTTGAAATAACTATGTATGCAATGTCATAAAACACAGAATGTGGAGCTCCATTTACTACATTCACACTCGCTTTTGGTGGAATGTCAGTTGCCTCCTCTACTTGTACTGTACACAGCAAAACATAATTGCTTCTGTGAGCTTAAAATACAACCTACATTTCATTAAACAAAAATATTATGTAAATGTTAAGTAACCATAAAAAATGATGTAAATGAAAAGTGACGGAGATGGTCTATGGAGGGTAAGGAAGCACATTTTACTGAAGCCAGGTGGCATAGGCTTTGGCAAGTGAAAGACCGGAACATGCATTATGTTAAAATAAACTTAACTGAAGTAAGTTAATGTTAAAACTGAAACTAAACCAAGAAACGTTTTTAGATGCAAGAATTGGAAAAGGAAATGGCAGAAATTATGAAGCGGAACTGTCAAGTTGGTCCAGAGTACATAACAGATGACTTTGCTCTTTTGTGCACTTTTCCCATGCAGGCAGTTATTACAAAGCTTAGCCATACAATGACTCATACTGTATAGCACATAATAAAACTGTTTAAAATGCCATTTCTCAGTTAACTGTAATTTAGCACCGGTTCTGTCTATGGGGTGTCTGGTGCATGTGCTAACAGAAAATATACATCTTTTGATTGGGCCTGTTTAAAGGTACAAACCTTAAAATGTCAGCAAAAAGCATAGTTCCATTATAAAAAAAATCAAAATGCAAGATGGTACCTGCTATTGCTCTCAATTTGATTGACAGGCATTCTAATACAAGGACTAGCCCTTGACAACAACTAGCATGAATCTAATCTCATCTCATCCTTCTTTGTAATGTTTTCTGATGTCATGACAGGTCTGTTTATATCTGTGGCGTTTGTAAACAGCATTAAAAACAGGCATATGTGTTTAATTATCAGAAAAGAAACAGACAAAGAGCAGATTTTCTATTTATGATTAAAAATCCCTTTAATTTAAATTACAAAGTCTAAGACAGAAGTTTTCAAACTCTGATGTGTGCCGCCCCAGGGGTGCGTGGGAGAGTTAGGGTGGGTGGGTGGGGGGGGGGGTGGGTGTGTGTGTGTGTATACACAGTGTGTTCTATAAACAACAGAAAGTTATTGTAGTTTGGCCTGCTGATTTTGCTCACAATTTGAGACAAAAATGGCACTCCTTGTCTGAGTCATGACTTGGTCAACAACAACATAGAAAAAAGATGCTCATTATAACTCAAGAGAATTGTCTGAAAATCATCCCGTTTTTAAGTTTTCTTCAGTATAAAAGTAATCCAGTAAATGTCTGTATATGGGTACACAGCCACTAATAGCTAATTCAGCATACGTTTAACGGTGAGTAGTACTTCCTGTTTACAAGCAGTGGGTGGTGCATTGTCTTGATTTTGTCTGAGGGGGGCACAGTGTCAGACTTTGAAAACACCTGATCATAGAAATCACTAATCTGACCTTTAGCTTACAGTTTTAACTGAAGGGGGTTTAACAATGACTCTAATTGCTGTTGTCCTGCTTTGTTTAACACGTAGACATCAATTAAACTTTAGGGGCATATACTAATGCCACTAAATTAAATGTGCCATTACAAATGATAGTATATAAATGTATAGCGCTCCACATTCAGTGATGTCATGGCAAACACAATTACACTAAAAACCACCATATTATTGGTAGGATAATGTGTTTTTGTGCAAACTTAAACATTTTTCATTGGTGAGAAGGATAAGACTCTCTTACCATGGCTGCAGCCTGGGCTGCGACGGCTGTGTGATTGACTTGCTGTTGACTGGATTTGATTTTGGCCTGCAATTGTGCAGGCGGGTGAAAATACTTGCACTTCTCCCTGGAGCAGCGGCTCTTGATGTAGTCCATGCAAACAGTGACAGTGTTATCTGTGGTGTCAATCATTGGGCTGTCACTGGGGTGAGCGAAGCGGCAATCTGTCTCCCCTCTTGCACAGTTTCCCCGCTGAAACTCGCGGCACACCTGAGAGGAGCAATTATAAAGACAGTGACAAGAATTCAGCATTTTAGCATGTAGCCAGATTATGTCAACCCACAGAACTAATGTCTTTTTTCATGTTAAATCTCCCCTTGTGATGCATGAATACCTCTAGTTTGTCCGAACGCTGCAGCTTCTGTGAGGGAGAAGAAGAAGAAGAAGAAGAGGAGGAGCTCTGGACCGTGATGGGGGGGCTCCCAGAAACAAGAACCTGGGTGCTGGAGAGGTTGTCTGTTGGGATGAGGCTCATTCCATGGCTCAAAGGTGTCATGTATGAACCATAACTAAGACCAGTATTTGTGCCCAGTCCCTGTGTAACATGAAATGTTGGCTATGAGGGAAAATGTTACATATTACAAGTGAGACAAGCACCATAACACATAGAAGTTCATTCTTAATAACAACTGAATGAGGACCTTACCACAGGCTGCATGCTGTGTCCTGGGATCATGAGCTGCATCTGTTGGGCAAGCACAGCTGCTGCTGTCTTTTGCTGGATGAGGTTGTTGCGCCCATTTATCTCTAACTGGGTTTTTAAGTGTGAAGGTGGATGAAGATACTTGCAGTTTTCTCTTGAGCATCGGCCCTGTTTTCAGAGAAAATAGAAAAGGCATAAAGAAACAGATCGCATATTCCCATAAATATTGTTATTGTTCCTCATCATAACATTTTACAGTTGTTCTTTGAAACAGTGGCTTTAATTATTGGTCTAAAATGAGATGCAAACATCCTCCTCCAGTATGAAAGTCAGATGTGTTCTACATTGTGATCTACACTATCCATCACCTCAATCTACACAACTGTACTTCCTTGCTACAGAAAGGAAACACCATTTCCCACATTGGCATTGAATGTTAGTTATGGATGTAGATGATGTGCCAATATAAATGTAATAGACAGAGCTGTAAGGAGCGCAGTGGTCCAAAGGGAATCAAATGGTGATTTGCTTTATATTTCAACAGTCTGGTATGGTTATTAAGCTTAAGTATTACTATCTCCTCTTGGACTTTAAAATAAATCTACCAATACAAGTTCTGTCAATCAAGCATCTGTATTTTCCTAATGAGAGGTTAGCTTCCCCTGCCCTTCATATTCAAATCAAGTGAAGTAATTTCACATCATTTGCATTTCTCCCAAGAGATTTATGTTATTTATGGTGAATATCCATGTAGGTTTAATGGTCATCAATGTGTCATTAGTCTGGATATAGCTCTGAAAAAAAATGCAGTATTATTGGAAAGTATTCTTTTAATGTCTAATGTTTAATTGTTATACAACTTTCTAGTTTACAGTTGAAACAGCTTGAAAGCATGAAATGAAAGTATGCCTTGCGTAATACTGTAGCATAGAGGCTCATGCGCCACAGCTATGGAGGGTTAAACTGAGGTGAAAGACGAGGAAGCTGAGGCTCCTCTGTCTTGACAATATCTAGCTGAAGTTGCATTAAGTGATGAATGGGTATGCTCACTTCTCAGCTGCATGAGAGGAGCTAGCCACAGGAAACAGCTCAAGTTTGTATATCAACAAGACATTCAACTGCAATAATGGATGTCATGAGCTACTAGTTACAATAGCAAAGCATGTGCACATTCTTCTGTGTAATAGTTAACTCTGTTAGAAGCAATTGATCTATTCTATTGATTCACAAATCACATGTCAATGAAATGCCATCAGTGGACAAGTAAGAGAAAAACAATTTGTTTGGGAAGCACTATTTGGGCAGCTAGCTCTATTTTTTTTTTTCATAAACAAAGGCCGAGGGTGAGTACCAGCTACTGAGTTAGTACCAGTTGACATTATGCCAGAAGCCATGTCAGTAACAGACATTTGATGACTCCTCAGACAAAAGCCTATTCATGAAGAGGAACTGCGACATCATCACATGACTGCAACAACTGCTAGCTGACACAAAAGGTCATTCTAGGTTTCTAAAATATTGTAATTGTAAAATAAAACTAGGCGTGATAGCCATTTTAATTTACTCACTTAGTCCCAATAGGAATTTAACATCTCTATTGTGTACAATTGTTCTATTGTTTGCTGTTTATATTCATGAAAATGCACCAAAATGAAGTCCACAATTTAGTTTATTTCCAAATGGTGATGTCTTGTCGTTAATATTTTGTCAGCAAAATTGATGCAGGTCAAATCCATAAATGTTGTTTTAAGATAAAAGGAATACGGTAGTTAGTGTAAGCCTTCGGTCCAAGCCCTTGACCCCTGGGGCACAGAGAAGGCCCTGTCCAGACAAGCTGTGTATAAACTGCCTACAGTAAGGAGATAAGACGATGACTCAACATGAGAATAATCCTGGGGGCAAAGCTGTATTGTGTGGTGATATTGAATGTGTGAGAGTGGATTAAGGCAGCCTTGGTGTCTCATTCAGGGCAGGAGAATAAACTGGCTGTAATCCAACCAGTTGCCAGAAATATTTTTGTAGTCTAGATTAGATAAGTGATGAAGTGCTCTATTTCTGGAAGTGTCATATTACCTTTAGTTTTGACATCTTTCTACATGAAACCAGATGTTGGGGCAGCTTAATATGGGGGGAGGGGGGATTTCACCATTAGGTGGGGTTAAGACTTTAAACTGACAGTAGTAATCAAGGATCATTTCCTTCCTCTATTATTAACACTTACAGGGGAGGAAGAGGAAATAGGAGTAGAAAGAAATGTTTGTTTTCATCGCATACTATACAGTATATGTTTGAACATCGGAGTGTAGACAACTCTGAATGATATCAGGAATGCTTTTCCAAACTCACACCCCGGCTCATGTCATGTTGTTAATCACTGGTTAGCTTGGTAGACCTGCATGTTTAACTGTATTTGATGGGACAGGAGATGGAACCCCAAGAGCACTTTTGAGTAATCCCAAAAACTTTTTAGAAGAGCAAAAATATGTATTAAAAAAAAAAAGAAAGTAAAAATATATTTTTGATTTGGTATAATACAATAGAGAAACCATTAACTCAGGGACACGGCTAACAAGTGAATGTTTCATTTCATGAAACATATACCTTTATATGAGGGTGTGCAGTATTTCTTACCTTCAGGGAGTCAAAGCAGGCAACAACTCTCCCATTGTCAACTTGGCAGCTCTTCGGTGGATGAGCAAATTTGCATTCCTCATCACTACGTGAACAGTTTCCTCGCTGAAACTGTCGACAGACTTCCAGAGTTAGCCATTTTGTGTCTCTTACTGAAGACATGTTCAACGCCATGTCCAAAAGGTTATAATCATAAATTATTTTAAGTCAATCTTATTGTGCCTAATACACCAAAAACTGTAGGTTGGCTCTATGTGCAAAGTCCTCTTTTAAAACAACCTGGTGAGTCCTCCATCAACTAGAGCAGAAAGATCAGATGGCTGGTCAATCACTGAGAAATCACCCATCAAAAAGAAACAACTGCAGATGTATGTTTTTCTGTGACACATTCAAGTGTATATTCCACAAATGATGGTGCCCATAAATATCAGACAAGTGAGGGCAATTTAATTCTCAGGTCATTATCTCTGTCCTCTTATATTATGGCTTAGGCGCTGACGTTGTGCAAAGTGGTAGCAGAGGACTTGCAGCTGAGGTATCCTGTGTGGGTGCTTAATTGAGTCTGTAGACGGACCAACTTCAAGCTGGGGATCTGAAAGACAAAAACATGCATATTACAGAATTTGTATCCAAATAAACATTACAATTATGTGCCATTACTCTACAACTGGCACATTTAGAGCTACCATAAACACTGATAGCATCTCATGTACTTTCTTCTATTTACTAGAGACCGTTTATTCTCTAGAGTCATCTGTTCTTTAGCAGAGACTAATCGAGAATCATTTCTCAAACACAGCTCCAGTCATTCTCTGGTTCCAACTTCTCAAATGTGAGCATTCACTGCTTTTGTCTCTTTTATGACACTGTGAACTACTTGGGCTTTTGTATTGCACAAAACAAAACAAAACACAGCAGTATTATAGTTTGTCGCTACCAAAACTAGTGATCTGACCAGATTACTAGATCAATAACACTATGTATGTACTCTGTAGGGGAAGGCATGTGTCCCTCTTGGTAAACGGAACCATTTCCACTAACTATTTTTGTGATTTAGTGGTGTACTCTACAATAATTCCTCATCACGTGTTGATCTCTCTGTCATGTTGCTTTCTTTCTGCCCATCTCAAGATTCTAAACTTCAGAAATGTTGTGATGGTTGTTGTTGATGCCATATTATGTCTGCACATTCCACAATTCATTTCTCAAGGCCGTGCCTCTTCAATAAAAACGTAAGCAAGTTACAAACACAGAGCCAGTTGTGCTAGTCTGGGCCCAGGCTGTGTAGCTGGGTGGTGTCATGGTAATCAATCAATCAATAACAGCAGGCCTATATGAACATTTGCAAAGCTTAAATCCATAGAACCATAAGATGAATGTTATGCTACATTTGTAATACATTTTGTTGATCAGTATCCACTACAACAGATTGTCAATTAAAACTAGATTTCATCTTCCACACATACTAGATTTTCATCTATCACACATATTCTGTACGCTCTCTCTGCTCACTATAACCTATTTTCCATCACACTGTTACTCTCTACTTGCTAATACTGTGGGGCACTTGGTGCCAAATTGCTACCGTCAGATATGCTGACTCTTGGCCCACCAAAGCACATACAGAATAAAAGGAAAGCAAGACAAAGCTTAAACACACGTCACGTTGGGAGTCAAAGACAGGGCGGTATAGCCAGACCAGCCCATTAACTGGTAAAACACACAGGAAGTTGCTGAGCAGGCAGAAAAGGTGGTTAACTTGAGAGCTGAATAATATTTACCAGAGTGGAGAGGTTTCTCCACTGAGAGCAAGTTACATTGTCTACAAATGTACAAAGACACAAAAGGCACAGATTTAGAATAAACTCTGCTGTAGTTAACCCAGATCTTCTGCTATAACAGCTGCTCAGCTTCAATGCATGCTATCCCACAGCATACTGCAGCAAATTCCTCTGGGCGCAAGTCAGGAAACAGAGCACGGAAACCTACCTCTCTCACTTCATGTAGCACTAAAGAACTTCTGTCCCAAACCGAGAATCTTGGTTAGAGACCAACTTTTGAGCAGGTAACTTGGTAATATAATGACGGCAACAACCGCTTTTAACCCCCTCTTTGTCCTACGGATTCAGTGACCAAAGATTTTCTCTTCACAACAGTAAAAATTGTCTGTCCAACTCTGGCTGAAGCATTTTCAGCCACCCCCCTTCCTGCCTGCGTGCCAGCCCCCAGGAAGATCCTCCCAGTCAGATATTGGCCAATAGAAAACCAGGAGCTGATGCACTGTTTGTGCACAGCTTGGAGCAAGACACTATTGGCATTTGACCATTTATCCTTTATCTATGAATAAAATTGTATTAGTTAGAAATGACTGAATTCAACACTTATAGTATAAATACAAGAAATGATATATCTACTAACACTGAACAAACCTTTTGCCCCCAATTAGACCATGTATAGAACATGTAGCTCATCAATGAGTGTCCTGAACATACTTTACAAAGTACAATTTCTGTAATAGGCCTAAATCAATTGCATTATTTGGACGTCTGCCATTTCAATTGTGTAATTACAACTGCTTAATAAGCCAGGTTTCAATATTGATACCAGAGTACATCAGAGCTTTTGTATAAAGTGTATAGATAGTCCTGCACCATCATATTTACTGTTGTACCATCATTACACTTCTAAAATGTGTGCAATAGAACAAATGTAAAGTATCATGCAATGTAACTTACCCACCATACAAAATATGGTAATTTTTCATAATACACGTTTGTGTAGCACCTTCACGCACATTCAATCAATAATCTCTAATAACAACCCAAAAATCCTAATTCAAAATGTTCTACCTAGATTTAGCAAATATGCATACATAATTCATTCATTTCCCATGCATACTGACTTCTGATATGTAACTTCTCACTCAAAAAGAGTTTCATGTGAAATCGAGCATGATAAATCCCAAGATTGACAAGATAAACTCTCAAAATTGACCACAATTGTTGCTGTGTATAATAGAGATATTTTTACAGTAAAATATATTGAGTTCATGACATGATGGTGTGCTGTTTAGCCAGAGCAGTTCATTTAAAACTCTGCCACATCAACTCTTTTTAGTACTGATATTTAAACATTATTTTTGGTATTTGTTTAAATTAAGCTGAGAGTCCTGTTGCATAGCTTACATTGTATTTTATGAAGGGCATTATTCTTGGTGATACATTTTTTCCAGTTTGAACAGTAGGTAATAATGCTGACAGATGCTGCCGTATTCAGTTAATTAAAAATGAGAAGATGCACACATGATATTGCACCACTTGGAGGCAGATTAAAACACAACTAAGGGCATCTTGCGCGATTGTAATTCTGTTTAAAGCCGTTAGAAAATACTTTAAATTGATTGTGAAGGTTTGTTGTCCATATTTCATGGAAGGGTAAATGTGAATTTCGCTGGTCTGAATATGGATGTCCCGCCCATACCACGTTACTGTAATGTTATATACAGTTGTCTCTCAATTAGCAAGCAGCAGAAAATAGGCTAACGTTACAATACCACGTTACAATGACTGTCACTGACGTTAACGTTGACTGACACTATCGTCTTATTTGTAGTTTGGTACTTCGAGGGGTAGCTAACGTTAGCATGGTTCACGTAGTTAGATTTGCATTCTCATCCTCGGCTACTTTAGCTAGCTAACGTCAATCACAAATACTTAGCTAGCAAGCTAAAGACACCGCTGTCATTGGGCTAACGGTATAAAGAACATTAACATTAACGTTTATTAGCCTACGTTAGCCACACTGTTAGCTAGGAAGTGCACCTGCTTACCTCATCATCAAGGATGAACCGCTTCCCAGAAGGAAACAGCAATCACGCACCAGCTAGGACAGACGACACTGCAGTCCAAGTGAACTAACGTTAACGAAAACAAGATGGCAAGTGCTCCCAAAATGTCTGTTTAACAACCCATTTAATTATCGCTCTGTTCGTAGAATTATAGCTCGTTGTTTCGACCTCGTTGCTTCATTACTTTACTGTAGCGCTGCACAGATTTAAGCAACAAGCTTTTGACAGCTTACTGTACGATCGTCGGTTTAATTTGATTACGGGGGTTTCCGGGGTTCGCTGAGAAGCCGAAAGGCGATCGATAATTAAATATACAACGTTTAAAATAAAGAGCCGCAAACGACATGTTATGTCACAGTTGTAGATGCATTACGTTGATTTTAACGTAATACGTTTTTGGCAAAAAGAGGTAATTCTATAACTTATATCTCCGATGATCCCCCCTACGACCACAAAGTGGTACGATCCACACGAATGCCAGTAGGCTAAGGGCAAGGGTTTGCTTGTTACCAAGGGAACAACAATAAAACCATGTGAGTTTTTTCTGGATTAGTTTAATGAAAACACGCTTTCACTCACAAATATAAACATCTAATTTACAAGGTATAGTATATGAATTTGTAAAAATAGTGTGGGCTATTTTTTTTTCAAAATTAGTAATAAAATAGCTCATGTGTCCTAAATAGTTGTGTATCATATCTATATTTGTATAAGAAATAATGGTAATGAAAGAGTTTTTAAGAGTTATAATGAACAACCTTTGACTTGTACAATCAGAATAAGAAGCAAAGCAGTAGCCCTGCCTTTTAGGTCTACTCAAGGTCAAATAAGATGGATGCTAACCCAAATACGATCAGTCAGGGAGGGTGAGAGGGAGGGAGACAGAGAAGGGAGGAAGATTTTGTTATTATATGATTATTATGATATTTCTGCAATAAAGAACAAAAATAACTTTCTGTCAGTTCCACTTACATGGAGACATTCTATGCTCTCTGGTTTGTGCTGTAAAAGTAAACCTATGTGCCTTAGGTGTATGGCTAGCTATTTTTTCTTGCCATTAATTTTCTAACAAATTGGTTGAATATATTAGGAAAGTATTTATAGAGAGCACCTCCTCCTTGTTCCAGTAGATTTAAAGTAGTATAGATGATATATAGAATAGAATTTGTCTGAACACATCAGAACATAGAAAAAGATCGGCAGCCTGTAATTTCATACTGTGGCAGTGATGGTTATGCTCCACCTAAATGGCATACAGCAATCTCTGTGTGCTAAGGAGGATGTTAGGAGTGCCTCTGCCTTGCTGTGTACCAGAGGAATTATGAAAACATCACAGGAAACATTTTAGTTTGCTTTGCTGAATGCTTTGAGTGGCATGTCAATGTTTATTCAGGGGAAAAAAGCCAAATAAATTAGTCATTTAGAATATGCATTTAGTAATTCAAACAGGTTACCTTTGTGTTCAGCACCTGGCATTACATCAAAATTATGCATAGACGTTTTTTTTGTTTTTTTTTAAATAAAAAAAGCGTATAGTGGCAAATGTAACATTTTATCCATACTACATGAAACACACACACACACACACACACACACACACACACACACACACACACACACACACACAATGGAGTTATGACTGATTGATTACCTCCCTTTTGTATTCCTCCAGGCTTCTTAAGGCAACAGATGAGATTTATCTGACCTGTCATAATGACAGATCACTTCAACGACCTAGAGATGTGGCATCGAGTGCCACGGCGAAAGGTCACCTTATTGCTCCCTTTGTGGAAAATGTCAGAGTGAGTCAGAGATAAGAACAAAGAGAATGCAGAAATCCATGATTTTATTTCTTTGACCTTAACCCTGTTTGTTGTTCACATAATTTAGTTATTTACACTCCATTCCATATTGCTTGGCATCACTATGGCTTTGATAATTGTCACATTCTGAGTTTATTTCATGTCACATACACTTCCATAAAACTTCAGTTACTGTAAACTAAACTGTGCATTGTCGTTTAACAAGCATTTTCAACATTAACTAGGCTACTCTTTCAGGGGGAAATGTAGGCCTACTTGTTTTCTATGTACTTGTTGTTATGACACTTCTGATAAAAAAGATATCCACTAAAGATCTCTTTTACAAATAAAACCAACGTTACACTAGTTTTTCTCAGTCATATCCAGCTTAAAGTCTCAAATATAAGAACATTGATTGAAAATGAAAATGTAAAGTATTTGTTGTGCTGTACACCGTATACTGTACTTGCGACGCATTTAATTGTTGAGAGCAACACTCCCATCTTGTGGTAAGCAGAACTAATGCTTATGTTTGAGAAACAGACCTTTTTGAATATGAGACAGGCTAATTTCTTCTTACATTCATTATTGATGCTGTAAAAATGTCATAAGGAAAACTGGGGGTTTCTTGAGTGTTTATAGGAATTTACAGTCAATAGATCAGGAGACACAAGATAAGCAGCAATTCTATATTTGGCCTGTAGATGTCAGTCTTCACTCAAATATATTTTCATGAATTGACAAACCCAGAGGCATGATGGGGGGCATGGCTGGTTCAGAAACCAAACTGTGAGGTGTTAGTTTTGTGATGCAAGCTTTGTCACAATCTGTGCTCACTGAGGGTGTGCACGGTGGGTAAATAGATGACTTGCATGTTGAAATGAGGCTCAATATACTTTCATTTTCAGAGTCTTGCTCATACTGTTCTCTGATCTGACCATCTCTGCTCTAGTTCCAACAGTCCAGCTCAGCCTGGTTCAGATAGACTAAATGAATGTAAATATGAACTTTAGTAGAAACAAAGGCAAACCAAATGAACTTTTATTTTGGTTAAAACATTATTTAGTTTCATACCAAGGCTATATTTCGTCTTTTAAGGGGGTATACTGTAATTTGTGCTAACATTATTGTGATTCCATGCTAATTTTACAGTAGATCTGATCTTGTGATATTTTTGTACCTGTTTTATTTCGTTTTGTTATGTTATTTAACAGTACAAACACAGCAACATTCTTGGTTTGTTTCCAGTGTGAAAAAAGTGTTGAATATAAAATCACTGATGATAATGATGTTCATTCTAAATGTTTTAATTACCAGCGTATCAGTATCAGGCACCAGATTTTGTGTTGTCTATAAAAGTAAATAGAGCAACTGTCTTCGAGCAATGCTGCATTTTTTTTTTTCCAAGTCTTACACACTTCTTACAGTTAAACATCTAAAATAATACAGTCATACCATCTGGGCGGAAATGACTTGCTGCAGTCACTGCGAAATGCTGAGCCAGCCATCCATACTGTACAACCTGAGGGGAAGCAAAAGTTTTTGTATGTCAGTAGATACAGAGTCATAATGTGAAGTGTGTCTTGGAAAACACCAAGTTAACTCAATATACTGTAAGCACTGAGGCACTTTATTTTAATGTGAAGGGAAATGTGTTTTTCTGGCAATATTGCTGCGCTTATTAACACCAAATCAGTGATCTAATGACACTTCACACTACTTTTCAGGGTGCCGTTTTTAAAAAACACACCCTATTTTAATAACCCAAAGGTTGCTTTGCTATAATATACAATACACGTGTCATGTTATCAATATATCTGCAGAATCTCAATTTAAGAAAATGTTATCTGGCCTAAAAGGAATGTAAATGTCTTGCTTATTTGAATTTAAATAAATTGAAATAAGAGAAAATACCATGCCAGTTCCTAAGAAAAGCACTGGATGTGCTTATCTTTCATTAGGCCTTATAAAAACACCAGGTACAGGCAGCATATTGGCTAAACTGTTATATCAGACTCAATTCTCAGTATATATTCCTTAAAGTTGCTTTGAGATAGTTCACAAAGCAACTTTCTGGAATCAAATTTAAGCATATATGAGAAGAGAGAAGCTCTTGCAAAACGCTTACAAACACATAGTCATTAGTGATCAATATCTAGATAGACAATATATAAGCAACACACATCAGCATGTCATGGCCATTCAATGCATTTATTTAATTGTTTTCAGGTCTGACAAGAAAAATGGCAGATTAAATATTACAAGCCAAAAGGCTTTGAGACTGTTCATTTCATCACAAGACTTTTAACATGTACATAGAAATGCTTACACTAAGAAAGCTCTCTTCCATTATCACTGAGGTGTTGGTAATAGTGGTATTTTCCATCAGGCAAAGCCATTCTTTAGCAACCGTTGAAATTATATACGTAAATAAAAAAATAAATAGGGATAACTCTGCTTCTCAGAGATATGAAGTGGCAGTACAAGTTTAATGTTCCTTTAACAAAGCGTCATTTTTTGGCGATGTCAGTAAAATTTAGAATGAAATCTGTGTTGGCTTTTTTCCCCATCAGTTTATTTACACCATAGTCTGAGAGTTTTCACTTTTCCAATTTCAAAATTGGTGTAAAATCTTAAGGACATCATTTAGTGGAATAAATATTAAGAAGTCACAGAAATAATACGCCTAAAATTGAACAATGTACTCTTGTTTAATTTATAATCATTCAGAAATTGTAATTCTTATACATTTTTGTGTTCAGGGAGTAAGCTAAGGGCTGACATAGATAATCATAGTACAGAGTGGCAACTGTGACTGAGAAAGAAATAAACTCTGACCTCTGTAAACAATTTGTTCATGAGTTGACAAGATTTTAGTCTTTAAATGTGAATTTTCTATCTACATATGTTGTTGATTATGCTAAGGCAATGGATGCACATGTAACTTTAATTTAATTTGTGGTATTGTTGACAGCAATGTTCTTCCTTGTTTTTGGCACCTAACTACTTCAGCTCCTAAGTAAAAACTTCCTTTTTCTTCATTTTCATGTTCAAGTTGTTTAGCTCAGCTTCTAAAAAAAACATTATCGGAAGTACTTTTAGTGTTTGTATCTTACGGAGCCCCGGAAGTGTCCGAATTATTTAATGTTTTTTCGTGAATTCTTCGCCCATTCAAATGAATGGACGGAATGTTCAGCAGTAGAAAAAAATGTGTCCTTTTTCAAACAATGCAACTATCTAAGGAAAGATACTTACACATTTTGCGCTATGAGCCTCAAAGTGACAGGAAAACCATTGAACTGCCCTATTGATTGCCATGTTAACTGAGACCTAAAATTTCAGAAGAAGGGACTTTTTTAGCTCGCTCTACTTCCCACATTGGGTGGGAGACTGTAGTCGCTGGCTGGGGAGACTAACGATGGCTGTGTCCCTGGGCCTGTTGTCCGCTCTCATCCTGACGAGGTGTGGGCAGTAAGGCAGATGGGTTGGCCGGGTTGCACAGTGCTAGCTAACACTATAGTCTAACATTACTGTACAATTTAGCCACCAAGTATTAGCATGAGCCAATTGTCATCGGAGAACATCGTAGTAAACTGGATTGTTTCTGGGCGTGTCCCGTGTTTTGCCGGAAGTTCTTCTTTTTGTTAGAGCAACTAGAGGGGTCAAAGATTATATGACACCATTGACAAGCGACTAAATGACACGCTCCGTGTCAATGATTAAAATTATAGATGTCTCTGGGTTTGAACATTGTTGGACACATTTAGGATAATGTAAGTACACAATCAAACAAAATATATAACATAGGTATGGTCGCTTTTAGACATTTTAATGCGCAAATGTTACATATTATATCTTTAAATGAACTGTCTGACCCAGGAGTCACTCAACAGCACCATCGCCATGGTAACCATTAATTGCAGGTGGGAACACAGTTGACTGAGATGTGCTAATTAGACTTCTTCTATGAACTCTGTGGTGTCACAGTAGCTTTATTACACATGAACACAGGTGTTATTTACATTTTAACATTTTTTACTATTTGAGTTCCTTTCATTGGTTTCTGCCTCTCAAGTGAATCTGTAGTAAGTGATCAGTCTGTATACTGTATCTCACAGAAGGCTTTAAGGCAGCGCAAAACAGGTGTTATTGATAACAATAACACACAGACACGTGATATTTGACACACTTAGACACACCTCAGGCGTCAGCATTTTTTTGGCCAGCCATCCAACAGCAGTTTCTCTAGTTTACAATATTTAAATGATAACGCACACACACACACACACACACACACACACACACACACACACACACACACACACACACACAAATATTACTTAGGTATATAGCACATTTACAACATTAGAAGAGTTTCAGTAGTGTTTCATTAACAGCTATTTGGTACTTCTACTGCTCATGCAGTGCTCATGCCATCTGTCACTGGAGAACATTGTAATCCCTACAGCTTGTCACACAGCAGTGCTGCATGTTAGTTTATTTAAAGAAAAAGAAAAGAAAAAGAAATGCTCCTGGTCTAATAACTACAGAATTTGCCGTTAATGCATACATTCTGTTTGTGGTTAATTAAGTTTTCAGATACTCTTCAGATTCTTTACACTCTAAACAAAAATCACAATTTTACAGTAAATTACTCTACAACCGGCCTGTTATTTTACGTGTTATGCCAATAATGACAAACTACAGTTATTTCCCTTTTTTTACAGAAAATTACT
This sequence comes from Sander vitreus, assembly GCF_031162955.1. Taxonomy (NCBI): domain Eukaryota; kingdom Metazoa; phylum Chordata; class Actinopteri; order Perciformes; family Percidae; genus Sander; species Sander vitreus. The sequence goes on from NC_135865.1 coordinate 16,848,865, forward strand.
GTAATAATTATGATATTTGCCTGTTATTAAATGTTTTGCTCGTTATATAAAGGTTTATCTCCATACTGACAATTTCAGATTTTCATTTTCTAACTTTTTTTCTTCTTCTATGTTATTACTGTTATATTGACAACAGACTACTTGTTTTAATGACAATTTTAATTGACACAAACTTATTGATAGATAGATAGATTGATTCATTGTGATTAATTACTTATTGACTGAGATTGATTGATTGTGACTGGGATTGTGATCGAGTCAATCATAGTTACAGTATTACAAACAGTATAGATTATAATTATTTTATTGTAAATATTGTTTTCTAATATTGTTATTAATATTTTTAAATCCAAACGCTTGCTTTGGAAATATGTACAGTGTTAAAGCCATTTGATAAAGCCATTTGAATTTGAATTTGATTTGTATGATTGGTCAATGTGGCTGTCATCCAGGAAACTGGCCAATGAGCACTGAGCGCGCCTTCATTTGAAAGTAGCTATGTCAGTTTGAATGCTGCAGGACTTCAGCGCTACTCTGTTGCTCCACTTTTAATGAATTACGTGGATCATTACCTGGATTATTTTACATCTGCATGCCAAATTATTATTTGAGTGAATTTGAGTTGTGGGATTTCAACGGAGAACAAAACAACAAAACAAAAATGGGAATATGGACACAGTGGAAGAGTCAGGATCTGTTTGCTCTCCTAACATGAACTTCACGTTATAACTGTTATCCCCGCGAAAACATTTCCCTGTTATTTTTCTAAGTTAATAACCTAACGTAATGTTTGTGTTCATATCCATAATTTAGACTGTAACGTTGTCAGACTGTTTGGTTAGCTAAATGCTGAGTAATTAACGTTAACTGATGTTACAGGTAACTTAATGTGGTAACGTTGTCTAACATTAGCTTATTAAGCTCGGCATGATTCATGTTAGCAAAACACAACGTTAATATTGAGTGTGGTTTTAGTCGAGATGGTTTGCTTGTTCTGTTTACAGGCAGCAACTATTTATAATACCATTAACGTTATGTTACTAACATTACAGACACTTGTTGCTGAGTCAACCTAATGTACAGTTCAGTAATAGCGTTAGCTTAAGTTACGTTGTTTTAACGTAATTGTACTTGCTTGTGTAATAACGGTAGCAGTTTTGGTGAGTGGTAACAGCCTTACTGCCTTCTGAAAATATTAATTTAAATGTAATAATGCAGCCTAACTTCTGGTCACTGTGTGTGTGTGTGTGTGTGTGTGTGTGTGTGTGTGTGTGTGTGTGTGTGTGTGTGTGAGAGAGAGAGAGAGAGAGTGAGTGAGAGAGAGAGAGAGTGAGAGTGAGAGAGAGTGAGAGTGAGAGAGAGTGAGAGTGAGAGAGAGAGAGAGAGAGAGAGAGAGAGAGAGAGAGAGAGTGAGAGTGAGAGTGAGAGAGAGAGAGAGAGTGAGAGTGAGAGAGAGTGAGAGTGAGAGAGAGTGAGAGTGAGAGTGAGAGAGAGAGAGTGTGTGGGTTTGCTGGACCACAGTGCAGAGCTAAGAACCTGAGGATTCTTGAGTTGTTTTTTGCATTTAAAACGTAGTCACTATTTTCTGCAGTTGTTTGGGAAAATGCTACAACACTGATTTCCTGTGAAAGTCCAGCAGTGTTCATTTAAAATGAACTTTTTACAGTAAAGACCTTTCAGTAATATTTTCTCTCTGTGTGTGTCCCCTCCAGGAGCAGATCCAGACGATTACTGGCCATTTGGAGGAAGTCTGATCTTTCTGCTATGTTGCACCTCTGTCACAGATACATTGACCTTTTGTGGTATGTTTTAATTGTACTTAATAATACACTGTATAGTTAGGATTCTTAAATGTTATCAGAACTACCTTATACAGAGCCCCCAAGGGTTAGGAGAATGAAGAAGAAGAAGACCACAACTCCCTCAGCTCATCAGCACAATTTGATGCTTCCTCAATCCATTTCAAAGGGGAATCTTGACCTCATTTTGATAGAAATGCTTACAGAAACACGTTACACACATGAAGAAGTACCATTTTTTGTTTTTCAGTTCCTCCTGGGGGGCTCTAAAGAACTGTTTGTGAATAATTGGTTGATATTGTAAATTTACATCTGAATACATTAAATAAAAGGATTTTAGAATCAATAGTGGTGTTTACTTTATTTGTAGTTCATTTCCTACGACATTTTAATTGAAACAGTGAAAATGATGTATATATTTTGTATTGCTTGAGTATGTTTTCAGTTGAGGATATTTCACAGTAATTTTGAAGATCATATTTTGGTGTCTGGTTGTAATAATTTAGCAAAAATCTGTAAAATAATCATATTTTCCTGCAGAACTTTTAGGATTGTTCCTTTTATTGAAGGTGATTGATCATAATTATTTGGGGAAAATCTGTAAAATGACGGTATTTACCTGTAGAATTTTTAGGATTGTCCCTTTATTGAAGGTGATTGATCATAATTATTTGGGAAAAATCTGTAAAATAACGGTATTTTTCTGTAAACATTTTAATGAAATTTTCCGTAAATTTAATGTTTTAACACATTGTTTGAATTAGGGTATTTTACTTTAATTTTATGTTTGGCAGCCATAGCTGCCAGTCATTGACCGTTTTTTTACTGGTATTTTTCTTACAGTGTAGCTAAGTAAAAGTAACAATATCACAATAGGCCTTTTCAGGAGCAGACAAAAAATACAGGTGTTACTAATAACATTAACAAAACAATAACAATACCAGAACCCTGAAACTGACGTAGCTTTATTATTTACACCTGTGCTACTGTGACATGCCAAAATGCTTGCATGTCCATAGAATACCCTATTACAAGTAATTATCCTGCATTCACATTTTACTTAAGGCCCGCTTAAACATATTTTCTCAATCAGGTTATTACTATGAGCGATGGGGTCTTACATGAACACACAATTTTTTTTTACTACTTACTTTTTAGTAGGATTTTGAACGTAAGCGAGTTACTTGCATGGAGTATTTTTACATCTTGGCACTAAAATCTGATCAGACCACACCCACATCGAGTTTCTGAAGGTTAAATTAATAATGAATTAATGATAAACAAAAATGTTGTTTTCACCCCACACTTTGATTGTTGTTTATTTAGTCAGAAATATTCAATGTTATATAGCAGAATTAAGCATTTAACGGATTATTCTTGATACAACATTAGCAACATTTTCATGTTGCATGTAAAGTTGGCAATACTCTAGCTTTTGTTTAAAGTACCTTTGAAATGTATAAAATGGACAGAAAAAAGATCCCAAATAAACCTTTACAATCATTTGACATGAAATAACCTTTTGTCACCAATCTACGTCACTGTTACAACACAAACTTCATGAATTCAGCTACAAATTCTACACAGTGATTAAATATTCAGAGCTGTAGCTCAAGTGTTATCAATGTGCTATACACCTAGTCTTTGTTCTTTTCCATCCATCCACACACTCACTGAACTCAGACTAAGTGCATCCGTACAGACAAGTGCACCCATACAACTCCTGACAGCTCAAACCTGTATTCATTCAACACATTCACTGCACGAGCTGAATGAATCACTCAAGACAAAACACAGGTGATTCCTTAAAATAAAACCAAACTTTGCCATCTGAGGTATTTATAAGTAACTGCAATATGAGAAGAAACATGATAAATGACTGTTAAAATAGCAGCAGCTCTACCACTTCAATGTTGACATTTAGTTAACATTTAATTTGATAAGCAGGGATTTTAGTAAATATGAGATAAGAGGCATAAAAAGCATCACTGAAGCCTATTTAAGCAGATAAAACGAGCTCTCTTTCATCTTCATATATTGCCGCGCTGATTGGAATTAAGGGACTGGAAACTATCGGGCAGAGGAAATGACAGACATGTTTTATTTCTCGACTATCTGCTTTGAGGCTGGTCTTTGTGGGCTGGCGCTCTGCTGGCATTAAAGTGTTTTTGCTGCCCACAGTGCAGTTGCCCTCAGCTCTACAAACATGTAAAAGCAGCCAGTGTGACGGGGAGGGCCGTGAGAGCTGAATGCTCATCATCTAATTCACAGTCCGGCCACACACCAGCCACACTGACACATTTCATCACCTGTACTATTTACCAACTTTTTATCTCTGCAACCCACTACTTCAAAAATGTATTGCTCACAAAATATGCCTTTCTCATCACAACGAACTTTCCTTTTCTCATGTAAAAAGCAAAATGTTCTACCCACTGTACGGGGAACGATATAGTTATTTTGCTCAGCAAGATGCCCTCTTTGTGACTGTGTGATTTTAGCTTTGTGTGTGCATGTTATCTTTGGGAGGGAGACGTGTTAATGTCTGCTAGGTACAGTATATCACTTGAGAAAATAATATCTATTGGACTGTAACCAAAATATAAGCATCAGATATAGTCTTCTAAAATTTGATTTAAAACATGGGCATTGCATGCATACAACATGGTATTCAGAGAGGGTTTCATTGTCATGAAATAAAAATACAATATATACATTGTGTTTTTATAAACTTTGGCTTACAGTACTGCATACCTTTTGGGAATCCCTCTCCCCAATTGTCAGTATAGTGTGGATGTGTGACATGCAACCATCAGTTCTTCTACAACTACACCTTTCAAATGGTTTTGTACCCGTTGCAACAAAGACTATAATAACATTCATCAAAGTTGCTTTGAATGTCAAAAAGCAATGCAGTCTGTGGCAGCTTCTTTTGAATGTTTTCTTTTTCTTCTTCTTTCACTCTTATTATACAACACATTATAAATAACCAAGGCAAAAATCAAAGGAATGTAATGAAATGAATGTAGCCTATTAAGAAAATTTATAAACAGCATTTAAAGATTTAAGACACCAAAGGGCACTCCAAGGCAGAGCTACTGTGAGACTCACAGACTTGACAGTCTTCATAAAGAAACAGCAGAGCACTTGGATCACACTGAAGCTGAGAAACAGACAGATGCAGGAGACAGATTAATGGTGAGAAAGAAAGAGAGAGTCTAAGGATGTGTGAGAGAGAGAGTCAAAGGTTTAAACAAGTCTGTGAGGAATCTCTCTCTTGCTCCTCTCTCTTTCGATCAGAGCCTCACCAACGGGCCACTTGGCTTGTGTAGTCCTCAGTGGTGGTGGGGAAGTCACCGTCAGTCCCTTTCTCCAACCCTCCTTCCCTTCTTCCGCCTCCATTTCCTCCCCCTCTGTGTTTGGCTGGCCATGGCCTGCCCTGCTCTTTTTGCTCCCTCAGCCAACGCCTCTCCTCGCGCCTCTTCAAGCGCACCTCCTGGTGCTCCCTCTGGCGGGTGAACTGGAAACGCTGGAGGAACAGGTCCTTCGCGTACTCGTACAACTGCACGTCCAAATAGTTGAGCTCCTCGATGCGCCTGCGCACGGGCTCGCTCAGGTCCACGTTGGCAGCTCGCGTGCTGTTGATCTGCATGAAAGCGGAAATGAAGCGCAGGGTGAACGTCCGCTCAAACAGGTACTGCGTCTTTCGTTGAAACTCAGTCAGGCCGTAGAAAGCCATGTTCTTCAGGTTGCTCATGGCACTGCTCAAAAGGATGTGGTTACGCTGGCTCTCGTTCATAGAGGATAAGTTGTAGCAGCCCACCAAGCTCAGGTCAGCCAACATGCGGACCTGCCGGTTATTGGCCAGGTTGGACGGACAGTTCATGAACTCAGTCAGGGTGACACCGGACCAGTCATCCCCACTATAGCAGGTGGGCAGCTCGTCCTGCGTGGGCGAGCGTCCATCACACATATGGAGGGCGGTCTTCCACGTGGCTCCGCGCTGGACATGCTTCCACTCGCTCAGGTAGCGGGAGACTGGGTCTCGCAGCATGGTGATGTAGTAGAAGTTCCTGAAGCCAAAACAAACACAGTTAGAGAGCTGTGAGCACATCATCATCACAGAGCGTGCCCTCCATTGTGCTGACAGATGGTGACTTTTGTCTGTGTATGAAACTTCAAGGTTGTATGCTAATTGGCAAACTGGAAGTCTCACTAATGAGATTATTATAGAGTCTCTATATATTGCCCTCGAAAATTGCATCAGAGTAATGATTTTACAAAACTCAGCTAGAACCGTTTCCATTGCTTTCCCCATCCTGCCAACATGGAGAATAATTGGGAATCAAGACATAATGGTTATCCATGGACACACAGAAAGTGAGAGAAACAGAAAACTGACCCAACTGAATCCCAAATATGTCACTGTTAGAAAATAATGAGGTTTCAGTTTTGGTGCCTCACATTTGTTGCACTTTTAACTGGGTATCCTACCAATCATTTGTCACCAAATCAACGTAGGGCATTTAACATCTGGCTGGCATTTTGGTAGTGGAAAACTGGTAAATGAGTGCTATTATTTTTTATACAAAACTTCCCTAGAGAGTATGTCCCCAATCATTGCAAAATGATAGCTAGTGAACGTGGCTGAAAGCTTAATACCTGTATAGATTCATCAGTTTTCTGCAGTGTCAACTAAGGGAAATTCAAGCTTTTTGGTTAAGGAAGCAAAACAGCCAGCTTCTTAAAAAAAGTAAGGTTACACTTTACTTGACAGGATCTACATAAGAGTGACATGACACTGTCATGAACGTGTCATAAACATTATAAACAAGTCATAAATGTTTATGACATAACGCTTCTTTTAGTAAGTGTTATTCGGTTTTTGTCATGACAAGTTCTGGTTAGGGTTAGGGATAGAGTTAGAGTTAGGGTTACGGTTCATGTGTCATGACTGTCTTATGTAGATACCTTCAAGTAAAGTGTAACCAAAAGTAAAAATGTCAAATATAACTGGTTCAAATCACATTTGATTGTGAAGTTGTTGTTTTGCTTGAGAGTGCCAGCCCACACACAGGAGGCCTCCAAGGAGATCTACTCTGCTGAACCACATGTATGTCAAAGCGCACTCTGATGGAAAACAAAGATTGGACAGGTGTTGGCTAGGTAAACCTTTCCTACAGTGATGTCCTGTGAGTGCCATGTGAATATTTAATGATGTCACCCCCTCCCCAGGGAACAGTCAGTGCGGCTCTGAGATTTCACACTGACTCCAAAGCTGTTCTCGGTGCTGCTTCACTTCTTTCAGCAAAACAAACATCCACACAATCTCACCCAGTAGTGGAAATAAAAGAGCAACGCAAACAGTATCCTATTCTTACACTTTCTTATCCTTCATTGTTGGATTCATACTGGAGTACTTTGTCCAAACTTCATACAGGTCATTTTTAAGGGAGGATATACTGTTACTACTTGTTCCATTTTTGTCCTGACCAGTTAAATCAGAGTCTGAGTCTGCTTCACTGAGGAAGATGTAGGTGGCTGTCTCAAGGAGCTGAAACAATTAAACTTAATTGATTGGTTGATTTAATCGGCAACCTTTTTGATAAAGGATTAATCGTTCTTTTTTTAAACCAGAACATGACAGGGGTTTAGTACACTGAGAGAATATTTATATGCCAGGGCATAGAAATGGTATAAGATATCACATAAACATGGTTTGAGATGAGTGCACACTGAAAAACAAGAAAATGTTTGAGTGTATTCAAGTTTCCAACATTATTTGAATGAACAAAACCCCAATATGTCTCGAGTTTATCTAGGGAAGATTTGTCCCAACAGTTCCACCGCTGACAAAGTTACCCGATATGAGTCAGACAAGAAGCTGTGATTACAGCCCCGGTGACAGCAGCTGCATCCTGGCACTTGCTCCTGGAGTTGGCGGGCTGCAGATACATCCTCATTAGACTGTCTCTGGGACATAAACACATGCAGCAAGTGTTGTTTGAGTGCACTCAACAGCCCAAAGGTCAGTTGTGTGCACCATCAGTGTCAAAAGGCATCAGGATCAGCGGGTCTGCAGAGCTGTCTCGAGGAGGCTTTCCCTGAGTGATACAGATGGCTGACGAGGAGGGGGAGTGGGTGAGCTATCAGGCTTTTCTTACCTCTGGCCTGCGTTATCATCAATAACTCTTACAGTCAATTGACACTCCCTTTCAAGAGTTTTAGATAAGTTGAGACTGTGATGCTGTTTTCCAGCAGATACCTGTTGTTATAAAAGCACAGCAAATACTGTAGGAAGCAACTAGAACTGTCTTGTATGGCAACGGTGTGACAGAGACACATGCTAAGATTTCCCAGAATATTATAGTGTGTTGACATTGGAGGGGGGGGGGGGGGACAACCCATCCTGGTTGAAAAAAAGAAGAAGCACGTTTTGTAAAAGTGAACACACACTAAGTATTTCTCTGGATTTTCAGTATCAAGTCTTTAACCAGTAGCTACATGTTAGATGTATCAGTAAAACACAAACATTTCCATATTCCTACACTGAGGGGGACTTGGACCCCCCACCCCCCTCGGTGTTTACGCACTTGGATGGAATCAAGAACCCTGTTGAATTCTACTTAATCATAGATCAATACTGGATAGAAGGCATACTGCATCTCATTCCACACTAGAATACTCATCTTTAAAGCAGCAGCAGCAGCAGCCCGACTTCACTTGAGCATACACTAAATTGGAGCCATTGAGCAGAGATTGAAGAGGAATTCAAAAGTGCAGATACAAATGGAAACTAAAGCAAGGAAAGATAAAGGGAGCAGACAACAGAGCTGCTGCAGATGGGAATACTGAAGCTTGGTGTAATTTAAGTAGATGTAGATGTGGTAAGAGTTTGATAAATAAAGCATGCATGAAAGCTATGTTTGACTGATACATTTAAAAAACAGCAATTTGAAACAACGGCTGATATTTATTTAAACTACCAAATATTTATGTAAACATAAGCTCTGTACTAACTATTTAAGGGCTACTTTGAGCGTTAGGAAAACAAGACATACTAAATCATTCTCAATCATCATTCTAAGCAGGTTTTTAGTGTGTTCACACTGGAAAACTGCCCAAAAAATATTAAAAACAGTCAGCATGCACACTAAAAACACGTAACTTTTGATTGCGCTGTACAGTAGATGGACAATATTCTCCCACAATGTAATGCACAAAGGAGAAGAAGGAGCTAATCACAGCAGGAAAGCATTAAAACTAATTCTAGATGGTAATTAAACAGTTCCAGGAACACCTCAGAAGACAAGAGATAACCTTTTGCTGTCTCTTTGTTACAGTAAGTATATAGTAGTATATAATTAGGACACAGAGTCAACAGCCATACTAGCGACTCTGTATGGCACAGCAGTGTTTCAAGCTAAATGCTATGACATAATATGATGATGCGGATGTTTAGCAAGTATAATGTTTACCATCTTCAACATGTTAGTTTAGCAAATTTACTAATTAGCATTAAACACAAATAATTACAATGTCATAAATTGTGCAGGTATTTGGAACCAAATGATTGGACAAATAAAAATTGGATCTGATGATGGCGCTTGTGGAAAAGTCAGAGAATCAAGTTATTACAAACCTGAGTGGCACATGAATGTGTGTACCAAATTGTATGGCAATCCTTCCAATGTATTGAACAAAGACTGACATTATAGTACAATGCAACTTGTATGTCTAAAAAAAAAAACAGCCATCTCCCTGTGAATATCGTCATTTAAACAGCCCCTAAACCCACAAAGGAACCGTTTTAGCCAATGTCAGAGTGAGAGGCAACTTGCTTTTAATTGCCCGTAATTAGCCTTGATGACACAATTTTAGCCCACTGCTTCTCCCTGATTGCAGGCTGCTAAAAGGGACATTGTACTATCAGCCTGAGCGCATGGTGCTGAATTCACTCATCAGGATTCATGTGTGGGAGGTGGATATCGTTGCAGGTGCTTGAGGGTGGGCTAGACGATAGGGAAAAGCAAAAAAATATATTTTTGTGAGCCGGGCAGAAAGTTGTTAAGAGCAGAGGCTAACACAGTAATCAGTAAATTAGTAAAGACAGCCCATGTCCCAGTACAACAATAGGACTAAGACTGACTGATGTTGGGAGGTTGGGAGAGTGGTAGACACAGTGTGTGTGTGTGTGTGTGTGTGTGTGTGTGTGTGTGTGTGAGTGTGTTCTACCTGTTTAAAGTCTACTGACTTCTCTGGTTATTCTCACAATGTATCCACCTTGATCTCTTTCCATTGCTCCTCTACAGCACAGGAGTATTAAGAAAAACCTTTTTTAAACACCTTTTTACTGCCGTTGCCTAAATACAGTACAATAGTCACAGTCGAGAGAGACAGGCATTACTGTGAATAACATGTAACATCACAGTTACATCATGGTATGCTGCTAAACAACTGAAATCACATTTTGATTCTATTTATCCTAAAATTCTTACTGCTTTCCCTACAGTACACTGTGTTGTTTATTCCCGCAATGGCACTTTGAGACACTCAGCATTATACATTCAAATTTTGTCCTTGTTTTCTTCATTTTTGCAGTGCAACAGAAAAATACTTATAACTGTATCCAAATTATCAGATGCTTTAACGAGAAAAACTCTTATGTGTTAAACAAATCCACCTTAACAAGTATAACTGTAACATGCTGCTATCTGTAATTTACCAGGGCCACTTTACTCTTACTGATGTCTGACAAAACTTAGTGCAGCTACACAGAAGTTACTATGCAAAATAGCAAGAATGTTATGTCACATTGGTCATCACATACTATAACCGAATGTTTTTTAAATTAATTATAGTTCATATATTCAACATTCAGTATCATCACTAAGAAGGTAAAATATACCAAAGGTTGAGATGTATGTTTCCAGGAGCACGGAGTACAGTACGCCATGAGAATGGGGTATTCCTGTAATTTTGCACCTCACTTGACTCCTGCCCTTTTCTCCACTCGGCTTCTCCTCCATGTCCTACATTAGTGTTAGACATTAGTGTTCCCTCCGGATCCATAACCTTTTCTTAAAGGTTGTCACATTAATCACGCTGCTGATTTCACTCGTCAATCTTCCTCTGTATCTCCTGTGTTTATCTCCCGCAATGCCGTGCATCGTCTCACCTCACTGCCCTCCACTTGAGGCACTGCATGTAAACAACCATTACGCTCCTTCTTCACTCTTTATTTTTATAGCATTTTCCAAGAGACTCCTCATTCAGGTAAATCATGGTAATGATAAAGGTTTATGAGAGAGGAAAGCAACACGGTGATGTCTGATTGTATCTCAATAATCAATTTAAGGCTTTAATAGTTTTGTACTGGAACTGATGAAATCAGTTTATTTTATTGTAAACCATGGTGACATAAAGTGTATTACAAAACAGGGCTACTGAGAGCACAAACACAGTTTATATAATGTTATCAAACCTGTCTCTAAGAAAGTATGTTTACATATGTAGTGCCCCTGAAAATATAATGTAGTCGTTTAAACATTGTGTGTGTATAGTTACAATGAGTACCATTGTTTAAAAAAAACAACCCTGCTTGTATGTACTGGTCTGTTAAATGCAGTAGTATAAAGGGTTAACAATAATACGGCATGTATTTCATGATGTTCACTTGATAAAAATGAAGAGACATGTTGACCAGTAATGATGTGCATGATTTGGCCTATTACCAGGCATTATTTTGGTCCAATCACATGTGTGTAGTGGTGGGACTGGAGTTGACAGTTCACCAGATATCACCACATATTCACCACATATACAAACCCCAATTCCAATAAAGTTGGGACTTTGTGTAAAATTCTTTTCAGCCTATATTTAACATTCAAACTGATAAACTTTATTGGGTTTTTTTGTGCAAATATTCACTCATTTTGAATTTGATGCCTGCAACATGTTGCAAAAAAGCTGGGAAAAGACTGAGAAAGTTGAGGAATGCTAAAAAAACACCTGTTTGGAGCATTCCACAGGTGAACAGGTTAATTGGTCATGATTGGGTATTAAAGGAGCATCTCCAAACGGCTCAGTTGTTCATAAGCAAGGGTGGGCATAGGTTCACCACTTTGTGAACAACTGCGTGAGCAAATAGTCCAACAGTTTAAGAACATTTCTCAACGTACAATTGCAAGGAATTTAGGGATTTCATCATCCACAGTCCATAATATCATCAAAAGATCCAGAGCATCTGGAGAAATCTCTTCACGTAAGCGGGAAGGCCAAAAACCAACATTGAATGCCCGTGACCTTCGATCCCTCAGGCGGCACTGCATTAAAAACCAACATCATTATGTAAAGGATAGCACCAAGCGAAAGCCATATATCAACAACACCCAGAAATGCCGACAGTGTCTCTGGGCCCGAGCTCAAAAGTGTGCTGTGGTCTGATGAGTCCACATTTCAAATTGTTTTTGGAAATCATGGGCGTCATGTCCTGCGGGCCAAAGTGGAAAAGGACCATCCATATTGTTATCCGGACTGTTGAGCAACTGAAGAGGTACATCAAGCAAGAATGGGAAAGAATTCCACCTACAAAGCTTCAACAATAAGTGTCCTCAGTTCCCAAATGCTTATTGAGTGTCTTTAAAAGGACAGGTGATGCCCCCTGTCCCAGCTTTTTTGGAACGTGTTGCAGGCATCAAATTCAAAATGAGTGAATATTTGCAAAAAAACAATACAGTTTAATAGTTTGAACAAATCATGGTCTGGTGTAATGCAGAAAAAGCTGTGAATTTAATCAAATGTTCATTAACATTTAAAGGAATGGTTCACCCAAAAACAATATAAATTGTATACAGTACTCGCCTCCCTAATAGGCTCTCTATGGTCCCAGAAAAAAAATTCTATCAAATGGTGTTGAGGAGAAATATAAAAGCATATCACAGGAGGATAATCCAGAAATTCTTTGTTTAGCAAAATAGTTTTCTTTGGATTTCCATGATCCCATGAATGGATACTTGGATAATGCTGCACAGGAATTTTTCAGAAAGTTTTTCGGATGTTTTATACCTTTTTTGTTATCTTTTGTTCGGACTCCGTCAAAGACTGTTTGCTTTCATTTTTTGGGGTGCTACGCTACGTAGAAACATTTTCTGGGACTATAGAGAGCCTAGGGAGGTGAGTACTATATACAATTGATATTGTTTTTGGGTGAACTATTCCTTTTACCAAAGCCACAATCTTTATTACCTTAACCAAAGTGCTTCTGTTGTCTAAACCTGACCACCTCTTTGCAACTGTGGTGTGGTAAATAAATGTAGTGCTTCATTCAATCAAAAGTTATCTGTGAACATAACTCATGCAGCTATTACATTTGTCACCTCAATCTTTAATGGGAAGTTGTTACCCCATAGTCCTCAAACATAATCTGAGCATGGGTGCCTGGATAGCTCACCTGGTAGAGCGTGCACCCCATGTACAAAGGCTCAGTTCTTGTCGCTGCAGCTGCAGGTTCAACTGCAGCACTTTGCTACATGTCATTCTCTCTCTCTTTCACATCTTCAACTGTCCTGCATAATAAAGGCCTAAAACATGATCTGATCAGAGTCAGTTTTAGCTGCCACCGGCAGGACAGAACAGAAATATGGGTATGCCAGTGGCGCTGCCCTCAGCTAAACTACCTTGGCTCCCAGAGAGATGGCCCCAGTGCTTCCCTTTAACCAATAAACAACCGTAGAATTTGCTCTCTAAAAATACACTGGTATATATGGATATATGGGTGGTGTAAAGTACAAACTGTTCTGGCCCTTAACACACAGGCTGAATCATGAAGAAAAAATGTGTTCCACAGTAGGTGTGACTGCATGATGTTATGACTCACCTGTATAGCTTTATGTTAGAGAGACCATAATAAATACATAGCTGGGCTTTCCTTAAGCAAAATCTGAGGACTCTGCTAAAGTGCTTTTTGCTCTGCCAGTATTGAAGGGTAGGACTGTATGGTGTAGTTTTACCATCAGTGTGGCCATGTAATCTGGGGTGAGGCAGTATGAACATACAGTACTCTCCTGCTACTATTCAGTACCAGCAAGTGAGAAAGTGCAAATAATAAGCAGACAGAGTAATGTTTACAATCACCTTACAGCAATAACCATTTCTTACATTAGTTCAAATAGCTGAAAAGCCTTAAAAATGGTGTATGGCCACATCTGATTGTGTATTTTAAGATATAATATACTCAAGGCACTAAACCCTTTGTTCCATACAGAAAAGCAGAACCAGTCAGACCAAGGAAAACAATCAGATCACAGCTCTTTAGGAAGTTTCAATTTACAGCCTCCTGAGAAAGAAAGAATTACCTTTAAGTAATGTGTTACCGACCAGATGCTGCAATCACTTATTGTATTTTATTCATCAATGTCTGCCCACTGTAGTACCAAGGACAAATGATAAGACTTAGCTGCTTATCTTTTTTAGATCAGAGAATGTAAAAAAAAATTCAACTACAACTACACAAAACAGAAATGTGTTTGCTATGCGTTTTAGAAATATTGAAGGTTTTGTAAGAAACCTTTTACAGACGATACAACATATATATAACAGTATATCCCAATGAACAGCTTATTCAGCTTAAGACTGATCTGGATGAGGTTCTCATCCAAACATTGCTGTAAATGAATTGAAAACCCTACACACCATGACGCTTACTGTAGCAAATACGGCATGATGTAAATGAATGTACAATAAACCTTATGGTAACTATGAGCAAATGGACAGCAAATTGACATTGAATTCTATAGTTAGATATTGAGAGAAGCGCCTGGGAAAAAAGAAGAGAAAGGAAAAAACCTCTGACTAGATGAATGTTTGTTATGTATTTAGCACCAAATTATGACGTCCCATTCATACAGCCCCTGAACAAAGCCTGTATGATTATGTGGCACTGGCATAGAAAAAACATGTAGACTACTATTATAAACTTATAAGATCTTTGTAAAATTTGAGCATAAATCAATAGATCCTATCACCATTTACAGGCACAGACAAGAATGTTTTCTGAAAATGATGGAACATGACTACATGCATCTTGCATTGTTATATTGAAGTCAATACACTACCTTGGTTTAAAGCTTTAGTGTGTAACTTTTTGATATTAATGAACGTCCGTTACATTCAAGCCATTGCCAAATGCTACAAAGCTAATTAAGACTATCAGCTCCACAAAACTCTCTCTGTATTTCTCAGTATGACTATGTTCAGAAACTGGTGTCGTCCGGCGACTTTCGCGTGCAGAAACTCAAGTGAAGATAATTACCTCTTCTGAAGAGTCCATCATGTTTTGTTAATCCTACATGTCCTCCTTGGCTACTAGCAACTGTATGGGGGAGGGGTGGGGTGGTACACGATCACGGAAGGCTTGTGTCATGTGGATGCGCCGACAGTTTTGTTGTCATTACTTAGAATTCCTCATGGGGGGGGACAGAAAAGACGCACTATAGCTATGAAAGCCACATGGTATAATGATCCCAAGATTAATGTCCACCAAATTGTATCCAAATGTGTTTCCTCTTCACGTTTGGATAACTCACGCTGACAAAGAAAACTGACAGAATACAACAGAACACAGAGCTTAAGTTCATTCTTGGCCTTGAAAATATTAGTTTGACAATATAACGGGCACTTTTCTGAAGCTTTCAACCCCATCTCACAGTCTTCCAACAGCAGATGGAGTTCACTCTGTTGTCACAGAGGTGGCTTAGTTGTGAACACATCACATTAAAGAAGTTCCTTGTGATGGCAAGTGAGCCATCTCCGTCATAACTGAACAAACTCCATTCACTAGTAGGTGGCACTTGGGTTAAGATTATTTTGTCAGATAACAGAATTTGTTTGCTCAGATCACCAGGTGTTAACCCATGTTTGCAGATACAGTAGATGTAAAAAGTGTTAAGAGTAGAGAGGGGATTTGGGGATATGTGCCAGTATTAAATGACTGATACCCTTTGCTGTATCAAAATCCTGGCTGTGTGTGAAGACGTTTCGGATATAACTCAGCAGTGTCTTGTCATTCCTGATCAAAAGGATACAGCCGAATGAAGATTTGGTACAGTCTGACTGTTGCACTGAAGCAAATTTTCATATCTTACATCATTCTTGTGACACGCACTACAATGACAACGTTGCGTGCTAGTCGACTTCTGTATCTTGTTCATTATAATTTAAATATTTTCCAGCAGTACTCTTCATCACGTGGTCGTCAGTGTGAATCCTGATGCTGCAGCCCGTGGCCCCACAATGTGCCGGGGAACATTTAGTCGTCTACTTGACATTCATAGTCTGCAAGGCTTTCATTTGCACAAAAATCACTGCGTATGAAGGCAATTTAGCTCTCTCATTAAAAAGACATAAATGCCTCAGAACCTAATGGCATCTCATAGTAAAAGAGTGAGCCTTTCAAATTTTGAGATTACATCTTGAGATTGTCACGCGCATAAAAGCGGATGAGCTGGTATCGGCTCAGCGTCGACCTTCATCGCCGTTTGAATAAAAAAGGCCCACAATACAAGCTATCTGTCATCCAGCTTTTTATCTGTGAACTTCTGCAGACATTGTGTGAGGGGCTTGGCAAAAGCTCGCACTTTGTAACAATGACTTTGAACTTTTAATTGTGTCTGCACAGATATAATGTAAAAGAGATAGGAGGTGAACCCGTATCAGTGATTGTGATCTTAATCAACCACAAACCAGCATGTTACATTTTCTTATCTGCACCTTTCATTATAAAAAATCTACAACAGGGAGATCATGCAGTGTAATGCAAGCTTCGTGGGAAGGATTTTCACAGGCTGGCTTCTCACAGTGTTATAAGAAGCTTTAACAAATGCATTTGATTATAATTTATCTTGATTAGTGCATCTTTTACCACTTTAGAGATGTTACAATACCTGCTACGTATGTGCTTAACCTTGTGAGAAAACCTTGAGTGCTGCACCATACACCATGTGATAAGATGTTTAAAGAGAAATCACTTCTCTAGGTAATGACTTCCTCCATCCCTGTGGTCTTTAATTTCAGCAGTAAATAAAAGGGACATTGATATTACCAGCAGTAAGGTGATTGAGACTCATAAGGACTCTCCTTTATCATTCCACTTTATGAACTGTAACATTCCCAAAGCAGAACAATAAAGACAATCACAATATGCTGCAATAAACGGGGCACACAAGTCTGGTGTGCTTTGAACGCAAATGCCGTAGGTTTGTTCCAGCTGATCATACCGTGTTTTAATGACTTTAGAGTGGGATAATGTGTCCAACTCTTGCCTGAATCCTGTCTTCACCATCTCTCTGGTGAGCAGATGTCCTTGGTCTGTAAGAGCGAGGGTGTTATTCAGCATGCAAGGTCTCTGTGGATCATCTGTACATCTTTGCGCTGTCCTGTTTCTCACAGACAAGATGAGATTGAGACTGGAGACATGCATTATTTGTAACCGATACCATTCCTTAATGGTGTCTGCGCTCCCCCTGGCAGCCCATAATGGACCGTTTTTGAGGTTCTCTGCATCTTGTTCGGCTTTTTGATGATGACGGAATGGGGACAGTGGTTGTCACCTGGGAAGAAACAAGAAGAACGATGGGACCTTTCATTTACTTGTCAGGAAGCTGGCATTGCTAGCACTTGACATGATGTGCATACAGAGAGTACTTGTACTGGGAGTGGCAGATAACAACAAGGGAAGCAATTGCCCTTCAAAAGAGAAACGTTTCAGTCTTTCTTTTATATGACTTTAACAGGATAAAAGGAAAATGTCACATATCCAAGGGAAGATTTAATGGCTCATTTCTCACACCAATAATCATTAAAGACCCTTAAACAATATTTAAGAGGGAAATGTGCTGATTTTGCACATCAGAGTCTGTTTATAGGTTTGGGGGAGTACTGCTGTATACAGCATGTGGAAAGAAGTTGTATAAAGCTTTTTGTGGCTCCAGTGGGAGCTGCGCAAAGTCAAGTCACATCAGCTGAAGACTACAAGTTTGAAAAAAAAAGATGTTAAGTTGAAAATATGTGAGCTTACCAGACCTCATCTCTGCTTGAGGACAGGGATGAGATGAGAAACTTTTGAATAGGGGGACCAAACTGGGGTGCAGTCTTAAAGAAGGGGGGCAAACGCCAAATAACAACAACTAAATATTCTAATATAAAATAACGTGAATAAATAGCTGATACTTTTTAACTCCAAAAAGCCTACGGCCATGGATGAATTATGAGAAAATGGGCTCCTGGATGCAAGAGACACAAAATGATGTCTCAGCTTTGTTTTTCCGTGTTTTTAGTCTCTGTGTGGTCATTTAGCATTTCTCTATACAGTAGTTTTTTTGACTACAAAGAAATGTTAACAGTCACTTTATACAGACGTTCTGGTCATAGGTATCTGGGCCTGTAAGTCTGTTTAGTAACCCACCCATGAAACTAACAAGCCAACTACTTATCACTTTCTGATTCTGACTGAATTGTTGGTGGTCGAGTTGCATTGTGTGTAATGTAGGCGCCAAGTTTTGGCAAAGACGAAGAATGTGTGGTATTGTATACAAAAGTACAATACTATTCAATTACCTAATTCTGCGACTTTGGGACTTCCTGAAGCTAAAAACAACAACACAGCAGCTCACAGAAAAATCTTCCTGAGCTGAGACACAAGAAGCCACTTCATGTATGGTAGGCAGCGATGAGAAACAGAACCATGTACCTCCTGAATACAGTGAGTGTGGAAGGAAGTCTCAGATAACCTACTGCTTTATCCGAATAAAATGTCGTTGGAGTTGAAATCAGCATACACTGTTTGGATATGAAATACATTGCAAGCCAGGTCATCGCAGGCCTCCCTGCCTTTTATGCTCTTTGTAATGTCCATGCACCCCTCAGTCTGACACAAATATCTGATTCACAAACACAAATGTAGCCTGAGGCCAGAGGCAAGACCTAAATTACAAGCTGAATGCACCTCTAGAGGAATCGGCTGAGGATGCAGCTCTGGGATGGCACCATCTTTTTTATTTTGTATTATTGTTTTTTGGCATTTTTAGGCCTAAATTTGACAGGACAGCTGAAGACATAAAAGGGGAGAGAGGGGGGAATGACATGCAGCAAAGAATCGCAGGTCAGAGTCAAACCCAGGCCCGCTGCATCGAGGAGTAAACCTTTATATATTGGCACCCGCTCTACCAACTGAGCTATCCGGGCGCCCAGGGATGGCACCATCTTTACTCAAATCTGAATGGCTGTGTACCTTTAATGCGATCTGTCATCTCATTTCAGCTCCTGGGACGACACCTGTTTGACCTCCTCTGCTTCTCAGACAGCAGAGAACAAAGATTTAAGTGGCACTTAAGCAGTGTCGATGCAGCTCCATAAATGTGTAACAATCATAGTAGATCTCATATGCTACCTCCTAATGGTATAGTATAGTTGAAATGCACAAATGCAACTCAATTTACTGCCACTTCTAAGTGGGGTGTTTGGATGAACTGTCTCTACAGATAAAATGACTGCACAATAACTGGACAAGACGTATAGGTTAGACATGAAATCTAAATGTCCTTTTACAATGGTAAGCGACTCTCTGCTGTTGTAATTGCTTTTCTGTAATTTGAGACCAATTAGACATTGTAATATGACAGCACAGCTTCAATTACCATTATAGTGAAAATCCTCCTGTCTAATTATGCCCTCCTTTTAATCTTTCTCTTTCAAAGATCTCTCCACGAGACAGCGGAGGAAGAGACAAGGCGTGTACTCGCATGGACTTTGAATTAATAATACAGCTAGAGGAGAGACACAAGTATACAGGCTGGCAGTGGAAACCACAGTATATGTCACATCACATAACACAGCGCTGGAGACACTGAGAGCTTTGCAAGCTGCTATGAGAGTCTTTCGTCACACACACACACACACACACACACACAACTTCAGCTTTTCATCCTCTCAGTCCAGTCATTTAATGTCCCAAACATTTCATTTAAATTCAGCCGTAATAGTTGTTATCCTCATTATGGAATCTCATTATCATCATCATCATCATCACCTTCATCATCATCATTATTGGAGCAATACAATAATTGCTGAGGTAGTTCTCTCTCTCTCTCTCTCTCTCTCTCACTGGGTGAGTGAAACGAAGGATGGGGGAATTATTAATGATATCAGCAGCTATTCACAAGCTCTGACATACAAATACTATCTAGTGATACTACTTACTTTTAGCTCCTGTTACTGTATCCCTACACACAGTTTTTAGGCATGGCTTAAGGATGGAAATGTCTGTTGGTCCCCCACTTCTAATATCTCGACAACTATCGGATGGATTGCCATAAAATTTGGTTCATGACTTTGGTGATCCATGACTTTTCCTCAAGTGCCACCATGACGTTGATATTTTTCTTTTTTAGTAAAACGTCTCAACAACTACGGGATGAATTGCCAATGGAATTTGGTGCAGGCATTCATGTCCTACTCAGCATGGATTCTAATAACTTCGATGATCTCTTGACTTTTCTTTTAGTGACTTCAGGTCAAAATACCTGCAAAGTAACTTCTACAATCTGAAGCACGTTTAGTGTTCCTGCTTATTGAGTCAGACCAATTTATAATGAATACTTTTAATTAAGATCAATGGAGCTGGCATTGATTTTATGACCATATTATTACTGAGTGGTCTGCTTGATTTGAGCTGCACCGGCCAAGAGCTTA